>NC_137893.1:72259065-72993662 GCF_963455335.1 Martes martes | reverse complement strand
TCCTTAATGTCCATCACCCAGTTACCCCATCCCTCCACCCCTCTCCCCTCCAGCAACCCTCAGTACTCCCTCACTTTTTCAACACTGTATCTGAGCAGTAGCAAAGATACATCCAGATGACAGTTCCCCCTCAGTGGACCGTCCTCCACAGTCCCAGGAACAGCGTCTTTATATCTAGGGGTAGGGAGGGTTGCCAGTCTTCTCTGAATGCCTGACCAGCCCAAATTAAGAGTATGTTCTGTGAATCCTGCCCAACCACTGTGAATAATCTTAAATATATGATCTATCTAGGTGACTTTCCTTTCCTACTAGAGGACCATGATTGATACAAAGGGTAAAGAAAAATATCCATAACTATGTAGAGATAATATAATCTGACCTACAAAGGAATCAAAATCAGGCCAATCTCATATTTCTCCACTGAAAAACAAATGCCAGAAGATAATGGAACAGAATATATAATGTGAAAAGAAAAAAATTTCATTTGCTAATGCCATTCTGCCATTTCTGTGTGAAGTCAGCCACATGCTATTTTCAAAAATGCAAAGGGTCAAGAAATAGAACATCTACAAATTTTTCCTGTAAAAAAGAAAGTCAAGATCATTATCTAATCAAATTAAAGACTATTTAAAACTGAGGTTTCAAAAATGTAGTTGTGGTTCAAAATCACTGATAGTGTAAGTATTGAAACTAGAAGTATATTGTTTGAATTACATATGAAGCAAAAGATATTCTTTAAATCGAAACTATATACTATAACGGTAAGTAATAGTAAAAATCTTAGTTTATAATCCTATGTTAAATTAACAAAGACCAAACAGTAATCCAAGAAAGAATTCTTAATTCCTTGTTTTATTCTTGAGTTTGATGATTAGAAAAATTGAGAATCATAAATGTATTACCGAAAAAACCCTTAAAGTCAATACTAGTAGAATTAAAAATAGAGTAATTACCTTTCAAATCATTGCAGAACATATTTATTCTATTTTAAATATAGCCATACCTCTAAAAGAAGTGAATCTGATAGCTGTATTTTATCCTCAAAAAGCAATACTTTCCATAAAACAGACCCTCCTAAATACAGACAGATGGTTATCATTTGATCAAGTTCTATGAAAATATTTTCTTCCATATGCAAGGAGGCAGTAGATACAATTACATACCAACATATAAGTCACTCATTATGCCCTTGAATACAATAATTGGGCTGTCTAATTATTTCTGCTATTATTCAAGGTTCCTGGCCAACATAATGGTAAGAACATTTATTTTGTGAAGGAAAGGAAAAAATAATGTAGTTAATTTTATTAACCACTTACCACCATGATTAATTGGCTAGACAAATTGGAAATAACTGAACTAGCCAGCAGATGAATATAGAATACTTTGAATTTTTAATTTCAAGCACTTCTGAGTTGAATCACACTGAATATAAATGGCCCCATTAAGTGAAATATACAAGTATAAAATGGAAAATGTCAGGAGAGAAGCTAAATGACATCTTTAAATGTCATTTTCAAATGTCATTTACCATCTGGATAAAGATCAGTTTAACTGACCCTGAAATGTAAAAATGGAATTAGAATGGAGACATCAAATAAGTGATTGCATTTCCATTAAAATGCAATGAAGTCTAAAATCTTCAAGATATAACTGAATTTTCAATTTAGAAAAGACTTCTTAATATACGGTGAAATTGCTCGTTATATTTACTCAGATGTAACACAAGTATTGGAAAACAAAGGAATCAAGTAAATTCTAATTTAAGAGCTAAAGATGAGCTCCCCTGATAGCAATCACATCTTCCTAAACACCTCTTCTCTTGCCCAAGCATTTACAGTTTTTGTATATATAACAGTCTTTCTGTGAATTAAATAGAAATATGGTTCCTAAATTCGGAGAGCACAAAGTTATCTTTGGAGTCACTAAAAGGCACAAAACAATCTAAAGTATCTTGTACTTGAATACAATAGCCCTTCTCTCTCTGCTAAGATGTTTCTCTTTGAGAAATATATTTATAGAGCAGCAGAGGTAGGAGAGACATTCACCCAGAAAAATCAGCGGTCCACCCTATTGGGGAGTGCGGGGACAGACAGTCTAGCTGCAGGGTCTGCATGTCCCTTCAAACCTCTGCCGAGGTGACGTGCTGGATGGTGAAGTGGTTGGGACTAAGCACATGCCTCACGGAAGAGGGCACGGGACACGTGGAAGAAGTGAGAATGGCTTTGTAGTGAAGGGACCTATAAAGAAGAACTTCACGGTCGTAGACACTCATGGGGAAAGAGAAAGCAGAAGTGTTTCAAAGCCTGTGTAAAAGAGTTGGAGTCCTGGCTACATCTAAAATTTCACTCTCATGGACTCAACATTCTTTCTAAGAGTTAAGTCTTAATCAGCGAATCTAAAACTATGTGATAATGACAAGAGCATCTGATGTCTACACCACCTTAGGGCTTATAAGGCATGCCACATACATTCTCTTCTGTTGTCCTTGAAACAGATGGAGGAGGGAAAATTGTTATTTTCCTTTAAGAGGCAATTAAGTCTATTAGTGATTTCTCTGAAATAACACAGGTATGAAATCTGTAAAAAGAAGAGATGGTATCAACAGACTTGAAAACATGTTGTTTAGCCCTATGTTCCCAGTTTCTTTCTTCCTCTCCTTCCTTCTTACCTTTTCTTTCTTTCTTCCTTTTCCGCCTCCCTCCCTCCCTTTCTTTCTTTCTTTCTTTCTGTCTGTCTTTCTTCTCCCTTCCCTTCCCTTTTCTTTTCTAGTCTTTTCTTTTCTTTTTTTTTTTTTTCTTTTTTCCTGTAAGGGTTTCTCTCTGTGAGAGAAAACATAATTTTCCTTTGGACACCTTGGAAGTATTCTCTCAATATTTCTTAGTGCGTTTTCTAAATGTGTGCTAGAGGTGCCTAACTTAGGAGATTCTAAGAGGATTAAGGTCCCTAAAGATGGCAGGTCACTTGTGGGTCTGGAAGAAGATAGAGGTGCTTGTGGAAGGGGCACCTTGTGTCCCAACAGTGTGGCTGGGTAGCATTGGCCAGTGGAGACTATGGGCTTGGAGGGAGGCAGACCAGTGTGGACCCTGCCGGCTTACGAGTGATATTAACTTTGCTAAGCCTTGAGTGTTTACCTCTAAAATGAAACTACTTTTAAAAAAAGATTTATTTATCTGAGAGAGAGAATGGGGAAAGGGGTGGAGGGAGAAAATCTCCAGTGGACTCCCCGCTGAGCATGGAACCAGAAGCAGAGCTTGATCCCACGACCCATGAGATCATGACCTGAGCTGAAGCCAAGAGTTGTATGCTCAACTGATTGAGCCACCCAGGTGCCCCTAAAATGAAACTATTAACAACATTATTATACATGAAGTATCTGGCACAGAGATTGGTTTATAATTAGCACTCAGTGCTTGTAGCCACTGAGCAGCGGCAGTCCTGGGGTAATTTCCCTTGTCTGTCCAGGCAAATTAACTGCTGAGCTGACTCTCTCAAACATCAGAGATTTAAAG
Organism: Martes martes; assembly: GCF_963455335.1. Lineage (NCBI taxonomy): Eukaryota > Metazoa > Chordata > Mammalia > Carnivora > Mustelidae > Martes > Martes martes. The sequence continues at coordinate 72,990,150 of NC_137893.1, read as the reverse complement.
CAAATAGTTGGATAGTCTTTGGGAGTGACAAGATCTGCAGTCTGCAGTCTTCTCTCATTCTCTAAACCTGCATTCCGCATTGTCTCACCAAAGGATATAGAAGTCAAACACAGAACTGATGTGTAGGATGTCAGGGTTTTCCTCTTGTTTTTGAGCTCTTGTCCTCATTTCCCACCCCAAGACTATGAGACCTTATTCTAGGAAAGACTTGTTGTTTCTGGGGAATAACGGGTTTAAAAGAAACAAGGTAGAGGACTAGAAGTTTCTAGGAGATAGCAAAGTCTCAAGAGATCTCTAATTCTGGAAGCAGGGTGAGGCTGGATTTCCTCCTATCTTGTTTGTATTATACTAGGCCCCACGGAAAGAGTCCTGCTTCTGAATCCTATTTCTTGTTCTCTCTACAAAATAGGGCCTGAAATACCTCTCCTACTTTCCACATATTCTCTCACTCAAAATTATTTATTCTTTGTGGCCTTTGTGTCAACAATTTCTGATTGTTCTGGGCATGATGCTGAGTAAGACACGATTCGGTTCTTACTCCCAGAGGGTTTATGGTCTAGTGTGGAAAAAAGATATATACAAATTAATTATGGAATAATGGTTGTTATTATATTACAGAAGAATATAGTCTAATTGATTAAATGCCAGGCACTGACCTGGATGTTTAAGGGTACTACAGTGATCAAAGCCGGTGTCAGCCTCATCCTCGTACATTTTCCATTCTGAGATAATGAACATCAAAGCATTCAGTATAGTAACACACATGTGTAAATATTGTCGAAGTGCAACTTCTACAAGGCTGTCTTTTCTTTTTTTTTTTTTTTTAAGATTTTATTTATTTATTTGACAGATAGAGATCACAAGTAGGCAGAGAGACAAGCAGAGAGAGAGGAGGAAGCAGGCTCTCCGCTGAGCAGAGAGCCCGATGCGGGGCTCGATCCCAGGACCCTGGGATCATGACCTGAGCCGAAGGCAGAGGCTTAACCCACTGAGCCACCCAGATGCCCCACAAGACTGTCTTTTCTATCAGAAAGTAATTAACTTGAGGTCAGGGACTACCCTCATGGTTACACTAACTGTTATCTTCTTATATACACTATATATAAAAAATACATATATACTCAATAAAATGTTTGCTAAATCAAAGTCAGATCAAAGTTTTTGGTTTTTAGCTCTGAGAAAAATGTTGAGGCAGAGAGATGCTATTTTCTGCACCACTAAAAGCGGGCCCTTCTCAGGAAGTCAAGGGTAGAGGGGAGTGGGAGAGAATAATGTTAATGAATTATTGCCCCAAAACCTAAAGGCGCCACAGGGACTAGCTGGGTCACAGTTATACCCAACAGAGTCCCTTAAGGAAAAGACTGGTTGTTTAATGGGGGCAGTTCTACATGAGGTTTTTCTCTGTCACACACACACAAAAGCCTAGTGACCTCCAAGAGATTTTTATTATACTCTTGGAAACATAAAGACTTGAACCTTCAGAAAATCTCAGAAGTCCTATCACTTCAATAATAGCAAAATTAAAATGTTTGGATGTTTAGCTGATGACTTCACTCATTTAGGACAAACTCTGAGTTTAACACAACACCCTGACATCTGTGTCTTTGTATGCTCTGGGGGCGGGGTGTCTAGATGCCCATATGACAGTAGGCAATAAATAGCACTCAATAAATATCTGTTGATTGAATAAGGGAAAAAATAATTACAATAATAAAAATAATAGTAGTGAAAGACTGGCATGCTTGACTATAAATAAAACTTTCAGGGAGAATACAGATGAATAACAAAGTAGAAAATGACATTTTTATGGAAACTTTGAGAGTATTTAGTTTAACTTCTACATTTATGAATAAAGATGATACATTTCAAGTTATTTGCTCAAAGTCAGTTTCTAGATGCCATGACATGTGAAATTTCTAATAAACCACACTCAAATTCACAGCTAATGACAAAATGTCTAGATGTTCTTTTCTGCAAAAGGGTAATTCTTAATTTATAGACTGGATAGATGAGAACTGACAGTGGTTATGAAGGCTTAGCCATCCACCGGTTGGCATGTGAGCCATCCACCGGTTGTCTGTTTATAATTGTGAACATTTTCCTGTACTAGGATTAATTTTCTTCATGGTTGCTCTGAAGGTCTCCTATAAAGCTTGACATTGCCTCCATATCCAGCCACAGTTAGGAAGCAACTTCTCTGAATTTTTCTCTTCCTGCCTCGACTGCTACTGAGCTCAGAGCTGTTTCACACACATCCCTTGGATTAAGTTTTCTTTCCTCTTTCCAGAATTCTTACTTGACCAAAATTTTAAACCCTTTATGATTTATTGAGAACTGTTTCAAATTCCTTTTTAAGGTAGGTTAGAGAAAGAAGCTGGAGAAGTAAACAATTCTAATACCTGTGTCGGTAAAGAACTTCCATGGAGGTATTTAAACATATATAAACTGCTCACCTCTCACACACAGATCACTCAAAGTTCAGCCTAGAGCCCCAGGACCTCGTTAAACTGGTAGAGTACATGGTTGGAGACTTAGTTGCCATCAATATGGTTCACCAGCAAATGCAACAAACCTTTCAACATACATTTTTTTTTTTTTTTTTAAAGTAGGGGCTTGAACTCAGGATCCTGAGATCAAGACCTGAACTGAGGTCAAGAGCCGGATGCTCAACCAATTGAGCCACCTAGGCGCCCCTCAACATACATTTATTGAACAGGATCTATGAAGCCATGCCATTGCAAACATTGTAATTAATAGATATTTGAAATAGGAATGAATATATAATCAAAGGAGATGCTTAATTAGGTAAAATTCGTATTTATACAGTGCCTTGGTGCTTTAAGAACATAACGTTCAAAATCCCAGCCAAGACACAAACTGGCTGTAGGAAGAATCCTTCCTTTCAAAAGTGTTGAAACCCTTGTGCTTTTCATTCATAAAAGTTCAATATGTTTCACAAAATACTCCACCAACAGGGATTGTCTCACCAACAGAGATTTGCTTTTGCTGGGGGCTTGGCATCTGGATAAAAGAAAAGACCCACTAATACAGGCCTGAGTCTAGGGAATAACTTCAGAGTGCATACAATTGCATATGTAATTTCATGAAAAAAAAAATCCAATTGAGTTTAAAATTTCCAAATAAATACATCTTTGAAAACACATACCCAATATATAGCAACCTGGAAAACAAGGTTTTTTCTGCTTATCAGGCACATTGTTTTTTGCTTCTAATTTAGTCCATATTATTCCTGCCTAAGTTATTCAACAAACCACTGCTTCTGAGAAGATGTGACTAAAGTAATAGTGTTTAATTGAGGCATTTAAAAATATTTATGGAAATTTCATTTAAAAATGTCAATATCTGCTCTTCTATTTTTCAAATTACAACTACCAGAACCAGGGGGAAAATATTTGAATGCCAAAGAAATTCCCCCTTAAAACCATCTCTTGGACTGCTTCTTTACTGATTTATCACTCAGCATTTCATTTTTGTACTTTATAACTTAGATTAACATACCCTATCAAAACCAATTAAAGTTATACTTATTTATTTTATATCAAAAAATAAATAGGCAATACTAAACATATTAGTATGTTACAATATGTTACATATGTTGTAACAATATGTTACAATATTAGTATGTTACAATTTACAATACTAAACTAAGCAGGACAAGAGTTTATTTATTAGTGATCTGTCTGTAAAGAGAGTCTGAGTAAACAGATATATTCTTTATATACTTAGAAAAAAGACACTACTGTTGAAATTTATGGTACTAATTATTTTTGTGTTCTAGAATGAGAGTTCACTGTAATAGATAGGACATATTAACCAAGTGCACAGAAAACAAAAGTCCCAAGATAGATAGTGCTATTGCAGTAGGCGAATTAAGGGCCCTCTAGGGCAAAGACGAGGAAAAGTTAAGAAAATTATTTTAAGACTCTTGCATGAGGTTAAGGGATGAAACAACACAAAGAAGATAGATTCTGAAATAAAAAGGATCAAATAATCATTTATCATCATCATCATCATCATTACTCTTTCTTCCTTTCCAACCTCAAAGGTCCATTTCTTTCCTCAAATGTCTGTTACCAATGCTTCTCCAAGTGTCAGATCTTAAAGGCGACATGAGAAGACCCCTCCCTTCTGAAGAGCACAAGGGTTTCAGAACTCTCAAAGTAAAGTTTCTTCCTACAGAAGAAGGACTTCATGAAGGGCAGCACCCTTCAATTAGCTGTAGCAGACACTCAGCCCTCACAGAGCCTCCTCCATATCTTCACTTTATGCTATTTGTGCATTAACCTGTCTTGGCATTCAAACCATGAGTTGTAGTTTCCATGAAATAACTTTTGTAAAAACCTGTCTCTGATTGCTTGTGATGCTGAAAAACCGTCATTTTCCCTGGATTATAGAAAAGTAAAGGCATTTTTCTACTGCAAGAAAGCATAGTGGTAGTAGCAATCAATGTTTTGTAATCGGATGAGAATACTATTAAGATTCTAAGGCTGCATCCTAAGAGGTGTCTCTTGTTTGCAGTTGGCAGAACACCAACAGTTTCAATACAAGCAATGAGTTGCAGTAGACTCGTCTAATTACCTCTATCCTGCCTCTACTCAACTCTTCTTACCCCAGTGCCTACTCTGTACTCTCAGAGGAAGAAGATAAGCAGATGGATGTGAGCAGGTGCATAGGACCTTGTGTAGCCACTAGCCTTGAGAGCAATTGGTCAACACCCTTGAAGCCAATTAAACTCTTAGTAAATGGTTTCCAAACTCCAGCAGATGGCCTATTGGACCCAGTTGTGCAGTTCAACATCTATATGACTCCATGTAAGAAACTAAAAACTGGGAGTTAGAGCGTTGCTTCTCTCTAGTATATTCTACTTAACATTTTATGATTTTACTCCATAACTAGTGTCTTTTCTTCATAATGGTAAGTTTGGCCTCCTTCTGTTTTCTCCACTGATTAGAATGACACAAAGGATGACAGTTGTGTGATTAACACTCACCAAGGACTTGAATAGGTTTTCGTTTTACAACCAAGGAAACAGATGATTATCTGAAACTGTCACAGTCACACGAGGCCAACTCATGCTTCAAACTCATAGCTCCTACCCCACCCAGTGAGACACTTACGTTGCAACTCAGCTTTAATACTGATCTTCTTGGAAGATAACAAAGTTATTACAAGAATCTCATTTTAATGAATCATTTCTGATTTCCAAATATATTTTTATACTACCTTTTCTATTCCTGACACTTTTCTGAGCACTATGAAGGTTAACCTCAGATGAATGATTTCAGAACTTTCCTGTGAGAATATTTTTCATTTTTCCTTTATTGCATTTAGAATCCCCCAGATCTTTATCTTCTACTCTCTTGTTCTTCCTCTCTATTTCTATTTCCTTTCTCCACTGCCACCCACCTTCTCAAACTGGGAATGCTATTGTAGAGCCCATCTTTTCAATCAAAGGTTACTTTAAAAGCTAATATCCTGAATACATGCTCCTAAATTCCCTCCACTTTTTGTTATTGTTGTTGTAGTCTCTAATCAGGGACTGGAGTTTGGCTTTTAGAACTCCAAGGAGAATGTGAATTTCCTTTTTGGCATGAACATATACCCACACTGTTTGATGCTACAAGAATGTTTTCCCAAATCAGAGTCAGGAAGAAATAGTTAAGGGAAGAGTTTAGGTAACAGAATCAACAAAACACATCTCTACAGTGATTCTCCCAAGGGCATTCTCAGGTTCTAGCCCTTCTTCCTGGTAGCCAGACTATTCTGGCTTTTATTTTACAATGGGAGAGGTCCCATCTATCTGGCTAATGGACAGTCTATAGGCATTTTCCCCTTTTCTGGACACAGAATGAAATCAGGAAGCTCTTGGGCCATTCTTAAATCCAACTTTCAGATATTTACTTAAAAAACATTCACATGATACCAAATCATAAAGTATTTCTCTTTCATTCCTGGTCATCAAATGAAGTTTGTTTTGACTTGAATGTTCTTAATTGTATAAACAAGGAATATGGGAGAAGGCAAGTGAGGTATGAACATGGAATGGAGCCTAATGTAACTGACAATGAACTTTCTGTTTATTTACCTATAAGAAGGTGTTTAACTGCTATGATTATAGAATGAATTGAGTCCCCTCAATTCACATGCTGAAGTCATAACCCAGAGTACTACAGAATGTGACCTTTTTTGGAGATAGGGTCTTTACAGAGGCAGTCAATCTACAATGTACAACCTACAATTAGGTAGGTCCTAATCTACAGCAACTGATTTCTATAAAGGGGGAAATTTGGACATAGGCATTTATAGGGAGAACGCAGTGTAAACATGAAGACAACCATCCACAAGCCAAGGAGAGAGGCCTGGAACAGATCCTGTCCTCCTAGAGAGTAAACCCTGACTACACCTTGACTCTGGACTCCCAGCTTCCAGAACTGTGAGAAAATAAATGTCTATTATTTACACTACCCAGTTGGCAGTACTTCGACCCAGCTGCCCTAGCAAACTAATAAAGCTGCCTATTTCAAGGTTTTTCCTGGAAATTAATTTTTTTCATTTTTTAATTTCAACTGTACATTATTGTTTAAGAAGAATATACTTCACATAATTTCATAGTTAATCTCTTAACTTTAGGGAAAAAAAATCTATGCTACTCTTTAAAGATAATGTCCTGGACTTCATGATAAAAGTCATCATAGCTGCAGGAGATGCTGAGGATCATTAAGACAACATTTTACAACTGAATAAACTGAGGCAAGTTTGAAGCTTTTTAAGTCACACAGTTAGTTACATGGTAAAGATGGTCACATGGCTCCCAGTTTCCATGTTTTCCTCCTGTAGCACACAGCTGTCCTTAGGTATTAGCCAGGAATTACATACCATGAAAATGGTTTTGCCCTAATTTGTCATGTTAAAAAATGTTTAAAATCAGGATAATATAATAATAAATAGAAACTTAGATCACAAAATAGCTTACCCCACTGAAACTATTACATAGAAATTCCTGACACATATTCCTAACCAGACTTGATACTTTTTTCACTGTTACATGGTAAATATATTTTTATACCATTTTGAGATAAGCAAAGCAATGCAAGATGCAATAATTCAGTTAGTCCATGGAAAGGTTAGGATTTTCATTTAAATTCTGCATATTTAAGCAGAGGACAATGTCCAGAGGACCATTTGTGCACTTGCTAATTCTCAATAATAATTTTCATAAGTTGCACATATATTCTCAGGCAGTTTTCAAAGATGATTGTTTTAATTCAATTGCTACTTATCACAAAGCTAATTACTTCTTTATTTATTCTTATTAATTATTTTTATTAACATATAGTGTATTACTTGCCCCAGGGATACAGGTCTGTGAATCACCAGGCTTACACACTTCACAGCACGCACCATAGCACATACCTTCCCGATGTTCATAACCCAACCACTCTATCCATAACAAAGCTAATTACTTCTTGATAAATCTTTTCTGTTTCTTTTCTCCTCCAATTATTTTCTTTGATATTAATTTTGTTCTTTGAGAAAATTTAGGGGAAATAGAAACTTCAAATACCTGATGTGGAAGAGAATTCTTGACTCCTCCTTCTACCCTAAAGGGTAAGAACTAAGATGAACTGGTCAATTTCAATTACAATGAAATAGATTTCAACTCAAAACAAAGAAAACCTTTAAACAGAGCTGGCTGTGACAGAATTGGCTAATGCAAATGAACTTAAAGGTCAGTCACTGGTAATGTTCTAAGCATCTGATCATTTGGGGGTTTTGTCATAAGGAGGATTCAAGCAATGATTCAATTCGATTCAATTAAATGATTTTTATGGCATTTTCATCCTAAAAGTCTGCAGTTCTATGAACTCAGTAGTAATCACAGGACTAATTCTTCTTCTCAACACAAGGCTTAGTCCTTTGTAATCTTGCACATCCTTTGTGTTTGGTATAGTTGTGTAATTTCTTTAGCATAAATTTATTTATTTATTTTTTTAAAAGATTTATTTATTTATTTGGGGAGGGGGTGGTAGGGAGACAGGGAGTGGGAGAAACCCAGGCAGAGTCCAGGCTGAGTGCAGAGCCTCATACAGGGCTCAATCTCACAACCCTGAGATCATGACCAGAGCCTAAACCAAGACTCAGGTGCTCAACCAACTGCACCACCCAGATGCCCCTCTTTAACATGAACTTAGAGGACAGAATGGAACCTCAGTCAGAGCTCATATATATCAAGTTAGAGGTAGGGCTGAGATCAGTTTTTCTTTATTACTTATTAATTTAGTATGAAGTTTAGTATACTGGATGAGAACAACAAACTGATCTTTAATCATTGAAAGATGGAAGTATTTTAACAGTCATTTTATCCTGGGGATTCTTTTCTAAAGAACTAAATGTATATGTAGCAGAACATAAGATAATCAAATACTAACCTCCTTCATTTTTTCCAGTTCATTCTGTAAAGCTTGCTTTGCGATCTCAACTTCTATAAGCTGTTGCCTCAGTTTTTCATTTTCATCTTCTGTTGTTGTTCGCTTTTCTTCCACATTTTCCAATTCGTGGTGAAGTCTGACAGATACATCCTTTGCAACCTAAGTTGAAGTATTTTAACAATAATATATAATTAAAGACAATAAAATAGTGAGCTAAAGTTACATTCACATTTAAACTACTAAGAGCCATAAATAAATAAATAAATAAATAAAACTACTAAGAGTTGATATTCAAATTGTTCCTGCCATATACCAGTATGCTTTATATATGTCATTCACATATATAAATTATTTAACCATCACAACAATCCCATGATATAGGGACTATTACTATTCCTACTTTACAAATGAGGAAATGGAGTCTCAGAGATGTGAAGTAATATGCTCAAGGTCACACAGCTAACAAGTGGTCAGGTAGTCTGGCTCTCCACTCTGTTCCCTAAACCTCTACACTACACCACGTAATAGATGTTCAACTGTGATTCATCATGTGTAAAGAAATGTCACGTATCTCCTCTGATTCTACAACAACATTATCTATTTCCGTTATTATTCATTTTCAAGACTAGAAAACAAAGTTTTGACAGGTGAAGTGTGAGGATTGAATTCTGATCCTATGAAATACGAAATCCTAGGAAATACATCAGTCCTTGAGATTAAGTTTTGTTTTGTTTTAACCACAGTGTACATTTTTGCCTTTGCTTTGGCGTGGTATTATATAGTGGCTCAGGACATAGACTGTGGTTTTCTACTGGGTGGGGAGACAGCCTGGCCACCTATTAGCCAGATCCCAGGGCTGGGGGCTGGGCACTTAGCTTTGAAAAGGTTCAGCTTCTATACAAGATGATGTTAGTAATAATTCCAACCTCATAGCCCCCCCCCCCTTTTTTTGTCTCCTGCTAACATTTAGAGAGAGAACTCACTGTTATATATAAGAATGCTTGTCACAGTGCCTGGTGCATAGTGAGCACTCAACAAATGTTAGGAAAAGAAAAAAAATAATACAATGACTTTCATTAAGTGTTTTCTCACAGCTTTCTTTAAAACAAATATAGGATAATGACACTTGATTTTCATATCTTGAGGAAGTTAAAATAATTAAAATTATGTTTGGTTGTCCAAGGTTATGAAGATAACATTGGTTTGCATTGTCAGTGAATCTGCCTACAGTCAAACTGAACCGAACAGGCCACACCTACTTAAAAAACGTATTTCAAGGTTAAAATTTCCACACTGGGGGAAATTCTAAAGGAACAGCTTCACATTAAGAATGAGGTTCTTTCATTTACTGCACTCGCTCTTTACTTCTCCACAAGGGCGGCATTTGGGCAGATTTTCTTTCGGGGAGTTAGCAAAGTACAGAAAGGAAGGAGTCCTGGAAGAAGGAGGTTAGTGGGACTTGCAGCGAGAAACCCTACTCTAATATCTTTCCAACGCTGTTCCTGTTCTGGTCTTCAATTCCTCTCCCTTCAGGGATCTTTATCGCGCTGCTCTTGACTGCCTGATTTCACCTGGCCTTCGCTCGGAAGACAGCCTCTGGAGGCCAGATCTACCAACGCCAGAGTCTGCGCTTTGCCACGCCCGCGTTTCTGCCGGGGGAGGCGCCCTCCTCCCACCATCTCTGGAGGAGTCACCGTTACTCCCAGGAAAGCCCACAGACCTCGCTTTCCTCTAGGCCTTCCACGCACACTAGACCCTTCAGACCCACTGGTCTGTTCTTCCCTTTCTCCTGCCCGAAGCCTGGTATTTCGTGGTTAGCGCTGCGAAACTCCGTGTCTTTGCTAATGACCAGTAAAGGCCTTTCCTCGCAAAGAGGTCCCACCTGCCGCCCCTGCCCCGTGCCCCCCGCCCCCCCCAACCCAAGCCCCAGTGCTGCAGACCTTGAGATCCTGCTCCAGGCTGCGCAACAGCTCCCCGTCGATTTCCCCAGTCTGTGCGTAGCGGAGCCTTTTGCGCTCGGCTTTGCGGAGGCGGTACTGCAGGATCCGGCAGTTTTTGTTGGCTCTCTCCAACTCGTGGCGCATTTCCTGCAGTTGACAGGCATCCTCCTCGAAGAAAGTGTCCCTCATCTCGTCCATCTCGGTCCTCAGCTCATCAATCTCGTTCTGAGGCGGTGACAGGCCGTGGGTCAAAATTAACCTCGCCCCCTGCCACCCGGACATGCACCGTACGTACCCCATGCCAACTCCAAATTCTCAGTTTTATTGCCCCCTTTCCATGACACAGGAGTGACAGAGCTGAATGAAGAAGAAACTAGAAAAACGGGCCTTCTTTGGGCCTTCTCGCACTCTCCTACTCTAACCTCTCTACATGAAAGTGGGACAAACCACGATAATTAGAGAACGAAGGCCCAAATTTGGATTTAAATTAAAACCTGAGGCTACTAAGCTTAGGCCGTTTTAAATCTAGAAAAGGCCTAGGAGCCCCCTCTTCTTGTTTCCTCTTCCCTTCCCTTTTTAAGGCTCCCTAACAGGTTAACAGACTCTCACCCTCGCGGGACACGCCCTAATCCTCCTAGACCCACACCTCCCCTCCCCCACGGGGTTGCCCCCCACCCTTCTCACCTTGAGAGTCTCGTTTTCCTCTCGCAGTTTCTCCATCTCCTCCTGCATTTCTTCCTGCTCCTGGAGCTGCTGCGGGTGCGGCTGCGACGAAGGAGGCGCCGCCGCCTGCATGCCCCCTCCACTCGCGCTGCCCTCGGCGCTCTGCTGGGGGCCCTCCGCTGCCGCCGCCATTGGGGAAACCGAAGGGATTGCAAGAGGCTCGCAGATGGCAGGGGCGCCAGCGACCGGGGAGCTGCGGCTGCTGCTGCCGCCGTTCTTAGTGTGCATCTGAGCCGCGGCTGCCGCCGCTGCCGCCCGCTCTTTCTTGAGGTGGAACTGGATGAGCTCAGACTGCAGACATCCTTCCTTCCAGTAGCTCCCTCCGCCACCGCTCCCGCTCCCCACAACACCGCTTCCGGAGTTTCTGCTGCCGGGGCCTGGGGTTTTGCCCGCAGAGGATAGTGAAGGGGAGGCCCCCTCCCCGCCGCTGCTGCCCCTCTGCTGAGCGCGTACGCCTTTCCCTCGCCAGCCCCTGGGCGGCGGCGGCGGCTGCGGAGCGCCCCCCTCCCTTTCCCCGGAGCCGCCGCCGGCTCCTCCTCCTTCCCCACCCCCTCCTCCTCCTTCCCCGAGTGGAGGGGGTTCCCCGAGTTTGGCGGACACTGGCTCTAGCTCCCGGGATGGCTCCTCCGACGGGCCAGGCCTCCTGCCGCCCACGGGGGCCAGGGTCGCCGCAGGGGCCGCTTCAGCACCAGCCGCGAGATGGACAGCTCCCGGCACCGCCCCTTTGGGCGCCAGGGGCGCAGCCTTCTCCGCCCCGCCTCCGCCTCCTCGGGCGCTGGTCGGAGGCACTGAGCGGCTCCCGGTCTTGTTGCCCTGCTGCTGCTGCAGCTGCTGCTGTCGAACAGAATTGAGTTTAGTGCCGGCCCCCACGGGGGACCGGGTGGTCGCGGTTGTCTGTCGGACCGAATTGTCCCTCAGTCTGGCAGGTGATTGAGCACGCTGCTGTTTTCTGCTGCTGCCCTCTGGGTGCAGTCGAGCCTCAGTGGCAGAGGTGGCTGCAGAAGCTGTGGCTGTGGCGGGGGCAGCGCCCCCCATCGGTGGCTGACTCATAGCGGTCTAGAAAGAATCTACCAGATGAGATTAGAATGGTTCATCACCAGATCATTCTTTTCCCTTCTCAAATCCGCCAACCTTCCTTTCTAATCTGAGATAGAAACAAAAGAAAGGAAGCACACAACACGTCTGCATTGTTACGGAGCAAAGGGTGATTTCCCCGTAAAAGAGAAGCCCTAGAAAATCATGAAATTTGTAAAGCACTTAACAGAAGCCTTGAATTTAGGAAGAGGATGCAGAAGAGTCTATTTTCATTTTGTTGAGGGAGGCACCATCTCCAACTCCCTCCATCTCAGTGAAATGATGATGATCTGAAAGCAGCTGAACCTAAAATTCTCACGGTAGCAGGTTCTGGCAATGGTGAGATATGGGTCAGAAAGGAATTGATGGGAAGGGAGAATTTAAAAAAAAAAAAAGGTGAGGGGATAAAGTCAGGAAGAAGCTTCAGAAGGAAAAGAAGTCCACATGCTAGAGTTGAATATCCTGCTTTTTCAACTTTGGTTTTCCTCCTTATTGAATCTGCATTTTAAAACCTAGTTTAGTAGAGAACATTTTATTTAATTACTATTCTCAATGAAAGGAAAGGGGTTATGATGTAGGTTCCTACAGGAAATGTGCTGTGGATACATTTCGCAGACAGGTCTGACTCTTATTGTTGTTCTTGGTTAGAGAAATTCACCCATTTTCTTTTAGACTAGAACTAAGACAAAAGTAATGAGTGATTTTTAAATCAACTTCATTTTAAGAAAGTAATGGCATTCAGGATCATCTAGATGGTTTAGTTATTAGTAACCCTAAAAGTATTCTTCTTTAAGTTTTGATAAACAATTTTTAAAATACTTTTGCAAAAGTTTATTGCCAGCCCTGCACAATGTCTTAAGTTACACGTGATGACTTCTACATTTATCAGAATTTTATAGTTCTTGTGAGTCATTTTAGTTTTAAGTGTAATTGCCAGATAGAAGATATTTTCATTCTTAAACATCTTATTACATGGTATATATCACAGGTAAAGTTTATATCATAGGTAAAGTTGTACTTTTAAAGTGCTGGATTCCTTCCATGGAGCCAAATTCTGAGACAGAATGACCCTCCAGCCAAGAAACCTGGTGCATCCTTACTCATGGTGGCAAGATAAACCTCTATTGTGTATTTTTTCCAAGATAAATCCATCACTAGCTTTTAAAATCTGGAAAATAGCAAGCCATTGCCTCCTGGGTTCTTCTGCCTAGTGATCCTTTTCCCTTAGAGCTACCAGCTCTCTTTAAAGCACCGAAAGGGGTATGACTAGGCAGAAAGTTCTTCTTAAAAAAAAAAAAAAATCCTCCTATTAGGAGAAGATATGCTTGCCAGTTATTTTACTAGCATTATTCCTGTTATTGTTCATTTTAAGTATCATAACTTAGTGAACATGCAGCAATTCCTCATTTTATGAAGAAATATTACTGGAAGTTTCCTTCTGCCCCTGACTTTCTCTTTTGGGATCTCCCCCAACTGTTTAAAAATAATGGCGATCAAAGAAGTCACTAAGGGGAAAAAAGTTATCCACCAACTTATTTTCTACACGTTCTTCGGAGCCACATCCTCCTAGAATGTCTGGCCTAGTTCAAAGGCATGGGTCATACTAATGCGGACCACTTAACCAAGTTATACTGCCAATGCAACCTTATTTTTGTTTTTGAATTAGGCATAATCACTTAGGAGCTGAGAGTCCCCTGACAACGTTTAAATTCGGCTCCCAGACAGCTCTAACCCAGGAGAAAGCTCAGGAACTGAGCTCCCACAATCAAAGGTACCATGCTGTCACGTGATTCTCACAAAGTGACAAGATGCTGTGCCTCTTCAAGGCTTCCCCCGTGGAAATCGCCAACCAAGCAACCCCGGATGGGCACAAACCAACAATTTTAATCTCAAATTTTATCTGCCCACTGACCCACCCCATCTCTCATCCCCATCCCTTTAGAAATCCAGAAGAACTGCTCACTTCTCTGCAGACGCGATGTTTCGAAGTTGCATCAACAGCGTTTTCCTTCTGATCCTCCGGCGACCTCGGGGTTTATTTTTACGTCTTTTAAAGACAAGGAAAGTTTAACTTCGTAGTATTATATGCGACTTTTTGGCTGAGCACGACTTTGGGCCCTCTCGCCCCAGTTCCACACCCACTCGATTTCTCCAGACAATGGCGTTAACGTGCAGGCTCGGCGGCCCCCAGAGCCGGTTACTTCCCGAGGTCCGCGACTCGGCTGAGCTGCGACTCCAAGCCGGCGAACAAGCGAGGTACCAAGCGGTGCCAGACGCTCCTCAGGAAGTGCACTGATATTCATGAGCTGACCTCACCGGACTGGGCAGGGGAGAGGGCGGGACTGCAAGGGAGGATAGGGTAGAAGTAACCAAAGAGAGGCTACTTTCAAGAGGGAAGAGAAGAAGGCGGGGACGGGCCGGGGTGGGGGGAGGGAGGGGGTGACAGGGGAGGTGGCTAGAAGACAAAAAGGCCGGAGCCACACCCGAGATGGAAGATCCGTAGCCGCGCTCCAGGTCCGTGCTTCGCTCCCATATCCTGTACTTGGCAGAGGATTCCAAAACCGCTCGAAATCGGATGCGCTGGTTTCCTGCAAAGCTTTGTCCTGGGCAGATCAATCTCCATCAATTATTCACTTGAGCTCTTTTCTCTGGGAGGCGTATTCGAACAGCCTTCCCGGGCGTGACTGACGTCTCCTGATGCAGCTGCGACGAGCTGGCAGGCGGCTGCTGGGAGTTCTCTTTGTTCGCTCACTTTAATTCTCGTACAGCCCTCCACGCGGTGCACCCTCCCCACCCCCAGCCCGGGCGGAGTCACAGACGTTGCTTCCCCGAGTAGATAATGGTTGCCAGACCCACCGTCCCACAGACAAAGGGCTCTTGAGATGCCACCACCAATTTAGTGCAAACCTAATAAATATCGGTTTACAGAGATCGTTTACAGCGGGGTTGCCCTTGGTTTACACTCTTCTCTTCTTCATTAAATTCTCGTTTCTATGGTGCATACAAGAAGCAATTGCTAGAATCCATAATCTTTATAGTAGTGCATATGGTGAACAGAAATCATCGAGTGTATTTATAAAATAGGAGATTAAAGGAAATTCAGGGAGGAAAGGAAGGAATTCAGAATATAAGTCTTTACAATGTACACTAATCCATACTGTTCCACAATAATATTTTTAAAATCCGACTGGAAAATTATTTTTCCTTCCGGTGTATTTTGGGGAGGAGGGGTTGGTATGGAGGTCTCCCTTACACCTCAAAGAATTCCTTGGTGAACTTGAAGATGAGAATAAAAGTAAACACTGCTTTAGAAAAGGCATTTTTTTTGCTCTAATTTTGTTCTAATTTGTTCATTAATACGTGGTTTTGTAGGTACAAAGGAGGTCAATATATTTTTTATGCTAACATGGATTTTAGTGTAAGAGTTTTTATTTTCTGAGTGTTAACATCTTGCATTAAAAACGAAATAAAAACAGTTTAAGAGTAGTTTGCATACAAGCAACATAATTACAGCAAAATAAAAAGCTGTTTAAGTCCTGGTGATTAGTAGCTCCAGCAATCTATAGGACAAAACATTCATGTATTCATTTGGTCTAGAATAGATAAATGCCTATAGTCTGCCGGACACTGTCCAAGGTGCTAGGTATGCAAATATAAAACAAATACTTCCTGTCTGGGAGGTCCAGGCATATTGAAGGAAATCGGATAATTTCCACATAATCCCTTTCCTACTTTTTAAAAGTGGAAATGTGGTATCTGTGACATCTATAATGAATAGCTCAGACCTCAACAAGACTGCAAAAATAAGGGGGGGGGGGAGCAAAGTAAAATATAATCACAGTTTATTTGGAATTTATATTAGACAACTTGTCGTTATGTACTCAAACTTGAGTTGTAGTTTCCTTAAGAAATACCAAGATCCATAGGTCTCATTCAATCAAAGTGGATAAATTGGATAAAAAATATTTTTTTCAGATTAATCCTTACAAATAAAATAATGATATTATAAACATAGTCTATGAACACAAAATGTACCTCATCCTGCTTCTCTAAGAGCTTGTACTCTGTTCAGTCATCTATATTTCAGTTTTTTTTCCTAAGGCAGTATTATTTATTTCAGTGTAATTAGTAACTTTAAAAGTCTTATAAAAAACCTAGAATTTATTATCATGCATGCTTCAATCAAGTAGTCACTGTGCTTAAATGTGTCACTTCATAATTTAGTATTATGCAATGTCAAGTTTGAAGACTAATAAAGAATAAGAATAAGCAATATTAATACGCTTCTACTCATGTAAATATGCCATGAGAACTTTCAAACTCAAAAATTATTCTTTTATTTGCTAGTTAAGATTATATTTACTCAATAAGTCAAACCCCAAAGATGATTATTCAAAGATTTTGTCAGAATTTGTCAGTTTTATTTTTGCCATGCTTCAGAAGTGGACAAAGTGGCCTTTTAATTCTGTATTAATGAATTACTTGTTCTGTAGCATAGTATGGTATGCATCTTCAATCGAGGGAAGAAGGCTGAGGTCTCAATTCCAAAGTCCTTAAATAATAGCTTAAAATATCTACCCTTTGGTTCTCAAGACTTCAACTGTATAAAGGTATCTTTACATAGCTTTACAGTTTGCAAGACCCTTTCACTTTGTATGCTTAAAATGCTGTGAAGTAGATACTATTTTCTCCACTTAAAACATGAAGTAACTCAGTTTGAGGTGGTAAGTGACTTGTTTAAGTTAAATTTCATGATCAGAACTTGAACTTGGGTCCTTTCTTATATCCAGTCTGCTTTTTCTATTTTTCCCACATACCTCTTTTTCATACCAGGACTTAAAAAAAAAAAAAAAATCAAGGCTGATTTTGTACCTGTATCCTACCTAGGCTGATCTTTTGACATAGGAACAGACTGTCTACATTTGGAAGCATCACTATCAACTCAAACTCCATATGAAAATGTTCTCTCTTGTCCGACTGGTATCGAGTTTTATTTTCTTTTCCTTTTAGTGAAGAAAAACTATATTCTATATCGATTTTTAAATGAAATCATCATTTGATACATCTTCTCACTAAACATTGGTTCCTTTATTGCTTAATCTGTTTCCTTCTATATCCATTTTTTTCTTTCAAAATATTTCTTAGACTTGTCTTTTTTATTTTCTGTGTAATCAATACCAAAATCCAGACCACTGTGAATTCCTCCTATATTAAATAGATTCTTTCCACCACACCCATACTGCCTAATGCTGCCAGTTTACACTTCTTTCAGGCAAAAAATTTCCTCATATCACTCTGCTTACAATCATTGGATCATGTTCAAGCTCTTCTTCTAGACTTCAAAGAATTGCACTGTCCCCATCCTATACCAAAATGTGCTTTCTAATGCTTCACCACACGTACTCCCTTCCTACTTATACATATTGTCTCTTTATCCCTTAAGCATCTAGGACTCATTCTGTTTGAGCATTTTTATTTTTTTTGCTGTTTCCCATACTTAGCATGTCTGTCTTCCTCTCCTATTCAAAAGTTACCCTTAATGGGGCACCTGGGTGGCTCAGTTACTTGACAGTCTGCCTTCAGCTCAGGCCATGATCCTGGGGTTCTGGGATAGAGACCCAGAACAGGCTCCCTATTTAGTGGGGAGTCTGCTTATCCTTCCTCCCTACTCTCTCTCCTCCTTACTCCCCCCTCTCATTGTCTCACCCCTCCCTGCTCATGCCCCTCCCATCTCTCTCAAACAAATAAATAAAAAACAAAAAAGCTGCCCTTAAGGCTCACCTTAAGTCTCAAATTCTTCTGTCACATGAAATTAGGCAGGTTATTCAAACTTTCTGAGCCTCTGTATTTTTCCACTCAGTCATTCATTCATTTATCTATATATTTAACATATGTTGTTGAGTTTATATACCTAATTTGTGATGATGATTATTATAAAATGGTGAAGGTAATTCTTATCACAATGCATGGGACATGTGCTAATCATAACAAATTTTAAGTGCTAATTACTATGTGCCTGGCACTGTAAGGTACCAGTAAATGTTAATTCTTGCTGTCATTTTTCATATTTTAGGATTATTATTATATTAGTTTATACCAAATTCTCTAGAAAAAATTTCTATAGAATCATTTCCATAGAACTAATAAATAATGTCACACTGTTAGAAATACTTGGTTACTCTTGAATTATTTTATAATTGTCCATCCCAAGCTAATGTGCTACTTCAAATTAAAAATTAATTGTAAATATGATAGATATTTCCAAATAACATTCCTGTATCTCTCATTATCTCTAGCAGGTAGTTAGTCAGCGTAGGGGCTGGAATTTTACTGGTAGACTTCAAGTGACAGAGAAAATCTGATACTCTCAGATCCAACCCCTGTTTTTAGAGAGTAATTTAGCTTGGAGATGTGCCATTGTCTTGACCTTTACTGACATATGTATGCAGTCACAAGCCACATTTGTTCTCTGGATTACATTTTAGATAACGATTTATGAATCATAGACTCCTTGGGTTGTAAACATCATTACTCATCTTTTTATGTCTATGCAGACTACCCAAACCATATGATATATTGTCTTTTGCCTAATTTTTATGCTACAATTTCTCAAAGTAAATGTATGTATGTTGTAACTTAACACTGTGACCAAAAACTAGTTGTTAATTTATATGTTGGATTCCGGCTGCTTTATGATTGGTAGAAATTACTAGTGTACTATGAAGGCTTTAGTTACTTATGCATTTGCTGTTGTGTACATTTGCAGTTAGGTATTGCATAGTCAAAATTCTCTCAGACTGCTTCTATAAATGCTCATGAGTATTTACCCTTGGTAATTCAAGCCAATGTCTAGGCCCTCACCATAAGCAAAATTCTGTCAGATATTTGATTTCAACTTAGTCCCATTTCAATCTTAATGTTAGTGGAAATTTTTAATAAGTCTATAGTTATTATGTAAATGCTATATATATTTAAGATTACCATTAAATTTCCCCTAATGTAAAAACTGTTGATTTTTATAGCAGTGTTTTAGTAACCCTTTATCTCACCTCTAAATCCTCCTTCATCAATAAATAACTGACCTAATATAAGTATAGTAGGCTAATTCTCATTATGTCAGACCAACAAGAATGGAATCCCAAGTTACCAGGTACTTCACTAGGAAATTTTAGCACAAGTTTTTAAGTTCTAACTCCTACCTTCCCCCATCCTGTCTTAAAAAATTATATTAGGGTCCTTCTCTGCATAGAACATAATCAGGAAGGAGACAAACCATAAGAGACTCTTAAGCTCACAGAAAAACTGAGGGTTTGCTGGGGGTGGGGGTAAGGAGAGGGTGTCTGGGTTATGGACATTGGGGAAGGTATGTGCTATGGTGAGTGCTATGAAGTGTGTAAACCTGACGATTCACAGACCTGTACCCCTGGGGCAAATAATGCATTGTATGTTAATAAAAAATTTTTTTAAAAAGGAACATAATCAAGCAAAGATTCTACTAATGGTAAATGGATTTGCTCATTTTTTATATTATTATATGCCTGAGTATTTGTTAAATAAGTTGCAAAAGTAGTATTTAATATTTAGTTGATCTTGTTATAGAAAAATAAGTAAAATACCATCTATACTTTATATTCTAGTATCCTGTTTTCTTGATGTTCTTAAATATCAGTGAGGTTTTTGTTCAATGTCTAGTCACTAAAGTTTTGGATACTAAAATATGGTACATAAAGATCAAAGTGCTCTTTTTTTTTTTTTAAAGATTTTATTTACTCATTAGAGAGAGAGCAGCAAGGGGCAGAGAGAAAGAATATGAGCAGACTCTGCACAGAGCCGGATATGGGGCTCCATCCTCGACCTTCAGATCGTGACCTGAAGAGAAACTAAGAGGTGTGTGCTCAAGGACTAGCCCCCTAGGTGCCCCCAGGGTACTCTTTTATCTGATGATCCTAGGTTATTTTGACTTGATTTATTCTTCACTCAGTGATATTTATTGTATGTAAATGTTCGCTCAGACATACTCAATTTAAGATAATTTGAAGAGGGCTTATTTACAATTTATGAGGTGTAGATTGGTTATAGGAAAAACCACAATGGATACTTCAATAACTTGGGATTAAATACCAGACAGGAGATTATCAACACACTTTGTAAAAACAACAACAACAACAATAACAACAACAACAAAAACAGAGACACCATTGGCAATAGTATTAAAAAGATGAGAAGACAAAGTGGTCATTGGAACCCAGGAAAATAAATTTGTGCAGAGCAGGCTACTTGAGAACAGCACTTTTCTATTGGCTGACATAACAGCGCAAGATGACCTCACTGTCCTGCCTGCCTCTGGTCTCCTGCTGGGGTTCTCCTTAGGCTTTTCCAATTAAATTCAGAGGCCTTAGGAGGTATTTGACGAGATCCACTCAAGCCAACTTCTTGGTTGGAGAACAAATTTGAAGGAGTCAAATATAAGATACTCAGCACAGAGTGAAGTAAGGCAGAGAAAGATGCATACCATATAATTTCATTTGTATATGGAATCTAAAAAACAAAACAAACAAACAAAACAAATTGAGTTATAAATACAGAGAAGGAACTGGTGTTTGCCAGAGGGAAGGGGGTGACAGAATAGGCAAAATAGGTGAAGGAGATTAAGAGGTATACACTTCTAGTTTTAAAATAAAAAGTCACAGGAGTGAAAAGTACAGCATTGGGAATATAGTCAATGATCTTGTAATAATTTTGTATGGTAACAGATGGTAACTACCCTTATCATGGTGAGCATTCTGTCATGCACGTAATTGTTGAATCAATATGTTGTACACAGGAAATGAATCTAAGGTTATATGTCAGCTATGCCTTAATTAAAATAAAGATATTGTTCACAAAAAACAATGTGATCAATAACTCAAAGACTTTAAAATTACTATGTTTCTCACAAACTCATATTTTTCATGTATGACAGAGATCTTAAAATTTCTATTTTCAGAAAAAGCATACATTTTGAGATATTTCTTTCAATACTGGTAATGAATTTTCTCTATGGGCATTTCATCAGATTGCATATTAATCAATTTGAAGGACTTATCATTTTTATGACATGAATTTTACCTCTATGTTAACATGGTATATTAGATTGTCTTTCTGAACCTGAATAATTTTTTTTTGTTTTCCCAAAGAGCTCTCACATCCTTTGTTAGATTCATTCCAAGTACTTGATATTTTTATGTTGTTGTTAAAAGTGTCTTCTTTTTAAGCAATTTTTAAAACGTTTTTGTTTAAATTCCAGTTAGTTAACATACATTGTAGTGTTAGTTTCAAGTGTACAATATGGTGATTCAATACATCCATACATACCCGGGTGCTCATCACAAGTTCTCCTTAATCCCTATCACCTATGTAACCCATCCCTCCACCCTCTTCCAGTCTGGTAATCATCAATTTATTCTCCATAGTTAAGGGTCTCTTTATTGGTTTGGCTCTCCCTCTTCCTCTTTTTTTAAACCTTTGCTTATTTGTTTTGCTCCTTAAGTTCCACATATGAGTGAAATCACTTGGTATTTGTCTTTCTCTGATTGAATTATCTCATTTAGCATAATACTCTCTAGTTCCATTGATAAGCACATGTTTTAATTGCATGTTGTTAATTGCATGTATAGAATGGCAAAGGACTTGTATATAATTTTTTTTTTTTTTTTTTTTTTTTTAAAGATTTTATTTATTTATTTGACAGACAGATCACAAGTAGGCAGAGAGGCAGGCAGAGAGAGAAGGGAGGAAGCAGGCTCCCCGCCGAGCAGAGAGCCCGATGCGGGGCTCGATCCCAGGACGCTGGGATCATGACCTGAGCCGAAGGCAGAGGCTTTAACCCACTGAGCCACCCAGGCGCCCCTGTATATAATTTTTTTATAGAATCATTTTGTAAGTAGATAAAATTATATCATGTAAAAATAGTAATGTTAATTTTTTCCTTCCAATTCTTTTGCCTCAAATTAATTTTTCTTATCTTATAATACTGCCTAGGACTTCTGGTACAATATTGAATAGAAATAGTAATAATGGGACATTATTAAATTAAGAATAAAGGAAAACATTCTCATCTCGATATAGTATATCCACAAAAATTATCTATACCAAACAGCATATTTGATGATTTATTAAAAATGCTTCATTTGAGAAATTAAAACAAAGACATGAAAGACTACTACTTGTACTCAATATTCTAAAAGAAATTCTACAGTAACAGTAAAATAAAAATTTAGTTTAAGAATTGCAATGGAGTGGTGCGTGGGTGGCTCAGTCAGTTGAGTGTCTGCCTCCTGATTTTGGCTCAGGTCATCATCTCAAGGGGATGAGACCAAGCCCCATGTCAGGCCTCACACTCAGCTCAGGTCTGCTTGAGATTCTCTCTCTTCCCCTCTCCCCCTCTCACTGCTCACATTCTCTCTCTCTCTAAAATAAATCAATAAATCTTAAAAAAAAAAAAAAAAAAAAGGGATTACAGGGACCTGGGTGGCTCGGTTAGTTAAGCATCTGCCTTCAGGTCAGGTTATAACCCTAGGATCCTGGGATTGAGGCCCACATCGGGCTCTATGCTTGGGGGTGGGGGTGGGGGTCAGTTTCTCCCTGTCACTCTCCCTCTGTGTTCTCTCTCTCTCTCAAATAAATAAAAAATCTTAAAAAAGGAATTGCAATAGGAGTAAAAATAATAATCATTGTAGATGATATGATTATTGATATTATTATTGACCCCAAAACTGTCTTAAAGAATGCAGATAAATTATTGATACTAGAGTTAAGAAAGTTGTTGTGTGATAAAAGAATCAATGTATAATACATGTCATTATACCAATAACAAACAGAAAACATTATTTAAAGGGATATGTATTATTATAACTACAAAATAGATTGTGTGTATTAATAAATCAAATAAGAAATGTAGAATACCTTTTTGAAGAAAATGATAAACCCTTATTCAGAAAAATTAAATAAGTCCTAAGTCAGCTAATAAATTGACATTAACAAATGTTTATAGGAGGATTCAGTATCCTAAACATTTTTTATAATGGATTAATAGAGAATTAATAGTTTATTATAGTTCAGAGATTGCCAATCAAAATCCCAAAATTTATTTTTTGAAAATTAGCAACTTGATTCTTATATGTGAAGTGTCAGGGTTAGGAATAACCATGATACAATGAGTTTTCCCTATGAGATATTGATATTTAAGCCTTAATATTTAGTATATTATTGGCTCAGGGATAGAGAAACTAGAGAAACAGAGTTGGTAAGTAACAGAGGTGGCAAAGTCAGCAGGAAGATGATGGATTATTCAATAAACAATAGTAAGACAAATGACAAAGTCTATGGAAACAAAATAAATTAGATCACAGTATTGGCTCATAAAGAGAAACCACCTGGCAATGAATTTATGACTAAAATATGAAAGGCAAAACCTTAACACTTTAAAAAGAAACTTTAGGAGACTATATTTTTTCAGTCTGGGATAAAGAAGGATAAAAAAATAAGATTTAAAAAGTGCATAACACAAATAGAAAGATTAGTACATTAGACTTTATTAAACATAAGAATTTCTGTTCATCAAAAGATAATGTGAAAAAAGTTAAAAGGTAAGTCATGAGAGTTTCAAATATATGACAGCAAAAGATTAGCATCCAGAGGGCGCCTGGGTGGCTCAGTGGGTTAAAGCCTCTGCCTTAGGCTCAAATCATGATCCCAGAGTCCTGGGATCAGTCCTGCCTCTCTGCCTACTTGTGATCTCCATCTGTCAAATGAATAAATAAAATCTTAAAAAAAAAAAAAAAGATTAGCATCCAGAATATCTTAAGGTGTTCCTCCAAATCAATAAGAAAAAGATTGATAGCTTAATAGGAAAAAAATGGTCAAAAGACACAAAAAAGCAATTATAGAAGACCAACGTGAAGCGCCCATAAACATAGAAAATACACTCAACCTTATTAATAAAAAAGGAAATATAAATAAATGTACTTGGTCTACCATATCATACCCACCATTTTTTTCTTTTTTTTTAATTTTTAATTTTTTATTAACATATACTGTATTATTAGTCCCAGGGGCACAGGTCTGTGAATCGCCAGGTTTACACTTCACAGCATTCACCATAGCACATACCTTCCCCATGTCCATAACCCAACCACCCTCCCCACTCCCCAGCAACCCTCAGTTTGTTTTGTGAGCTTAAGAGTCTCTCATGGTTTGTCTCCCTCCTGATCCCATCTTGTTTCATTTTTCCCTTTCCTATCCCCCAAACCCCCCCATATTGCCTCTCAGGTTCCTCATATCCGGGAGGTCATATGATAATTGTCTTTCTCTGATTGACTTATTTCGCTCAGCCTAATACCCTCTAGTTCCATCCACATTGTTGCAAATGGCAAGATTTCATTTCTTTTGATGGCTGCATAGTATTCCATTGTGTATATATACCACATCTTCTTTATCCAATCATCTGTTGATGGACGCCTAGGTTCTTTCCATAGTTTGGCTATTGTGGACATTGCTCCTATAAACATTCGGGTGCACGTGCCCCTTTGGATCACTTCATTTGTATCTTTAGGGTAAATACCCAGTAGTGCGATTGCCAGGTCATAGGGTAGCTCTATTTTCAACTTTTTGAGGAACCTCCATGCTGTTTTCCAGAGTGGCTGCACCAACTTGCATTCCCACCAACAGGGTAGGAGGGTTCCCCTTTCTCCACATCCTAGCCAGGCTCTGTCATTTCCTGACTTGTTCATTTTAGCCATTCTGACTGGTGTGAGGTGATATCTCATTGTGGTTTTGACTTGTATTTCTTTGATGCCGAGTGATGTGGAGCCCTTTTTCATGTGTCTGTTGGCCACCTGGATGTCTTCTTTGCAGAAATGTCTGTTCATGTCCCCTGCCCATTTCTTGATTGGATTATTTGTTCTTTCGGTGTTGAGTTTGACAAGTTTTTTATAGATTTTGGATACTAGCCCTTTATCTGATATGTCATTTGCAGATATCTTCTCCCATTCTGTCAGTTGTCTTTTGTTGACTGTTTCCTTTGATGTGCAAAAGCTTTTGATCTTGATGAAGTCCCAATAGTTCATTTTTGCCCTTGCTTCCCTGAACTTTGGCGATGTTCCTAGGAAGAAGTTGCTGCGGCTGAGGTCAAAGAGGTTGCTGCCTGTGTTCTCCTCAAGGATTTTGATGGATTCCTTTCTCACATTGAGGTCCTTCATCCATTTTGAGTCTATTTTCGTGTGTGGTGTAAGGAAATGGTCCAGTTTCATTTTTCTGCATGTGACTGTCCAATTTTCCCAACACCATTTGTTGAAGAGACTGTCTTTTTTCCATTAGACATTCTTTCCTGCTTTGGCAAAGATTAGTTGACCATAGAGTTGAGGGTCTATTTCTGGGCTCTCTATTCTGTTCCACTGATCTATGTGTCTGTTTTTGTGCCAGTATCATACTGTCTTGATGATGACAGCTTTGTAATAGAGCTTGAAGTCTGGAATTGTGATGCCACCAACTTCGGCTTTGTTTTTCATCATTCCTCTGGCTATTCGAGGTCTTTTTTTTTTTTTTTAAGAGTTTATTTATTTGACAGACAGAGATCACAGATAGGCAGAGAGGCAGGCAGAGAGAGAGGAAGGGAAGCAGGCTCCCTGCTGAGCAGAGAGCCCAATGTGGGGCTCAATCCCAGGACGCTGAGATCATGACCTGAGCCGAAGGCAGAGGCTTCAACCCACTGAGCCATCTACGTGCCCCATATTCGAGGTCTTTTCTAGTTCCATATAAATTCTAGGATTATTTGTTTTATTTCTTTGAAAAAAATGGAAGGTATTTTGATAAGGATTGCATTAAACGTGTAGATTGCTTTAGGTAGCATAGACATTTTCACAATATTTGTTCTTCCAATCCATGAGCATGGAACATTTTTCCATTTCTTTGTGTCTTCCTCAATTTCTTTCATGAGTACGTGATACTCTTTCTGAGTACAGATTCTTTGCCTCTTTGGTTAGGTTTATTCCTAGGTATCTTATGGTTTTGGGTGCAGTTGTAAATGGGATTGACTCCTTAATTTCTCTTTCTTTCGTCTTGTTGTTGGTGTATAGAAATGCAACTGATTTCTGTGCATTGATTTTATATCCTGACACTTTACTGTATTCCTGTACGAGTTCTAGCAGATTTGGAGTGGAGTCTTTTGGGTTTTCCACATAAAGTATATCTTCTGCAAAGAGCGATAGTTTGACTTCTTTGCGGATTTGGATGCCTTTAATTTCTTTTTGTTGTCTGATTGCTGATGCTAGGACTTCTAGTACTATGTTGAATAGCAGTGGTGACCACCATTTTTTTTTCTTAATATTAAGAAGCCTTGGGGTGTCTGGGTAGCTTAGTCGGTTAAGCACCCAACTCTTGATTTCAGCTTAGGTCATGAGGTCAGTGTTATGAGAGTGAAGCCCCACATGGAGCTCCATGCTCAGTGTGGAGTCTGCTTGAGATTCTCTCTCCCTCTGCCCCTTCCCTTCTCAAATAAAAACTAAAATCTTGAGAACAAATTCTGATGAAACTATTCAAATGTATGTGAAGCAACAGGAAGTTTTATGTATGGCCAGTAGTATTATAAACTGGTCTGTCACAGGGCAGGGCGCCTGGGTGGCTCAGTCAGTTAAGCCTCTGACCCTTGAATCTAGCTCAGGTCCTGATCTCACTCTCATGAGATGGAGCCCCTCATTAGGCTTCCCACTAGCTAAGGAGTCTGCTTAAAATTCTCTATCTCCCTCTGACCCTTCCTCCCCTCTCTCTCTTAAAAAAAATTATAAATAATAATAATAAATTGGTACAATCACTTTGAGAAAGAGTGTAACCTTATCCAGAAATGTTGAAAGAATGCAGTTTCTATAATCTGGTACCTCCAGTCATAATAATAGAATTTCTTGCATGTTTACTAGGATATGTGTTCATAGAGACATTTGTAATGTCAACAACCTAGAAATTATACAACTTAAGTGTTGATATATTTATTCAATGGGTTACTGTAGAGCAGCAAAAATTCATGAACTATACTTACAAACAATATCGATGATTCTCAAAAATATGGAGATAAGCAAAAGAAGCAAATTACAAAATACATGCCCCCCAAATTTTACACATGTAAGTTTAGAACATGTGAAACTAAACAATTTATCATTTAGGGGTGCATGTAGAGAAATGAAACTGGAATGCGAAGCAAGGGAATAAGAACAAAATTCAGAATAGTGGTTACCTGAATGCGAGAAAAAAAAAGTAGTT
Organism: Martes martes; assembly: GCF_963455335.1. Lineage (NCBI taxonomy): Eukaryota > Metazoa > Chordata > Mammalia > Carnivora > Mustelidae > Martes > Martes martes. Next base: position 72,962,672 of record NC_137893.1, on the reverse strand, counting down.
TAGAACTAGTTTCAGTAACAGTTGATATATCTAAATTCTACTGTTTGAAACATATCTCCTATTTGTATGTTTCCTCTTCCATCCCTGCTTTCCTCTGTGTTAGTTTCAACTTTAGGCAAGATCTCCATTTATAGGGGACTACCATCACCTCCAGGCTTAGCAACCCCCCGACATTTGTTTTCTAGTTCTTCCAATGAAATTATGAGTATCACTCCCATTTTTCCACGATGGGTCTTGAGTTCATCCCTCTAGTGTTCATAGAGATGTGCAATTATCCCTACTAGTTCTGGGCCATGTGTCAACTGCTCAAGCTTAGATGGTAGGGTCAATCTCTCTAGTCTATGTGGGCAGGATGGAGGATTAATGGCCTTGCAAGGAAAGTGAAGGCCCTGGTACCAAAAGCTCTGTGACTAATGTTGAGATGCCAAAACAAGAGATGTTTGCTTCAGTCTTAAGGCAAACATTGACTCTGTCTTTGAATCAAGTACTTGACAACTCTTAAATGGAGGTTGGGAGTATGGGAAGTCTCTAAGATGCTTAGATACTTTGTTGAATTCTGACCAGAAATCAACAGGTAGGAGGAAAGACTACCATCTACACGAGACAAGATACCACATCTCTGTGCAATAAGCTTTGGAAAAGCGGACTCACTTGGAGAAGGTGATGGAATCAATTGGCACTAAATCCTCAGTGTGGAAACTCAGATTTCACGAAAGATTTGAAGGACTCCAAGAATTCCCAACAGTTGTGAAGATTCTACTGCAGAGAGCAGTAAGGAGAAGAGACAAAATTGGGTGCTCGCAGAGAACAGAACTGAATGCTAGGGTTAGATTTGAAGTATCAATTCAGATTGGGAGACCTGGCATTGATACAGCCACTACAAATTGAATTCCTGAGAAGCATAGGGCTGGGGAGTGGGTAAAACCTGCTGCTCATCACAGGAGTCCTGAGAGGACACATTCAGAATGAGGGGCCTGAGACCATGCAAAGCAGGTGAGACCACTTAGTACTCATATCCAGCTCTCTTGCACTCTCTAACCGAGATAGGACAGAAATAGAACAATGATAGCAAAAACAACTTGAAACATGAAGTTTAAACTTCAAAATATAAAGCTCAGGAATTTGATCACTGGAAATACCACACACCTATGTAGACACATCAGTTAGGATATTTTACCTATTTCATCTGCAGATTTTCAGAGGTAGACGTTCCCAGGAATGGCCAATTTCATTGCTCAACAACGTTAAGGTTTGATTCAATTCCTAAGGGATAACATTCCCTTAGCTTTACCTCTTGGGATAGCCGGTTAGTTGTCCTGGTTTAAAGTGTCGCATCCTTGTAGTGCAATGTCTAAAGGGAAAGAAAGAGAGTTGAGGGTTCTGAAGAGGGTAGATGGATTAGTCTATTACAAACCTGCCATGAATTTAATGGTACCAAAATACTTTCAGAGTACTTATGAGACCCCTCAATGATATGCTTTTAAAAAAGGGGTTAGACGACAACTTTGTTCATATTTCTACTCACTGGATTTAATGTACAAAATGAGACAGAGCTGTTCTGCATTGTGCTTGGGGAAAGCATTGTTGTTTCCGGGGTGGCAGAAAATCTTAAGTGGAGAAACAGAAATCAGTGAGACTGGGCATTTTGTGGGGCAGCAAAAATATTATATAGTTGGCAGAGAAAGAGCTTTGTAGAATAGGAAAGTCTACTATGGATTATTTATTCTACTTACATAAGTAATGTTAAGTATATTAAGTAGAATAGCTTAAAATTATGGAACTATATTATAATAGCCAAGTTATGGAATCAACCCAAGTGTCCATCCATAGAAGAATGGGTAAAGAAGATGTGGTATATATATGTATGTAGACACACACACACACACACACACACACACACACACACACACACAATATTACTCAGCCATAAAAAGGAATCACATCTTGCCATTTGCAACAACATGGATCTGTCCTAGAGGATATAATGCTAAGCAAAATAAATCAGTCAGAGAAAGACAAATACCAGATGATTTCACTCATATGTGGAATTTAAGAACAAAACAAAAAGAGAGAGAGAGCTAGAGAAAAAACAAACAAAAAACCCCAGAACCTTAACTATAGAGAACAAACTGGTGGTTGCCAGAGGGGAGTTGGATGGGAAGATGGGTGAAAAGGTGAAGGGAATTAAGAGTACACTTATTGTGATGAGCACTGAGGAGCATTGTTGAATCACTATGTTGTACACCTGAAACTAACACAACACTGCATGTTAATTATAGTTGAATAAAAAAATATAGAAATATGTAGACTAAAAAGTGAAGGTCTGCCTTCACTGTTCTCCTTTGTGCCGTTTTCCAAATAAAGATGGTCATTGTTGACTCTTATAGAATGTATACTTACTGGTCTTTCTCATGAATATTTATTATGAATATATAGATGAAAAAATAAAGTGTGATGGAGCACCTGTGTGGCTCAGTCAGCTAAGTGTCTGCCTTCAGCTCATGCCTTCAGGTCATGATCTCAGGGTCCTAGGTTGGAGCCCCACATCAGGCACCCTGCTCAGAGGGGAGCCTGCTTCTCTCTCTCCCGTCTATTCTTCCCCTCCTGCTTGTGCTCATACAATCTTCAGATAAATAAATAAAATCTTTTTTGAAAAGATTACATACATCATACTGTACGTATGGTCCTGCAAAATTCTTTATTTTAATTTAACAATAGGAATTAAATGTCTTTTCTTGTAAGTAAGGATTTACCTTACTCTTCAACTGCTGCATAGTACATCCTGCAATGAATATTCCAAATATTTAAGATATTTGTAATGTTTTGTATCTAACTTTCTTTTTCAAATAATAATGTAAAAAAACCAACTTTGTATCTTTGCCCTTACACTCCCGTGTTTTTTGTAGAATGGATATCCAGAAGTCAAAACTGATTGAAGTATATATTCCTTTACTTTTTTAGAAAATTTGCCCTTTTACTTTCTAAAATGTCATGGTTAATACATTTTCCTACAAACAGTACATGAGAAAAATTATTTTTCCTCCTTTTGTCAAAACTAGATATCTTTTTAATTGTTGTCATTATGTTACATAAGAAAACTGTAGGTCATGTTTATTTATTTATTTATTTATTTATTTTTTAAAGATTATTTATTTTTTTATTTGACAGAGAGAGAAATCACAAGTAGGCAGAGAGGCAGGCAGATAGGAAGGGAGAAGCAGGCTCCCTGCTGAGCAGAGAGCCTGATGCGGAGCTCGATTCCAGGACCCTGGGATCATGACCTGAGCCAAAGGCAGAGGCTTAACCCACTGAGTCACCCAGGTGCCCCGGTCATGTTTATTTAATACACATTTCCCTAGCTTTTGGTAATATTGAGCATCTTTTTATATATTTTTTATATTTAAATTGCCTCTATCTCTTTTACTTATGTTTAGATTAGATTCAATTTTACTTACTGACTTTTAGGAGTTTTTTAATATTCTGAATAATTTTTCTATATTCTTTTTTAAATGTTTTCTTCAGACTGACTTTTGCTTTATGACTTTATGGTATTTTGCACAAAAGTTTTAATTAGTATGCCCATAATTTTTTAGTCATTATGTCTTTAGTTGTTTGGGTTTGTATCTAGCTTAGAAATGTCTTCCCATTACAAAACTATAATTAAATTTCCCTGCATAATTTCATTTCAAGTACAATTTTGTTTTATTTTTACTTTGTACAATCAGTTGTTACAAATAGATCTGGAAGTTATTTTTGTGAATGATGTGAAACTGATTTAAGGATGTTTTAAGTAAATGAATAAACCATTATCCTTTCTCCAACGGCCTGATAATAGTAATGGATGTCTTCTTCTGATGATGATGATGATGACAACAGTATCTTTGATTGTTATCTAGGATTGTTTAGCCTTTCAAGTGTTTTATGTGAATTAACTAATTTAATTCTAAAAATAAGTAGGTAGTGTTATTATCCCCATTTTACACATTAGGAAATTAAAGTTTAGTGAGATTAAGTAGTTTTCCCAAAGTGACACAGCCAGTTAGTGTTAGAATCAGATTTGAACCCAGCCAGGCTGGCTCTAGAATGTATGCTCTTAGCTATCAGGCTATGTTTATAATACCCTAAATTCCAATAATAATAGATGTCTTTTCATTACTAGCCACTTATATTGTTGACCTATTCCTATGTTAATGTATGCTACTTTAATTACTCTGAATTCAAGATCATTGGTATATGATAGGGCACATCCCAAATTAATGTCTCTCTAATACTACGCTATTTTTACATAAGAACATAATCTATTCATTGCTTTTGGCTTTTTAAAAATTGGTCCTTAACAATGTTTCTTTTCTTCCTTTTGTTTTGTTTTGTTTTTATTGTTGTAGTCTTACACTTTTCTTTTGGTTTTATTTTCAGGTATTCCAAAATATTTGTTTTTGTTGTAAACAGGATACTTTCAATGATATTTTCTGATTATGTATGAATGTAATTATGTATCTAGGAAAACTATAATTAGTTGATTTTTGTCTCTGCCATGTAGCTGAAAGATCTTGTAAATTCTGTGTTTCCAATTACTATTTTAAATTCCCTTTAGAAGTAAAAACCGTGAAGCTTTTGGCTTTCCTTAGAAATGAAGAATATAAAATTGTTACACAAATGAATAATTTAAAAAAGAAAGGCACAGAGGACTACTATGTTCCTTGAATTTACCCATTAAAGCAACTAAATTTTATGTATTTTGAGCTAGCCCATGTGGGTGTGAAACAATTTTCTTCACTTGAATTTTTTTCTTTGCTGTCTTTTTTTTTCTTTTTGTTTTTTCTTTTGCATAAAAAATTCTAAGAAAAAAAACTATATGTCAATTTACATTACTATGATAATTTCAAATCTTGCTTAAGCAACTAAAGGGTGTCTCACTCAAAGAAAAAATGATCAGCATTGTGCAATGATTTCTTTAAGATTTGTCAATCTCAGCATCTTTAAAAGGCAAATTCTTCATCCTATGAATGTCATTGATGGTGTGAGACAACCTAAAGAATATTTCATCTAAAGTACAGACACACACACACATGCATGTATGTACCACATTAATGTACACCTCTGAAAACATGAAGAACAAAATCAGCAAATGACAAACTGGTGACAGCCATTATGAATAAAATGCTCCATTTTGACCAAGACCATCTTACCAGGAGATGACAACTAGCATAACAGCAGGTTTTAGTTTTATTAAAAAATGTTACTGTTATAAGAGTTCTTCCTCCACCGGTGCCCACGGTTCTTGGTCACACAACTTCAAAGAATGAAAAGGTAGACCAGACAGAGTGGTGGGCAGCAAAGCAAAGTTTACTGAACAATAGTGAAGTGATAAAACAAATGTCCCCAGGAAGGAGTGGACCCAAGAGGGCTGCTGCTATCCTTCATCACTACCTTTGCAGAATATCTCAAACTTGATCATGTTTCCAAACATTACTATTTTTAAAATCCTTACCACAAAGGGATAGTGGTTTAAATCAGAAATATTTCAGAGAAAATTAAAACAACATGCAGTGCCTGATAAAAGGAATATTTACATCTGAACTCTACCAAGGGTCTTACTAATATTTTCCTTTAAACAATTAAATTCTATCTTCAGATTATTAAAAGCTATTACTAATGTGAAACCGATGATATAGCTTTGAGTAGAGTTGATCAAAATCAAAACAGTATTTTCTTTTTTTTTAAAATTTTATTTATTTATTTGACAGAGAGAGATCACAAGTAGGCAGAGAGGAAGGCAGAGAGAAAGAGGGGGAAGCAGGTTCCCCACTGAGCAGAGAGCCCGATGCGGGGCTCAATCCCAAGACCCTGAGATCATGACCTGAGCTGAAGGCAGAGGCTTTAACCCACTGAGCCATCCAGGTGCCCCCAAAACAGTATTTTCAAAAGAAAGGAAAGAAAGCATTTGTAAGGGGAGCAAATAAGAGAAGAGGAGGCAGATATTGGAGGTAAGGGATAGCATGGTAGAGTAATGGAAGTCTGTGTACCAGGGAAATAACAGATAGAAAAGAGGAAGCAAATGGGAGAGAGCACTTGGAAAAAAATAAAATAGATTATTTGATTGATGATTAGATGGGCACAGAGAAGCAAGTTCAAAAGCTAAGTTGAAGGACAGGTTTCTATCATTTATAAAAAATTGTATTAGACAAGAACATCCCTTTTTATTCAAGGCACTGTAAAGAGAATGAAGTCTCATTGGAAAAAAAAATCTTTCTTAATTTCCCCAACAAGGTACATAATAAGTTATGTTTTCTCCATATAATGCAATTATTTTAGTTGTTGTAAAAGAGAAAATAGTCACAACATATTTAGTTGTAAACCAGGTGATAAAATTATGTATTATAAAACCCATCTAAAAATATGTTATGTATGTAACTATGCTCAGTAAAATGTGAAATATGTTGACACTCCCCAAAAAACCCAAACCTCCACACATCCCATAACTCATAGAAATTGTACAATATATGTGCAAATACTACAATTGTTTGATTTAAAATCTAAGGACTAAAATTCAAGACCAAATATTTGACTAAGTCTCTTGAACATTTAGTGGATTACTATTTTGGGCTGAGATGATACACACACACACGCGCACGTGCACGTGCGCACACACACATACATATGCACACACATATATAGATACACATATATGCATACAATTTCATATACATTATACACACACACACACATACACACACACACACCCTAAAAGGGTGAAGTGTTCTGTACTTTTGGGGAGACCTCCTTACCCTCCCCCACTCCTACTCCAAAAGCATTTTAAAATAATGTAAGATGTTTTATAATATTCATGCATAGTTATTTATTTATTTATCTATTTATTTATTTTAGAGAGAGAGAACAAGCTGGTGTGAGCCAGGGAGAGGGGCAGAGGGACAGAATCTCAAGCAAGCTCCTTGCCCAGTGCAGAGCCAGATGCAGGGCTCGCTCTCACAACCCTGAAATCATGACTTGAGCCAAAATCAAGCATTAGATGCTTAACCAACTAAGCCACACAGGCACCCCATTCCCATGCATATTTTATAACTTTCTCACGATATTTATTTAGTGTTTTTAAAGTTCAAAGGAAATTAATAAGATCAAGCTCCTGCTTTCAAGTTGACATTCCACAGTATAACTAATGTACTCTTCTAAGAAACTATACATGTAAGTGCAAATCTGGCTACTGCTGATCTGACACAGGTGCTGGGGAAACTCGCTGGCAAGGCACTTAGTTAAGGAAAGTAATATGGAATATGAAAACTCAAGCTATCTTGAGCCATCTATTGAACTCCCCTGGTTGATATGATCTCTTTCCCCTTTAATTCTGATGTCTTATGCTTTTCATTTTTTCATTTAGCACCTATTTAAAATCTCTTATACCCCACTGTGGAATGGTAACAACACTCAATGAACTTTCAGCATATGTTACAAGATTCTTGAGAACAAGGGTTATGTTTTGTTCATGATTATATCCCTGTTGTACCTCTGTACCTATTTACTATTCCTTGCTCACAAAGGTAATTTATTCATAAACATCTGCATTTTTGAATTATATTGTTATGTTATCTCAAATAAGTATGTTATTTTTCTCATATAGATTGTTAGAAATGTATGAGGAATCTTACATGTTTACATATCCTTCTAGTATTTAGCTCAGGACTTTGCAAATATCATAATAGTCATAAATATCCTCAACTGAATGAGCGTTGTGGCTTGGCAGATGGATCAGAGTTAAGTAGGAGACACAGACAGGTATAGGGAAGGAGCCAAAGTGAAACATGTACAATCTTTCTGTTAAGGAGTAGTTGGTATCTTCAGCCCTTCTCCAGTATCAGTTAGTAGAACCTCCATCTTTCCAGTCACTTAATTCAAAATCTTTGACTCTTCCATTTCTCCTCACATAACCCCTCAAGCAATCATGTAGTCCTGTCAGCTCTAAATACATGAATTCCAAATAGACCCATTTCTCATCGCTTGCTGCTAACCACTGCAGCCCAAAGGAAAATCATCACTTACCGGAAAGGATCTCCCTGCTCCCACCTTTGTTCTCTTTCTTATATGAGTAATGTTCACATGGTGACCAGAGGGATCTTTTCAATTAGAAGTCAGATCATATCACTCCTCACTCAACCCTTAAAAATAGCTTGCCAATTCTCCCAGAGCAAAACCCATGGCATATACGTGGCATGAGCAGCCCTATATGCTCTGGATCCCCTGTTCTCTCTGTCCTGCCCTCTTTCCACTCTCCCTTTACACTAGCCTCTTTGCTCTTCCTTAACACTACAAACACATCCATGACATAATTTTTGAAGCACTGTTTCCACGCTGTTAAGTGTCTGGGTGGCTTAGTCTGCTGAGCGCCAGACCCTTGGTTTTGGCTCAGGTCTTGCGATCTAGCCTGGATGGTGGCTCTGTGCTTGGCATGAAGTTGGCTTCAGATTCTCTCTCCCTGTCCCTCCCACTCACTCTCACTCTCTCTCAAATAAATAAATACATAAAATCTTTACATTTTATTTTTAAAAAATATTTTATGTATTTTTTTGAGAGAAAAAGAGCATGAGTGACAAGGAGGGGCAGAGGAAGAGGGAAAGAAACCACCCACCCCCCCAACTTGGGGCTCCATCCCAGGACCCAAGATCATGACCTGAGCCAAAGTCTAGGTGCTTAGCCAACTGAGCCACCAATATAATAAATCTCTTCTCCGAAATATTAGCTTGCTTCATCTTCACATCTCTTCTGGTCTTTTTCAAATGTCACCTTTTCTGACTATCCCAACATTTTGACTTCTTTATACAAATATATGTCCATTCAACAAACTCTACCTTTTCTATTGCATTTTAGTTTTTTCTTCATAGCACTTAGTTCCATCTAACAGTTTCTGTATTGATTTGTTCCCTGTCTGCCTCCCTGCTCTAGAATGAGAGGTCCAAGATGGTAGAGCTTTGTTTTTTTTTCACTGCTCTATTCTTGGGACTCAGGAAAGAGGACTATAGTATGTGCTCAAAAGTGTTTTTTTTTACTGAATGAATGAATGAATGAATGAATAAAAAGTAAATGCATGAATAAAAAAGAGAGAATTGATGGAGGTTTCAAATGTCAAAATAGAGTTTTGCTTTGATGTGAAAAACAACAAAGGTCCTCTATTGGTGGTTGAGGAAGGAAGTTGAGGTTACCTACAGTCAGAGAGAGAACAAATTTGAGAAAGACATTGTTATAATCCAGTCTGAGGTCACTGAAATCTGGTTTTGGAGAATAGTTATGGAAATGGAGAAACAGCAATGAATTCAAATGGGACAAAAAGTGAATTGGTTGAATTAATGACAGTGGGTGGAGGGAGGTAGTATTCTTAGACATTCCAAATACGGTGATCTTAGAGAACAGTGGTGCCACTACCAACAAGGGAGAAGTTGGAAAGGATGACACTGCTGTTATAGAGAAAGGACTATAGTTTATGATAGGTTTTTTTTTTTTAAATTACAGTGACATAGAGAAGAATGCATGAAAACTTTATAGTCTTAAATGACTTTTTCAAGCCATATTTTACTTTTGTATTTTATATTCCTCTTCTGTATATCAGACAGCCGTAATTTGACTTGTAAACTAATTAGCAGAGGAGTGATTCTGTACTTCTCCAAGTTAATTTAGGGTATGTTCCTACTGGATCTGAAAGAGTATTGAAACTCAGAGGTGAGTTCCCAGGTTCTCTTTGGTCTTACCACCCTAGTAAATGGATACATTTTAATGTGCTCTCAGAGACAGCACATTGGGATTATGGATTCTCAAGGTCCTACATTTGTACACTGAGCTACAGAAAGAGAGAGAGAAAGGGAGAGAGAAAGACCCAAACTGGTTTATTGCTTTGCACGAAAATATCTTTGCTATTTTCTTTAGTATTACATTTCTGAGAATGTAAGAAATACATGTCTGTCCTATTGGTTTATAAGGGGGTAATCAAGAATACTGTAAGTTTATGGAATAAAGGCTACCACTTACCTGCCCTTCAAAACCTGCAGCAAAATGTCTGGAAGGGCTGAGCCATCTAGTCTCGTAAGACTGAAGTGATGGTTATAAGAAGTAATATCCATTTGCATTTCTGGGGGGAGGTGTATCCCTTCAAGATTCTAATTGTTCCTAATGGATCATAAGCTTTGAATTTATTCTCCCTATTTTGGGAGAATTACATACCATGATATTATTACTTACCATTGTAGATAGACTTGAGCAGATATTAGGTTTGGTTACACTTTTGAATGGATAGAGTAAGTCACCACCTTGATTAGTAAGAATGCTTTGGTCAAAGTGATGATAATTCAAACACCTGTGGCAAAAAGGAGTATTTCCTGGAGGGACACTTTGTTGTCAAGTGTGGTTAAACGAATGTAACTCATCAGCCTCTGGGAGGGCAGGACGGTCAAGTGACTGATGCCAGGAACAGTTGGAACTGGGGACATGAACACTACAGGGACTCAATCTTGGCCCCTTGTTTCTTCTTCTCTGTTGTTCATTTTTTTTCCTATTTAAGGCCAGCTTCCTGCCCTGCTTCTCCAGCACATGCAGGAAGTACTAGTTAGCTTTCTCCAATTCTAGTCTGAAAAAAATCCCAGGCAAGGGTGCCGAGTTGCTTTTAGGTTCTAGGTTCACCCTTGCCATATCCGTCCAGATCCCAGAGGTCGTGATGTGGGGTCCTGCAAGAGAACCAGGAGTCTTCTGGTCATTTCATAGATGGGAAAACATAAATGAGGCATAAGGAGGATAACTGACTTGTTCAAGGTCGCTAAGCAAGTACAATATTATTTCATCAGTGTCTGTAGAAGTCATTAAATAAATATTAATTATCATTGGACTTGCAATCATTAAAAAAGAGCCACACTGAAAGAACCTGAAACAGCAGCAAAACCAAGGAGAGCAGACTACATTTACTAGGTTTTATAGTGCCATCTAGTGGTAATCTAAGAAATTTCATCATTGTTCCTATTTCACACTAAAAACTGAGGAAGATTTATTTTGCTTAATGTAATATTTAAAAAGGCACCATAAATGGGAAATACATTTATAATCAACTATGTATAGATTTTATGGGCCCAGAAAGAGAACAGCATATATTTATTTATTTACTATTTATTCAGTTATTTCATTTTTCTAAAGATTGATTTATTTATTTGAGAGAGAGAGAGAGAAAGAGAGAGAGGAGAGGGGCAGAAAGAGAGAATCAAGCTGACTACTGGCTGAGTGCAGAGTGCAATGTGGGGCTGGATCCCATTATCCACGAGGCCACGACTTGAACCAAAACCCAAAGTCGGGCACCCAACCAACTGAGCCACCCACGCACCCTGAGAACTACATGTATTTAAAGGTTTTTTCCAATTTATATTCAAGAAATCAGCTTTTTAGTGCTGTTGTTGACAATTATTTTGAAATTTTAAGAAAATTGGGATAAATTTTCTTATAAAAAATAGGCATTTGCTCTCAGCTTCAGTATAAAATAAGTCAGATTTCAAGGTTTCCAACAGTCTGGTATGTGAGCCCTCTTTCTGGGAAATAAATAGTTGTTAATAAGAATGAAGGAAAAAAGTGAGTGGTAGGGGCCCTTCCTGAGGATGTTCTCACTTATCCCCCAGGAGACCCTGGAGCTGCACTGGGGTTTGTTGCTAGGATAAGACAGAGGGAGGCACAGGGTGCAGACCGGGCCGGTCAGATTGCTTGTGAATTGTGTTCACTCTGGTCCCACCAACAATTTTGATACAATGCAGCCATGCTGTTCTCTTTTATACATACGATATTCAGTAACATGATTCTGGCATTTTTTTTATTTCTACGTATTACAACACAATTTTAAGGTAAGGGAAACCTGATAGCCTTTTATAAACATATTAACCATTTGACTGAAAAATTTTAAGATTGTGTTTAGTTCATCATTTGATGATTTTTAGTATAAACTTACACTCCTATTGCAGAAATATTTCATGGTACACGTGATCACTTAATTTGTCCCTGGAGCACTAGACCTTTAACAAGAGATTTTACATATCTTTAGAGAGTTCACCAAGCCATGCGATATAAGATGAAATCAAGCCAATATTCATAACTCTAGTTTTTTGGCGAGGTCATTCAAACCTTGATATGCTCCACAAGGAAAAAGTCATGAGAACCTCCATAACTCAAACGTGTTGTTTTCTTATATCGAGGTAACAAGACTTGATCATATGTGGAAATATTATTATACCTTTTCCCCTGGTTAAAAAAGAGCTGCTTCTCCAGCTAGCTAATTAGTTTAACCTTCAATTCCTGTATCAACCACCAACACGGGAACAGTTTTTAGTGATATTGGTAAACTAAATGCTAATGGATACAATTGATTTAGTAAGGTTTACAATCAGATACACTTTGAGAGTTAATCGCACTTATATGGAAGGGAAAGGTTTTTAATTTTATTTATTTTTAGTAGACTCCATGCCAAGCAAGGAGCCCAACACAGGGCTTGACCTTACAACCCTGAGATCAAGACCTGAGCTGAGACCAAAAATCGGATACTTAACTAAAAGCACCCAGGCATCCCTAAAAGTTGTTGTTGTTGCTGTTTTAATGGAGTCTCAAAACAAAATATACCTGTAGTCGTTAACATATTTTTTCATGATAAATTCGTGGGTGATATATATCACTAGTATATCTGGAACATTATTGAAACCATCTGGCTTCCTAGTATGTAATTTTAAAATGCATCAGGTTAACCATAATTTTTAAAACATTTCATATGTAGTAGAGAAAGTAGCAGCTCTTGCAGTAATTTCTCCTTTAACTCATTCTTCGCTTGTAGAGAAATTTGGAGGCAACATAGAAATCTCTTGGGAATTATCATTCATCAACTTGCAGAGCCTGGAAGAGTAGCTTTTAGGCAGATTCTCCTGACTGGGTGAAGCGTGCTAGAGAGCCCTTCTATATCCAAGCAGGAGGAAGGAGTCTGGGCCATCTCAGAAGCATGTGAGGTAACCTTACACAGTGAAGAGAATGAACGCTGTTGTTTACTTAATTTTCATGACAAAGCATAACTTATTGCTTATCTGAGTCATAGATTCTTCTAGACTGCCCTGCATGGCCACTGGTCAAGTGTTTCAGGGCAATCGCTAGCAGGACCATATTTGTGCAGATGCTGAGAAAGGTTTAACTGAAGACTTGAGCGAGAATTGTTAGAACAGCTCTATCTGTTCAGCTGCTAACACAGCAAAGTCTTCATTTACTTGGATTGAGAAAGGTCCCAATTTTAAGACCATCCAATAAATTCTGGATTTCAGTGGGTTCCCATGTCCCATTTTTCTAATTTCATTCTCATGTTTAACAGGTTTTTTTAAATAACAAAAATCTTGATACGTCCATTATTAGTTTCTGCTCTTGGTGACATAATTTGATAAGCTTCTATCAATCTGGGGCTATTCAGCGATGTTTTATTTCAGTATTTCTTCAATTACATATTTTCATTAACTCTCTCAAAAACTTTTTTCCTTTTTGCTTTGATGTGGAATTTATTTTTCTGAGGTACTGATCTACCGTGACTTTTAATTACTTAGACCAATATATTCATTATCCAAACAACCCAAACTGGTTTGAAAGTTCTTTTTTATGATATACCAAATTGTTTCAAGTATTTGGGTTAATTTCTGTTATTTTCTTTTCTTTTCCATTTCTGTTTTTTTCTTTTCTGTTTGTTCTTTAATCATTACCAGTGTCTTGTTTACTTTTCTATTTTTTTATTTTGTTTGGTTTTATATTTTATTTGTCTTATTTTTCTCAGGTATAGGAAAGACTTAAATTTTCTCCTTTTGTTCCAGGAACATATTGCCATTCTAAACTCTCATCTGCACTGATAATTCTTTATTTGATTTTCTTGGATTTTCTAGATAAATTATTTTATTGCTTGTAAATAATAAATTTGACTCTCCTTTTTTCATACATATACCCTATTGATTTCTTTCTCTTTTCATCCCTCCGTCTTGCCCTCCCTTCCCCCCTTTCTTTCTTTCTTTCAGATTCTTTCTTTCCTTTTTCCATCCCTCCTTCCTTCCCTCTGTTTCTTTCTCTTCCTTCCTTCGAACCCTCCATTCTTTCTTGGTTAAAACTTTCTAAATGATGCTGAATAACAGTGAGCAATGGTGCAGTCTCATCTTACTTATATTATTTGTGATTTTAATGTGACTAGCTAGATAAGTTTTTGCTCTCTTTTTCAAGAAAGTATAATATTTGCTGTTGGCCTCACTTTCCGGGGTACCATCTGAGCCAAGTGCAAGAAAGGAGTGACATAGCCTGAGGACCAGTTCCTGTATGACGTACGTAGGGTAAGGTTGAGAACTGCTTTTCCTCTCCTCACTCATCAGGGCCTTGCTTCAGGTTAGGCTTCTCTGCACTCCTCTTACCTTGGAACTTAACTGTCTCTTCAGAGCTTTCTGAAAACTCTCCACTGACTCTGCCGGTGTGCTAGTGAACTCCTGGATGGTTTGCCATTTACCAAGCTAATTCATCAGTATAATGTCTTTCAGAAATGACTTGAAGTCACCCTTTTCTGATTTTTCTTAAATTGTTACAAAATATCTCTTTGGATTGTGAATGGAAATTAAGTAAACAAAGTAGCTCAGCCAACTAACTTGAAATGGTTAATGGTTCTTTTGTAGAATAAAATCTATCATGTTCGATTCTTAAGTGCCAAAACATAAGCGAAACTTCTCTTAAGTAATAAGGACAGATGGAAATAATACATTGAAACTCAGTTCCTCTCCACATCAGTGTTGGTAGCTTGCTTTAAAATGTTATTCTGCTCAACTTAATTAGCACTGAATTAAGAACAGTGATTCCAAAATGAAATTATGGATATAAATTTGGTATCTCTTTCCAAAAAAAAGTGAACACTAAGCACATGTGTTGAAAGAGTTCTTTTTATTCAAATTAATCTATGAATTATTTTCCTTTCTTTTCATGTTGGCAAGGAACCTTCCTAAGAAGCAACATTGAATTTTAGATCAACACTGCATAGTAATTAGGGGGAAAAGTCCTCTTTTATTACTCTCTCTGAATAACAAGTATTTTTCCAGGAGAGGCACTGTAGATTTGTGCCTGTCAATGCCTGATTCTTCCACAGATTTGCTACTCTGATCTATGTTTTACAACATTCAGTCTCACTGTGTCTTTTACGGTGAAATGTCATCATTGTTTGCATTACATTTTTGGCAGGACAGTGTTGTTACATTTCACAGGAATTGTGGGAAGTTGAAAAATGAGGGAGATAAAGTTATGTAAGAAGCTTATCCTTGGATTCTTGTTTTGCTATGTAAAAAGTTTGCCCTTGAGCATGATGAGAGCTATGAAATATTTCCCAAAGCCTTGATAAAAAGTTGAGTTTCTCACAGCTGAGGGATTACACACAACAATAAGAAGCTCTTTTCTCAGTTGTTTCTATGCTTTTAAACTTAGTTCAGAATTCAGAATGAGTTTGATTGCTGCCTACAATCTATACCACTGCACCCCACCCTTGTTCTCTTGCCTCCCTTCTTCAGACACCCTATTTTCTTATTTTGTTCCTTCAGTAGAAAATAGCACTTTGGTCCCTAACCAAACCTGTTCTCTCTGTCAGCACCCCATGCTCAGAATCTCTCTGGTTTTTCTTTATTTATTCAACTACTTCTCTGATTTCTATGACTCATTCCCCTGGTTCCCCAGGTAAAAATTGGGTGATCTGGGTGCCTGGGTGGCTCAGATGGTTGAGTGTCTGCCTTTAGCTCAGGTCATGAGCCTGGGGTCCTGGGATCGAGCCCCATGTAGGGCTCCCAGCTCAGCAGGGAGTCTGCTTCTCCCTCTCCATCTTGCTTGTTCTCTCTCTCTTTCTGTCTCTCAAGTGAATATATAAAATCTTTAAAGAAAAATTGGTTGATCTGTCAAACTACCTCTAAGTCTATCCATGGACTCCTATCTCTCTATGCTATAGTCTCACATTAACTCACTATTGAGAATCTATGTTAAATATGTGATAGTAGGAGAGGTGTTGATTTTCAGGGACTGAGTACTTGATTTGACATCTTTGTCCTGAACAGCCTGGAAGTTTACCCTTGTTCCCATGTTTTCAATCACGCTGAAGCTGATATATGATTAAGGTGTTATCCAAATGTCATCTCCTCTTCTCCAGCTTCAAATTGAAGTTAATATCTCACAATTCTACAAAGTCCCCAAATGACACAGACCTTGGTTGTAAGGTTGGCCATTTTGTAACTTCTCAGGCTGATGGAAATTCTTTTCAAGAAGGGAGCTATGTGCCTCCTACTGGCAAGCTGCCTCTCTGGGGGGACACTTTGCTGGTGGAAAGGCTCATCTTTTCCCTAGAACTGTTTCTTCTTCCATATGGTGGAACCATCTCTAGCTCACTCTCCTGATTGATACATTATTACAGCTTTTTAAAGTAGGGAATGTCTCTTGCAAACAAGTATGCTGGTTAAAGAACTATAATATTTGCATTTAGTGCATGGTTCCTTACAGGGTTGAGTTGGGTCCTCATTTCTTGTCTTCTCAATGAAAGAATTCAGTTGAGAAATATTGACAGTGAAGCAGCAAAGAGGCTTTATTGACGGAAGTGGAAGTAGACTCTCAGGAAGGGATAGTGGGCAGCTTTGCAGACGGCAAATATGCTCTCCTTTTGTTTTCCAGTCCTATGCAGATCCTTGATGGGGGAGGTTTCTCAGGTTTCCTCCCTTTTATGATTGACAGGGATTCCTTTTCACAGGGTGCTTGCGCTGGCCTGCCATTTTCCCATGATCCTCTTGAAAACCCTAGGGGGAGGAAGGGAAACCACAATGTAAATGGCACCGTATTTGTATGTTAATTGTGTTAATACCAGGATACCTGAAGGTTCTTTCTGTGCATGTCCACCCTTCCAGAATGATCCTGTGGTTGCTTATGTCCTGGTTATTAGGATGTTGGTGACAATAGCCTCGGCAAATTCTGAGGAGGGCTTTTGACCAATAGGTGTGGTCGGCCATGGAAGCTGGCCCCATCTCATCCCCCTGGGTCCTCTTCTGCTCATGTCTAAACTTTCTACCTAGTAGTTCCATTTCTAACCCAATGTGTGATTTGGGGCAAATCATGTCTCTGGCCTGTACCTCAGTTTCGTGAAATGAGTGTTTTGAGTTATATGATATTTCATGTCAGTTCCTGTTCTAAAATGTAAAACTCTCACTCCTCTCAAAGTGCTTCCCTATCATTTATAGCTGATTATCATGGTCCATTGGCTGCTGGGAGAGGGAGAAAGGCAGGGAGGGTAACTGTTCATTCAAGACGTTAGGAAATTAAATCCTAGTCCAAGTATGTATTTTATTTTTCTCCTCTAGAACACTTCAGTTTTTATTTTTTAATATTTAATAACCCCTTCACTCATTTCTTCCACCCTCCAACCCCTCCCTGCCTCTGGCAACTATTAGTTCATTCTCTGTATCTGTGAAATGTTCTTTTTTTGTTTGTTTTAGATTCTATATATTAGAGAGATCATATAGTATTTGTATTTCTTTTACTGACTTACTCCACTTAACATAATCCCTTGAGATCCAACCATGTTGTTGTAAATGAAAAGATTTCATTTTTTTATGGGTGAATAGTGTTCTATAGGGGTGTGTGTATGTGTGTGTGTATGTATATATATGTATGTATATATATAAACAATTTTTTTATCCACTCATCCACTGGTAGACATTCAAGTTGTTTTTATACATTGGCTATTATAAACAATGTTGCAGTAAACATGCCAGTGCATATATCTTTTCGAGTTAGTGTTTTCATTTTCTTCAAATAATTACTCACAAGTAGAACTGCTGAATCATATGGTGGTTCTATGCTTAATTTTTTCCTGAGTGGGAATGACAGACCCCGGGTTACCAGAAAGTCAGGAAAGCCAGGAAGTCAGAAAAGGTGTTGAAAACCACTGTGTTGCTAGTAACTGATATGAAGACCTTTATACCTTAGATGTCTAGGAATTTCTAGTGTGTTAAAGTTTTTATAGTCTCTGAGTAGGATTTGAAGTTATCTAATTCCTGAATATTCAGACAGCATCGGAGATAAAAAAGCATCATTTGATTGAAGTTAAAACACAGGCAGTTTGTTTGTTTGTTTAACCATATATTTGCGAGTCAAAAATGTATGTGCAAAATGACACTGGAATTTCTGATTCTCTGGAACTCACCCTATTTGAACAGTGGAGTAGAGTTTCTGTTTTTTGCTTTGTTTTGTTTTGTTTTTCCTTCTTCTCATTTGTCCAGGCTGCTGCCCCCGTGGGCCACTAATCAAGTAGACTAGTTATAGAGGCACTGGGAAGTTCAGAAGTTGTGGTACATCAAAGGAAGGACAGTAGCATAAAACAAAGCTGTGGGAAACCAAGACTAAATACTGGGATTTCTGAAGAAAAGACACCTTGTTATAATAGCTGAACTTCGATGTCTTAGGAAGATGGGGATACAGAAATGGAGTAGCAATCTTTGCCACTACTCAGCAAGTCTTCTTGTTTGAGCCCATCTGATTATGTTAGGCTACTTTAAATAAAATCAATTTATTTAGAAACCAAAAGCTAAAATTCAGACCAACATTTTTGGAATCATTTAAATGCCATAAAATGCATCTTAATTAAAAACTTAGAACAGAATTACAACATTTTTTAAAGTGACTACATAAAGATCTTTTTAAAAGTTATTGATATTGCTTGGAATTTACCCTTTAATTTTGTCTTGGCCAGTCTTACTAGAGGTTTATGGGTCTTAGGGACCTTTTCAGAGAATGAGCTCTTATTTTTGCTTTTGATATTGTTTTCCCATTTTCAGCTATTTAAGTTTATACTCTCATTTTCATTATTTCTTTACTTCTACTATCTTAAATATAATTTTGTCATCTTTCTCTAATTTCCAATAGTAGAAGTGTAGGTTATTAATTTTGAATTTTCTAATTTTATTTTTATAATACATACATTTAAAGCTATAAATTATCTTCTAAGCATCATTTTTACTGTATCTTATTGATTTTCATTAGCTGTATTTTTAATTTGTTTAATCCAAAATATATTTTAATTTCTTTTGAGTCTTTTTGTTTGATCTCCATGTTATTTAGAAATGTGTTGTTTAATCTCCAGATGTTTGGGGGTTTTCCAGTGAACTTTCTGTTATTATTTCTAGTTTAATTCCATTGTGGTCTGAGAACATAGTTTGTCTGCAATTTATATTTTAAATGTGTTATGTGCAAAAATAATAAAAATAAAAGCAAAATTTTAAAAGTTGAAAATAAAGAATACAGAAAATAAATGAAAGCCTTTTGAAAATATCAATAAAATGGATAAACGGATAAACCTCTAATAAGGTTAACCAAGAACCCCCCTCCCCAAAAAAAAGAAGAAGAAAGAAAGAAAGAAGAAAAAAGAGAGAGAGAAAACATGAATTACCATATCACAAATGAAAGAGGAATCATCACCAGTGATCCCATGGACATTCAAAGAACAGAGAGGATAATATGAATAACTTTTCCCACAAATTTGATAATTAAGTTAAATGGACCAATTTCTTGAAAGATACAAAAACCAAAACTCACTCAAGGAGAAAAGAATAACTTTAATATGCCTCTATATATTAAAGAAATTAACTTCATAATTTAAAATCTTTCAAAAAAGAAACAGATCTAGATGGTTTCACAGGCAAATTCTATTCAAACATTAACAAAGAAATAACAGCAATGCTCCATAATCTCTTCCCAAAAATAATAAAGAGGGAACATTTCTCAATTCGTTTTATGATATCAGCATTACCTCAGTACCAAGACCAGATAAAGACACTACAAGGGGAAAAAATCCCTACAGAATAGTATTTCGCATGAACATAGACAGAAAAATCCTAAACAAAATATTAACAAATCAAATCCAACAATATATAAAGAGAATAATATATCATTACAAAGCGGTGTTCATTCCAGAAATGCAAAGTGGGTTCAACATTCTAAAATCAATTAATGCAATAATTACATCAATAGGCTAAAAAAGAAAAATTATATGTCATATCAACAGATACAGAAAAAACATTTGACAAAGTTCAATACCCATTCATGATAAAAATCTCAGCAAACTAGGAATGCAGGGAAACTCCTTAACTTGAGAAAGGATATGTACAAAAAAAAATCTACAGCTAACTCAGTAGTGAGAAACTAGATTATTTTCTTCTTAAGATAGGGTAGAAAGTAAGGATGTCCTTTTTCACTACTTAACATCTTACTGGAAGTCCTACTTACTGCAATGAAACAAGAAAAAGAAATAAAATGCATACAGATAGTAAAAGAAAAAAATCTTTATTTGCAGATGACATGATTCTTTATGTAGAAATAAGCACGTATATCAAGGTTGTACAATACAAAGTCAATATATAAAAGTCAATTTCTTCCCTATACTCTACCAATAAGTAATTGAAATTAGAAATTTTAAAAATACAAAAAAAAGCACTAAAACCCCGAAATGTTTGAGTATAAAAATCTAACAAAATATTTATGGATGTGTATGTGGAAAACTCCATAAACATGCTGAAGGGAATCAAAATGACCAAAATAAATATACAGGTAGTCCATGTTAGTTCATTGGAAGATTCATTATTGGTCAAATGTCAGTTCTTCCCAACCTGAACTATAGATTCAAAGCAATTGCAATCAGAATCATAGTAATCTTTTTATAAATATTGATGATCTGTGCTATTATTTTTTTTAAATATTTTATTTATTTATTTGAGAAAGAGACAGTGAGAGAGAGCATGAGAGGGGAGAAGGTCAGAGGGAGAAGCCGACACCCCATGGAGCAGGGAGCATGATGTGGGGCTCTATCCCAGGACTCTGGGATCATGACCCGAGCTGAAGGCAGTCGTTTAACCAACTGAGCCACATGGGTGCTCTGATCTGTGCTATTATTAATAGGTAATAAATTAAGTAATTTAAATTAATTTAACTAATTTAAATTAATAAATGAAGGAAGCTAGTCTGAATAGACTACGTACTGTATGATCTCATTTATGTGACATTCTCAAAAAGGCAAAATTATAGAAATGGTAAATAGATCGACTGCCATAAGTTTGGGGAGGGGGGAGGATTGATAGATGAAACAAGAGGATGTTTTAGGGTGGTTTGACTGTCCTGTATGATAATGTAATAGTGGATACATTATGCTATGCATTGAACTTCATATCACAAAGAATAAATTTTACCATATTAAAATAAAAGAAATTGACTAGAAGTTTGGGAGACACCAGGATGGAATGCAAACTGCTACATTATAGAATTATGAATACTCTCACTAAAGGGTATGAGGACAAAGGGTGCTAACCTAAGTCACTGTGGAAATGAGTGGAGACCTTTAGCCTCCACTAGTATATTAACACTATACTCTAGTTGGCAACATTATTTCCCATGGGGATATGGGTTAGCAATTCTAAAATCACTGTACATAAGCAGAAACTGAGTAACTAATTAAATGAGTGATGGATAGTGGGAGTTAGGTTTCTCACTTTTGTAATGAGAGATTGTAGACAAGCAAAGGGAGAAGGCTAAAACAGTGTGTGTTGTAATAGATCAGAGGTTGAGACATCAGTATGAACTCATGCTTAGTTTAATATAGATACAGGTGACTCTTTATAGAAATCTTTATATAAACTTGCATTAGTATATATACATATTTTTCCTCATCTGTCAGGTAAGAGGGCCTAGAAGTAAGGACAGCTTGGTAGTAAAGAGACACCCAGTGCCCACATCTTCGTTTCTAATTCTATTCTTCAGTACAAGGAAGTGAGGCTTCTTGGTGGAATGGCTGATTCTAAGACTGGGGAAGGAAACATACACGGTAAGCCTAGAGCATTCCATGGTCCCGGAAAGCAAGGAAGTGTTAATCACTACCACCCCCTCATAAAACAAAACGAAGAGCAGAAAAACCCTGCATCAATCACAAAATGCAATGATGTAGATATGTCAAAGAAGCATAGGAGCCAATTGGAATAGCTCCCTGTAGTTAAAGTTGGAACAGTTTGAGAAAAAAAAAAAAAGATAGCAGAGTACTGGATTAAATCCAAAATATGAAACAAATATTAATGAGTCCATACTGATACAAATGATCGAATAAATAACTCCCCCCCACCATAAGTGTGGGCTGTGCATGGTGACTCCTTTCAAAGAAAACAGGAAAAAAAGGAGTAATTTTACAATGGAGAAAACTCACAAATATGACCTCAGCCAGCTGATCAAATTTAACACCAGCAGGGATGTCATGTTGATAGTATGTACACTTGACATGAAGTCATGAGAGTGATACTGTACCTTTGTGATCTCCCCCCAAATCCATAATCTCAGTCTAACCATGAGAAAACCATCATACAAACCTCCACTGAAAAACATTCTGCAAAATATCTAACCACTCTTCCTCAAGACTGTTGCAGTCATCAAAAGTAGTGAAGGCCTAAGAAACTATTATAGTCAAAAGCATCTAACCGAGACATGCCAAGTAATTGCAATTCTTCCTGGGACAGGAGAAGAGTGTAAGGTGCACACTAAGAAAATGAAGGATAGGATATGTTTTAACTCACCAAGTACAGATCTGTATACGACCACCTACCTTTTTCTGGGTCCAAGTTTCAATCTAATTATCCTAACCACAGTAAATTTTCCGTTTCTCTCTTGTATAGGTTGCTTCTCCCTTTCAGAGGACCACTTAGGGAAGTTCCTTACTGGGGAACTCTTTGTCTTGCCTGAGCAAGCAAAAAAACTCAGCGTTCATTTTATTGATGGAATTGTTGACATTCTTTTAAAAAGAGATACCAGTGAGCGAACTGGTTAGCTTTTCTTCATCCAGATCAGGGTTTCTCAACCTTGGCACTATTGACATTGTGGGGTACTGTTCTGTGCACTATGGGACACTTAGCTGCACCCTTGGCTTCTACCAATAGATGTCCATAGCACCCTCTCTTTCAGTTATGGCATTGCCAAATGTCCCCCGCTTGGCAAAATTGCCCCTTGTTGAGAACCTCTGGTTTAGATCAACACGGAGCTTGAAGTGTCCATGTTAGGGTCTCTTGAGTCCCTGTTTCTGGCATCTGCTGTTCTTAGTGAGTGGCAAGTAACTCCGCAATAGCAGAGTATTTATTACTTTCCCTGATTTTTGGGTTTTGTCCTAGCCAGCACTCTTCTGTTGAGTGATACAAAATGTCACCATGTTGTGAACTGAACGTTTGTTGATGGAGCTCCCATCCTTGGTTTGTGGTCTATTTGTACATTAAATTTCCATAGGGAGAATAGTTTGTCACCAGAATTTGAAATACAGCATTAGTGGGCAGCTCACTCAATCTGTGCTTCATCTATTTGCCCCCTGCATCTTCTCCCCATCTCCCACAATATATAGACAGACCAGAATTGGCCAAAACATTGACTAAAAGTCTGTTGCTCTGTGTCATGTCTTATATGTTAGCTTTGTAATATCTTGCTAACTTATCTCCTGATTCTATGTTAAATGTGGGGGAAGGGGTGTCTCTGAATTCAAAAGTGTCAACAATCCCTTAAAGGGAATCCCAGTTCCTAACAGGTATATTCATTATATTTTAATTTATGTGCTGATTGGTTTATAATGGCAAATATATTGCTGAAATCATTTTGGAAAAGAGCAACTGAAGGAATTCTAGAAAAAAATATTTCTCCCAAATTAAAAAAATATGTTGATCTCTTAAGAAAAACTTTTTCTTCTAAAGTTGATCTTACTAACAAAAGGACTTTAACTGAGTCAAGTTAGTGGCCATGTTTTAAAATATTACTATATAAGAGTCTATATCACACTAGGAAAAAAGACTTGCTAACAGAACCAGAGCACTTTAAAAAAACTTAGTTTTAGTAAATGGGTTGCACATGTAAAATAAGTTCAAATGTAAGGGCCTATTTAGCCAGAGCAATTCCATCTGATTAAACAATGATTTTGTTGTTTATGCGGTAAAACTTTAACTGACCCTGCCCCCTCCCCCCAAGGGGAGCTTACTTAAAAGCAAGTCCGGGAAACCAGTAGAATATGGTTGACCAGTCCCAGATAACAGAGCCCAAATAAAAGGGCGGGTCAGGTCAGGTGGAGGTAACAGAGCCTGAATGCAGGAATGAGTCAGGCCAGGTGGAGACATCCAATCAGTAAAGCGCGCATACTGTCTCCCTAGCTACCAAGGAGTGTGGGCCCCGCCTTTTGGGTGCCTTTTGGGCTCCAATTCTGACCAAGGTGATAGGCTAGTTCAAATAGCTACTATGGGGTGAATTGTAATTCAATTGGCTACCTGTGTGTGACCTAGCATGACTGTGAAGCTTTCTCTGTGTGTTACAATCTCATTGGCCACCTGTGTGTGGCCAAGTTCAACCACATGGCCTTTGCTCTATAAAAGTTAATCTGTGAGGATGGGAGGGGTTGCCCTCTCTGTAAGAGGCAGCTCTGACCGGTCGGTTTAATGGGTCGGTTTGATTCTCGATGCTTGGCACGAAATAAAGCTTTGCTTGACTTTTGCTTTATATCAGTCTTGTTCCTTTGATTACCAACCCAACACAGGTAATATCCCCAAATTTGGTAAATACTTAGAAATTAGACTGGGTTGATACTATCTTCTGATTTTCTCATAGTTTTAAAATAATGTTAACATAATACTACAGTTTAAGCAAGAAATAAAGTTATATTTTTAGAGACACTTGGGCAGGCTAACATGACTTTGACAAAATTTTAGGATTAGGAACATACAAATATATGTGTTTAAAAGGAATTTGAATTATAATAGCCAATATCTTTATAAAAGAGATTGATTCTTAGAACTTGTTTTTTAAATATTTTAAAAATAATAATTATTCTTGTTATTTTCTGACCATCTTAATTCAAGGGGAAACTATATGCTCAACTCATAGTAGATTCAATGAAGACACAACTGTATCAGAAAAATCTAATAATAATAATGATATTTGTATCTATTTAAGTCAACATAATCAAAGTTGAAATATTTGGTCCACATCACAGAGAAAAATTTAATATCCATTCCATAGTATACAAGGGCATTGTATAAATCCTTAAGGAAAAACCGCATAGAAAGATAGGTTGAGAATTCAAATAGGCAATTAATCCAAGAGAGAAGAGGTAACTGAAAATCATTTGCAAATGTTGTTATTCTTACTAAAAGGAAAACAAAAAAAATAAAACAATTAAAATTTTATTTGATCAGTTAGAACGGCAAAGATTATAACACTTTATAATAGCATTGCTCAGAACTCTTGAAGTGTGCAAATTAATCAGTAAGTGTAGTAGTATACATCCTTCCTGAAGTTCCATGTGATAATGTCTCTCAGAATTTAAAGTCATATATATTTTGACCTAAAGGAAAAGGTTTCCTATTGCAGATATGCATTTTTTTATTTAGTAAGTGTTTATTGCCAACAATTTTGTGTCAGACATTATATGAAATACTGGGAATAAAGTGATAAATAATATAAAACTTCATAACTGTTTAACAAAAATTTAATCAAGTAGAATTTTAAAGATCTAATTGGCATTATTTTGAATCATGAATTGGGCAGCATTCCATCTAGCAAGGAGGGAAGAACTCCATAGGGCTACAGAAAAGGAAAGGTTTTTAAAAGTAGAGATAGGGAGAAAAAAGGAAAATTATTAACATAGAATCCACTGTTTTGGAAAGGTGGTCCTCCTAATAGGAATGGGAGGAGCCTATCAGCAAATTTCCTAGGGCTTTCCTGGAAGCTCCCATGGTGGCTGGTTAAATGTTACATTCCTGGGTCAGCGGTGGGTGGGGTAAAACCCGTGTGAGTTTGAGGATTAGGCCTTTCTTGGCTTACTGATTTGGGACCTTAACCTAAGTGGTGCCATTTTGGGCTTGTGGTTTTCTTCTTTACACAACCAATTAAAATTTCCATGCTATGAGGCTGGTTTGTATGTACTTATAATGTAGTTTGTTGTGAAAAATTGACATGACTGGAGCCATTTTAAAACAGAGCAGGAATGTCCTTTGCAGACAACAGCCCTACTCTGCTCTGTTTGAACTGGGCCAAAACCTTTGAACTGGGCAAAGCAGCAATTGTTTCTAGTAATTGCTTGAGAAGTCCTCAAGAATGATGGTTGTAGACTTTCTGAAAATAAAGTCGATTAATGGAAAACCCAAAGTAGCTTAACTTGTTAACACCCGTAGAAAAACTTTTTTTTTCTTTCGGTCAACTCATGTAATTGCTCCCCTTAACTTTTCCTCACAAAACTCCTTGTTTTCACACTATAAGCGGGAACACTAAATTTCCACCTGAATCTCTGCTTCCTGAATTGCAATTCTTTAATCTCAAATAGATGCTCATTTGTCTCTCATTTCAGTTCTTTATTTTCAGGTTGACATTCTGTCAACCGGAAGAACAAAGTAAATCTCCAAGTACTGGCATTTAAAATACATGTATTAATATCTCTAGATAAACTTATAAGATTAAGTTACATGTTACAAAAGTAAATTGAAAAATCGTATGATAGTATTTATAATGTCATTTGGGTAAAAGAAATTTAAGGATGTATCGGAAAGAATATGAGGAATATCTACTGAAATTTTGCCACCAAACTGTTTAATAGTTTTTTATTTTTATTATCATGAGATCACGTCTCAGCCTCTTGGCTAAGATCAAGTATATTTTTATTACCATCGGGATCACTGGCCTAAATGAATGAATAAATAATTAAGGAAATAAATTAATCAAGGTTAAATTATTGATAATTTAATTGCCTTCTTTCTGAATAGTGTTACTCTTTACATTTTTTCTCCAAATAGCATGATCAGAAAACCATGTTAGAAGCAATTAATAGAAAGACTTTGCATATAAAAATCAGTCTTTAAGTGTCTTCAAGGTGTAGTAAACCTAATATATTCGTAGTTATTTAACCTTTGGCTGTTGGGGGTCGCAACGAAGGGGAGGTGGTTGTGGGACTTCCTCAAAACTTAGAATTAAGTGCCCCTGGTTGTTTCTCCTTCCTGCTTTTCAGCTGGGATCCAGTACCTGCTCTCTTCTGCCACATGGTGGCAGCATCTGAACACTGCCGCTCATTTCCTCTCGCTCATGCACACATTGTTAGGTAAAACCATACTACAATGTGATTAGAGGGGCGTATCTCATGAGACCTCTGTGCCTGGACCACTAATGTCCTATGTCATGTCTTCCTATTAAAATACTGTCTGTCCTAAGAAAATAATATCTAGCGTTTCATTGCCATGTATAAAGATTAAACATATTTTAGAACATTTTAACTTTTAGAAAAACCTTACCACTAATTTAGTAGCCTTCAGAACAAATTTTTTTAGTCGTCATGCTTTCTACAGTTACTTGTGCTTTTTGGTTTGTTTTTGTTTTAGAAGATTTAGTATTCTTATTTCTTAATTCACTCTTGCTGTCTCTTATTAAAAAGAAAGGTAAAATATGCTTCGTGTGTTTTCTGGGGAGGATGAGTAAAGTAGGGAGAAGAACTCTTTTAAGGTAGTAGAGTTTAGCTTTAGAAAATTTGCTTGTCACCATGTGAATGTGTCTGTAGGAAGGATGATACAAAATTTTCATATTTAACATTTTCTTCCTAGTACCGAGTGCGGAGTGAATGAGCAAATTAATCATGGCCTCTTATTCACCATTTGATGACTCACCTTTCCTGGAGCTGATGTTTTGATTAATCCTTAATATCGTCATAGAATGATACTTAAAATTATTTATTAAAGATACTTCTAAAATGGACTTGCTTTTTAAAAAAAATCTGTAGCATATGCATTAAATGTTCATTTTAAAGAATCGTTGGAAGACTTCTGCATTGGTTTTCCTACAGTTTTGTTTCACCTGTTAAACTTGTAGCTCACAGTGAGAACATTGTATGAGATGACTGTACATCCACATAATATCAATTTAAAAAATCATCGGGTCAATTAAGATTTAGAAAGTATGTCTTTGTGTTAGACATTCCAAATTTCAGTTTTACTCACCTAGATCATCTTGTCCAAGCTACTTAAATTCTTTAAAATTTAGTTTCCTAATGCATTAAAGTAAAATTTTTTAAAAGCCTGAGCTTTAGGAGATGGAATAAGGAGTCTTTTTACCATTTCTGGTTTTTTCCCTCATGGGAGTTTAATTCTGCCTTTTATGGTGGGGGAGGTCTTCCCTCTCCCCAAGCTTTATTGAGACAAAATTGACCTATTATATTGCGTAAGTTTAAGGTGTACAATATGATGATTTAATACACATACATATTGCAAAAAAGGTTAATTAACATATTCATTACTTCACACAATTGTCTCTATTTTGTAAGTATGTGTGGTGAGAACGTTTAAGATCTGTTTTCTTAGCAACTTTCAAGTACATGAAATAGTACTGTTAGCTGTAGTCACAATGATATACATTTAATCCCCACAAATTATTTGTTTTATAGCTGGAAGTTCATAGTTTTTGACCAACATCTCTCCATCCCCTCCAACCGTCAGCCCTGGAAATTACCATTCTACTCTCTGTTTCTGTGGGTTCAAGACGTTTTCTGCCATTATTCTTTTAAATATACTTTGTCTCTTTTACCTTTTCTTATAAAATTCCTATGATAAGATTTTTTTTCATTGTGTTTCATAATACCATTCACCTTTCTTCATTTTTCATTCTTTTTGCTCCTCTGACTGGTTAATTTCTAATGTCCTATCCCTCAGGTTGCTGATTCTTTCTTTTGCATGGTTGAGTCTATTTTTGAAACTCAGTATTGAATTTTTCAGTTCAGTTATTGTGTTTGTCAACCCTAAGATTTCTGTTTTTTCTTTTTCTTTTCTTTTTCCTAATGGCTACTATTTTCTTGTTGAACTTCCCATTTTGTTCATGAATTCCTCCCTCCCAATTTCATTGTCTGTTTTCTTGTAGTTCACTACACTTCTTTAAGACGATTATTCTGAATTCTTTGTCTGACAGTTCATAGATCTCCATTTCTTTAGACTCAGTTACTGGAACTTTATTAGTTTCCCTTGGTAATGTCATATTTATCTGAATTTTTGTGATCCTTGATTTCTTATGTTCGTATTTGTGCATGTGAGTAATGCGACTTTGCAGATTTGCTTTGTTAGAGACAGTTCTCTACCAGTTAGCTCAATTTGGGTTTCTGGGTAAATGTCTTTGGGCAGGTGGGCATTGCTATTATGGTCTGTTTTGAGGGGAAGCAACTATCTGAGGTCGGAGGATGCAGACAGAGAGATGGGCCTCTGGCTGATTGGATAGGACTGCTAGCCTGGTTCCCTACCCATGTGAGGCTGTGGGATGGGCTACGTGGTTGCCTGGACTCTGTGGTCAAACTTACCAGATGGTTGGGATGGGGTACTATAGTAGTTGGGGTTATGAATTAGCTTCCTTGTGCTGGCAGAGCAGCAGGTCAAGGCCCAAGGCCTGCACAGCTCATTTTTGGGGACCTGAACCCCCTGGTTAGATGAAGCCACTGGTTTTGCTCTGCAGAAGGGCTATGCTCTCTGTTCAAGTGCACTATACAAAGGGTTTTTGAATGACTACACAGCCTTCTGTGTGCTCTGGTTAGGTTTCCTACTCAGAGGGGCTGAAAGCTATACGAGCAATGACTGGGGCTGTGAATTGTATTCTGTGCCCAGGCACAGTGGGAAAAGCAGCTCTAAAGTTGATAAAGCTCTCTATTGTCTTAGCTCATGCCAACCCACACCCCACGTTCTGTGGTTGCACAGGACCGGTGGCTCAGCTTTGCAAACTATTCCTCTGTCTTCCTTTCACTGAACTTGCATGCTACTGACCACACAACCTCCAGGTGTTTTTGTCCACCCTTCTGATCTGATGGGACTGGAAGACATTCTCCACAGCAGGTGGGACTATGTCTTAACCCCCTTGCCTGGATGGGAGGGGGAGGGGATCCTCCATGCTACACTCCATTTCCCAAACAGGCTTTCTGGCTGGGCTGGGCTGGGCTGGGATCTACCCTCAGCTCAGCCTTGACTATGAATTAATCCCCCGCCTGTGTTGTAGTAGGAAAGGAAATCTCCATGCTTGGTACTGGCCTTGCTCTAGGGTGGATGTGCTCTATCATAGCACTTGCCACTTAGCTCAAATGCCCTTGGGTTGCACAGTTTTCAGGATTGACACCAGCCCTCTGGTTAGATGGAACTGGAAGGAACGCTCCCCATGGGTGGGGCTGTGACTCACCGCTTTATCTTGGTGTGGGCAAATTGAGCTCTAGAACCACAAAACTCCTTGTTTGAAGATCTGAATAAAAGGATCTGCACCCCACCTAATTCTCTGGTCAGCATACCCCTCTCCATATGAGCAAAGCTGCTGGTTGGGATTACTACTTGGGCACTGCTGGTATGAACTTTGTCAATCTCCATGTGCTGGTTATTGCAAGCCACCCCCCCTTCTCTATCATAGTGAGATTCCCAGGGACTGGGCCCCCCAAATTTCTCTGCAAACCCTGTGGGTAAAATCAAAGGAGGGCTCCCAGAAAGTGACCCACAATGATGGGAGAAGCTAGCTATTGCCTCAGTTCTTTTTTTCCCACTGGAGGAATGAGAGGCTCAACCAAGGCCTCTTCATGTGGTGCTGTTCTGGCCTGGGGATGAGGCAGAGGAGTCAAATGTAGCCTCTTCTCTTATCTCCAAATGTAGTCTATCTTGGTCTCTGAGGTGCAAGTGGATATTTCACCCCCACCCCAGCCTTACCTCAGTGGTATCTTATTCTTGAATAGATGTTAGTTGTTCTTCTTGTGAGGGAGAAAAAAAACAAGAACTATCTATGTCACCACCATCTTGGTGATGTCATTCTCCCTATACCACATTTTCTTTCTCCAATCATTTGTTGATGGACACTCAGGTTGTTGCCATATCTTGGTTATGGTGAACAACACTGCAGTGAACATAAAAATATCTCTTTCAGATAGTGATTTTATTTCCTTCAGATGTAGACTCAGGAGTGGGTTTTCTGGATCCTATGCTAGTTCTATTTTTAATTCTTTGAAGAACCTTCATACTATTTTCCATAGTGGCTGCAACAGTTTGTATTGTGGTGGGGAGGCTCACATGGGAGTGAGATTTTTGTCTCTCCCCAGCAGTAGATCTTTCCTTTGTATCAATATACATCATGTACATGAAGAGGTTTTTGTCCCTTTTCCAGGGAAAGATGCCTTTTGTTTCTTTTTCTCCATCAACAGCAAGCCACCTTTTCCTGTGCCCTGGAGATAAGAGGGTTTTCTGCCCTCCTGTGGCATCAGAAGATTTGTGTTTCGTATGAGATAATGGCCTAATACTGTACCTATGTATCAGCAGTAGACAACAACCACTCACAGTTCTAAACTACGGAGGGACCTCCTGTAGGTCTCCTGGCTGGCACCACATCATTTTCATGACCTATGTGATGAAGTTCAAAGAAAAGAGTTGCTGAGTGAATCTATATTCTTATTGTGCCAGGGGACCCAGGGATACTAAACTGTCTCATTTGCTCACAGAAAATATTTTGTTAACATTTCAAGATGACTGGGTGGCTCAGTTGGTTAAGCATCTGCCTTTGGCTTAGGTCATGATCCCAGGGTCCCCGGATCGAGTCCTGTGTTGAGCTCCTTGCTCAGCGGGCATCCTGCTTCTCCCTCTGCCCTTCACCCTGCTAGTGCTCTCTGTGTCTGCCTCTCTCAAATAAATAAATAAAATCTTAAAAAAAAAAAAGAATTTGACATTTCAGTTGTTTTCCTCTTCCCACATTCTGGCTACCACTTCCTACCCGGTGCCCTCCAAACAAAAGACTGTATATCTCATCGTTCCTTGGAAGGGCTTGATATTCTCTAGAATTTAGTTCATTTCATTGCCTTTGATTGCATTTCTCCAATGGGCCCAGATTAAGCTATGGTTTTGTGAATCATATGACTTTTGTTTCTTACTGTGAGAGTGATATTCTCATATGGCTTCTACCTAAGCATAACAGAACTCCTGCATGTTTATATGTAGAGTATCTTGGTTACCTCAGTTCACTGAATTATTAAGTAGTGTAAAAAAGACACCTCTTTTGCCATATAATCTAAAATATAACAGTACATGGTATAGAAAAAGTAGAAACCCTGAAGCCCTTTCCTTTTTACCCCAATATATGTTCAGGAAAGAAACGAATAGCAGTAAGAAGTCATATGCCACAATTCTTTTTTCTCCTAACTTTTATGCTTTTGAGATTTATAAAAACATTCAGATATACTTGAGCAAACAAAGGTCATCAAAGGATAGCTCTCTCTAGCACAGAGGGGAAACTGACTGGAGGAAATCTCATAAGGAGGCTTCTGATGTGGTATGGGGTGAGAGAGGCTAGTGAGACAGGTCTGAGGTGGCACTCTTGCTTCCTACTGGGAGCAGAAGGACCAGCAATTGTTGTATGAGGAGACACAGAAACAAATCAACCATGGCATGAAATTGCATAATTCCTAAAGGTCAGAGGAATGAAGAGGAAGGTCTGTTAGCAGAACCGGTAGCAATCTCTAGGCAAGAAGGGAGGTGAGAAATCTTTGTCATCCTACTTCTTCCAAGAAGGAAAAGTTTATTATTTTCCTTTTCAAATTTTTATTTAAATTCTAGTTAGTTAACATACAGTGCCATATTGGTTTCAGGAGTAGAATTCAATGATTCATCATTTACATACAACACCCAGCGCTCATCGGGACAAGTGCCCTCCTTAATATTCATCACCCAACTAGCCCATCCCCGCACCCACCTCACTCCATCAACTTTCAGGTTGTTCAGGTGTTTAAGAGTCTCTTACAGTTTGTTTCCCTCTCTTCTTTTTTCTCTTGCTTTCTTTCCAACCCTTCCTATACATTCACCTGTTTTGTTTCTTAAATTCCAATATGAGTGAAATCATATGGTATTTGTCTTTCTCTGACTGACATATTTTGCTTAGCATTATACACTCTAGCTCCATCCATGTCATTGCAAATAACAAGATATTGTTCTTTCTGATGGCTGAGTAATATTCTATTGCGTATATATACCACATCATCTTTACTCACTCATCAGTCAATGGACATTTGGGCTCTGTCCATGGCTTGGCTATTGATAGTGCTGCTATAAACATTGGGGTTCATGTGCCCTTTTGAATCTGCATTTTTGGATCCTTTGGGTAAATATCTAGCAGTGCAATTGCTGGATCACAGAAAGAAAAGTTTAATTTCAGATAGACTCTAGCAGTTTATTTCTCTAAAAATGACTCATTTTCTGACCCTTACGAGTGGGTATAGCAGAGTCCAAAAATATTTCATAGCTATAATAATGATAAAATAATGCGTTTTTAAGGCCTTATGCACTAAAGAGGCAATTTTGGCAGGATTTAGCTGATATAAGTACAATATGTAGATGAAGTGATCTGATACTTTTTTGAGGTCTTGGATAATTAAGAACAAATGATATACTATTTCTTTGCTAGAGAAACTTAAAAATAAGAATTTCTAAGATGATCTTATGTTACATATACAGACCTCTACCAGCCATCTATGATATTCAGCCATCAATATTATTTATGACCCATAATATAACTCCCTGAGTTTGAGCAGTGATGACAATAGTAAAAATAAAAAAATAAACCAAAGGTTGCAGAGAAGCCACTGAACCAGAAACAAAGATCTCTTTTCTGGGGAAATTTTCTATACAAAATGAACCTTTTGAAGCTGAAAAACAAGAGGGATGAATCAAGAAAACAAAACAAAACAAAACAAAAAACCACTCATAAACACAATAAAGACACAAACTTAGAAAAGTGGATTTTAACATGCTAGTTTCAAGTGTAGTGCCCACTTATAGCAGAAGTGCCAAAAATGTATTAAAAGTGACAAAGGCTGTATAGCTGATTAAAGACACTAATGATCAGTGGTGATAAAATGTGGAGCTCTGAGTATGCTCTGAGCAGCCTGGATATAATTGGCAAAACATCTAAAAAGCTCATTGTTTAAATGATCCTTGTCTGAAAATGGGCCATCCACGATCACATGCTTGTGGCATTGAAGAGCAGAATGTGTTTGTCTACATATAATAGAACTTCACATCCACAAGCTCTTTCAGGTAGAGCAGGTTATGAAAACATGAACAGTACAACAGAGCGTGGAGGCACTTCCTGTGTCATAATGACAAGCTAAAGCAAAATGCAATGAAGTACTATTGCTAGGATCTTAGGTTGATTGCAAGCGATAGACTGTAACAATGTAATATAAAGTTATAATAAATTGAAGCAAGAGAAAAAAAAAAAAACTAATGTCAACTTGAAAGTCAGGCAGAGAATATTCCCAATGGGCCAATTCATACATATTTTATAAAACAGGACTCAATAGGACAATTGGTAAAATCTGCCTCTTATAGAACATGAATAAATACCTGTAAAATGAAATTGTTAAAAAAATATATTTTGCCGATATAAGGTTGTAGAGATAAATTTGAAGAAGCAGAGAAATTATCATTAAGCAGTATCACTACTTTCTAATTTATAAAATTCAATAAGAAAATGCTAAATAGGCTCATAAGAAAAAGTGGGCAAAAGACAATAATAAATACAAATGGCTGATAAACTTATAAAACTATTTATCATCACAAGATTAAAAAATGAGGGAGCCAGGTGGTGGTTATGAAGGAAGGCACGTATTGCATGGAGCACTGGGTGTGGTGCAAAAACAATGAATACTGTTACGCTGAAAAGAAATTTAAAAAAAAAAAAAGAAAAAAAATGAAGATGAAAATTTTTTTGATTTATCAAATTAGGGGATTACGTCTAGAAACTGAGACCAGTGTTAGACCTAGGGGAGAAAATAGACACTGTCATTAGCAGCTATAAGGCAAATTATTGCAGATTTTTTTCATAACAATTTATGTGTGTATCAAAAACCTTAAAAATGTTCATGTTCTTGGATCCAGAAATCCCAATTATAGAAATTTATTTAAAAGACATAATTGAGGGGCACCTGGCTGGCTCAGTAGATAGAGCATGTGGCTCTTGATCTTGGGGTTGTGAGTTTGAGCACCATGTTGGGTGCAGTGATTAGTTAAATAAATAAACTTAAAAAAAAGAGAGACATAATTGAGCATGAGTAGTAATATAGACTGGCATGTAGGAAAGTTGGAGAAAGTTCTAATTAGATTTCAATTTTGTTTCCTTTTCCTACCAAAATGCTGAATTTGGATAATTCCCGGCTCCCTCCTCCAAGATTAACCTATAGAGAAAACACCAAGAAAAAAAAAGAAAAATGGAGAAACTCTGGAGTGACTGTGATGGTGCTGGTGGCTTTTACCTAGAGCAGGAGGCAGCCAAGCAGAGAGAAAAAGAACCTACCTTAATTCCTGCCATTTACTAAGGAAGAAATCAGGGCAGCATACAAGACAGCTGCTTAGGAGTAGCTGATGATAACGGGAGGGAATGGATTGACTTCTGGAAGTCATATCCTCATGTTTCTTCTTCCAAACTACCCAGATTGATCAACTATTATCTAAAGAGAACCTCTTCCATATTCTGTTTCTTTCTGGAGAACAAAGGATAAAATCCTCAACTGAAAAGTTGTTTTACTAGGTAAGAAGTGACTGATTGGGGTTTTCTGTTGAGGTTGGGTTTTTCTACTTAAGGCTTATCTATTTCTCACCCACAAATGCAATCTGACACTATGCAACAAATGGAATTAAGCTTCCAGGAGAACATGAGCTTACAGACAAAATACAGTGGGCAGAGGTATTTCAAAGGAAAAGTGATATAATGGATCGTGGCTTACATTAGAAGTGAAATCACTAGAGAAAATGGTAAAAGAAGTTATAATTAGCTTATAAACATACTGAACAAGATAAGACATTACTAGCATAATACAATAAAATATAAAAAAGGACCCAACAGAACGTTGGGTATGAGAATTACAATGGCTGAAATAAAAAAAACACTAAATCAGATAACAAAATGGATACTCTTGATGAACAATTTTATGAAATTGGAAACCAGATGAAACATTTACAGTGATGAAAAAGACAGAAAGAAAATGTTAAAATAAAAGCTAAGAAATATGAAGACTGTGAATACCCACAGAAAAATGGGACCAAAAATGTGTTTTAAGATATTCAGATAAAAAATACATTTCTCAGAATTCTTAAAAATGAGGGAAAACAAAGTAAAGTAGAAAAAAGGAGGGGGAAAAAGAGAAACTCACACTTAGATATATAATAACAAATATAAGAATATAAAAAATCATGATACTGTCTAAAAACTTGCAGAGAACTATCAAATCGCATATAATAATCAAGCGTCTTAGATATTTCACCACTAAGTGCATACAAAGGGACAATGGAGTAGTGTTTCCATAGCAATGAAGGAAAAGGCTTAGATCCTAGAATTTTATATGTAGTCAAACTGTCAATTAAATTTCAGGACATAACTAAATATTTTTTCTGAACTCTAAGACCTTCAAAATTGTACACAAAGACTAGCATTGAATAAGTTTTGGATCAAGTATTTTAAACAAGAGAAAGGATAAGTCCAAGAGATGTTGCCAGAGATCTATGAAGTTCATGTGGGCAAATGAATAAAATTAATCAAAACCTTGGTAAAATTTCTTTTTGTTTTAGAAAAATACCAAAGATAAATTACAAAAGTATATATGTGTATAATGCACATTATAGATATATAAATATATATGCACATATTTTATATACCACATATTTATATATAAGCATAACTTAAAATACATGTATATATCCAAAATGAAAATGGTAGATAGTATCAACATGATGGGACCTGGAGGGGTTGGAGAATGAGTCAATATATTATTGAAGTAGGCTATATTTTAAAAGTAGAGAGAAGTCTCAAATTCTGATAAACTGTGACAAAAATGAAATAAAAAATTAAGATGGAAGAAATAGATGAACAAGAGAGTTCTTATATCTATAATAGCAAATAAAATAATCTCTACAACATAAATTATTATTAAGATAGGAGACAGTCATTACATATATATTCAATCACACTGGAACACTTGATGAAATAGGTAAATTCATAGAAAAACATTTACCATAACTTTCTTAAGATGAAGTATAAGGCTTCAACCATCTTTTCATTATTTTCTTTTTTTTTAAGATTTTATTTATTTATTTGAGAGAGAGAGACAGAGACAGAGTGAGAGAGCATGAGAGGGGAGGTGAGAGAGAGAAGCAGACTCCCCATGGAGCTGGAAACCTGATATGGGACTCGATCCCAGGACTCTGGAATCATGACCTGAGCTGGAGGCAGTCGCTTAACCAACTGAGGCACCCAGGTGCCCCTTTTCACTATTTTCTAATTTAAAAAGTAGTTAAACATCTTCACACAGAAGAAACAGATTGTAAAGGCAGGTTTTGCAAAAATTTTAAGATGTATATAATTCTGATTTTATTTGAACTCTATAATGGAATAATGGATTAAGTGAGAATACTGTCAGTGTATTCTAGAACTGTGCTGTCCAATACAGTAGCCATTAACATATGTGACTATAGAGAATAAAGCAAAATTCATTTCCCCAGTAACATCAGTCACATTTCTAAATGCTCAATAACTATCTGTGATTACTGGCCATCATACTGGATGTCATAAGATAATAGAGCTTTCCCATCATTACAGAAAGTTCTGTTGGTCATTGCTTTTCTAGAGATCAGAACCCTAATAACAAAAACAGCC
Source organism: Martes martes (assembly GCF_963455335.1). Classification (NCBI taxonomy): domain Eukaryota; kingdom Metazoa; phylum Chordata; class Mammalia; order Carnivora; family Mustelidae; genus Martes; species Martes martes. Next base: position 72,924,902 of record NC_137893.1, on the reverse strand, counting down.
AAAGCTATCACGAGAAAGTAAAACAAAAAATCCATTTTACCTATGAGTATAGATGCAAGTATCCTAAGCAAATCATTATCACATTAAGTTAAATAGGAATTAAAAAGAGAAAAAAACATAACAGGTGTAACTAAAGAATATAGGGATTAATTAATATTAGAAAAATTCATATCTGAAACTTTTCATGCTAATAGATTAAATAAAATGTAATTATCCAAAGGCAAAATAATATATGATAAAATTAACATCTGTTTGTGATTAAAAGAACAATTAAAATTTAGTAACTGAGATTATAAAGTAACTATTTTTAACACTGATAAAATGTATCTACAAAAGATTAAAGACTATCATCTTCTAACCATGTTAGACAAGTTGGCACTGGATTTGTCTTCTCTTTGTAAACACCTGAAAAATGAAACAAAATAAACAGTAAACATGGTTTTGGACACAGTGCCAGGAAACACGGTACTGCTATCCCCAAGAAAAGCAAAACATACAGGATGAGCTCTCAAGGTGCCCAGGCTTCCTGCCATGAGGCACTTTCCTGACCAAAGGGCAAATAAGGGGAGCCCAAGCAGAACATGGCAATTAAGTTGAGTTCAGGATGTAGAGAACAGAGTTTACAGAGGCCAGGAAGCTGGAACTTGCATCATAGAGTATCAGAGAGGAATCCAGAAGTCTGTATAGAGTTCCCTGGAGGCTATACCTTGACACAACCTAGGTGAACATAAGGTGAAACATCAAAGGGCTGGACAAAACCAGCCCAGGTAGCTGAAGCTTAACAATACCCAAGAAGAAAGGGCACTGGACATGATATTCACGCAGAAAATATGGAAGACATTTTTCTTCATTAAAAAACAAAACAAAACAAAACCTTTAAAGTGTAAGTGACTGTTTAAAGCAAGAATAGTAATTAGCTGGCATGGGTGGTTTATAACACATGTAGAAATCAAATGTATGACAAGAGTAGCACAAAGGCTCAGTGAGGGTGGGCCTCTCCCACTGGGTCCCAGACTCACCATGACTAGGTGAGAAAGTAGCACATGCTTAACCCATTACCTGAAGTTTGGGGGATTCATATCTTTTCGTGCCTCCCTATGGGACCAAAAGTCTCTACTGGTCTGCATATCACATGTGGGGCAGGTGCAGAGGAAGAGGGAGGAAATGACCAAGTTGGTATGAGAGGGGTCAGTTCTTCACAGCAGATGATGGTGGCAAGCCATAGACAGTCCTCTGGTTGGGTCCAGTTGAAAGATTTCTGGTTACTGTGACCGTGTGGGTAAACTAACAAGCTGAACTGTCCAGTGTATCAGTATTTTCATGCCTTAAAACTTGAGAAAAGTTATTTATTTCTGTGGAGTACAAACAGGTCTTCAACTTCTGTTGTACCTCAAATTACTACTCTTTATTCTATTTATTCTCAGCATACAGATGAGCAATGGACAATGAACATGGAGAGGTTTGCAGAAGTGCATGTAGTATTATAATTGGTGTAGGTCCTACAGGGCTTTCTGCAGCTGTTCCTCTAAAGCGTGGCTACTAAACATGAAAAGGACATCTGTGTGTGTCTAGCAGAGAATGCCATTCAGAGCATATAATTCAGAGCTCAGACATTCTCAGGAGCTTGCCTTGATTCACGTGCTTTTGAAGAACTATTTCCAGACTGGAAGGAGAAAGGGACTCGACACTTCTGTAACAAGAAGTCAGTTTTGGAATTTTAACAAAGAAATATATGATTCCTAAGGCCATATCTTTTAATGTATAATCATGGCATTGTAGTTTACACTTAGGACATTCAGTGACCTGGATGGAAGAACAAACAGAAGCTCTGGGTGTTGAAGTATACTTACCTGGTTATCCTGCTGCTGAAGTCCTTTTCAGGACACTCAACATTGTAAGAACACACATTCTTTTCAAGTGTTATTGAAGTATTCTGTAAGATAGACTATATGGTCAACCAAAACAAACAAACAAACAATCAAAAAAACAACAGCAAGCCTTGATATAAAAAAGGCTTTAAAATGTGTAATATATATCCTATGCAATAACTCATTCCAGGGACTATAGAACTAAATTAAAAATTAATTTAAAAAGATATCTGTGGGGTGCCTGGGTGGCTCAGTCAGTTAAGCATCTGCTTTCGACTCAGGTCATGGTCCCATGGTCCCGGGATCGAGCCCTGTGTCAGGCTTCCTGCTCAGTGGGGAATCTGCCTCTCCCTCTCTGCTTCCCCTGCTTGTGTTCCCTCTTTTGCTGTCTCTCTCAAATAAATAAATAAAATCTTAAAAGAAGAAAAATATCTGGAATATCCTCCCTAATATTGAAAAAAAATTACAACACACTTTTAAATATTTCATGAGCTAAAGAAGCAAGCATAATATAAATTAGAAAGAATTTGTATTCAATGAAAATAAGTACAACACATCAAAATTTGTGAGATGCAACTAAAGTAGTGCTTAGGAGAAAGTACTCTTGTATACTCATACAAAACTTACATTCTTATATGAGACTTTTTAGAAGGCTCACAATTAATGGCCTAAACTGTCTTCTGAAACTATGAAAAGAACACCAAATTAAACACAAAGTACAGTAAATAAAAAGGAAATGCTAAAATGTATAAATCAATTAAATATAAAATAGGTGAACAACAAAGAAAATCAACAGAACCAATGAATTTCAAAAGTCAATACAATTGATAAATGTGCAGTTTGATTGGTGAAGAAAAAAGAATAGGACACAAATTAGCAATATCAGGAATGAGACGAGATATCACTACATATTTTACCAATATTTAAAAGATAGTAACACAAAAATTTATGCAAGTTTGAAAACCGGTAAAATTGACAACTTTCTTGAAAGATTTAAACACAAAACTGGCACAGAAATAAATAGAAAATCTGAATAGTCATATGCTAAATAAAGAAATGGGAGATGTAATTTAAAAAAATCTTTCCCTGCACACAATAAAAACTTTCCAGGCCCAGATGTTTTCGTTAGTGAATTCTCTCAGACATGTGAGGAAAAAAATACATTCTTACACAAACTCTTTTTGAAAATAACAGAAGAGAGTAATTATCAAGTCACTTATGAGGATTGTCTTATCCTGTTATCATCACCGAAAACAAGAACAGGAAATTACAGTCCAATGTGCCTCATGAGCAGATACAAACAAACTGATTGTAACATTAGCAAATTGAACCCAACAATATATAAAAAGGGTCCCTGGAGCTTCCAGGTTGGTGAATGCACGCAGGGACTGGGAAGGTGTTGGTTGCATCCTGAGGGCAAGGAAGCTCCGAGCCCCTCCCCCGCCATACCTCTGCCAGATGCATCTTTTTCATTTGGCTGTTCCTGAGCTGTATCCTTTATAATAAACCAGTAAATGTATATGTAAAAAAGGTGGGGGCTCCTACATTATGGACAAATATAGTTCATCCTAGCAGAGTAGCTTAATTTGCTCTTTGAAAGTTAACTTATATAATTTATTATATTAACAGGACTTGGGGGGAAAATATAAGATCATCCCCATAGGTTTAGAAATCCCACTTGACAAAATTCAGCACATTTTGTGATTAAAAATAAGGAGACCAGGAATAGAAAGTTACTTTCACAAAATGAAAAAGTACATCTGTGAAAAATCTATGGGTAACATTATTGGCAAGGATTGCATTTCACTTAAGACCAGAATCTAAGCAAAAATATTCACTCTTACCACTTCTATATTGTTGGAGGCCCTAGTTAGTACAATAAAATAAGAAAAATTAAATTGTGTAGATTGAAAAACAAAAAACAAGTGTCTTTATTCTCAGTCAATATGATTTTGTAGTTAAAAATACTAAGAAATCTTAAAAAAGAAGCTATTGCATATATTTAGCAAGACCAAAGGATATCAAGGTGAATATACAATGTTTAATTGTATTTCTGCATACTAGCAATGAAAAACTAGAAATTACATTAATTTTTAAAATCTGCTTACAATACTCTCCCAGACATAAAATTTTTAGGGATACATTTACCAAAATATATGCAAAGATAAATACTGACAACTGTAAACATTGTTGAAGAAATTACAGAAGACATAAATAAGTGAAAAGATATACCGTGACTATCAACTAGAAACCTCAATGTTGTTAAAATTTCAATTCTCTAATTGAATCAATTCTAATTAAAATCCCAGCAGACTTTTCCTAGAAACTACAAAAGAGTAAATTTGTTAGGAAGAAATAGCAATTATAAGTTAATTAACTTAAAATGATAAATATGTACACATCTATGAATAAAGCACCAAAATAAATGAAACAGAATCTAACAAAATTAAAGGAAGAAATGTACAATTCAACAACATTAGTTGGAATTTCAGTACCATACTCTCAATAATGGAGAGAACAAGTAGGAAGAAAATTAAGAATGACCCAGAAGAGTTGATTAATATCATCAACCAATCGAGCATAATTCACATCTATAGAACACCACCCAACAGCAGAATTACATATGGAATTGTAATTGTTAGACACAATTAAATCTCATTAAGGCTTGATAAGTAATGGATGCATCAAATAAAATAGGGTCTGCAATGGAACCACCTTGTGAACACCAACACTTTATACTTTAGGTTGTGTGAACACGGATTTATTTATTTATAATGATTGTTTATACACCAAACAACATCATGAAAGCCAGATGGTATCTAAATATAAATAACAATGCAACAATATTTAAAGTGCCCATCTAGTGGTCTAATACCTGAGCTTAGAGGAAGAAGAATTCTCCTGTAGATACGGAAAACTGCAGAGAGGAGAAGGGACTGTGCTGTGTGTGGAAGACAGGTTAACATTTTAAAAATGGTGATCAGAAAGGAAGCTAAATCCTATGCAGAAAAATGTATACTAATCAGAGGAAAGATTTCCTTTAGTGTCTATAGGAATCATAATGTCTAGTTTGATTGAGAGAGCTAAGTTTCAAAAGGCTGTTTCTCGTGTGTTGTTTTGTTTTGTTTTAGTAAGCTCTGTGCCCAACATGAGGCTTGACTCGCCCAGAGATCAAGAGTCCTATGCACTACCAACAACTCAGCCAGTGCCCCTCAAGAAGTTTTTAAGGTCCAGATTATGGACCTTCTTCTGAGCACTAAGCTAAAATATTGGGAGTTAAAGAAGGTTGATAGTAAATCTTGAAGTCCTAAGGAAAATGACTTTGAGATCATGGTTCTATGCAATGTTCTTAAACTGACTCATTAGTAATTTTTCTAGTCATTTCCAAACACCTTATAGTTATTTTAATGGTGAAACATTAATTAATCACATCAATGTCCCAGTCTTTAATATTCCAGAATTTTGCAGGTTTTTCAGTTTCTGTTTAGAGTATTCCTCCCCTAGTTTGTTGGTTGCTTAATGTCTGCTTATCCTTGAATATTCTGCAAAGTCTTCCCTGACTCCTAGTCTGGATTAGGCCCTTTTCTTATTTCCTAGTCTAGATTAGGTCCTCTTCTTATTTATTGCATTATCTTAAGAACATAGTTTATATAAGAAGAATGATTAGAATTCACTTAGGTACTTTGTTGTTAATTAATCTTGGTTTAATTGCCTAATGTAAATATTAAAAACTAAAGATAATCCTATGAGAAACTGCAATAAAACTCATATCTAATAGTGCATAACGTGAATTTTTTTTCCAGAAGTGTTCTGTAGGTTACTGTGAAGTTTCTTACCAACAATAAAATATCTAACTAGTATGTAAGGCTGTAACCATGCACCTGTTCTGAATTTCTTGACTAATAGGAAGCATGCTAACATGATGTTAATATTAATACTGGTACCTATGAAGAGAGTTTTGATGATGATGGCGATGGTTTTCAATAGGAGGGAGAAAAATTGAGTTGATTACATTGTGAATATGTGTAATAATTTAATTGCTGACCTTGCAAAATGTGCTTTTATCAGTGAGAACATGGTTATGGAAGTTGATTTGAAAAGAGACTGCTTAGGGGTGAGGGGGGGTAGGGAGAGGGTGGTTGGGTTATGGACATTGGGGAGGGTATGTGCTATGGTGAGTGCCGTGAAGTGTGTAAACCTGGCGATTCACAGACCTGTACCCCTGGGGCTAATAATACATCGTATGTTAATAAAAAATAAAATAAAATAAAATTAAAAAAGAAAAGAGACTGCTTAGACAGAAATCTGTGCTGAGTAGACAGAAGGCACTGAAAGAAGTTTTAACAAAGCCTGCCTATTAAGTGTTGCTCCGTACTTGAAAGTCGTGTTCCTGACACATCCTCAGATGTCTAATATTAATCTAATGATATTGGTCATGCCAACAGTGGTAAACTCTATTCCTAAATGTCCTCAAGTGACCAGATTCAATGATATTTAGTGCATATATCTAAATATATCCGCATATATTTATGCATATATGTATTATAGATCTTGGATTAAACCTGAATTACATTTTTTATGAATAACTTGTGCTAGAATATTTATAGTCAATATTTATCCTACCATTTCATTTAACAGTCTTGTTTCATATAAATGGATCATAATGCTATGTATAGTCCTTATTTAACTTCTTGAGTGTGAATGCTCATTCTTTCATTACATACATTTTAATGTGTTTGATTATAGGATATTGTCTCGGACTATACTTAAGGTTATAAAACACAAATATTACCTTTAAATCTGAAAAAATTTTTTAGTCTGAATTACTAGTATGTTTGTATCAATTGTCTGTTGCTATGTTACAAACCACCCCAAAACTTAGCAGCTTGAACAACATTCCCTTATGAGCTCAAAATTTGAGGGTCAGCAGTTAAGGTTAGGCTTAGCTGGGCAGATTTCTGTTAGTCTTGTCTTGGCTCAGTAATGTGACTTTGGCCAGCTGGTGGCTAAATTGAAATTGGATGGTCTAGAATGACGTCTGTTTTGGTATTTGGTGGGTTGTCATCTGATTCTCCACCACGTGCCTCTTCCACAAGCTAGCTGGAGCTTGGGTTCACATAGTATTTGCTCTCTAGAAGGCCGAGAGCAGAAACTGCAAGGTGTCTTAAGGTCTAGGCTGAGAAGTGGTTCCCCATTGCTTTTACTGCAAATCACAAATCATCTAACACTTCCACCTCCCCCAGGCTTACACGTGTCAGGTAAAAGAAAGTGTGAAATACCACTATGGGATCTAAACAGGCCGACCCTCCCTGAAGAATGGCACATCACAAAGGGAAAATCTAAAGATGAAGATGGAGAGAGACTTAAAAAAAAAAAATTGTCTGGCAAACCAGCTCCCAACATAAAACACAAAGTATCATTATGGGAATTCTAAACCTCTGGTTCACTAAGTGCAACCATAGTAACAAAACAAGTATCACATCCCCACTAAAGGGCTAACAGAAAATTCCCTGTGCCCACATTCAAGCAAAAACTATGTAATTCTAGTATTTATCTCAAAAACTATTTGTCATTTTCCAGCTTCAGTATTTCCTTGCCCTGAGATGACCTAAATTCCAATAGCTCAGAATTCAATGTAACATTTGTACAAAGATAGATTAATACTTGTTATTCCTTTTGCTATGTTGCCATGTTCAAAAATTTGAGGCATAAGAAAAGTCAAAGAAATAAATGTACTCTAAAGCTAGAAGGAAATGGCACCAGACTCAGAAATATCCTGGATGTTTAAACCATCTCAAAAGGAATTTAAGTATGTAGATTAATATGTTAAAGTCTCTGGAGGAATAGGTGGTCAGTATAAGCTCGTACAGGTAATTTCAGCAAAAAGATTAATAAATGGAAAAGTTAAAAATCAGCACAGTAACAGAGATGAAGGATGCCTATGACAGGTTCATCAAGACACTTTGCTGAGGCAACACAAATTGGTGAACTTGAAAATGAGTGACTAGAAATGACCCAAACTGAAATGAATGAAAGATAGAGTACGGGAAAAACAGAACAGGGAAAACAGAATGGGGTGGGAGAAGTATCTGAAGTACTAATTGCTAAGAATTTTCTGGAATTAATGAAAAGCATAAAACTGCAAACTCGTGAATTACGGAAAACGCCAAACAAGATTCATAAACAAATAATTAGTATATTACATTCGAACTGCTGAAAACAAAAGACAAAGAGAAACTCCTGAAACTATCCTGAGGAAAAAAGATCACATCATCCGTTAGTCTTCAGAGTCACTGAGCTCCTCCTTCTGTCCCTGCCCCTCCTTACACTGGCCTCTTCAGAATACATCTCATATGCTAAAGAAAATGAAATTAAGAACTTTAAAAGGGTTACCTACTGCAGGCAAAGCACTGTGCTAAATCACAGAAGATTGGTGAAGGGCAGAAGTTGAACTGACATAAAAAGTATGATAGTATTAAGTGGAGATGAGAAGGGGAAAGACACAATCAGAGAGTGAAAAGAACAAAATAGCTTGTTCAAAGAAACAATGAATGCATTGTTTCTATGATACAGAGAACAGCTGGACAAGGTTGCAAAGCTCACAGGTAAGCAAACTGTTGTAGTCTTGACTTGGTCAAGTGGACAGTAGGGTTTAAAGGAATGTTTTGAGTGGTCAAAATAAGATCAAGACAGTGCTGAGACTTATTCAGAATGCAGTGTAGAATGGATTGAACCAGGAGGGCAAAGGTTTAGGGGCAACAGTACCCCAACTTGTCAGTGTTCCAGGAATGGGGTGATAACTCTTAGAATTCAGTTGTCAAGAATATAAGGTTAGGTCAGCGATTAAAAAAAGGGGAAGGAGTTTTCAAAGAGATAATCAATAAGACTTGTAGAAAACTGATGGGAGTCATGGGGACAGTGCCCTCTATCAAGAAATAAGAGTTAGATAATCAGAATCATGTCAGTATGATTTATTTTGCACTTTCTTCCTTTTTCTTCTAGGATTCCATACTGGTGTCCAGTGATAGTCCCTTGTTGCAGCTCCAGATCTTACAGAAAGTTTACCCTGTACCAGTCAGTGTATTCAGGGTACATTTTTACTTTAAATATGTTTAGAGTCTATAATTTTCAATACATCCATGTCTCTGTTCCAAAGAAGATGCAGTTTTGGTGTTTTTGTTTGGTTGTTTGCTTTTGTTTTTCCTTTTTCCCTTTATAGTTCATGCCGTAATGGAGGGACTAAAGATAATTTTGCACAGGAGTTAGTAAAAGCCTGTTTCACACAGACAGAAAGTATATCCAAGAAATAGTTAACCAGGAAAAATATGGCCTGTATACTATACTATTACATTTGTATAAATATATTTTATGTGATTAAAAATAGCTATAAAGTGTATTTTACGTGCTCTTAAGTTTAGGTCAGGTAAGTGTTTGGGGATATTTTATTTTATAAAAGTCAACCATATATTCTCTTTTTGACAATTTAAGAAATTTTATTGGTTACTATGACAAGAAACCTTGGGCTTTATATACAAAAGAACTTTTAAATGTTTCTACTGTTTGATCAAACATGGAGAATAGAAGGATGAAAGCTTCAAAGTAATTCAAGAATATAGTCAAATAATGGATAAGTCAAGCACATACTCAGAATATGGAGGTAGGTCAAATATATACTCAATCAGGATATTTATTATCATTCTAATAAAAATGGCCTTATGATTTTATTTCTGCAAGGTCTCATACTCTTACTCCCTTTGTCTGCATCTTTTCCTCTATGTTTCCCAATGACTGTGCAAAAGTAGAAAATGGTTTTATTGTCCTTGTTTTGCAGAAAAAATTTAGAATGAGAGTCCCCAAGTTCACACTGCTAGTGCAAGGTTGAAACGAGGACACATGTCTCCTGGCTTTAATTTTCTGGCAGTTTCCACAAAAGTTTGTCATTTCACACTTTCAATCAGCATTATAGGCAAAGAATCTTGACAAGTGCCTTAATATGAATAAAAGGCTGAGTTGCTTAAGCACAATTTCTTTCTTAAATAAATTTTTTCCTGTAATACGATTTGCATTATTATTTTGTGGCACATTATAGTATAGCCTACAAAAGCCTTGGCTTTGACCTCAGGCAGACCGGGGATCAGGCTTTCCAATCTGCATCCTGAGTGACTGTGGGTAAGTGCTTTGATCCTGATAAGCCTCAGTGTCCCTATTATGAAGTAAGTATTAGTGTTCATCTCAAGTGGATCTTTTGGAGTTTGAGTTACTGCATGTACGCATGTGCTTCAATTACAAATATAAATTGACTTGTTTTCATGTTTGTGCTCCACATTTAAATACAAAATTTCTGGGGCACCTGGGTGGCTCAGTGGGCTAAAGCCTGATCAGATCAGGTCATGATCTAAGGGTCCTGGGATCAAGCCCCACATAGGGCTCTCTGCTCAGCAGGGAGCCTGCTTCCCACCCCCCTCTGCCTGCCTCTCTGCCTACTTGTGATTTCTGACTGTCAAATAAATAAATAAAATCTTAAAAAAATACAAATTTTTTATCCAATAATTGAATCCAAATTTTCTATGTTATCACAAACTTCCAATGACTTGAAACAGTAATAATTAGTGGATATAAGAGTAGGTAACCCTACGTCTACATTACAGTTAAGAAAAGAGTCCGAAAGATACTGAAAGACGTCATTAGAGTGTCAGTTCAGATTAGTAACAAATCCTGCAAAAAACATTATCTTGTACAAGATAAAATTTCTTTTTTTTAGAAACAGTAGTCCAGAGGTGGGTAGTCTAGAGCTCCATGAATATCGGAAACCTAGGTTCTTCTATTTATTGTTCTGCCACCCTTTTCACTACTGCATAGTCTAAGAGGTTTTGTCAGTCTCAAGTTATTCCAGCCAGTGGACGGAAGAAGGAATAAATAAGAGACAAACTGTCATTTAAGGAGGTTTCCTGAAAGTTGCAACATCACATTTTGGCTTACAGTCCCTTGGCAGAACCGAATCACATAGTGACACCTTGCTGTAAGTGAGAGGAACTACTCTAACCTTTTTCCTGGAAGGACTGTCCTGCACTAAAAATATCATTGTCGCCTTACTAAGAAAGAGGGAAAATGACTATTGGTGTATGTACCTAGCAGTCCATGCCATGATAAGTTGAATATTCACTTGGGGCTTACCTGTAAGCTTCTAATTATTTTCTCTTTGACTAGGTCAATACACCTATAAACACTGTTCAGAGTTTTCTGGATTAGAAAATCCAGCTTCTTCTATTGACTTTATGATTTCTTGTAGTATCTTTAACAAATATCTTACTTCAGTAAGTATTCTTATTTTCCCACTGTATGTAGGAATCCAATGCCTATCACACCCATAAGGACTGTGCAGATCTATCCCTAGCAATTTCCCCGTAATTTGCTCACTTGTTTTGGGGTGGGGTCTTGATTTAAAAAACCTTTTTCTTTTTTTAAAAAATTTATTTGACAGAGAGAGACATAGCAAGAGAGAGAAAACAAGCAGGGGCAGAGGGAGAGGGAGAAGCAGGCTTCCTGCCGAGCAGGGAGCCAGATGCAGGGCTCGATCCCAGGACCCTGGGTTCGTGACCTGAGCTGAAGGCAGACGCTTAATGACTGAGCCACCCAGGCGCCCCAAAAAACCTTTTTCTTTTTGTTACTCCAATGATCTATATGCTTATATGCACATGGTCACATTATCCCACTGATGACTCTGGATGTGGATGACTCTCATGTGTTACTTTAATCATTAAGGTTTTAATATAGGTTAGGGGAAGTTACCTCTCATTCTTATTAGCCATCATTTTTAGAGTTTTCCTATTTTCTCAACTTATTTACTACTTCTAAAAATTCTCTTAATATTTCTCATTGTGACTGTGGTGAAATTTATAAATTAACATCTTGATAATGTTGAGTTTTTTCATTTAAGAACATGGCATTTCTTAAACTTGTTCCATTTTATTTTGTGTCTCTCATGAGTGTGTCTAAAGATTTTTTCCCATGTTCATCTAACACATTTAAATTTATTCCTAGGTATTTCAATCCCTTCGTTGACATTTTAAATGGGAACTTTCCCTCGAATATATTTATTCCTTTATGCTCCTAAATGTTTTTATATTAAAACTACTGATTTATATATTTTAATTGAGTGCATGGCCAATTTATGAAATTCTCTTTTTCTTTGAAGCTACCATGTTAGTGTATTCTCCCCTATTTTCCAGATATTATCATATTGTCTGCAAAAATATCTCTTCCTCACTGACAATTTTATACCTCTAATTTCTTTGTCTATGCTAACTTAATTGTATGGTATCTTCAAAGAAAAGTTAAATGATTATAATGATAGTGGTTACTTTTTATCCTATAGTTGACTTTAAAGGAAATACTCTCCAGAATTCTCCCATTAAGCATGATGTTGGCATTTGTTCTAGAAAAATATGTCTTATAGTATTCATCCATATGTTAACTTTTTATAAAGATGAAATATATTTTCTTGATATCCAGAATGCTTGGGTTCTTGATCCAGATTAAAAAATAATTTTTGCCACTTCCCCTTTATATTAATATATTTGGAATGTGGAATAATCAGTCATCAGAAGATCATTGGATAAATAAAATGACAGGAGTAAAACAGTTATATCCTGTTGAGGGATATTCAGTGTGGACCATGCCAAAAGTCAGCCTCACTTTTGGCCTGTGGGGAAACAGGGGCTTCTAATGATGCTACAAATTAGACTTTCCAGATGTACTGCTTATTTGTGAGGACATTATTTTTACTACGTGGAGGTGAAACCCAAATAACCATGATGGAAATAAGAAAGTTGTTTTTGTCTCAGGTCAAATCCAGATGTAGGGACTCAGTTATATTTCGTGGTTGCACAGCTTTCTAGGATTCTCACAATCTCCAGGTTTGCATTCTGATACCATCAAGATAGTATCATTGTCCATAAGCATTGAAATGGAATTGTAGCTATCACATCTACAACCCAAGCCACAGCATAGAGGAAGGGATGAAATAGTGACCTTTCCCTTTTTTAAAGAGCTACATGACACCATTTCCATTCATGGCCCAGTGATTGGCACTTACTAATGTGGTTCCTTATGCAAGGGATACTTGAACTGTAGCCTTAATTCTGGATACCCATGTTCCCAGCTAACAGTCCAAGGATGAAAGAAAGCTGGGAATTAACTAGAAGTTTTTGCCAATAGACTGGTTTGGTCTATTGGATACATAAGCTCACTTCAAGCTTCTTCCTTTCAATAGAAACTTCTACTAAGTGGAACATTCTTTTTTTTTTTTTTCCCAGTATAGACTGACACATTATTAAAATCCTGGTATATCAACCTTCATATTATTTGTGCAACACATTAAAGCTTTTTTTTCAATGATAAGTGAGTACCCCAATATCATTGGTGATATATTTTGTAATCACAGTGTAGGTTAGGAAACCCTGGAAGGTTTCTGTTGACAGTAGTCCTATCTATAATAATATAGGCCAACCTAACTTATTCCTTAAAGACTTTATTGATTTGACAGAGAGAGAGAGAGATGTTGAGAGAAGCAACACAAGCAAGGGTATAGGAGAGGAAGAAGCAGGCTCCCTGCCGAGCAGGGATCCTGACGCAGGGCTCAACCTGGGACCCTGGGATCATGACCTGACCTGATGCTTAAAAACCGAGCTATCCAGGCACTCCCAGGCTAAACTATTTTTTAGATTCTGACACGGAAGCAGTTACAAAATTCAACTATTTTATATGCTAACTAATATATCAATTTCCTTTACATTACCCCCCAAACACTAGTTCAATAGCCTCTGCATGGGGGAAAAACTCAGTCCTTTAAGGCAGTCTATTTCTTTTCTTTTTTTTTTTTTAAGATTTTATTTATTTATTTGACAGACAGAGATTACAAGTAGGCAGAGAGGCAGGCAGAGAGAGAGAGAGGAGGAAGCAGGCTCACTGCTGAGCAGAGAGCCTGATGCAGGTCTTGATCCCAGGACCCCGGGATCATGACCTGAGCTGAAGGCAGAGGCTTTAACCCACTGAGCCACCCAGGCACCCCAAGGCAGTCTATTTCTTTATAATGAAACTATAATCACAGCGAATTTCTTTTTTATGTTCTTGAAACTTATACACCCAAAATTAAAACCTGTTAGACTTTGTCTTTTCCTATAGGATCTAGAGATACCTAATGCAATATGGGGGCTAGAAGTTTTTATATTCACTAAACATACCAAATAAATGTTTTAAGTGTTTTTTCTTAGCATTTGGGGAAAGAAAACTAATGGGTATCTGAAGGTTTTCCTTCAGGGACCTCTGTTTAAATATGTTCTAGAAGACATACAAGATTCAGCATGTAATTATACTCATGGCTAAGGTTCTTTATGGTGATATAGTAAGAACTCACAGCTGAATGAAAGGGGAAAAGACACAGGCAGAGTCTGGAGGAATGCATATGTAGATTTCTACATGCTCTTTCCCTTCCATGAGAAGTCCCACAGAGCACAGTTTTCCCCCAGTAACAGAAGGACAGCATATATATGTTATGTTTCTGTCCAGGGATGCCCACTAAAGAGGCAGTATCTAAGCTGCTTCCTGGGGGCTGGTCATATATGAAAGTTCCAGACTCTGCAAGGAAAGCAGGTGTTGAGCATAAACCATATGGTTTGCACAGTCTAGGTACAGTGAATCATTTGTCATTTAACTGTTGACTAGGAACTTTGAGAGCCAAGTAGACAGATGTCAGCCAAGGGCCAATCTTGCAAGTCAATTTTTTTTAAATGATAACATTTTCAGGCTTGCTATATAAATTCTTTTCAGCAGGCATAGGTAACTGCCCATATCTTTAAATTTCTAGATGAACAAGGTCAAGATATATGTGTAGGAGTGTATTTAATTTAATAGGCATAAAAACACAATGTAAACTTCATAGCAGTTTTTTGAAAGTGTGTAGAATATTTATTCATTCAGCAATAAAAGTTTCAAAAGCTTGTTTGGACTATCATGTGATTAACAAACTATATTGGTAAATTTATTATCAATAAATCAATTTATTATTTAGCAAGAGAGGCACCCTATTTTCATTGGTAAGGCCTTCCCATCTTCACTCTATTATCTTCAGGGAAAAGAACAAAAAGTGTTGACATGCTGAAATATAAGCAAATACCATGACTTCTTCCTCCATTTCCCAATAAAAGCCTGGCCACAATCTCAGTCCCCAGCTTTGGTACAATGGCTTTCCTTCCTCCTTGGACCTGTGTGCTAGTTAGTTGCTTTTCTGTTTCTCTAGCAGGAGCATATAATTTCTCAGATCTGTATCCGCCGCTGTGGAAGAAGAGTCCTGGTCAGCTCAGTGACTACAGGGTAGAGAATGGAAAGTACCTCATTGATCCCTGGATATACTCTGAGAGACTGGGGATGTACAAAATCCTAGTGAACAAGACAGCTAGTTATTTTGAAAACATTGTAGCTAACAATGAACAAAATATTTTTTGGGGTTTACCTCTCCAGCATGGCTGGCAATACAGAACAGGTAAGAATGATTCTTGTTTTCATCTTGACGATCTACTAATATGACCACGTAGTAACTGGGAAGTAAGATTCTGTAAATACCATACCATGTTTTTGAAAATTGATTCTCTTCTTTTTCCTCTTTCTCCTCATAACCATATTTCTCCACTTCTCCTCCATAAAACCTTCTTTTACATGCTTCTGTCTTGACTAGAATCCACAATGGGGCATAAGGGGTAGTTGCCAAACACAAAAAGACTTCATATTAAATCTATTGAAATCTATTGAGCATACTTCAAATATCTATTGAACTCCTGCTAGGTGCTAGATGCCATTCGAAGCACTTAGATGAACAAAACAGTCAAAAGGATATACATTAAAAACAGAAGGTGATGTCAAATTAACCTGAATTTTTTTGAAGTCCCAATTGTGATTACCTATACATGGAGATAGGGCAGATAGGTAAGGAGTGCCATCTTGTTCATAAGGAAGTTTCTCTGCAAATGATTGATTCCTCTTGAAAATACATTCTAGTGTTTAGTTAGGAGATATGTTGTGGGCCAAGGATTCATAAATTAGATATTTTTGTTCTTGCCAACAGAAGAAGCTCATGAAGGAGCTTATCCACACTGATAATACCACCAATAAAGAAATATGTTCTATTCCAATAGAAAAAATATAGAGAGTAGATTATGGTTGATCTTAAGTCTGAGCAGTGGTCATATTCAGGAGCTACCGAGGAGGACAAGTCATGCTTCTTCGTTAGGGAATGTCCTGAGACCCAAATCTACTCCTATTTATCTGGCATTCGTTGGGGTCAAAACAACCCTTGTCCAAGAGAAATCATTAATATAAAGTCTACTATGGGAGGCATGCCAACCTCAGGGGAGATACGGAGTCTGAATGAGCTGGTAGATTAATGCTCTTCTTGCTCTTTCTTTGCATTCACACATCAGGATCAAGTCTGACTAAACTCATTCATTGATGAGCTGATAAGTGTCCAGCATTTGCTAAGAGCAGTGGAGAGATGGGGTGTGAATAAGTACTTTCAGACAGTTTCCCTGCCATCAAAGAATTTACAGCACAAGTGAAATAGGAAAGATAGCAGGAATTAAATAGAAAACAATAAACAAAAACTCTTGGATAGACATTAAAAGTGCAAAACAAGGGCCAGAGTGGAGTCAGCTGGAGTAATCAGAAAAAAATGAATTTGACCTGGGACTTGAAATATGGATGAAATTTTACTGGGGAAATAGAAATGAAATCTACTAGGAAATAAAAGAATGAGCCAAAGCAGTATTTCTCAATCTTGGCTGTATATTGAAAATAACTGCCTACTTAAAAAAAAAAAATACCAGCGTTTAAGTCCACCTGAGAAATTCTACTCTAATTTGATAATATTGGAAATTAAGCCAAAGGACAAGACCTGGAAACAGGATGGCATAGAAACATGTGCTTGACTGTAGAGGGGGTGTGTGTGTGTGTGCGCGTGTGTGTGTTTAAGGAAGGGACGAGAAAAGGACGGGAGAGAGGGATTTGGTGTGAGGGACTTGTTGGGGACCAATGAAAGAAGAAGAGACCAAATTAAAGCAAAATATTTATTGATATTCAAGAATTAATGTTAGTATATAACAAATAATCCCTGCATCCTCTCTTTTCTAGGAAGATTAGCTGATCCCAGACAAAGGAAAGGCTGTGGCTATGAATCTGGAGATCATTTGTGTATCTCTGTGGACAGCTGGTGGGCTGGTAGGTTCATTTATTTTTATTTTTTTAAAAGATTTTATTTATTTATTCGACAGACAGAGATCACAAGTAGACAGAGAGGCAGGCGGGGGTGCGGTGGGGTGGGGAAGAAGGCTCCCCGCTGAGCAGAGAGCCCGACGATCTGGGGCTCGATCTCAGGACCCTGGGATCATGACCTGAGCAAAGGCAGAGGCTTTAACCCACTGAGCCACCCAGGTGCCCCTGGTAGGTTCATCTAAATGGCAAAATAGGTAACAGCCATTCCCAAGGAAAGTATTCAACCTAAAATCTTAGGGACAGAGACAAAACAATACTATTCCTTTGTAAGAAGGAATCCATTTCATCACGTACCTTGTGGCCTTTATGCCACATTCTAGAATTCAACAGCCATAATGTCAATAATGATACCTCAGGACACATACAGCTTTTCACAGAAGGACTGAAACAAGGAAATGCAAAGGACCATGGCCTCTGAAAGCCCAGCACTGGCAGTCAGATGGGAGGTCCCACGAGAGACGGCGAGTCTCCAGAATGAGGAAGGATGAGAAATGAGAGAACAAGCAAATAGGGCTTTGCCTCATTTTGTTCAGACCGAATGTGTTTGACTTTAAAACCATAAATGTGTCAGAGTAGTGTGCCACAAATCATTTTGTCAATCCGTAATCGAAGGCTCCGTCACATACTTAATACGAAAATAATCAAAAGGTATTTTGTAATTCTTTAATTCTATTTTGTTTTTTAGTAATAAAATTAATTTCCACAAAATTTCTTAGAGATACTTCCCAATAACTAGAGACATGAATATATTAAGTTTCACTTTCTTGGATTTACATACATCACATAACACCTTTACATGTTTTTCTGATACTATGCAGATGGTTCTTTTCAAAGACCCACAAACAGTCATGGCCACAGATGTAGAACTCAGACTTCTTTATTCTCTGATTGATTTAGTAGTTTGGAGTAGCAGCCTGCTCCACTGGGGCGTAGAATTGCATTCATAAATGCATGTCTTATCATAGACAATGTTCCGCATCACCAGTGAGAATCAGTATAAGCTTTATAGCCATCTAAATTATAATGTCTAAATCTGATGGAATAGATTATATTTAGAGAGAAATAAAAAAGTTAATTCATTGTCAATTTAATTATCCAAAGATCAACTGTCAACACTTACTCAAAATGTTTGCTTTAAAAACCCAATATAAAACAAGGACTTTGTGATATCATGGTTGCACATTAAACTTGGCTAAGTACAAAGTACAAAGTGTTAACACTATAGCCACATTAAAATGTTTTAGAAAAGTATTGTTATGATAAACCTTCAGTTGGAGGTGTATCATTCTAGGCGCAAATAGATAATTTTCTTCCTTTTTTACTTATCACTTTGAAAAAATGGATATTAAGTAATATTAAATTAATATGAAATGTCAACATTAATTTTTATTTAAGATATTATAGACAATGGCTCAAGTCTATGTTTATTTATGATTCTAGGTTTATTAACAAAAGCTATGTATATGATCCTTAGGGAGATCTTTAATTTTTTTTGGTAGTGACTAACTTTTTGGTTTCTGGACCTGTGATTTTTGCTTACTGGCTTACAGATTACTTAAAAATATTCTCTATCACATTTGTTAGTGCTTGTGGTAATAATAAGTATTTTTGCTATTACAGATATGAATTACTTTCTAAGTGCATTACCTTTCCTTGCTGCGGTTGATTCTGGCATAATGGGGATATCATCAGAACAAGTCATGCTTTTGCCACCACCCAAGGATCAGAAGAATTTTTGCCTTAATGTTTCTAGTTGTCAATCATCCTTTCCTGAGATAATGAGCAAGTGGAGTGCCTTTTACCAGGTTGCTTTCTTAAGTTTTATAATTTATTTTCTTAGGAGGCGATTAGAGAATTTCCTTTTTTGTATAATGTTTTTTGTCTAGGTCTTTGTGTTCATCATATAATATTTTCCTAAGTGCAAAAATGTAAATTGTTATGCAAATTATATTATTACTTTACAGTGGATCATTATGTGCCATTAATACCCTCTGAACCAATACAGCATTACCACAAAGTCTATCCACTCATTTAAACTAAATTATACATAAATGTGAGAGCACAAAATGTATCTTACTAAATAAAAAGAGTATTCTGGCTAATTGAGACTGCATGGCAACCAAGGGTTAACTCTTGGGAGAAATACAATTATAGAGTTTGTTTTTTGAACAGTCAATTAACTTATTTCAACTGAATTAATAAATTATCATATATAGGTAGAACTAAACAATTATGTGACAATCAAAACCAAATATTCAATAAGCAAAATGCAAACATTGGCTAAACATAGAAGTGAGCTAAGGTCCACAATAAAAAGATAGATTTACTAGTTCTGTAGATTATTAATTCACTACTTTAGATATGATTAGATTAAATATCCTAATAAAAATTTCCTCTTTTTCTTAATTTTAAACTTTCGTGGTAATTTCTACTATGGTGGCAGAAAAACAAATGACAAAACAAAACCAAAATCCTCCTGGCCAGTATAAAATACTGACTCTTGTGAAAATTGTTGCAGCTCATTTCTTATAGGTGCATTCAATAATATTACTTATAATAGATATTTATTATACTCTATTATGGAGTGTTATTCACTAAGATCCTGCATAGTTCTTAGAAACAAAAATTCTCCTCTCTTGTAGAATATTTCTACCTTATATATGGGATTCAATGAAATGTTAAGGAGAGGAATTGTTATATTTTCTCAAATATGAATAAATATCTCCTTTGCTACAGCATTTGCAGGATCCTTCTAGTAGCTTTGAAGACCTGTTGAAGTACTTCTGGGCTGTACATGTTTCAACCTTGGAATATGCTAGCAAAATATTTGAAGATAGGTAAGAATGATCCCAAATCATTTCTATTTAAGATGGTAAATGATTTTGGCCTTACTTATGCCTTTTTATTCCTCTTCTAAAGTGACAGTTAATCTTCCTATTAAATAATATTATTCACTGAGTATTTTAATGATGAAGTATAACTCTCTTAGAATGATTAGATTAAAAAGTGTTTTATGAAGAAGGGGCAAAATTTTGTAGAAAAAAAACCCCATCTTGTGCTAACCAACTGATAACTAACAAAACAGCTAGCCAACCAACCAACAAATAAAACATAACAAGCAATTTCTCTATATTAAAAAAAAAAAGAAAAGAAATTTTCTTCATTATTTTGACCATGGGCACATCATATGGTAGGTACATACTTAAGGAAAAAGATAAACCAGCATCAGGATTAGCACACAGGATAGCTTAGAAGATTATCAAGCCTACATGTTACATCTAGATGTTACATCTACATGTTACACTCTTTATCTAGAGCGCTTAGTTGTGAATGATAATGTATTAGTCAGGGTTCTCCGAACAAACAGCGCCAATAGGAGATAGTGATAGATAGATAGATAGATAGATAGATGATAGATAAATAGATTAGCTAGATGATAGACAGATAAATAGATACAGATAGATAGATAGATAGATAGAAAGAACCAGGACTCTATCTTCCAGTCTGAAGACCATCAGTCAAGAGAATTCTCTCTTACTTTAGGGAAGGTCAGACTTTTGTTATAATACACCTTCAAAATATTGGATGAGGCCCATCCACATTAGGGAGGGCAATATGTTTCACTCAGTCAACTGATTTTGGAAACAGATTTCCCAAAAAACCCTCACAGAAACACCCAAAATAATGTTTAACTAAATATCTGGGCACCCTAAGGCCCAGTCAAGTTAACACATAAAATCAGCTATCATGGACACCGTCTGAGGGTAAAGTCAACCACTTTGAGTGAAGTGTGGGGTAGAAATCTGGGTATGCTAAAAAACAAGAACCAAAAAATTGGGGTCCTTGGCATTGTATAAGTAGACTGGTAAAGTCAGGCAGGAATGTGTGCCTCTTAATTTCACTGGTTGTCTCTCCCACTGACTCCCACTGACTCCATCAGTTAGGTAAATAAATCACGTAAGTAGCAGATTCAAAGCACATTTCCTACTTTACCTCCTTTCTTGATATGGTTTCAAAAACCAGATATTAAGTTGGGCAATGGAAGAGTTTTCTCCTGGGGCAGTGTCAGTGATAGGATTTGGGACTGCAGTTGTAACTCAACTGCTTTTTCTATTCTGATGACAGGAAATAGCAATGAGATTATTAGACAACGATTCTGGCCTGGGATTGCCAACCTCAAGATATGACTGATAGCAAGTCATTGCTCTAGATTACTTTTTTCATTTACAGATGTTCCAGGTTCATATACAAAGATAAATCACTAGAGAATCCAACTTTGTCCCTAAGAAATATAAGAGTACTTCAGGTAAATTCAAGGAGATTGAAGAAACTTTTTTCTTATAGGCATATTTCCTGTCTCCTGTGGACTTAGACTTTTAATCTTATTGTGTTTATTCCTGTATATGTAATGGAACTGCTTTTGAAAGAAATATCATATTTTTAACAGGCTAAATTTACTTAAAAACTCCAAAATCAGAGAGCATATGAATTTTTGGTGAATAATCTTAAATATTTACATGACTATTTTGATCACAAGCATATGACCTAAAAATTTTTTTTCTGATAGTTTTAGAAGCACTTCCCTCACTAATTATAACCACAAAATAGCTTTTTAATAACTCTTTTTATTCTCTGAAATTCGATCCTTCTTACTTGACCTTCTATTTAGGTATCAACAAATGACTCTCTCAACTGAGTTTTTTAAGCAGCTACTGTTTCTCAA
Source organism: Martes martes (assembly GCF_963455335.1). Classification (NCBI taxonomy): domain Eukaryota; kingdom Metazoa; phylum Chordata; class Mammalia; order Carnivora; family Mustelidae; genus Martes; species Martes martes. The sequence continues at coordinate 72,902,990 of NC_137893.1, read as the reverse complement.
GTACAATAAGTAAAAGAAATTTCATGAAGTATCCTAACATAAGATCTCACCTCAAAACACCTCCTTTCTCTAGATCCTGAGCATGTAGTTGAGCTGTTTAGGAACTTGCTTAAAATGTTATGGCCAGGGAGTAGCAGGGCTAGTATTCAAATTTCTCATGACTCCATAGCTCATTTTCTTACCTGCAAGCTGTACTGTCTGCAAGGTACATGGCCTACAAACTCATTTGATGAGGTCAGTAACTACCAAGGTTCTTCTTCCCTTCTAAAAAGATATTAAAAGCTACTAAACAACAAAAAAGTGCTTCCACCTTCAATATATAATTGAAGTGCTTCAATATATAATGAAGCAGGAATAAAATACAATATTCACTTCCTTGATGAAGAATCTTTCAATTCTGGGGAGAGATGAATCATGCAGGCAATCACCTAATTGAACAAAATATCATTCTTACCTCTTCTCCCTCCCTCTAGGTAGGTTAGCAGGCAAGTGAGTGTGATCGGGGCCTCCCTGTCCTAGGAGTTAGAATAGCGGATGGATGGCCCTTAGACCATCTATGGGAATGGTCTGTGGGAAGATCTTAGCATCTTCCCACAGCTGCTGCTATCTCTATTTCAGGAATTCTTCAGAGATCCATCCATCCTTCCTGTTTCTTTAATTCACATATTGAATTCAGGTGTGCTTTCTTATTTTTGTTTTGGATCACTTTTAGTTTGTATATTATCCACTTCTTATATGTCAATGATTTAAAGAGTCACGTGGTTCTATGAGGTTTTTCCATCTCTTCCACCAAAAATACATAAGTAAATGAAACAGCTGTATCCAGGGAGAATACAACTACAACCACTGATTACTTTGATATTTGGTACTATATTTCTAAAAATAAAAAATCCTAGAACATTTCCTGATTTGTAGATTTAAGTATAATCCTTTTTATCATGACCATAGAAAATTACCACCTAGTTCCCCTCACCCACACACCACACAAATTCTTCCCACTTCTCACTTTCTCTGCATGATTGTTTAGTGATTTGGATTGGGTCAATGTTCAGTGGCTACATTATTTTAACTACTAATTGCTCTTCATATCACATGTACTAAACCGATTACAATTATTTTCCTTTTTTATCTTATTCCCTTTAGCATTGATAATTTTTTTGTGCATTTTTGTTTACTTTCTATTGTACACAATGCTAATTACTTCAAGTTGGCAAATCAAGGAAGTTTCTTCTCAATATGTTTAAAAGCATGTGGAATTATATCAATTTTTTCTTCTTGAAGAGGTTTCTTTCGGAGCTGTTGACCTGGTCTGCTTTGCCTAGGTGGTCAGATAGGATTCTTAGGTCTCTAGTATCTTTGTAATAGATTTCCTTTGTCTCTTCTTTGAGTTGAATCACCCATTTCCAGTATCCTGTATCTTTTTATTTCTTGGATTACTTTGTTTGTTAGGACTTACATACTAGTCGATTCAGAACAGTTGTATAAGAAGAAAAAATTGTAGGTAATTTGCATTCTTATAGTATCATTATTCTATCATGATTTCTGACTGAGGCTTTGAGTGATTACAGAAACCTAGGCTGGTAATACTTAAGATTTTTGAAGGCATATCTCCATTACTTTTTAGCTTCAGTTTCATTGTTGAGAAATCTGCAATTTATTAGGTGTGTTGCCCTGTATTTCATTTTGTTTTCTTCACGAGAATGTAGCACAGGGGATAACTACTAAATCTCAGTGTCATAGACCAGTGTTTATTCCTCACAAGTTTAAGATTCAGCTGGGCAGGTCTGCTGATCATTCCTGGGCTCACACCATGTTAGCTGATTTTGATTGGCATCCCAGGGTTGAGTGAAGCTCAGCTCTGCTCCACTTGTCTTCTCATTCTTCATCAAGCAAGCTTGAGTGTTTACCATAGTGACAGCAGAATGGCAAGAGAAAGAAACCAAATTGTGAAAACATATTTCAAGCTTACAGGGTGTCAAGTTGGTTAATATCCTATTTGGCCAAATGAAATCTTATGGCTGAACCAGGATCAGAAAATTATGCCTCTTTCCTTTCCACCTCCTTCCAATGTAACAGGGAAGGGGCACTGGGAAAAACAAACACCAGAGATAGAAAAAGTTTGAAAAACTGCAGACATGTTTGCAGTCTACTACATACTGGGATATTTCCTTCAAATCTCATGTTACTTTTTTAGGTAAAAGAATATATTAGGGTTTTTTCTTTACATGAGACAATACTGAGCTCTGTATGGTCTACATATACTTAAAACTGTTGGATCTTGGATCCTCAGATTGATTGGTGCACGTATATCTGTATTTTAAATTAAAATGAGCTTTTTAAGGTATATTTTTATTTTTTTTACTTGGCTACATCTTAACTGAAATATTAGATGAATTGTCCATTAACACATTCAGTTAAATCATTTGAAAGGATTCCATTTGATCTGACTTTGCTTATATTTGTGCCTTGAACTGGTGCCCTCACCTCTTTCCTAGTGTTTATTTAAGCCATTGTTCTTAGGGCTTGCTGTTTATCTAAGCCATTGCAGTTTATTTAAACCATTGTTTCTCACTTGTGATGAGCACTGGGTGCTATATGTAAGTGATGAATCACTAAATTCTACTCCTGAAACAATAGTACACTATATGTTAATTAACTAGAATTTAAATAAAAACTTGAAACTAAAAAATCAAAAACAGAAACAAGAAAATAATGAGGCTGGAATTCTGAATGGACTAATTAAAATTGTACCTGTTTCCACTTGTCTGTTAGGTTGGAGTATTATTCTAAACCAGAAGCAAATTTTGGAAGAAATTGGTGTGTGGCTGTGAAATATTTAGCTGCAGCCCTCTTTCCAACAACTTTGGTCAGAACATATGAGTTCCAGAAGGGCCTGCCCCCACGAATGCTTGTTAACGGGGATAGAGCCCCCTTCATCCACGACTTTACTGACTTTCAAAACATGGTTCTTCTTGTTCTAAGTTTTCTTCGCCAAGTGGATAACTCTCCAGGTAAGAGCCTTGTAAGCAATACCTCAAAGGAAATTAATATTTCATTGAATAAAGGAAGAAATAATGATTTTATTAGATACAAAGATCATCATAACACATACTGTCAAAGAAAGTCATGATTATCCATGGGTATCCATTCCACAGTTTTTGGTCCTTCCAAGGGTGGCCTGTCCTTTCTTATGCATCTTTATTGATCCATGAAGCCACCAGACAGCCTTCAGTCCCCTTTTCATCCACAAACCCAGATACAGTCCTTTGCTGCTGTTACACTATTCCTTTTTTAAAAACCTTACACATTGTTCTTAAATTTAGCAAAAAAATAAAGAAATCTCAAAAGAAAACATGCTATGATTAATGGGAAAAACTAGCAAATTGACTTATGTGAGCTCACTTGATCTAGTCTTACTAGCTGTGGATGAAATATTCTGCTGCAGCCCCTCAACTGTAGGGCTTCCTTCAGAATGAAAAACAGAGGAATCTATAATTGTACCTTTGAATTACCACATCATTTCATTTTCTAGATATGGTCTTATGCAGTGAACAAAGCTGAAAACATTAAATTAAAATAATTAAAATATTACGATTTTTAACCCCTCCAAAAGAATCTGAAAGATACAAAAGCAAAGTAAACATAAAGGCATTAAATATATGTTTTGAAATCTTATTTGTATTAATTCAAGTAAGAAATAACCCCAAACATTTAAGGCTTTCATGCAATGGCAGTTTCTTCTTGCTGTAGTAGTGGTTCCAGTGAAATATTCTCGGTCAATGACAGTTTCCCTTTACACAATGAATAGAAGAGTAAGTCCCCTTCTACCTGTGCTTGTTCCAACCTCTGAGTTCTATATAATCTACATCCCACCAGCAGAAAGATGCTCCCATGTTTGGAGAAGCAGTGGGGGTAGGGAATTCAACTGTTGTCTAAGGACTACTTTTGTGTGACAAACTATACCATGAAAGGAGAAGCATGAATTTTGTTAATTGCCTGCGAAATTATCAGATGGCATAAGTTGCATTAGGCTTGGGTTGTATAAACTGGATTTCCTCTTAAGATGTACAAGGTGAAGAACTGAGTGGAGAGTGAAAGTTATTTCCTTTAAAGCTTGAAAGTACCATTGTATAAGATTTTATTACAGATTAAGTTTTACTGAAATATGACTTTGTGTCACAAGTTTGAATTGCTTTCACAAAAAAAAAAAGGGAGAGTAAATGTTGAAAGTTACTGGTGAAAAAATGGTGAGCCTTGATAGCATAATTGTATAGACTTTATATAACAAGGTACTTACTGTTGTCAAGTTGTCATTCTCACGGCAAATACTCTCCACTGACATTCAGAATTCAGTCTGTGTCAAAGGCCTTGGAGTTTTCAAATAAGCAGAGAATAGAGAAAACAGATATATTGAAAACAAAGCATGAGTGAAAAACAAATACTGATATTTAAAAATGAACATTTTCAGTTATCTTTGATAGAAACATATGTATACATTTACAATAAAGTTTTAAAGTGTCATGTAGCTACCTTTTAGTCTCCAGAAGGATTTTCCATAAGAAACTTAAGCTAAGTTCATTAAATTTAATCTACAAAATAAAATTAACCTTTTCAGGCTTCAAATTAGCTTTTTAACATTTTTGCTGATGGTAAGAATTGGCATGGAGTTTTTAATTTTTAATTATGTAAAATTCTGAACCATCTCTTTGTCTATAGTGGTATCAAGTTTTAATCCTTGACCATACATATTCTAAGAGTAAAGTTCATATTTAAGTTGAAAGATAACATTAGGTATAAATTAGTAAGAAAACAAAGCTTGCCTAGATTTTATTACTTTATTTCCGCATGGGTGATATTTAAAATGAACAATGAAGACTGCATGAAGATTTAAAACTGCCAAAAGCTGATATTCATGTTAATATAATTTTAAAATGCTTTTAAAAATTTGTTGAATTTTATGATTCAAGACTGAGGCCAGCTGCCCCTTTTGCTGCCCCTAACCTGACCAAGAGGTTTGTTACCTCCTACTCTTCTGCTGCAATGGTCACTACCTCCTCCTTTCTTTGAATGAGGACAACTGTTTGCTGAAGTATGATGTATGGTTGGGTGAGAGGAAATGAACTTGGGCATCTCAGAAGCTGCAGTGAAGATGGTGACATAGGGAGCTCCTAAACTTACTCCTTTCATGGACACCAAACCGACAGCTACAGACAGAAAAATTCACTCTGAAAGAAATCCGAAAACTAGCTGAGTGACTCTTACTCTTTGGGAAAATGAGAAAAAAATCCATATCAATGTGGGAAGGAGAGGCTGAGACACAATCTTGCCGTGAGCCCCAGCCATGGTGAAGCAACACAGAATAGGGAGAGATCTCACAACTCCCAGCTTCTCCTTAAGGAGTGATGAGTTTGGACCCCACATCCATCCATACATCAGAACCCCAACTTCTAAGACTTCCATGTGAGAGATGTGCTCCCAAACATCTAGCTTTGAAAGCCAACAGAGCTTGGATCCACAAGACTCAGAAGGCTATAGCAAACTAGGAGATAATTCTTGAAAGGTTTGTGCAGACTCACTGTGGCAAATTCCCAAGGGTCCAGAGCAGAGGCAGCAAACTGAAACACACCCAGTCTTTTCATGAAAGAAGGCTGTTTGTTCATTCTAATAGCTATGGACTGAGGGGCAGCTTTCCAATTTAATACTGCAACACTACAGAAACCAAGAACTTGGTGTCGTCTTGGCACTCTCCCTTTATTTTGTTTCAGAGTAAAGGTATCTCCTGGAAAGGAACTTGTACACACATCCGTGCCATGTTTTTTTCAGAGGATACCCCTTGATTGCATGGCTCCAATGGCCAACAGGGCTTAATTAAATTGATGGGTTCCATAGGACTGTAACAAACAAAAACTGCTACCTGAGGATCCAGGTTAAAACCATCTGGCATCCAGGTGCTGACTGAGCTCTGCCTCTTTGGGACACTGACAGGTCTTGGCCCACCTTCAACTACTGGGGGCCATTAAGAACACACTACGCAGTTTCACAAAGAATTGAAAGACAGCCAAGAGGAAGGGCATGGTTGAATGGTAAAATTTATCTTTTATACAGAGGCTTCTTCTTCAAAACTGGGAGAGGTGGCTCTTTTGTCTAATTCATAGAAACCAGCACAGAAATGCAAGGAAAATGAAGACACAGAGGAATATGTTCCAAACAATAGAACAGCATAAAACCTCAGAAAAAGACTTTACTAAAATGGAGATAGGTGATTTACCTGATAAAGAGTTCAAAACAATGATCATGAAGATGCTCTCTGAGGTCAGGAAAAGAATTCATGAACAAAGTAAAAATTTCAATAGGGAAATACAAAATATAAGAAAGTACCAAACTGAATTCACCGACCTGGAAAAATATAATAACAGAGCTGAAAAATTCAATAGAAGTGGAAGACAGGATCCAGAACTTGAGAAAAAGACAGCAGATTTCATCCAATGAGAGGAGCAAAAAGAGAGAAGAATGAAAAAGGATGAAGACAGGTTAAAGACTGTATAGAACAACATCAAGTGGACCAATACTTATGTTGCAAGGGTCCCAGAAATAGAAGAGAGAGAGAAAGGAGCAGAAAATGTATTGAAAGAAATCATGACTGAAACTTTCTGTAACTTGGGAAGGACACAGACATCCAGATTCAGGAAATCTAGAGTTCCAAATAAGATGAACCCCAAAAAACCTACACCAAAACACAGAATTAAATTGTCAAAAGTTAAAGACAAAAAGGGAATCTTAAAAGCAATAAGGAGAAAACTCATTTTGTACAAGGGAACCTCTCCTCCCCTCATAATACTCAGGAGATTTTTCAGGAGAAATTTTACCAGTCAGAAGGGTGGCATGAATTATTTAAAGTGCTGAAAGAAAAAACTTCCAACCATGAATACTCTACCTGGCAAAATTTTCTTCATAACTGAAGGAAAAATAAAGAGTTCTCCAGAAAAGCAAAAGCTGAAAGTGTTCAGTACCAGTAAACAGGCTTTATAAGAAATGTTAAAGGGTCTTCTTCAAACTGAAACAAAAGAGTTGCTGATTATAAGAAGAAAACATATGAAAGCATAAATCCCTCTGATAAAGGTAAAATACAGGTAAATTCAGGATAATCTAATGTAATGGTGGTGTGTTCATAACCTATGAACTTATAAATGAAGAAAAACAATTCCATTTACAATTACATCAAAAAGAATAAAATATCTAGAAGTAAGTTTAATCAAAGAGGTGAAAGATCTGTACACTGAAAACTGTAAGACAGTAATGAAAGAAATTGAAAAAGACACAAGTAAATGGAAAGAAATTCCATGTTCATGAATTGGAAACATTAATATTGTTAAAAAGTCCATACTACCCAAAACAGTCTACAGATTTAATGCATCATGTATTAAAATTCCAGTGTCAATTTCCACAGAAATAAAACGATCCTAAAATGTGGATTCAACCACAAAAACACCCTGCCTAGCCAAAGCAGTCTCGAGAAAGAAGACCAAATCTGGAGGCATCTCACTTACAAATTTCAAGCTATACCACAAAGCTATAGTTAGCAAAACAGTAAGGTACTAGCATAAAAAGAGACACATAGATCAATGGAACAGAATAGAGAGCCCAGAAATAAACCCACGCGTATGTGGTCAGTTAATTTACAGCAAAGGAAGGAGCCAAGAATAAACAATGGGGAAAGGACATTCTCTTAACTAAGTGGTGCTGGAAGAACTGGGCAGCCACCTGCAAAAGAATGAATTGGGCCATTATCTTACCTCAAATGCAGATGGATTAAAGACTCGACAGTGAGATCTGGAGCCATAATCCGGTAGGAGAAAACAAAGGGTAAGCTCCTTGACATTGATCTTAGTGATGAGTGTTTGAATTAGACATCAAATGCAAAGGCAACAACAAAAACAAAATACAAATGGGACTATATTGAACAAAAAGGAAGCAAAGGAAATTATTATTATAGAAGCTTCTCATCGTTGCTGACGTTAACTCCAAGAAATAATTACCTACTACTTTGAGAAGTAAATACGTCAAAAAACAAGGTTCTGATATGAGATGAAACTGAAAACCTAGTAACATTTGTAGACAAAACAGTGAAACAAGTTTTAGACCAACTTAAAAATCAATTTGTTTCAATAAACTGAGTTTTGGGGGGGTAATGATCATTGTTTTGTATTTCAAAAGTATTGAGTTTAGAAATCAGTTGTATGATAATGCCTTTGTATGTTTGTCTTTTCCCATGCATTTTTAAATAACCAGTAATCTACACTTCATTAAAATTTTTGGATGTGTTGACTGACTCAATATTAATCAAATTAGCCTAACTTCCTCACTAGTTTCAACAGAAAGAAGAGAAAAGAGCTATTTTGGTCCTTGGGACTTTATAACAGATTAGCTTTAGCCAACTGAGAAACATGAGCCAAATTCTCTCACCCACCAATCAGGTAACATGCTCCATCTCCATGGAATGTTATGTTAATGATGTTAACGAGAATAGCTCTTCATGGAAATTAATCTTCCCATCCTCAGAATGTAGGAAGAAAACAGAAGTAGATCTGGGACCAAGCGTTCTGGACACTTTCAAACCATTAACTCTCATATGTTAACAGATCTAACCTGAAATATTTCTTCTCTTCAAAAATCATTTTAAAAACTTTTATTTTTTTCTCTATTTTAAAAGCATTTAAATTACTGTTACTTTTACTGACTTATCTTAAACTATAATATAGTCAAACTTAAAAAGTCTAAGTGCATTGATACATTAAATGACAATTAAAGTCTTCTTCCCCACCTCTCTTCATTTATACCTCTTGGCTCTTCACCCAGTTTTTAAAAGTGGTGCAAATTGTGTTTGGCCATGAATATATAAATGGATAAATAAGACCTGTACTGTTTGCACAAATGAAATCATACTCACTGTTTTGCACTCCATTTTTTTACTAGAAAATTTTCCTGAAGCTCTTGGAAATGAGGATATATTGATCCAACTCATTCTGTTTAAAGGATATGTAATGTTTCATTTAATAAGTTTACTATAACTGTAGGCATTATTTTCTGTTGTAAACTGATGGTAATAATGTAACAATGGCATTTTATGTATGTTTTTCTTGGCAGAGTTTATGATTTTACCAATACATTTGTAGAAAGGAAATGAATTAAAGTCAATGAGTCATATATTGCTGAGTGGCACTTAAAATAGTTTTCAGGAGTTTCATTTTTGTCATAAAACTGAATTAAGGTTTTTGTTTTCTCTAAATTACTATCATATAGCAATTTCTGTAACTTACATTAGTTTCTTATGTAGAAAATGCTACTGCACTGTTGTATTAATTTACAGTTCTTTATTTTTTTAATTTAAATTCATTAGCCAACATATAGTACATCATTAGTTACCGATATAGAGTTCAATAAGTCATCAGTTGCATATAACACCCAGTGCTCATCACAACATGTGCCCTTCTTAATGCCCATCGCCTAATTACCCCATCCCCCCACCCGCCTATCCTTCCAGCAGCCCTCAGTTTGCTTCCTATAGTTAAGAGTCTATAATGGTTTGTCTCCTTCTCTGATTTCTTCTCATTCAGTTTTCCCTCTCTTTCCCTATGATTCTCTGCACTGTTTCTTACATTCCACATATGAGTGAAAACATATGATAATTGTCTTTCTCTGATTGACTTATTTCACTCAGCATAATACTGTCCAGTTCCTCCATGTCACTGAAAAAATTGTTAATGGTAGGATTTCATCCTTTTTGGTGGCTGAGTAATATTCCATTGTATACATGAACCACATCTTTACCCATTCATCGGTTGAAGAAGATCTCAGCTCCTTTCAGTTTGGCTACCACAGACATTGCTGCTATGAACATTGGGGTGCATGTGCCCCTTTTTTTCACTATATCTGTATCTTTGGGATAAATACCCAGTAGTGCCATTTCTGGGTCATAGGGTAGCTCTATTTTTAACTTCTTGAGGAACCTCCATACTGTTTTCCAGAATGGCTGTACCATCTTGCATTCCCACCAACAGTGTAAGAATCTTCCCCTTTCTCCACAACCTCGCCAACATTTGTTGTTTCCTGACTTGTTCATTTTAGCCATTTTGACTGGTGTGAAGTGGTATCTCATTGTACTTTTGATTTGTATTTTCCTGATGGCAAGGGATGTTGAACATTTTTTCATGTGTCTGTTAGCCAGTTGTATGCCTTCTTTGGAGAAATGTCTGTTCATGTCTTCCACCCATTTCTTGACTAGATTATTTGGTTTTTGGGTTATCTGATACATCATTTGCAAATATCTTCTCCCATTGTGTAGGTTGCCTGTTAGTTTTGTTGATGAATTTATAATTCTTTTGATGTGTGTGTGTGCACTTCCCCTAGTTTTCTGATTATTTGTATTTCTTATTGATTTTTATATGAGTTTGTCAATAAATTTTAAATTTAAAAACTTCATATGTATAATTACAAGTAACAAATATGTAATTTTTATGTGAAAATACATAGTTTTATTTAAAATAAACATTTTAAAAATTAAGTATTAACTTGAATTTACATGTAATAATTTTATATCTTTTCCAGGTTTATTTTCATTGACTGCATGGAAAATTTTAATGAGGACACAACATGCAAGGAAGCAAGTTCTAGGGCTTTTTCAAATAATTCTTGAAATCTTTAATCCAAAATTTCTGAGTGTTCCCAATGTTTAATTAGTGAACTAAAGATGAACAATTCTAATTTGTTGAGCAACAGTAATTTCAAAATTTTAATATGATCATAACCATATAGTTATCTTGTTTCTGATATTTTTGATTTATGCTCATTCGTTAGGATTTTATCCATGCATTCTAACTTTAAATTCAAATCAATGCTATGATTATTTTGCTTGATTAATAATTCTTGAGTTTTTAAATTTTAGGATCTAAAGAAAATTATATTAAGCCATCATAAATCATTGTGAAATCAATAAACAGACATTAAATTTATATGGCTCCTTTGTTGTAACCCTATATGACCTAATTACATGAAATTTAGAGCACTATGTCTTGCTGATTTATAACCAAAATCCAGAACATTTTAAAATAAATACTGACAGTCAACTAAGATTTTTAAAACTCATTAAACAGAACTGACAGAATACATACCTGATTTGTCTTTCTATGTGTGTGTGTGTTTCCTGTCCTTGGGTCCACACTTGATAATGAATGCTTCAGTGTCAAGTTTGTCAGTGTTGCTGTCTTTCAGGAAGGAGACTACTCTGGTCAGGAAGTGGTGACTTCCAGGGCTGAAATGAAGCTTTTGTATGTAGGTTTTCCCAGGGCCTCTTCCATAGACTGAATCTACCCTCTAACTGTTGGAAAAGGAAATGCTTCTACATCATGACCAGATCATGACCACATCATGTCCACATCATGACCAGAAGTATCTTTTCAGTTAAAAGTCAGATTATGTTTCTCCTCTGTTCAAACTTAAAATGGCTTGCTATCTCTCTCAGAGTAATACCCACAGCATATATACATGTGGCTCACACAGCTGACAGGATCTGGTATTAGATCTCACTCCCTCTTTCCTACTCTCCTCCCACTATCCCCTTTCACAATGGCCTCCTTGCTCTTCCTCAAACACTGAAACGCACTGTGACTCATGATTTTTGGAGCATTGTTTCTTTTCTGTCAAGAATGCTCTTCCTCCAAACCACTGCCTGCCTCAGCTCTCCACCTCTTACTGCTCTTTTTTCCAATGTCACCTTCTTTGACTGTCAGGATATTCTTTGACTTCTTTGTGTAAATTTGTACCCACACAGTAATCTCTATCCTTTTTATCCTGCTTTATTTTTTTCTTCATATCACTTATCTCCACCCATCACATGCTCTATTAGTTTCTTGTCTGCCTTCCTACACCAGTGTGGGAGCTCCATGATGGTAGAGCTTTTTTCTATAATAGCTGCATCCCTAGGACTCAGGACAGAAGTTTTGGTAAACACTCAATTATAGTCTTGTTTGGATGAATACATGAAAAATAAAAGAATGTTTGAAGAAATGAAAAAGAATTGATGGAGCTTTCAAATACTAACCTGAGTTTTGTTTTAATATGAAAGCCACAGGCATATGCTATGGGCACTGAAAGAAAAGAGCAGAAATTACCTGATAATCAAAGTGCATAATAAATTTCAGAAGACAAAATCAGAATAAGCAAGGAATTGATGATATCCAATCTAATCACTAGTATATTGCTTAGGAAAATAGTTACAAAAGCAAAGAAAAAGTAAAAAAAATCAAATGGGACAAGAAAGTAAATTGACTGCATTAACTAATAGTGGGTAGAGGGAAGTAGCATTTCATAGACACATCTGTGTCTTGTGTACTGTGTACTGTGATCTTTTGAGAAGTGTAAAGTACTGGGGCCATTCCCACAAAAGGAGAATTTAGGAAGTCACGCTTGTTTGTGAGAAGTGACCCTTCTGTGTATGGGGTGGGGAGGGTCAGTCTCAGTTCTGGTCTACCAATAATTTTTAAAAAATCATTTTGAACCCATAGTACACTTTACTGCAATGACGCAGAAAAAGTGAATGAATAGAAAAATTTTCAGTAATTAAAAAAAACAGTGTTTTTTAAACCATGCTTTTATTTTTTATGTTATTCCTACACATATCAGCTAACTGTAATTTGATCTGTATATTCATCAGTAGAGGAAAGATTCCATACTGTTCTTAATTAGTTTGGAGTATGTTCTTTCTGTGTTTAAAAGAGGCATAAAACTAATAAATGAGTCTCCATTTCCTCTCTGGCCCTATGTCCCAGTCACATCCTTATTTTAGGACTCTGCTTTTGCAGGCAGCACATTGGTATAATGGAATCTCACGATCCTACATTATTTCCATTGGAACCAAAGACGGAGAGAGAGAGAACCAGAGGAAGAGATCATCTGAATTGGTTTATTGCTTTAGGACTGATTTCACACAAGAACTAAGTCTACTGAAATCCCTTTAGTCTTGAACTTCTGAGTTTACATATCGGGGAAATATATGTTTAATTAATTGGTGTACAGGGATTGAAATCGGGACCTTTATAAATTAATGAAGTCAAGTCATTCTGACTCACCTAATCTCTAAACTAATGAAATTCCAAGGAGCAGAACATTTGGAGTGCTTAGTCTTACAGTTCTTGTTTGCAAAGTGCTTGGCATTTCTGGGGGCAGGCATCCCTTCAACATTCTAATTCATCCTGATGAACCATAAGCTTTGAACATATTAACTCCTTGATTTACCTTTTGGGTGAGTCTTTTTTGGTATTACACCCACATACTGTGAGAATTAAACCCAAACAGATTATGGGATAACAATTTACCCTCAGCTACACTTTTGATAGAACAAGCAATTACCTGGGTTAGTAAGAGTTCCTTTTGTGAAAGGGATGATAATCCAAACTAGTGGAGGGACACCTTGTTGTCCAATGTGATTAAAGGAGAGTTTTAAACAATCTTTGAGCCGTGAACACTTCCAGGACTCTCTATCCCAGCCTCTTGCCTCTGCTTCTCTGTAAGCTTCATTTTCTTCCCTTTAGAGGCTGCCTTCTTGCTCTGCTCCCTAGCACCTGTGTCCCACATGTTGCTTCTCCTTCTACTAGGAGGCACTGGCTGGCTTTCCCTAATTCTAATTTGAATAAAACCCCAGGAAAGGATACTGAGTTACTCCTTTTAGGTCATAGGACTACCCTTGGTGTATTCAGTCTAGGCAAAGAGCCCGTAGTGCCATGACTGACCCATCCTGAGTCTGGGGCTGAATCCTGGACTAGTTAATATCACAGGAGATGTTGGGGCTTGGAGATCAGATCTGAAATAACATAACAGCTCCCATTCAAACCATGTGGCCTAACGGGGTAGGGAGGCCACTCCATGATGTAGGAGAATGTTAACCTAGATTTTCTGGCAAATGAGCCCTGTGACTACATTCTGAATATGGAGAGATTTCAAGGAAAATGAGAAGGCCTTACTGTTTCTGAAAAATTGGTGTCTCATGTGCTTGGGTTCTTGAAATTGCATACTAGTGACCCATGTATTTCTTTGATTTAAGGAAGCATACACACTAAAAAACAAGTAGGGACACCTGGATGGTGCAGTCTGTTGAGTGCCCGGTTCTTGGTTACCAATCCGGTTATGATCTCGGGGTCGTGGGATTCGGCTCCTCATTGGGCTCTGCGCTCAGCCTCGGATCTGCTTAGGATTTTCTCTCTCATCTCCCTCTGCCCCTCCCACCCCAACATAGGTTTTAGGAAAAAAAACCCAAAGAACTATTTTTGGGGGAATGTGCTGCCACTCAGAATGACTTGCCCAAGGGTTATCTTATTCCACCTGTTTTCCTTGCCGGCAGAATCTGCCTCTCCCCGTAGATGCGAGAATGTTCCCTGAAACTACTGTCCTTTTTGGTTCATGGTAGGCACTTAATAAATGTTGAAGTACAGAGTGGTTATTGGAGATTGAATGCTTAAGGAGCCCCAGCCCAGCACACTGAGAGGCCATGTGCCTGGGAATTAAGTCCATGTAGTTTGGAGTCATGCAGATATTAGCTCAAGTCTCACTTTTGATCTTGGGAAAGTTAAAATTTGGAAAACATACACATGTATACACATTTTATATCAAAGTGTCTGATAGAGTATCTGGGAAATAATAATAGTAACAAACCTACCAGTGTCAAGGACTCCTCTAAAGGCTTACGTTCATTCGCTCGCCTCAACATCACAGCAACCCTTATGAGCTGGGTAGGTACACTTACAATTTACATTTTATAGATGAGGAAACTGAGAAGAGGGAGGATAAATGACTTGTCTAAGTCACTATTGGGCCACGTCTTTAAATAAACATTAATTATGATTAGACATGCAATCATTAAGATACAACTTGGAAAGAACCTAAAACAGAAAACAGGAAAAAAAAGGAATATATTATATTTAGGGTTTTGTTGTGCCATCTAGTAACAATCAAAAGAATCTCATCCTTTTACATATATCACTCTATGTAATAACTGAGGATATTTTATTTTGCTTAATGCAGTCTTTAAACAGGTATTATAAATTGAAAATATATTTACAATTACATGTTTACATATTTTATCAGTCCAACAAAGAAAATAGCGCACATTTAAAGGATCATTCCAATTAACATTCTAGAAATCAGCTTTCCAGTGCTGATGTTGATAATAACTTTTAAATTTAAAAAACATTGGCATACATTCTCTTGCAGAAAATAGGCATTTGCTCGCTGCTGCAGAATAAAATGAGCCAGATTTCAAGGTTTGCAACACTGTGGTTGATATGTGAGCCTTCTTTCTGGGAAGTAAATAATTGCTAACGATGAAGTAAAAAGTAGGTAAGTGCTAGGGGCCCTTCCTGAGGATGTGCTCACTTATCCCACAGATGGCACTGGAGCTGCTTTGCAGTTCACAGCTAAGAGAGAGGGAGCCACAGGTGCAGAACTGGCCAGCCAACTTGGTTCTGAATCCACCTGTCCACCAACAATTTTGATACAATGCAGCCATGCTATTCCCTTTTATAAATGTGGGAATTATAAGAGCAGGATTCTAACATTTATCATTTCTCCACAGTGCAGCACAATTTTAATGTGATACCTGACAGCTTTATATAAAAAATTGTTTGATTTGAATATTTTGAAGATTATATCTAGCTCAACATCACCTGATGATTTTTAGTAGCAACTTATATTTATATTGAAGAAATAATATTTCATAGTGTATGTGATCAATAAATTTTCTCTGGAGGACTAGACATGTACTGAGAGCTTTTACAGAGAATTCATCATACCATGTGCTAGAAGCCTAGTATCTGTCTAACATTCTTTTATTTTGTTATTTGATCAGGTCTTCAAAATCTTGATATTATTAGATAGCAAGGAGGAAAAAAAGAGAGAAAGCAGGTAACTTGTACATGATGTTCTCTTTCCTTGAGATAATGATACTTTTATGATTTGTGGACATAATTTTTTTCCTGCCCCAGGTGAAAAAAAGATGTTACTCTAGCTTGCTACAATTAGTTTAATTACAAATACCTGTATTAAATGTCAGTAAGGGAACAGTTATTTGTAGCATAGATGAACTAAGAGCTAATGAATGTCATTGCTTGCAACATTTAAAAGTTGATACATTTTGAATGTAAATCTCATTAGTGTCAAAAGAAAGTTGAGGGTTTTTTAAAGGTGCCTTAAATATGAAATATATACATGTGTCATCAATATATTTTTAGTTGATATAAATGTTTGGATGATAATGTATTTCATTAAATAAATCTGTTATATCACAGAATCATCTGGTATCCTTGCAGTTCTTTAAAAATAAAAATATTAAAAATGTTTCCTTTGGATATAGAAAGCAGCAGCTCTTGCAATATCTTCATTTCTACCCCATTCCCTCCTTCAGGAGAAATTCAGAAGTGAGCAAGAATTCACCTGAGATTTATTGGAAATCGATATTCACATACACACACTCAGAGCTCAACACCTTGAGAAGCCCAAAAGAATGGCATTTAGTCATATTCTCCTGATAGGGGAAAATACACTAGAGAGCCTTTCTGTGTCCCAGCAAGATGTAAGATTCCTGACCATCCTCTAGGTATGTTCCATAACTTACCATTAAAATAAAGTGAGCACCATTATTTGCCAATATTTTATAGCAAGACATAGATTAGCCTGTTCTTGGCAGTGACCAGAAACAGTTTGGCAAATTATTCAGGGACACAAGAGACAAGTCAGCTCAGGTATGGCTAGAATAAGATCTAAGCAGGTGTACTGAAGAGCTTGGGATTATCTGCTCATCTTTATCACACTGTCAGAGTCCTTCTCCAAGCTCTGGCACGGTGGGTTTTCCTTGTCTGGGTTATCTGTGCCTGGCCCTTCCTCTTATCTGAGCTGAAGGTTTAGAAACACAAGGGCCTCTGACTCCTCCTCATGAGGGCCAATATACATATGTGTGTGTATATCTATATCTACATCTATATCTATATATCTATCTCTATTTCTATCTCTATCTATCTATCTATATATATTTTTTTATCCATTTGACAAAGAGAGAAAGAGAGATCGATCACCAGCAGGGGAGCAGCAGGCAGAAGGAGAGGGAAAAGTAGGCTCCTCACTGAGTGGGGAGCTGGATGCGGGGCTTGATTGCAGGTCCCTGGGATCATGACCTGAGTCAGAGGCAGATGCACAACCAACTGAGTTACCCAGGCACCCCAAGGGAATATTTGAAAGGAGAGATTTATCAGGTCCACTGACAATACTGACAAGATCCCAGGCTTTAGCAGAGTTGGGTTTATGATGGAAACCACATTGGCTTCTTTCCCCAGATCTTCTTTTTTCTTTTTTTTTTTTTTTAAGATTTTATTTATTTATTTGTCAGAGAGTGTGAGCACAGGCAGACAGAGAGGCAGGCAGAGGCAGAGGGAGAAGCAGGCTCCCCGCCGAGCAAGGAGCCCGATGTGGGACTCGATCCCAGGATGCTGGGATCATAACCTGAGCCGAAGGCAGCTGCCCAACCAACTGAGCCACCCAGGCGTCCCTCCCCAGATCTTCTGTAGGATAATTTGAAACAGGGAATGGGAACAGGGCAAGGGTGTATTCTAATCCATTTTATGAACCACATCTCTGATGCAATATGGCCTTGGTGTCCCTCTATGTAGGATCGACTCTGCCAATCGGTGCCTTTAGATGAGGGTCCTGATACTGATAAAAACTCCCCTGCGGATCTTTGTATGGGAGACATCACAAAATTGTCTTGATCTCCATATCCATTTCCCTTATTTTCCGCAATACTATGTTTCTTGCTGGCAACCCACAGGACTACCTCCTTCAGGAAAACTTATAAACCATACTTTTGTAAAATAGGTCATGCTTCCTGCAGGCACAAATATTTCTATCCCATATCTATCTTTTCTTCCAAATTAAGTTCCTGGAACCCCATGTAACTCTGTCATCTACTAAGATGTGGAAGATTATTCTTCACCCAGGTATTGTACAATGGAGAGACCAGTCTATCCACTGAACTATTGTTCTAGTTCCCAGAGACTGAGAATAGGGCTTTTGCAACCGGTGATGGTTCATTTTTCCCATATCTAACTTTTTTCCTGGAAACAAGTGTAAGACAAACCTAGGAGAGAAAGTTAGCTTTAGGACATGCTATGTAAATCAGAGGAAGAGGCAGAGATAATTTTTGCAAAAAACTCAGGAATTATACTAGAAAGAGGCCCTTTTTTGTCCTTACTTGCTCTCCCACTGCTCCACCCATAACTCTAGGTCCTTGGAAATTGATGAAATGGAACACTTGACAACTTGTACCAGGGAAGGCTGAGGAGAAGAGGGATGAAATTGGGAGGAAGCAGAGGAATCAAGGGACATATGGAATTATGGTCAATGGAACCAGAGAGGAAGTTTCCTTATTCTCTAGTAATTACAAGGGTAGCATCCATGTTGAGTAGCCTTACTACTTACTTACCCGTCCTTTGGGACGGGACATGGTTTGTACAGAGTAGAAAAGTACTTCAGATATATTGATGTTGAAGATGTGATTCAAACCTGAATCCAAGGATTATTTAACACTTTCCTCTAGACTCCAAGTGTGTGATAAAGAAATAGATTGTTCAATATGGGAGTCTAGGGACACCTGGGTTGGTTTTAGCATCTGCCTTTGGCTCAGGTCATTATCCTGGGGTCCTGGGATCCCTTGGTCTGTGTTGTTGGACTCCCTGCTCAGTGGAGTCTGCTTCTCCTTCTCCCTTTGTAACCCTCCCCAACTCATGGGTGCTCTCTCTCTCTCAAATAAATAAATAAAATCTTTTAAAAAAAATATGGGAGTCTATCTTCCCTCTTCTCCACAGTTAGTCCATGGAACCATATTATATACTTTTATACAACATTCTATTAGTCAGGTACCATCCATTTCCTCTTGGGCTCTTCCAATGCGTGCCAGGAAGAAGAAAACTGGATAACTACATTTCTAACAGGTTTTCCTCACCCTTGCTGCTGTGTCATGAAAGACTACTGGTAAGTTTCACCAATCCTCTTCTAAACCAGCTCTTGGACAACTTGATCTTTATGCAGCCAGACCTTTGGGGAATGCACAATTACATTAATATCCAAGAGATAAATAAAAACATACTTCTAGAAATTTGTGAATAACACAAGTTCCTAGAGATACGTTTTGTGCTCTGGTTTCTTCTGACAGCAGACATACTACAGCTGGCTTGAATTTCATAACAACTAGAAATCACTGCTTATCTAAATAACACATTTTACAAGGCTTCCCTGCATGACTCCTGGACCAAGCATTCTGGGAATATTATAGCAGCACCATATTTGGACCAAAACTGAGAACTAAATATCTAAAAGACTATACATGAATCTTCCTGAATTGCTGCCTCTGTTTGAATCACCTGGAGAACACAAAACAAAATCTTAATTCACTTGCAATGAAAAGAACCCCAACATACTAAGAACAGCCACTAAATCCTGGATTTCAACAGGTTTCCATATCATTTTCCAAATTTACTTCCATGTTTCCTGTTTTGTTTTAATGAAAAAAAAGAATCTTGAGCAGATTATAATTGTTTTCTATCTTTGGTGACATTAACTTCAAAGGGTCTTTAAACTTAGGGTTATTCATAAGGATTTATTCTAGTATTTCTATGATTATAAATTTTTCAAACTCTCTGAATTATCAAAAAATCAGTTTTTTTGCATTGATACATGATTAATTTTTTGAAGTAGTGATCTACCATGATTTTTAGTTACATAGTTTAAACTTTATTGAAATATCAAACTGATTTTAAGCACCACTTTTATCCTATACCAAATTGTTTCACATACTTGGGCCAATTTTTAAAATCTTTTTCTGTTCCATTTATCTGTTCTTTCATCATTGCTACGTATTTTGTTTAGTTTTCTGATTTCTTTCTTTCGGTTTACCTGTTTTTCCCCTCAAATACAGGAAAGCCTTAACTTTTCTATTTTGAGTCTAGGAAGCGGTGGCTGTTTAAACTCTTTCATCTGAGTTACTGTTTCTTTTATTATCTTTGACTTCCCAGGTACATGATCTTATCACTGGTAAATAATCATAAATTTGATTCTTTCTTTGCCATATTTAAACCCTATTGATTTCCTTCCTCTCTCACCCTCCCAGCATCCTTCCCTCCCTTCCTTCTTTGGTTAAAACTCCCTAAATAATATTGAACAAGAGCAGGCAATTATGTAATCTCATCTTATTTGTACTGTATTCTTCACAGCCTAAATGTGTACAATTCAGTTTGTTTTTCCTTTTGCTTTATCCTTTAAACAAATATCTGGTACTGGTTTCATTTACTTGTATGTCTTCTGTGCCAAATGCAAAATGGGAATGATAGCCTGTGAGCCCTGTGTCAACATCCATGCACTTCCATACGGTGTATGTAGGGCAAGGTTGAGAACTTCCTTTCTCTTCTTCACTCATCACCTACCCAGCTTCAGGGTAGGCGTGTCTGCATTCCCTGCACCTTAACTGTGTTTCAGATCCCTCTGAAAACTGTCCATTGACTCTCCAGGTGGGCTGCTGAACTGCTTGGTGGCTTGTCATTCACCAAGTTAAATCCATCAATATCGTATCTTCCAGATATTGCTTGAAGTCATCTTTCTCTGATTTCCCTAATTTCATTTCCTTTAGAATTTCAATGAGAATTTAGTTAAAAATTCAGTTCAACCAACCACTTGGACCAGTTAATGGTTCTTTCAAAAATAAAATATATTCAATTCTCTGGTATTGAAGCATAAATGAGTCTTCCTTTAAGTAATACAGACAGATGGAAATGAAGCATTAAAACTCAGCTCCTACCACACATCAGTGATGATAGCTCCTTCATGATTGTTATCCTGCTTGGCTTAATTAACACTAGTTAAGAGGTTTGTTTCCAGGGTGAAAATACGTATACGAATAGGTCGTCTCTTCTCCCCCAAAACTGAAAACTGAGCACTTGTGTTGAAGGAGTGCTCTTCATTCCATTTATTCTACAAATTCTTCTTCTTTTTTTCTTCTGTTGGCAAAGAACCCTCCTAAGAAACAATGTTGGGTTTTAGATCAACACTATACACTAATTAGAAAAAAAGAACTCTTAATACTCTTTGTGAAAAACAAGTATGTACCCGAGAGGACCACTGCAGGTTTGTACATATCAGTGCCTGATTTTTCAAAAGATTTCATACTCTGATCAATGTTTCGCCACACTAGGTCTCGTTGTCCTTCACAGTGAAATGCCATCATTGTTTGAATCACATTTTGGGCAGGATGGTGGTCTGGTACATTCCATAAGAATCAACAGAGGCTGAGAGAGAAGAGAGAGAGTTCTTTTTACCTGTGTTTTACCTGTGAAGCTGTCAACCTGAAAATGAAGAGCTGAAATGAGAGGCAAAGAAGCATTTATTTGGGATTAAAGAATTGCGATTTGGGAAGTATGGATTTCTGCAGTAACCAGAAAAGTTATCTTCCTCTGGGGTGAAAACGGGAGTTTTATGAAAAAGAGGAAGGGGACAACTACATGATTTGGATAAAAGGGGAAAAAAGTTGTCTATTGGTACTAAGAGGCTGAGCCACTTTTGGTGACACACAGATTGACTATTCTGTGTGTGTTATCAAATGAAACTATTCCTGGTCTGCATTATTTAATTACTCTGTCTTCAGAAAGTTCACAATCAACAGACTTAGGATTCAGGATGGCTAATGTCCTGTTGACTTTTCACACAATTGCCTAAAACAATTGCTGTTTAGCCCAGTTCAAAGGTTTTGGCTCAGTTCAAACAAAGATGGGTAGGGAAGTTTTTTCATCGTGTTCTCTCCAACTCTGTTTTAAGATGGCTTTAGTCATGTCAATTTTTCACAAAATTTTATCCTCAAAATATCTCCTGGTTTTTCTTTTTCTTTTTTTTAACTGAAGTATATTTGACATGCAATGTTAAATTAGTTTGGGGTATACAACATACTTGCTTGATATTTCTTTATTTCACTCAACTAGTTCTTGGATTTCTATGATCCAGGTCCTTGATTTCCAAGGTAAAAGCTGACAGATCCGTCAAACTGCCTTTAAATCTAGCCATAGTCTTCTTTTTCTTTATGCTTTAATCTCCCATTATTATGGCTCTTTGCTAAAAATGTGATCGTATGGAGAGAAGGTGATGGGAGAATAGGGGGCCTGTGTTTCATTGGGTCCCTTGAATTCAGCTAGTTGTCCATCATCTCATTCTGAATACCTGTGAATTCAACCTGAAATCTAAGAAAATAATTTCTGCAATTCTACAAATAGAAAAGTGAACACTTTTTGCAAGGTAAGAGGTGTGGATATGACAAGATATGTCAGAAGATAAGTTGCAGGGGGAGGGAGTTTCTGCAAGCTGGGTACCAGAAAGTGATATAGCTGTGGAATGCAAAATCAGAACTTTTAGAAGTCTGCTCCTGTGAGGGACATCCCTGCCTGAAATGTGTTCAGATGGCAAAGCAGGGTAGAATCCTAGGTGGGACAGTGTGGTCTCAGGATCCTTGGAGTCACAGAAAGAATGGGGTTCCTTAGTGTAGCAGAATTCATAAACATTAGAGCAGGAAAGCTGGCTATATTTACTTAGCCTTGAAGAGGCCTCTCAGCTAGGTGCTGCCATAAATCAGAAACCAGGGAATGATGGGGTGACCACTGTCCAAGTAGGGGTCCTGAAAGCAGCAGAAATGGGGGAATCCTCCTCCTTTCCCCAGGAGGAGTGACATGGGTGCACACAGGATTGGGAAACTGCTCCTGGGCAGGGGGCTAGTGAGCAATGGAGCCTAGGTGAGATCATCCTCCCTCCCCTGGGAGGAGTGGTGTGGTTTTGCACTGCAGGAGTCAGCGGAGTTTGATGCACACAAAAGATTGACTGCTTTTCCCTGAGGGTGCACTGAAGAGTGGAGACTGCTATCATTCACCTCCTGGGCTGGAAACTGGAAATCGGGTGGTGCCATTTTAATTTTTTTTTTTTTTTTTTTTTTACATTCTTTTAAGTCATGAGAAAACCTTCAGGAAAGAAAGCCACAAAGAACAACTGGAAGCAACTGGCACTGAGCCTGACCCCCCAGGCAAGGGGTGGTGCAACTGCACCCCAGCAAAGACAGCTAAGAATCAGTGCAGCAGGCCCCTCGCCAGGAGATCAACAGAAACATCCGTTGAATACTAAGTTTATGGGTCACTCAGAACTGAAAAACTCATATGCTAGGGGAAAATAGCATAAAGAATTGAAGGTTTTTTCTCATGAGTCTTTAGTCTTTCAGTTTAAAATTTTCTTCTACCTCTTCCTTTTTCTTCCTTTTCAACTAGTTTCTTATCTTATCAACTCTCTGTTTTTAAGTTGTTCTTAAACTTTCATTTTTATATTTACATTTGTAGATATTGTCTTCATTTTTGGCTTCCTTTAACTTATATATATACACCTATATAGAATATGTTTTCCATATTTCTATATTTTATATGTATATATAATATATAATATATATTTTCTTTTCTTTATCATTTTTTTCAGTATTTTCTAACAAACCAAATACACCCAGGACCAAGTGGACCACCCATTTGGTCCACGTGTGAGATTATATGGTTCCCTTCACCCCTACCTTTTTTCCCCTCTCGTTCTGGTTTCTAACCTCTTCAGATTTGTCTAGTGTGAATTTCTCTCTGGGGTCTTGGTTGATATTTTTTATTTTGTTCTCTCATTCATCTATTCTTCTCTGAACAAAATGACTAGAAGGAGAAATTCACAGAAAAAAAAAAAAAAAAAAGAACCAGAAGTAATATTCTCTGCCATAGATCTAATCGATATGGATATAAGTAAAAAGTCACTAATCGAATTCAGATTAATGTTTATAAAGTTACTAGTTGGGCTTGGATAAAAAGCATAAAAGACATTATAGAACCTCTTAGTGTGGAAATAAAATCTAATCAGGCCAAAATTTAAAATGCTTTAAATGAGATGCAGTCTAAAATGGATGCTCTAACAGCTAGGGTAAGCGAGGCAGAAGAGAGAGTCAGTGACATAGAAGACAAAATGATGGAAAAGATAGAAGCTGAGGAAACAAGAGAAAAACACCTAATGGACCCTGAGAGGAGGTTTTAAGAAATTGGCAATATCATAAAGGAAAACAGTATTAAAATTATTGGGGTCCCAGAATAAGAAGAAGGGGGGAGCAAAAGGATAGTTGAGGAGAGGGAATAAGGCCACCAGGTTACTGTCAACTCATAATTTTCCAGATTGCTAGGAAATTAAATCCCAGCCATATATGTGTTTTATTTTTCTTTTCTAGATGATGTAACTTATCTCCACCCAGTGATTAAAAACTGAAATAGCAACCCATACATGGAGAATAAGGGGATTTTATTACCTCAAACCCAGATGATAAAATTCCTTGGAAAATGTACAATGTATATAGGCCATGTTTCCTAACAGCTGGTTCAGATAATGGCTGTCATGGTTGGACTATAGGATGATCCTCCCCTATGATTCTTGTGGGAATGACAAGGCTGGGGTTTACCTATTTGGCTAGAAAGTCTGAAAGGAAGTGAAAAAGAAATCTATGCTCTGGAAGACAATGAAAAGAACTTCTTTCCTTCAGATGAGTTGGAATTTCTCTTTCTTTCTTTCGTTCTTTCTTTTTCTTTTTTTCTTAACTGAGGTATAATTTCCAATAACATTGTATTAATTTCCTGTGTACAACATAATGATTTGATGTTTGTATATACTGTCAAACAATCACAATAAGTCTAGTTAACACCCATCACCGTATATAGTTACAGAAATTTTTTCTTATATGAGAACTTTAAAAATTTACACCCTTAGCAAATTTCAAATATGCAATACAGTATCATTAACTAGTTCTAGTTCTAGAACTCTGCTGTAACTAGTGACTTCCCACTCTTCCTTCCCCTCAACCACTGACAACCATCATTCCACTCTTTGAGTCTATGATTTGACCATTTTAGATAGCTTATACAAGTGAAATCATGCAGTGTTTGTGACTAGCTTATTTCACTTAGCGTGAAGGCTCATCCAAGCTGTTACATATTACAGAATTCCCTTCTTTTTAAAGGTGAAATAGTATTCATTGTATATGAACGAGACATTTTATTTATCCTTTTATCTATTGATGGACACTTAGCTTATTTTCATATCTTGGCTACTATGAATAGTGCTGTAATGGACATGGAAGTGCTAATATCTCTTGAGATCCTGCTTTCAATTCTTTTGTATAATTACTTAGAAGTGATATTTCTGGGTAACATGGCAGTTCTATTTTTTATATTTTGAGGAATGTCCATACTGTTTTCCATAGTGACCTCCCAGTTTGCATTCCTACTATGTGCACAAAGGTTCAAATTTCTCCACATCCTTGCCAGTGCTTGTTATCTTTTCTCTCTCTTTTTTTTATAATAGCCATCCTGACAGGAGTAAGATTTCTTATTATGGTTTTAATTTCCACTTCCCTGGTGATTAGTGACATTAAGCATTTTTCAAGTTGAAATATTCAGATGCAACAACGAAATTTTATAAACCAAAGACTAATTTATAAAAGTATTATTGTTCAAAGTTACCCTTTGGATTTTTATTTTATTGCACATTATTAGAAGCATTTACTTAAAGGGATGGGTCACAAATTCCAAAATCTTTACAAAAAATTTTCTTGCAAATTGGAACCTCATGAAAGTTTCTATATTACCAAAGATAATGGTCCTAGAAAGATAGTAAAGATATTAAAAAGTTATATTTTTCTCTCCAAATGTTGAAAGTTTGAAAACAAAATTCAATTTTGCTAATTTAATTTGTGCAAAATTAATATAAGTTCATACACTTTTTAAAATAAAAACTAAATATTGATATTTAAAATTAAGTTTTATGTTTTGATACTCAGACTTATAGGAAACAAAAGTATGTACATGAATAATGCTCTATATCTGCAATCACAATTAAATAAATGATAATCCATAAAACATTGAAATATCATTTCTCAAATAACAGACTGGCAAAAATCTGGAAGTTTATTGATACTCACTGTCAGTAGCTATAGAAAAACAATAATCTTAATAAACATTTCATTTGTAGCAGGAAAAGAAAAAAACTACAACAAACTATTTTGATTTCTATTTATCAAAACCCAAATCACCAGTTTTTTTCACTAACTAACTCTATTAATAGTCCCTACACTGAAAGTTACTTTTGTGTTGTCTGCAAGAGCATTTTGCTGGAAATAATGGAAATCCATTTGATGAGAAGTTATATGTTCTTTTAAGAGAATGATGCATATCAATACAAAGCAATATGAAGAACATAATCCTGTTTTTTGCAAACAAAAAAGGCTCTATTGGTTTACATTCATTGAATACTCACTTGTGTGTGTTTAATTTTACTTGCAGAAGGTGGCACCAAATTTTGTTCGAAAGATATTTTATGGGAAACGAAGCCGTGCAGTGAAAGAGTAGTGTTAGAAAGGGAAAGTTTCATTTCATTTAATAACTTTTTATAGACCTTGAATTTTATTTTATTTTATTTTTTTAAAGATTTTATTTATTTATTAGACAGAGATCACAAGTAGGCAGAGAGGCAGGCAGCGGGAGGTGGGAGGAGCAGGCTCCCCGGTGAGTAGAAAGCCCGATGCGGGGCTCGATCCCAGAACCCTGAGATCATGACCTGAGCCGAAGGCAGAGGCTTTAACCCACTGAGCCACCCAGGCACCCTAGACTTTGAATTTTAAAAATAAAAAGCATTAAATATACAACAAAATAAATAATAAAGCATTATCACCCTTGTGAATTAGGTACTATTGAGAAATAAAAAGCATTTAGTGTATAGAGTGATTTTGAACAGAAGAGACGTGTCAGGTTAGTTAATGTGCAAGAAACAATAGTTCTGCAGGATACAAGAACAAAGCCTACTTCTCTTTTTCCTTTTTGGCAGAAGTAACGCTTATTTACTACTGGACATTCCCCCCCATAAGTTAATATTTCCATAAATATCCCTAAACCCTTACCTCACCCCTCATTTCTCTTTCTGAAGGTAGAGCAAGCTACCTGTTGGTGGATGACAATTGGTCGAAGCTTACTTAATTCCAACTTACTCAACTCTGCAACTCAAATATCTTACCAATTCCAATGTTAATTTTTAATAAAATTGAAGATTACAAAAATCAAGAGATGATCAGCAAATCACCAAATTTTGTGCCCCTCTTGTCAGTGATAAACAGACAAAAAACAACTTTCCCAGCACATGCCGCCCACCCAAGAAACTCGGTGGTGTCATGTGAGTAGTTCTATACAGTATTTTTATTTTTACTTTGTTTCATCTTCTATTTTTCAATTTGATTTTGCATTTTTATTTATTTATTTTTAAAGATTTTATTTATTTATTTGACAGAGAGAGAGATCATAAGTAGGCAGAGAGGCAGACAGAGAGAGAGGCGGAAGCAGGCTCCCCGAGGAGCAGAAAGCCCGAGGCGGGGCTCGATCTCAGGACCCTGAGATCATGACCGAGCGGAAGGCAGAGGCTTAACCCACTGAGCCACCCAGGCGCCCCTGATTTTGCATTTTTAAAGAAAATAATATAAGTGTATATCTGGGTGTGTACATATAAAAAGTGTTTTTTTTTATTATGTTATGTTAGTCATCGTACAGTACATCATTAGTTTTTGATGTAGTGTTCCATGATTCATTGTTTGTGTATAACACCCAGTGCTCCATGCAATACATGCCCTCCTTAATACCCATCCCCAGGCCAATCCATCCCCCCACTCCCTCCCCTCTAAAACCCTCAGTTTGTTTCTCAGAGTCCATATTCTCTCGTGATTCATTTCCTCCTCTGATTTCCCCATAAAGTGTATGTCATATGTCTGTATAAACCAACTGGTCAATTCTGGTTCTAGACATTTAAAATAAGGTGATCGATGCTGTTCTTTCATTTCAAGTTAATTCTACTGAAGTGCCCTGGGTACCAGAATCATCCACCGTGGAAGAAAACTTCCTGCCATTTGGATTAACATCCTTGAAACATTAAGTTAGAACTGGAATTCCTTTGAGTAAGCCATTAAAATTTAGAAGATTATTTATTAATGCAACAACTGTTACCTCAAGTATTACACACATAATGTTTTTTAATGTAGCATACAAATGCATTCATTTTTGTTTTGGTTTATCTCAATTTTGAATTTGATATTTATATAATTTTGAATTTTTCTTTAGGGAATAAGAATCATATATAATACAGAGTATAATTACATATAATATAAATATCTGTAATTTCTCTCTAAAACAAAAATCAGTCAGAGAAAGAAGCAGGTGGGCTAGATCAAGCAGGCACCAACTGAGAAAGAGTGTGGTGCCCTCACTAGGCAGTCCTGCCTCCTTCGCTGTCACTATTGCTGTGGGCCTCCACGACCACAAGTCACATGAGTGCCAATAAAAGAGAACTCTTCCACAGAAAACCAAACCAAACCAGAACAAAACAAACTTTTTTTTTTTTTTTTTACAATTAAGCTTATATATCCAAAATATCACTTCATCATATTTCAGGCTCTTTTCTGCATGTTAAATCTTCAAAAATCTCTGATGCTAAATTGTTGTCATTTGCACTTGATTTGTGTTTGGAGCTCATAAAATCTATAGCTTAAAAAATAGATGCAAATATCCAAGTTGTTCCAAAATATTTTAAAATTTCCTATAACTGAATCAAGTATCCTTCTTAAAATTCAAACTTGAATAAGCTATCTAATTACCGTGGAATCCAACAATTCTGCTTCTGGTTATACACCCAAAAGAATTGAAAGCAGGAATTTGAATAGACACTTGTATATGCATGTTTGTAGCAGCATTATTCACAATATCAAAAAGGGGGGAGGAATTTTAAGTGTTCATCAATGGGTGAGTGGATTAAGCAATATGTGGTACATAAATACAATGGAATATCTTTCAGCCTTAAAAAGAAGTGAAATTCTGTCACATCCTTCAAAGTAGGTGAACACTAAAGACAGTCTGCTAGCGTGAAAATCAACCAATCTCTGAATTCTGCACTTCCAAAAATTTCTGTAGGATCAGCAGACTACAATGCTCACAGAGACTATTTTTGAACAAAATGACTCACCCTTCCTGCAGTAAGCAGTGAATTCATTGTTGCCTTTTATTCAAAAACTGAATGCTGATCTCACCAGATTTGAGAGTTGCTGTTAACAAAGTTAATTTATTTTGAGGTTTGGTTTTGAATATCGATGGGAAAGACCATAAATGAAGACAATATTTTATAAATTTTTTTCTGTAAACTGTAATGATTTTCTGTCAGTCAAGATCTTGATGTTGACAACCTTCTTGTCAAATAATCTCACCTATCCTTGGCAGTCATCAGAAATAAGATGAACAGT
This sequence comes from Martes martes, assembly GCF_963455335.1. Classification (NCBI taxonomy): domain Eukaryota; kingdom Metazoa; phylum Chordata; class Mammalia; order Carnivora; family Mustelidae; genus Martes; species Martes martes. The sequence continues at coordinate 72,873,535 of NC_137893.1, read as the reverse complement.
TGAGTCTCTGCTATAGACTTTTATGAAGGCTTCAATCCAAATGCAGCTCACAGGGATGACAAGAAAAATGAACTCTTCCATTGTCCAATCTAAAAGCAGTCCCCGAAGTAATACCAAGAGATAGCAAATGTAAAGTGTTGTGAGTCTTCTAATCCTGTGAGTTATAGGAAACGGCGTAGGTGGAAAAGATGGTAGAGATTAACCAGAAGTCTTCAAACATGAATGTTAGCATTTATGTATGTTGTTAAGATGGGTATCTTCTCTCCTTTTCTTTGTCCTTCTGCCGCATGGTTCTTCTACCACAGTGACAGGTACCACCCCGTATACTGTTATTCATATACATACTTAAATCATGATTTTATATCCAACTTCATTTACTGTAAAAGGGGGAGTGTTTTGCTATTATTCTAAGCTATCTGGTATGATAGCCCAGATGTTACTACATGTTTTCCCCAAAAAAGTACTGATCAAAGTAGATTTTCATAATAAGAATGACGCGGAGATCTGGATACTTCCCACTGCATCCCCTGAACTTTTAGACCTCAGTTGGTGTTAAAATAGCCCATCTCTTTTCTCAATTTCTTATTTCCCATTTTTTTATGATGGATGATCATTGTCTTGTTTTGGGTTTTGGTGCAAACTCGTTTCTCTTCAGATTTTGTTTCCCTACATATAAAACATATTGAACTTTATACAGTAAATTATGTCATCATTTTTTCCTTTCATTGTAGTATTCCCTCATAGTTAACATAGTGCTAAATAGGTAAATCAAAAGAGACTTTAACAAAAAAAAAAATATATGACTGAAAGTTGGTTACTATTTTAAACACAAGTAACTTGAAATCTCTTTTTACCTATTGTCAAGTCTGTTGTCAGAAACTTCTAAATATGAAAATATGTGACCCAGAAGTACTAAAACAGCTCATCAAATCTATTAGAAGATGATTTTACATGTGATCCAAGGAAAAATGGGATATTTTGCCAATTAAAATATTAATATTAATATAATGTAAATATTACTATTTTGACAACTAGAACGATCTGTCTCCCTGAAAATCAACTGTACTTGTATATATGTTATTTCTTCCTTCTAAGTGAGAGAACATTGTTTAAAAAAGATTAGTGGGGCGCTTGGGTGACTCAGTGGGTTAAGCCTCTGCCTTCAGCTCAGGTCATGATCTCAGGGTCCTGGGATCGAGCCCCACATCGGGCTCTCTGCTCAGCAGGAAGCCTGATTCCTCCTCTCTCTCTCTCTCTGCCTGCTTCTCTGCCTACTTGTGATCTCTGTCTGTCAAATAAATAAATAAAATCTTAAAAAAAAAGATTAGTGAATATGAAGACTTGATGGTTAATACTCTCTGAAGAGCTAATCATTAGTAACTGCAAATACACCTGAAAATTTTTAATCAACGGTTTTTTTTTTTTTTTAAAGATAGTATTTTTTTGCTGGCTGGGACCCGTTCAAGAAGCAGAAAGAAAACCAATCATTACACAAGCTCAGGAAGGAAGGAACACCATGGTGCTGAAGCTGGGAATTGGGAAAATGGTAGGGATTTTATTAGAAAATGGAGGAGGAATTTATATTATTTTTTACATCCCAAATCGATCACCATTTTGCATTTTTCTTCCTACTAAGAGTAGGGTAGAGATGGGAATGCCTTACCAACCAAAATAGACTGTCTTGCAAATAGTGGATTATGCCTCAGTTTCTGAGAAATGTTATTAAGTCTTGGTCTCATTGATTTCTGTCTTTCTCTTTGTTTGCTTTTCTCTCATAGCAACTACAATAGGTCATATGTTTTTACCTAAAGTACTTGTACTTCTCGTGGGGGATGGTTATTACTCCAAATAATTCAGATTAGTAAATTTTGGCACATAGCTATGTAAAATAAATAGTTCCATATAAAATTCAGGAAAGGTTTTTGTGAGATGCACACCAAAATCCTTTTTCCATTTCAGTCTATGTACAAGTCCAGACCTGTATGTCCAATCTGTCTGAACTTTAACAAGATTTGAGCCAGAGGCTTGCATGCAGGTAGTTATGTATGGAAATGTGATCCCAGGGATATATACTGAAAGACAAGGAAGGAGGAAAAAAGGAAAATCTAATACAAGGAGAGACAATGGTGTTACCACCACTAAGGTATGGGTGTGTAATGTCATGGGATATATGAGGAATATTCTGAAAGGTATCCTAAAACTTTTGGCTTTGAGATATGGAAGTGAGGGGTAATTTATGCATCTGCCATCATCATTCATTATTCAAATTATATTAATTATGATTTTTTTTTTCAGTATGTTATGATGTTTTGACATTCTTTGGGGCTTTACACATCTGGAAAGGGATTGCCCCTCAGGCTGGCTAATTCCTGGGGGTGATGGACAACTTGCCTAAAACCTGACTCTAATGTATAGATGGATGGACCCAAAGCTGTGCGCTAACTCACCCTCTTATCTCTCATACACCAAGCCAATATTTCCTCTGCCCTAAATCATTCCAAGGCCAGACACCAGGCAATCAGAGACTACCCTTATTGCCTAAAGTCAATCCTGGAATGTTTATTCTGCCCTGTCTGGTCTTTGCCAAAGAAATCCCAATAAAGATCAAACCACACCTTCCTCTACTCCTGTCATCTGCCTCCTGATCATCCTGGTGTTTCCCGTGAGTCCTCGTATGGTGTAGCATGTCCCCTTCTTTCCGGAAATAGTAATAATAAATTCTTCTTTCTTTTTTTAAAGATTTTATTTATTTATATATTTGACAGAGAGAAAGAGAGAGACACAGAGAGAGAGTGTACAAGGAGGGGAAATGGTAGAGAGAGAGGGAGAAGTGGTTTCCCTGTGGGACTCCATCTCAGGACTCTGGGATCATGACCTGAGCTGAAGGCAGACGCTTAACTGACTGAGACACCCAGATGTCCATAAATTCTTCTTTCAATGACATTGGCCTCTCCATGTTTTCTTTGTCATTATTTCCATAAACTAAATCCCAGGTATAACTTTTTAACACAAGTGTGGTCCAATGGATAATAACTCTCTTGCCATTCTGGTTGTCTCCCCTTCTCCTATGCCCATTTCCCATCTTACCCTGTTTCCCTAATCGGTTTTGCACTGAATTGTCAGGAAAAAAAGGGAAAGGAAGGGAAGGAGGAGCCTGGAATCATTTATAACATCTTTTTTCTTTTATATCTCACACCCAGTCTATTAACAAATTACATTGGCACTATATTCATAATATATCCAGAATAGAACTACTTATTGCCATGCTGTTACGGTCCAAGATAACAGCACATTTCTTCTGGATGATCTCAATAGCCTCCTTATTGTTTTCCCATTACCTCTATAGTCTAGTTTCAACCAGAGAAGCTAGTTTGGCCACTCATTTGCTCAAAAGCTTTCTCTTTGTTCTCTATTCCATTGTAAACTTTTTTTTTTTTAAATAATTCTCACAATGAACTGCAAGAAGTTACATAATTTGCCCTTACACCTGAGTCCTAATCATTGGCCTCCCAAATGCAACATTGCTCTAATTATACCTCCTACTTCTTTTCACCTTGTTTATTGGTCTTTTTCTGCTCCTCTAAAAGTCCTGGCCTGCTCCGAATTTCCAGCCATAATGCTTGCTCTTCCTCGTTGTCTGGAATAGTCTTACCCAAGATACCCTCAAGGCTCATTCCCTTTCAGCTTCATCTTTGTTGAAATACTTCCTCCTTACCAAGACCTCACAGATGAATCTTTTTACATTTAAGATACCTAATGTATTTTAACCCTTATCACTTTTCCCTAAGTTGTTATTTTTTCTTTGCATTAATATTTACTAAGACTATGAAGTTTACTTATTATCCAATTCATGACTGAGACTATAACCTTCATGGGGTCAGAGATTTCTATTTTTCTTGTTACTATGTAAGTATGGCCAAGGAAGGTGACTCTTGTATAGCAGGTACAAATAAGTATTTTTTGAATGAACAAATTTTTGTGTGTATTAAATGAAATAAATTTTTGATGCATAAATATATTAAAATACAAACTATATTCTATCTAATCTTCCTTCTTCATGAAATCATAAACCATTCCAGGTAAGGGATAATATATTATTCATTTCTTTTCCTCCCAAATTCACCGTAATTAGAACCACACTGTATCATTCAATAACACTTATTTATTTGTTTGTTTGTTAATCAAAACTTTCTTAAATTAGAGGCTTATTGAAACATTGTATCCTAAATTCTGTGACATTTGGTAAGATTGCAAGGCTGTGTTTTCTTATAGTCCTTGCCTCTCTGACACATAGTTGTATCTATCAGTGAGGGTCCAGGGATTTTCCTGTAACTGCCATTTAATAATGGTTTTACTGATACAAGAAAGACTCATTATTTTGTTTTCTTTCCTTAAGTACTTCCTCTCTCCCTTGTTTATTTTCACTCCCTTATTCAGATTCCTTTCCTATAGTAAGTGGAGTGATTTTAAGTAGATCCTAGTGTCAGAAAAATCAGAAAATTTTCCATTGAAAAAAAATCCCCGGAAGGGTTCAGTTTTGCTAAGGAATGGAGAAGGCAAAGATGTTTTTACTCAATCATATTGAAAAATGGAAATTTTCAACTTAAAAAATATAATTAAAATTTTTTAAATTCTTTTTTCTTTCTTTCTTTTTTAAAATTATTATGTTCAATTAGCCAACACATAGTATTTTGATTTAGGTCTTCTGAATTTATATGCTGAGATGGAGTTTGGGGTACAACACATTTATAGACACCAACAAACCAGAAGGAAGAAGAGAAGTAAATAGAATTGGACAGAGATATAAGGCAAACTGTGATGCAGACCCTCTCCCTACCCAAAGCGACAGCCAACCCAAGAGGGATCTTGGGAGGGAATATTGCTGAATATAGGCTTGTATGAGAGAGTAGAATCCATGGGAGCCTCAGATTTAAAGTCACATCTTATGCAATAAAATGTTCTTCTCCATGGGTCTTCCTGGGTATTTGCTAGAGTTTGGGGACAAGGCAGGAATTGAAAAAGGCTCCTTCTTGGTGTGTGCCTGGAGGAAGGGAGACTGCCAGAAAGGCATACCCCACTCAGAGCTTTCTCCTCATATCTACTCAATGGCACAAAATCCTTAATCTGCTGGTAGAGAGGCAGCAAGTCTGACTGCCTTACTCAGCTGGGAGAAGGCACAGGGAAAAAAAAAAAAAAAATCCTAGCTCTGTGGGAAAGGCAGGGAATCAACCTGACTTTAGCTCATTAGAAATGCTTACCTTTAAGTGGGGTTCAGTCACTGCTAAAGTTCCGGCTTGGAGAGTCAGCAATGCAAGGCCTGACTAAGGCCCAGGATGAACCAGGACAATGGAGAATGACCCTGCATATCTATCCCAGGCTAACAAGCATCAAATAATAACAAACTTCTAACATTAGAGGAAGAGAAAAACCATAAAAAAAAAAACCATAAAAAGACCCTAATTGTGGCACAGGCTGGTGCAGAAAAATATCTAAAGCTAAGGGTGGAAGAGCATTGTTGAGTAGAATTCTCCTGCAGTCCTGTTTACACCCTAACCACAAGAGAACATTACAGAGTAGTGATAAAACAACAAAACAAAACAGCGCAACCTTTGGCTAGATTTGCTCACCTCTTCCCTCCCCAGTTCTGAGCATAAACACTCTTCACTCTGGTTTCTCCGGTCTTGCACATGTGCTGGGCTTTCGACCAAAAATTATGAGTCATACAAAAAAAATAAGAGGCACAGAAATCAGCAGAACCAGTCACTTAGGACTCAGATGTTGAAACTATCTGGCAGGGAATTTAAACTATAATCATGATATTAAAGGTTTTAGTGGAAAAGACAGATAATTGCCCAAATAAATGGGCAATTTCAGCAGAGAGATTAAAACCATGAGAAAGAGGCAAGGGGAAATATTAGAAATTTTTTAAAAATTACATGGTAATAAAGGTGAAAAATGCCTCTAATGGGCTCATCAGTAGAATCTACATGGCTGCGGAACAATTAACAAACTCAAAGATAAGTCAACAGAAATTAATCAAAATGAAACTAAAGAGGAAAAGAGTAGAAAACCAGACAACATAAAGGAGCTTTGTGATTAAACAATCTAACATTGGTGTACTTGAAATCTCAGAAGGAGGAAGGAGAGAAAATGGCACAGTAATGTTTGAAGACATATTGGTGGAAATTTTTTTTTTTAAATAATGAAAAATATCAATCCCCTAGAGCTAAAAATTTCCAAGAACACCAAGCAGAATGAATATTCATATTAATTAATTAATATTCCCCCCAAACACACCTGGACACATCTTACTCAAACTGATGGGACCCAAAGATAAAGAGAACATAGTGAAGGCTGCTTGACAGAGAAGGAAATTACATAAAGAAGAATAAATGTAAGGATTCCAACAGACATCCTATCAGAAACCATCAAGTCACTAGACTATAATGTGAAATATATGTACTAAAAAATTGAGAAATAAAGATTTTCAATGAAACAAATGAAAGCTGACATGACTATCATGCTACTATTACCATTACCACTACCAACAACAAAATGGAAGCCATCGCCTGAGGTACTGCACTATAGAAGATGGTAAAGGAAGCTCTTCAGACAGAAGGAATTTGATACTAGACAGAAAGTAAAAAACAAAAACAAAAACAAAAACTCCCACAAAACACTGCTAGATATGATTAAAAAGCAAAGCAAATATAAAATGTGTGTATTTACTAGTAATTTCTCTAAAAGACAATTGCCATTTAAAGAAAAATTATGACAATTTGTTTATCCCATATGTATAAGTAAAATTTGTATCAATAGTGCAAAGAAGAAGATGAAATGGGAATATTCTAGTACTACACACAAAGTGACACAATAAAGTTGTATGCTACCATCTTAAGCACAACAGATTGTTATTTTTAAATAATTTGTATTTTTAAAGTGGCATGAATAGCAATAAGCAAATAGTAGAGATAAAATGAAATAATGGAAAAAATACTCACTGCAAAAAAGAAAGGTAACAAGAGGCAAGTGTGATAACAAAGGGACATACTTCTTAGCTATGTGTAGTTTTAATTTAAACATTTAACATTATAGTAGCTAATGTACAGTAATCAATGGCCTAGTCATAAAAGTTAAAGACACTGTTTGGATAGAAAAATCAAGACCCAATTATATAAGGTGTAAACATAAGATAAAGATAAAGGTAATATAAGAAAATAAGATAATCAGGAGATTAATGTGGCATAAATTCCAGTCTCTAAAATTTTCTACTTAAAATTTTAATTTTCTTAAAACAATAATGCAAATATGAGACCACAAAAAACTTACATTTTTGGAGTCTTCTTTCTTAGATATTTAAGAAAATATATAGATACAGATATATCTTTCAAATATATTCTATATATATTTCATATAAATTTTTCAGTATTTGACCTGAACCTCAGGTGTGGGTGGCCATCTATGAATAGTCTGGACATAACTGTTGAGTGCATATGCTCCTTTGCAAAAACAACTCACTCACTCTCTACATAAAATGGATGATTTTACTCTGTGACTATATTAGCCTTTGTCCGCAGCTCACTGGAGCTAGTGTGCATAACTAACAGGGAAATCAGTACAGGGAGTACATTCCATCAGATGAAATCTATCTCCAGGGAGTCTGTACATTGACAAGAATATGGGCTCACAGCCATAACTTGTAAACTGATGTAGACTCTAGAGCTTTAGTCAGAAATGATAAGTCATGTACAGATGGAGCAAGGGAAGCAGTCTGTGTATAGCAAGGAAAGAATAAATATAACGCCCAGAAAGAAAAAGAAGTGAGTTTTCATAAAACTGAAGAATATATAAAGACAACTTTGTTAGGTTTGTGATGACTTTTTAGCTCTTGTTCTAATAGCCAATGAAAACCATTTGTTCTTCTGTCCCATTGTTTCCATGCAGTATTTTTGTACTCTTCACATAAATCTTTCTTCCTTTTTGCTTAATTTTTTTGCAACTTCACTCCATGAAATTAAATTACTCTAATTTTTAATTAGTAATATTGTTAACAATTAAGATACTGCCAACCACCATTTCATAAAGAATACATTCCTGCTGCATTACAACCATCAATAGAAAACATACCTTTTACTTTATAATGATATACTCAGAAATTTATTGTGTGTTTATTGCTATGCAACTATTAATGTGCCACTTTCTTACATCTATCTTTGTTTCTTTTCATTATGTTCAAGTAGCCAGCATATAGTACCTCATAAGCTTTTGGTGTAGTATTCAATGATTCATTAGTTGCATATAATACCCAGTGCTCATCCCGACACATGCCCTTCTTAATACCCATCATCCGGTTACCCCATTTCCTCACCCACCTCCCTTCTGTAACCCTCTTTGAATGCATACAGTACAGTGATAGTATTATGAATAATGTGGTATCAAAATAATGGCCCCCAAAAGATGTCCATGTGTAACTCCTGGACACATGAAGATGTTAATTTAGATAACAAGAGGGATTTTGCAGATGTGATTAAATTAGGATCTTGGGATGGGAAGATACCCTGGATAATTTGGGAGAGCTCATTATAATCATGATGATCCTTATAAGCTAGAGAAGGGAGGCAGGAAGTTCAGAATCAAAGAGAAATTTGAAGATGCTGCTCTACTGGCTTTAAGATGAAAGACAAGCCATGAGCTGAAGAGTGAGGGCCGCCTCTAGAAGCTGCCGAAGTCAGGAGACTTAATTCTCCCCTGGTGCTTCCAGAAAAAACAAGGCTTTATCAACCCCTTGAGTTTTGTATCGTGAAATCCATTTTTGATTTGTGATCTCCAGAACTGTAATATAATAAATCTGTTATATTGGAGCCTCCAAGTTTATGGCAATTTGTTACAATAGCAAAAGGGAACTAATATAAATGATTAAAAGTTATTAGCAAATGAATATGATTTCTAGGAATGATAGAGTTGTAGTTTGTTGTATGTATGTTTCATGCTTTGGGCTTTCTGGAGTTTTGATTCAAGTTATCTTATTGGTGTCTTATTCACCCAACCTATATTTTGTATCACAATTACTGTATAGTAGGTTTTAGACTGGATGCTCATTGCCTTTTGCTTATTAAAATAGCCAATTTTTAATGAGAGGGTATTATGCTGAGCAAAATAAGTCAATCAGAGAAAGACAATTATCATATGATCTCTCTGATATGAGGAATTTGAGAAGCAGGGTGGGGGGTAGGGAAGGAAAAAAATGAAACAAGATGGGATTGGGAGGGAGACAAACCATAAGAGACTCTTAATCTCACAAAACAAATTGAGGGTTTCTGGAGGGTGGGGGAGGCAGGGAGAGGGTGATGGGGTTATGGACATTGAGAAGGGTATGTGATATGGTGAGTGCTGTAAAATGTGTAAGCCTGACTATTCACAGACCTGCACCCCTGGGACAAATAATATATTATATGTTAATAAAAATAATTAATATAAAAAACTAGCCAATTTTTTAAGGTTTCTATTTATTTATTTGAGAGACAGAGAGAGAACGAGCAGTGGGGAGGGGCAGAAGGAGAGAGAGAAAGAGAGGCAGACTACCTATTGAGCAAGAAGCCCAATGTGGGGTTCGATCTCTGGACCCAGAGATCATGACCTGAGCCGAAGGCAGATGCTTAACCTACTGAGCCACCCAGACGCCCCAAAGTAGCCAATTTTTAGAACAAAAATCTTATGGACTCTTCATTCATCTTCATTTCTTTCCCACAATTTTCATTTATTCAATAAGTATGTTGAGGTACAGGAGAATCCGATAAATTGCTTGGGATTAACCAGTTGACATTGGTTGAAAAATGGCAGAGCTTAGATGTAAACTCAAGTCTTTCTGATACCAGTGCTGAATTATTTTACCATACTATCTACCTGTTGGCTCAATTTATTCACTTTGTTTTACCAAATAGTTTGTTAGTGGATACATTTTGCCTGTGGTTGGAGCCCTATGTAAAACCTGTCAGCAAGCTGCATAAAAACTATGGAAGGCTAAAATTAACAAGTCAAGAAATGACAGATGCTGGCAAGGATGTGGAGAGAGGGGGAACCCTCCTACACTGTTGGTGGGAATGCAAGCTGGTGCAACCACTCTGGAAAACAGTGTGGAGGTTCCTCAAAAAACTGAAAATAGTGCTACCCTATGACCCAGCGATTGCACTACTGGGTATATATCCTAAAGATACAAATGTGGTGCTCTGAAGGGGCACGTGCACCCGAATGTTTATAGCAGCAATGTCCACAATAGCCAAACTGTGGAAAGAACCTAGATGTCCATCAACAGATGAATGGATCAAGAAGACGTGGTATATATACACAATGGAATACTATGCAGCCATCAAAAGAAATGAAATCTTGCCATTTGGGACGACGTGGATGGAATTAGAGGGTATTACGCTTAGCGAAATAAGTCAATTGGAGAAAGACAACTATCATATGATCTCTTCGATATGAGGAAGTGGAGATGCAATGCAGGGGGGTTGGGGGGAGGCAGGAAAAGAAAAAATGAAAGAAGATGGGATTGGGAGGGAGACAAACCATAAAAGACTCAATCTCAAAAAACAGACTGAGGGTTGCTGGGGGGAGGGGGGATGGGAGAGGGGGGGATATGGACATTAGGGAGGGTATGGGCTATGATGAGTGCTGTGAAAGGTGTAAACCTGGCGATTCACAGACCTGTACCCCTGGGGATAAAAATACATTATATGTTTATTAAAATAAATAAATTAATTAAAAAAAAAAAAGCTTTAGCTAACATTGGGGAAGGTATGTGCTATGGTGAGTGCTGTGAAGTGTGTAAATCTGGCAATTCACAGACCTGTACCCCTGGGGCTAATAATATATTATATGTTAATAAAAAAATTTTTTTAAATTAAAAAAGAAAGCTCTTTAAAAAAAAAAAAGCTATGGAAGGAAAGTCACCAAGAGGACAAGCAGGAGGGAAACCACCTTCCTGTCAGGACACATTCTTGCCTCTTAAAGGAGATAAATTTGAAAAAAAAGGTTGGGGGGGGAGAGGAATTTACCCTCTGCGACCCTAAAGTGCTCCATGATAAGTATGAACTAAAAAGAAAAGAGAGAGAGAAAGAGAGAAAGAGAGAGGGACATATGAGAGGAACATAATTTTTCTAACTTTGAGAAAAATAACAACCTCCCAAGGTATTGATGGATCAGGTAATACATTCTAAACGAATAGTTCATTTTTAAATGTTTTAGACATCTAAATTCATCATCCAAATTTTATTTAAAATCTTCTGCTTTTTGCCTATCGACCATGAAAATCTATTCCTCTAAATTCCACAACAATGATTTAGATAGAATTATATCCAAAATTCCAGTCAGGTTTTATGACCTTTATTAATTTAATCAGCATTTGTCAGTTATTCAACTGAATCTACATTAAAAAGTATACATTTTATTTGTTGATATTTATCCACTAATTATTAATTAAGCAAATTAATGGCAACATATTAATTCAAACTTTAAAATATAGACATAGACAATGACAGAATTATGCAAACATGCAAGGACTAATTTTTGAGAATACTGTTCTTTGAGAAATTATCATTGTAGATTTTTATTTTATACAATTTCCAGAAGCATTTAATTAAAAGAGTGAAGGATAAATTCCAAAATCTCTAAAAACAGTTTCCTTGCACCTGTCGACTTCATTAAAGTTTTTTCTAATGTTAAAGATAGTGTTCCTAGAAAAATAGTAAAGATATGTAAGAGTTTTAGGTAAAATTTTAATTTTGATCCCCAATGTTGAAATTATCTAAAAACAAAACTCAGTATAATTAATATAAAATTAACATGTTTTCATATAATCCTTTAATAAAACAGTATTTTGCTCTTTGAAATTATGTCTTTTAAATTTTGCCTTCATATTCAAACTTATGCAGAAGTAACTAAAGAAAATAATGGATATAGCAGTGATTGAGGCAATGAAAACCTGTAAAAAATGAGTTGTCATTTTTCCCCTATCAGATTCTTGAAAATTAGAAAGTTTGCTAATATTCATTTTTGGTGTCTTGAAGGATATATTAACTTTAATAAATAATTTGTGTTGTTTTGTTTTTGTTCTTTTTTTTTAAATTTTTTATTTCTTTTCAGCATAACAGTATTCATTGTTTTTTCACCACACCCAGTGCTCCATGCAATCCGTGCCCTCCCTAATACCTACCACCTGGTTCCTCCGAGCTCCCACCCCCCGCCCCTTCAAAACCCTCAGGTTGTTTTTCAGAATCCATAATCTCTCATGGGTCACCTCTCCTTCCAATTTCCCTCAACTCCCTTCTCTCCATCTCCCCTTGTCCTCCATGTTATTTGTTATGCTCCACAAATAAGTGAAACCATATGATACTTGACTCTCTCTGCTTGACTTATTTCACTCAGCATAATCTCTTCCAGTCCCTTCCACATGTTGCTACAAAAGTTGGGTATTCATCCTTTCTGATGGAGGCATCATACTCCATAGTATATATGGACCACATCTTCCTTATCCATTCATCTGTTGAAGGGCATCTTGGTTCTTTCCACAGTTTGGCGACCGTGGCCATTGCTGCTATAAACATTGGGGTACAGATGGCCCTTCTTTTCACTACATCTGTCTCTTTGGGGTTAATACCCAGTAGTGCAATTGCAGGGTCCTAGGGAAGCTCTATTTTTAATTTCTTGAGGAATCTCCACACTGTTCTCCAAAGTGGCTGCACCAACTTGCATTCCCACCAACAGTGTAAGAGGGTTCCCCTTTCTCCACATCCTCTCCAACACACGTTGTTTCCTGTCTTGCTAATTTTGGCCATTCTAACTGGTGTAAGGTGGTATCCCAATGTGATTTTAATTTGAATCTCCCTGATTACTAGTGATGATGAACATTTTTTCATGTGTCTCATGGCCATATTTATGTCTTCACTGGAAAAGTGTCTGTTCATATCTTCTGCCCATTTTTAATATGATTGTCTGTTTTGTGTGTGTTGAGTTTGAGGAGTTATTTATAGATCCTGGATATCAACCTTTTGTCTGTAGTGTCATCTGCAAATATCTTCTCCCATTCCGTGGGTTGCCTCTTTGTTTTGTTGACTGTTTCCTTTGCTGTGCAGAAGCTTTTGATCTTGATGAAGTCCCAAAAGTTCATTTTCACTTTTGTTTCCTTTGCCTTTGGAGTCATATCTTGAAAGAAGTTGCTGTGGCTGATAGCAAAGATGTTACTGCCTGTGTTCTCCTCTAGGATTCTGATGGATTCCTGTCTCACATTGAGGTCTTTTATCCATTTAAAGTTTATCTTTGTGTATGGTGTAAGAGAATGGTCGAGTTTCATTCTTTACATTTAGCTGTCCAGTTTTCCCAGCACCATTTATTGAAGAGACTGTCTTTTTTCCACTGTATATTTTTTCCTGTTTTGTCAAAGATTATTTGACTGTAGAGTTGAGGGTCCATATCTGGGCTCTCTACTCTGTTCCACTGGTCTATGTGTCTGTTTTTATGCCAGTACCATGCTGTCTTGGTGATCACAGCTTTGTAGTAAAGCTTGAAATCAGGTAACGTGATGCTGCCAGTTTCATTTTTCTTTTTCAATATCTCCTTAGCAATTCGGGGTCTCTTCTGATTCCATACAAATTTTAGGATTGTTTGCTCCAGCACTTTGAAAAATACCGGTGGAATTTTGATCGGAATGGCATTAAAAGTATAGATTGCTCTAGGCAGTATAGACATTTTAACAATGTTTATTCTTCTGATCCAAGAGCATGGAATGGTCTCCATCTTTTTGTGTTTTCTTCAATTTCTTTCATGAGTGTTCTGCAGTTGAAGCAGAAGGAAAACTTCCAGACTCTTTGTATGAAGCCGGCATTACCCTGATCCCCAAACCAGGCAAAGACCACACCAAAAAGGAGAATTTCAGACCAATATCACTGATGAATATGGATGCTAAGATTCTCAACAAGATCCTAGCAAACAGGATCCAACAGCACATTAAAAAGATTATCCACCATGACCAGGTGGGATTCATCCTTGGGTTACAAGGATGGTTCAACATTTGCAAATCAATCAATGTGATAGAACAAATCAATAAGAGAAGAGAGAAGAACCACATGGTCCTCTCAATTGATGCAGAAAAAGCATTTGACAAAATCCAGCATCCATTCTTGATTAAAACGCTTCAAAGTATAGGGATAGAGGGAACATTCCTGAACTTCATAAAATCTATCTATGAAAGACCCACAGCAAATATCATCCTCAATGGGAAAAAGCTTGCAGCCTTCCCGTTGAGATCAGGAACATGACAAGGATGCCCACTCTCACCACTCTTGTTCAACATAGTATTAGAAGTCCTAGCAACAGCAATCAGACAACAAAGAGAAATAAAAGGTATCCAAATTGGCAATGAGGAAGCCAAACTCTCTCTTTTCGCAGATGACATGATTCTTTATATGGAAAACCCAAAAGACTCCACCCCCAAACTTCTAGAACTCATACAGCAATTCAGTAATGTGGCAGGATACAAAGTCAATGTACAGAAATCAGTGGCTTTCTTATACACTAACAATGAAAATACAGAAAGGGAAATTAGAGAATCGATTCCATTTACTATAGCACCAAGAACCATAAGATACCTCGGAATAAACCTAACCAAAGAGGTTAAGGATCTGTACTCGAGGAACTACAGAACACTCATGTTTTGTTTTTATTCTTGTTTTGACAAGAATGTAATCCATAGCACACTGTTTAGTTGCCACTTGGCAACACCTGATCCATGAATTCATTCCTAGTAATATAATCTGTCACTATCCCAACAAATTAAACTAATTAACGTACACAGTGAATTTCACTTTTGCACTACCTAAAACCAAAAAGAATATCAGTCCACTCAATGGAAAGTTATATATTATTTAGAGACTAATGTGTGTCAATATTTGCTGACTTGCTAATATCTCAAATACATACAGCTACTGAAAAATTTATAGCACAGAGCAGTGCCATACATATAATCTCATTTATGAAAACAGCACAGTTTTTAACCCAATTATTTGTTTATTTTATATCTATTCACTACCTCGTGTAAATGTCTTTTGGTAGGAATAGGCCTAAAATTTAAACAATTAGAATCAGGCAAGGAATTAAGATATAGAAGTTAAATTGATGATGGCGAGAGGATAAATTTTACATGCATTTAATAGCTCTGTAGTGTTTTAATTTTTAATAACAGGCATATATTGGACACATTATTAAAATAAGTATAAGTGAAATTATAGTAAAAATGCAATATTATTAAGAAATGGAGAAAAGGTGTTTAGTAATGTTATGAATTTTCAGTAAGACGGATGTATCAGAATGGATTGATACATTGATGAGCAAAAAAAGAAATACACAGAAGTCATGAGCCTGGAGCTACTGACCTTTTTCTTCTATTGATTCTCTGTTAGGAAGAGCATGTTTGTTTCCCATTGCTTTATTTTATGTGCAAGTATTTCCATTAATATCCCTGGACTCTTGGCTCATCCCTGGGCTCTTGGCTCCCCATGGAGATCCCTGATTGGTGGCAGACCAGTGCTTGGAGCTTACATGTCAAAAATCTCAAGTCTCAAGAATCACTCATTTCCCTGTTGTTCCACACCAGCAGTGAGGCAGAGCAGCCATACGAGTGGTCTGTTTTGCAGACTAAACTCTCCCTGCATGGCTTTTCCCAAGTCTGGTTGTGGAAAATAAATATTTTTTTAAATGCCAAAATATGGAGACGTGAAGACTTAAAAATATCAGGGCACAACAGCTAAAGTATAAGGAAATGCAGTTCAGTTTCCAGTGTCAAGCAAAAGCTGAAATGTTCTGACCTCAAAAACGTAGCTGAATGTTATACTAAAAAGTTGGTTCAGTGTATGTTTACTGACTATACATCAAACATGTTCAACTGTAGAACTATTTTTATTAATGGTATCTTATTTTTTCTATACTTGAATTAATTAAAAATATCTGCTAAGGCTTAAAGCACTGTTTCTGAATTCTGAGTATCAATGAGTGCATGCAATTAGTAAAGGAAGATAGGAAACAAGGTAGCTAATTTAACTACATTCCATCTTGTCTTTGTTTTTTTTTTTTTTAATTGTAGCCCATAGAGTCAATTCAGAACTCCTTAACAAATCCAAAGGTAATTGTAGTAAAACAGGAATTTTTTTAAAAAAATCTAGAAATCTGTTGTGCACAATCTTTAAAATGTGATTAATTTTAACCATCCATTCTGTGCCTCCCTCTACCTACTAGGCCAGTAGAGTTTGTTCATATCATCTGAGCCTACATTGTACTTCCTATATCTGACAATGCGGCAAAGATGACTGGCAATCAATACACTTTATGATTCTGCTAACAGTGGGGCTCAGGCAAGAATTAACTTTCCCAAGTCCCTCCTATGCACCATCTAGTTGGGCTGTATTACCATTCTTACCAAAGTTATGTGAAGTACAGATAAGTTTGTCACTTCTAGTCTAGGCTTTTCAAAGAGGGGCCCTCTTAAGCTAATTCCTTAGAATTACTTTATAAGGAAGATATAGTGAAGCTGTGAAGGAGGATGGAGACCGAGATGGAAAGATCCTAGGTCTCTGAATTACCATGGAGGAAAGCCTCCTACCAATTGAGTTAATATCCTACATCATCATTATGTGAGCCAGAAATAGAATCCTTTGAGTTTTCCAACTACAATTTGAAGATTTGTTTATTAAAACAGTGAGTGTTACCCTAAGTAATACACATACAAGTTTTACATTTAAAATATAATGCATTCATTTTTATTTGACTCATATCTTTTTCTGATTTCTGCTTTAGGGAATATAAATGGAACATACAGACACACACACATACACACACACGCATAAATTTTTTTCCTCAGTAAAATAAGGATAAATGGTAATTTGGAAATTGAATGACAAAGTAATTTTCAAATTTACCTTTATGTGATTTCTTCTATGTTTTCCACTATTGGTAAACCTAGGATTTTGAAATTTTGAACAAATATACCTTCTTCAAAACCAGAATTTGGAGGGGGGGGGTCAAGTTTTTTTTCTTTATGTCTACAATCATAAATGATGAGGATGAGGGAAGTTCATAAAACACAACTTATTTCATGATTCTATTAGTCATGGCAAGTATCATTATTTGTTTAGTATCTTTCTTTTTTAAAAACAAAAATAAGATAAAATAGCAAAATTTATCCAAGGAAGAAATAGAGATTTCCATTGTCTCCTTGTCAAATTAGTATGTGGTGATATTGATCTGCTTTGTGTAAGGGTCCCAGAGGAGAGGACATGCTAAATAAGGGAGGGCCTGTAATACATGCTCATTAAATGAAGCCAATCATAAACCCATAAGGATTATTGTTAAAACTTTCAAACAGATATCTTAGGAAGTCAACATTTTCTTCTTTACATAAACTGTTGTAATGATTTATGATTCTAATGGTATTTCACTTCAATATGTATAAAAGCAACACAATATAAAGAATTCACACACACAAAAAAGTTCTCTGTTTCTCTTACCTGTATACTTATGCACTTTGTGGAAAAGATTTAGGGCAAACAGGATTGTGTTCTGAAAGCCATTAAAATCATTGATGAAGGGGACTTTATCTCCACTAACAAGAATGCGTCTTGGCAGCTCCTTCTGGAATTCATATGTTCTAATTAAGGTTGTAGGAAAGCATGGTGGAGCTAAATAATCCACAAACAAAGCCCAACTTCTTGCAAAATCAGCTTCTTGTTTAGAATAATATTTTAACCTAATAGACAAGTGGGGAAAAGTATGAATTTTGAATTAGTCTACTCAGAATTTTGTGAACTCAATTTTTTTTTGTGAACTCAATTTTCAAAATAAATAATTTGTTCAAAGTGACATTGTTCTACTTTTTAGAGTATAGATCATAGAAACTTGGTGTTGGTTTTACCACCTAGATTTTAAAATTTGAAGAGATGTTATTAGGATTTTAAATTTGGAATTACCATCTCAAAACATATGTGTTTTTAATCATATTTTTCCCTTTTCATAAAGCATCTGTATTACTTACATAAACTCTGAAATGCGACCAAGTCTCATTATTTTAAAATGTAAAGATGGGGCACCTGGGTGGCTCAATCGGTTGAGCCTCCCACTCTTGATTTAAGCTCAGGTCATGATCTCAGCATTGTGGGACACTCAACAAGCAGTCTGCTTGGAATTCTTCTTTTCCCTCTCTCTCTTTCCTTCACACTCTCTCTCACTCTCTCTACAGTAAGTAAATAAATAAAATACAAAGATAAAAGTCAATGAAAATTGGGAAAATTTCTGCTAAAATTAGGTATCTCTTAAAGAACATATAACATATAATCTTCATTTCAGGCAACCACTAAAAATGAAGTAACAGAATTTTTCTTGCTTTTTAGGTAGTTTGGTATTTTTTTTCTGGTCATGTATACTAGAAAGCTAATTTTTCTTTCTTTTTTTCAGGTATACATTGTAATCCTACTAGAACTCATACAGCAATTCAGTAAAGTGGCAGGATACAAGAATCAATGTACAGAAATCAGTTGCTTTCTTATACACTAACAATGAAAACACAGAAAGGGAAATTAGAGAATCAATTCCATTTACTATAGCACCAAGAACCATAAGATTCCTGGGAATAAACCTAACCAAAGAGGTAAAGGATCTGTATTTGAGGAACTACAGAACACTCATGAAAGAAATCAAAGAAGACACGGGGCACCTGGGTGGCTCAGTGGGTTAAAGCCTCTGTCTTCGGCTCAGGTCATGGTCCCAGGGTCCTGGGATCAAGCCCCGCATTGGGCTCTCTGCTCGGCGGGGAGCCTGCTTCCCCCTCTCTCTCCGTCTGCCTCTCTGCCTACTTGTGATCTCTGTCCGTCAAATAAATAAATTAAAAAAAAAAAGAAATCAAAGAAGACAGAAAAATATGGAAGACAATTCCATGCTCATGGATCGGAAGAATAAACATTGTTAAAATGTCTATACTGCCTAGAGCAATCTATACTTTTAATGCCATTCCGATCAAAATTCCACCGGTATTTTTCAAAGTGCTGGAGCAAACAATCCTAAAATTTGTATGGAATCAGAAGAGACCCCGAATTGCTAAGGAAATGTTGAAAAAGAAAAATGAAACTGGTGACATCACGTTGCCTGATTTCAAGCTTTACTGCAAAGCTGTGATCACCAAGACAGCATGGTACTGGCATAAAAACAGACACATAGACCAGTGGAACAGAGTAGAGAGCCCAGGTATGGACTCTCAACTCTACGGCCAAATAATCTTTGACAAAACAGGAAAAAATATACAGAGGAAAAAAGACAGTCTCTTCAATAAATGGTGCTGGGAAAATTGGGCAGCTATATGTAGAAGAATGAAACTCGACCATTCTCTTTCACCATACACAAAGATAAACTTGAAATGGATAAAAGACCTCAATGTGAGGCAGGAATCCATCAGAATCCCAAAGGAGAACATTGGCAGCAACCTCTTCGATATCAGCCACAGCAACTTCTTTCAAGATATGACTCCAAAGGCAAAGGAAACAAAAGTGAAAATGAACTTTTGGGACTTCATCAAGATCAAAAGCTTCTGCACAGCAAAGGAAAAAGTCAGCAAAACAAAGAGGCAACCTACAGAATAGGAGAAGACATTTGCAAATGACAGTACAGACAAAAGGCTGATATACAGGATCTATAAAGAACTCCTCAAACTCAACACACACAAAACAGATAATCATGTCAAAAAATGGGCAGAAGACATGAACAGACACTTCTCCAATGAAGATATACAAATGGCTATCAGACACATGATTTTTGTCTATATTGTGAAATGATCCCCACAAGTCTAATTAACATTTGTTACCAAACATAGTTATAAAATTTTTTCTTGTGATGAGATTAAGATTCACTCTAAATACGCAATACAGTAATATAACAATAATGACTGTGCTATATATTACATCCCTATGAACTACATATAACTGGAAATTTACATATTTTGACCCCCCTCACCCATTTCATCCAGCACCTCTCTCTCTATATATATATGTCATTATAATATATGATACCATTATAATATATATGATAGTATTACATATTTTTATCTATTCATGCATTGATGGATACTTAGACTGTTTTCATAGTCTAGCTATTTTAAATACTACCACAATGAACATGTATATCTTTTTAGATTAGTGTTTTCATTTTCTTCAAAAAAATACCTACTTATGGAATTGCTGAATCATATGGTAGTTCTATTTTTAATTTTTTGAGGAATCTCTACACTGTTTTCCATAGTAGTTGCAACAATTTATGTTCCTGCTTTTTCTTCTTACTGAGAAAAAATTTTTAATTTCAAATTTTTAGTGAATAATTTTATCTATTTTATTTATTTATTTGTTAATTTCATTAATTAATTAATTCAATTTAGAGAGAGCAGAAGTTGGGGAGGGGAGGGACAGAGGGAGAGGGAGAGAGAGAATTTTTTTTTTTTTTTGAGAGAGAGAATCTTAAGCAAGCTCCTCACCCTACTTGGAGCCCAGTGTGTGTCTTGATCTCACTAGGCTGAGATCATGACCTGAATTCAAATCAAGAGTCAGACACTTAACCAATTGAGCCACCCAGACACAACTGTATGTATGTGTATATATATATAGAGATATAGATATAGATATAGATATACATATACAAACACATAATTATTCTCTACAGATACATATATCTATACAGATATATCTATATCTATATAATCTGTATCTATCTATATCTATCTATTTTATATATATATATATATATATATATAATCTGTATCACCTGTTCTAGCAATCTTCTGACCATGTAAACAACTTGCTATTTTGAACCGTGCTTGTTCCTTTTGAACTATTTTACATGCTGTTCCTTGTTCATTTTGCCCTAAGTCCTTCAAGTCTTATTATGGAAGTTATATGGTTTGTTACATTCCCCCTGGAATTACTCTAAGTAATACATACATCAGGGTCTAGGTATTATGGATTCAGAAAGTAACTGGAACTTATCCCCCAGTTAATATCTGTGAAAAAAACATACCTGTATATACACGGTTCATATAGAGCCATGGGAGTATAGAGGATGAAATAACCAACTGTTCTTGATTATAGAAAAACTGGTTGGTTGTCCATGCTCTTATCAAATTGCAGCCAACTCTCAAATTTAAGAAGGAGAAAACGTGAATACATAAGGATGTTAAGTTAAGGTTCACACAATGTTAATAACAGCACAACTAGACATTGTGTAGACTGTGGGAGAGCCAACACGACATAAAAAACAGATGAAGACATAAGATTTTCAGTTTTCTCCAATATTTGCCTCAGAGTGGAATTGCTGAGTCATAAATAACACTCAGTTAATATTTTGGGGAATTGTTAAACTAGTTTCCAAAGTGGTTGCACCATTTTCCATACCCACAAGCAATTCTAAATACTCTATACCCTCTCACACTTGTTACTGTTTATCTTTTAGATTTTAGCTAATCTAGTGTTTGTAAAGTGGTATCTTATGGTTTTGAATTTTTATTTCCTTAGTGCCTAATGATTTTTAGCATCTCTGTATGTACTTATTGGAGAAATACCTCCTCAAATCAATTTTCCATTTTTAAAAATTGGGTTATTTGTCTTTTTAAATTGAATTATGAAATATTTAAAATATATTTCAGATGCAAAACTCTTACAGATATGTGATTTGCAAATATTTTTTCCCATTCTGTATATTGTCTTTCACTTTCTTGACGGTATCATTCACAGCACCAAAACTATTAAGCTTTTAAGAAATGTATTTTATCTATTTTTATCTTTTGTCCCATGTGCTTTTATTGTCTCATTTAGAAGAAAATGACTAAACTAAAGACCAAAAGCTTTAGTCTGAAATCTATAGGCTTAGCTCTTACATTTAGGTCTATAATGCATATTGAATTAATTCTGTTGTTTTAGGAGACAAACTTCTTTCATTGTATGTGGATTGCCAGTTCCCCCAGCACCATTTGTTGAAAAAATTATTCTTTACCCATCAAGTTGCCTTACACTATTGTTGAAAACAGCTTTTATTTCTGGACCCCAATTCTATTCTATTGATCCATATATCTACTATCATGTATCAACACTCTGTCTTGATTACTGTACTTTTGTAGTAAGAGATTAACAGAGATTGCATTGACTCTGTGAGTAAGTTTAGTTGCCATTTAAACAATATTAAGTCTTCCAATCCATGAACACAAGAAGATTTTCCTTTAAATAGTTCTTTTACTTCTTTCAAAAATACCTTATATTTTTCAGTGTATCCAAGTTCTACAGTTCTTTTGCTAACTTTATTTCTATACATTTTATTTTTCCTGATAATGTTGTAAGTGTATTTGTTTTCTTAGTTTCATTTTAGGATTTTTTTTTTATGCTAGTACATAGAAATACAATTAATTTTTGGATGTTGACCTTGTATCCAGCTAGGTTGAAGACTTCATATATTAATTATAATATTTTTAGTAGATTTCTTAGAGAGAAAGTATTATTTCTTCTCTTTCTATCTAAATTACTTTCATTTCTTTTTACTTCCTAATTTTCCTGGCTCAAACCTCCAGTGAAATCTTGAATAGATGTAGGAATGGGCAACCTTGTCTTGTTTCTCACTTTAAGGAGAAAGCATTTAGTCTTTCACAATATGAAGTTAACTGTAGATTTTTCTAGAGCCCCTTTAACAAGCTGAGAAACTTTTCTTCTATTCCTAGTTTTTTTTAAATGTTTTTATCATAAAAGAGTGTTGTCAAATGCTTTTTCTACATCTACTGTGATGATTTTGTGATTTGTGTCCCTTATTCTATTAATATGGTGTATTATTTGGTTATCAGATACTAAACCAAATTAGTATTCTTAGAATAAATCCTATATGGCCATGGTTTATTCTTTTTATACATGGTGGATTCTGTTTACTAGCATTACATTGAGGATTTTTGTGTCTACTATATTCACAAGAAATGTTGACATGTAGTTTTTGTGTAATGTTTTTCATTTTGCTATCCAAGTAATATTGCCAATTTGTTTCTGTTCTTATGTCTTATTTCTTTGTCCTCTTTTTCTTCATTACTGCCTTCTTTTGTGCTAAATGGATATTTTCCAGTATAAATGTTTTTCCCCATGCTTTCTTTTCTATCATCTCTCTCTAATATATCTACATTTTAATTTCTTAACTCTTCCTCTTTGCTGGTGAGATTACAATTACTATCTATCTTAAAACAATGTAGTTCATATTAATAGTAACATATTCTAACCATTTATATAAATTTTGCTGCAATATAATTCCATTTCCACTCTCCTGCAGGTCTGCGAAGCTCTCTTTATTTTTCTTCATCCTTTTTTCTTTTTGTTCCTCACACTGTGTAATTTCAATTTACCTATATTCAAGTTTATGGATTTTTTCTCCTGCCAGCTTAAACCTGCTTTTGAATTCCTCAAGTGAATTTTTCATTTTTGCTATTATAATTTTCAACTGCAGAATTTCTATTTTTTCTATAAATTCTACCTCTTTATTCACAATTTCTACTTAGTAAAACATTGTTGTCAATTCACACTTTCCTTAAATTCTTTAGACACAGTTTCTTTTATATTTTTTTACACATGCTCATAAGAAGTGATTCAAAAATTTTGTCCATCATCTGAACTCAGAGGAACTATTCCTAATGACTGATTATCTCTGTGTAAGTGTGTGTATGTGGTGGGGGGGGTCGGGGGGAGGAACTGTGCATATATGCACTATTTTCCCCATGCTTTGCACATCTCTCTCACTTTCCTATTTTTTTTTTGAACACTGAATAGTTCAGACACTATAAAGTGAAAACTCTAAAAATCAGATTCCCACCTTTATCAGGGTTTGCTGTTGTTTGGTTTTCTTGTCATTATTGGTTTATTGACTTGCCTAGAAAAATTCTGTTATTCACTCTGTGTTCTCTGTAGTGAGTCATCACAGAAGTCCCTGCTCAGAACCTTAATGGTCCACTAATGATTAGGTTAAAGATTTTCTTAAATTCCCTGAACTCAAGTCTTCCACCCTTTGCTGAGGAGCTCTGTGTATGTGTTGGGGTACACCTTCAGTGCTAAGGCCTTTTACAACTCTGCCCAAACCTTTACTTCCTATTTGTCCAGGCCCTCAAGGTAGTCAGAGGCGAGACACTGGGGTCCTCTCAGCTCTTGCCTGGGTATGCCCTCAGTTTTGCTCGTGTCTGTGGGTCCTAGAAAAAGACAAATTCTCTGTAGACATAGTAACAAGAAGCCACAAAACCATTTTTAGACTGCCTTGAATCCATCAACAAAAACTTGCTTCAGTGACCAGTGTTGGCAAGCATCTAATAAGTGAGATGCCCTCATTTCTGAAAGTCAGCGAATCAGGAATGGACTCCTTACATAAATATATCTCTAATGCCAATTGACAACTGTCTCACCCGAGTAGCCCTCTTATACTGATGACTCAACCCACGTAAATGGCTAAAAATCTACCAGTCTCTGAACTCTGCATCTCCTAATAACCCATCTAAAGATGAGAAGAGTGCTCTACTCAGTGATTCCATGCATGACAATATAACTTTCCCTTCCTAGAATTGCAATAAATACTGCTTTGTTGTTCTATTTCAGACACAGAGAGCTGATCTCATCCTTTGAGAGTTGCTATGAAAAATGCTATTTCCCAGAGGAATTTAGTTTTGTGTGTCTTTGGGGAAGTATACAAAAAATAATATTTTATAAACTACTTTCTATATAATGACTTGATCTCAGTTCCAATTTTGATGTTGACAACTCCTGTTTATTTCACTGGCTGATAATCTCCTCTCTCCTTGGCAGTGATCAGAATCAAGCCATTGAGTCATGGCAAAAAGATACTATGAAGGCTACAATCCTAATTCACCCCACAGACATGCCAAGGGGATGAGCTCTTCTGTTGACCAACATAAAAATCAGCCTTTGAAGCTCTTAAGAAATAAAGTATCTGAAACAATATAAGTTTCCTGATTCTGTGATTTGTTTAACTTCATGGGATTTGTGGTCAGTGGGAAAGGTAACAGTACTTAGTCAACAAGAAGTCCTCATACATGAGGGCCTATATCTGTTGTGTACTTTAAACAAGTCACCCATTCTTTAGTTTCTTCTACAGCATGTCTCACTCTGGGTGGCAGATACCATCCCCAATACAGTGTCATTCACTTCCATACCAAGTCATGCTGTCTTATTCAATCTCATTTGCTATAAAATGGGGACATTTTAGCCATCTGGCATGGTAACCAAGATCCTTCTTGGATACTCCCCTACAAATACATGCTAACCAAGCTATTTTTTCTTATCAAAGTGAGGAAGAGATCCTGTATTTTTTGCCATCACATCCTTTTTGTTTACAGACATCAGTTTGTGTTAAAACAACCTTAAAAAAAATCTTGTACTTCTGAATTCATTTTGTTTTATTGCTTTTTTGTGGGGTTTTTAAAAAGATTTTATTTATTTATTTGACAGAGATCACAAGTAGGCAGAGAGGCAGGCAGAGAGAGAGGAGGAAGCAGGCTCCCGGCTGAGCAGAGAGTCTGATGCGGGGCTTGATCCCAGGACCCTGAGATCATGACCTGAGCCGAAGGCAGAGGGTTTAACCCACTGAGCCACCCAGGCACCCTGGTTTTGTGGTATTAACATACTTTTCTTCATATACTCCCCCGCTGCTTGTAACATGGTTTTGAACTTTATCCAATAAAGCATTTTCCCATCACTTTTCTCTTTATCATAATATGTCCTCATGTTTGACATATTGGTGAATAGGTAAACTGAAAAAGCCTTTGATGAAAAAGATAGTGTAAGATGGAAAGATTGTTACCATATTAAAATAACATTCTTTTCTTTGCTTTCTTTCTTTTCTTTTCTCTTCCTTTCTTTTCTTTTCTTTTCTTTTCTTTTCTTTTCTTTCCTTTTTTAGAGAGACAGAGTGTGAGAAGGCAAGTAGAGGCTGAGGGAGACAGAGAGAGAATCTCAAGTAGGCTCCATGCTCAGTGTGGGGCCCAACATGAGGCTCAATCTCATGACCCTGAGATCATGACTTGACCAAAAATCAAGAGTCAGATGCTTAATCAACTGAGCCCCCCAGATGCTCCCAAACAAAATAACTTTAGATCCATTCTTACCTATTTTGAAAATTTTTATGAGCAACCTCTAAAGATGAGACGTGTGCAGCCCATAAGTACTCCAATAGGTCATCAAAGCTACTAGAATGTGACTTTACATGCTGCCAAAGACAAAAAATGTTACTGATAGTTAGGCAATTATAACAATCTGTCTTCTTGAAAATCAAATCTATTTACAAATATAATTTTTCAACATTCTGAGTGAGGGGAAAAGATTTTTTTTTTTCTAAGAGTTCGGGTATGAAAGATTTAAAGCTAAACACTCCCTAAAGACACTAATATCAAGCATTTTAATTACTAGTGATACTGAATCCATATGAAAGAAATAAACCATATGTTTTTAGAAATGTTCAGGATTTCACACTGCTCAGAACCACACCTTTAGTATTTTATGCATTTGGTTTTCTCTTGCCGTGCAATGAGCTTTCCACCAAGTGTCAAGTGTAAGAGTGTTTTATCTAATCATATGCAATTTAATGAACAAAACTAAAGGGAACTGAAGAGAACTAAAGGGAAACCCATCTTTAGTCATACTTTTTCACTCACGGCACATTACTTTGGACATCAATATTTGATTCTGACTGTTAAATGCTAATTCAGTCAACTCATATGTGATTTTTTTAAATCAAGACAGTTGAAATAAGCTGATCAAATTCACTACAACCTATTACACAATTGGATTTCTAGACCAGTTATTGCTCAGTTGACCTGAAATTATCATGAGCTAAGATACTTCATGCATTGTTAAGTCATAATTTCTCTGGGCTCACATGTGTGTATGTAATTTATTTGGTATGAGAATAGTAGATAGCATGACCTTGACACAGTATTGGTAATGAGGATGTTAATGAAGTATGATGTCATACAGCAATCCACTCATACTAATACTGTTGTGACCACAATAATTTCATATTAGCAACTTTTTTCACTAGAAACAATTGCTCGATGTATTAAAAAAAAAAAGCTACACTAAGTGCTATTCAAAAATTATCTGGCTACCCTTGAAGAGTATTAACTAAGACACTAGGGTCACCTGGGTGGCTCAGTCAGTTAAGTGTCTGCCTTTGGCTCAGGTTATGATCCCAGGGTCATGGGATCAAGCCCTGCTTCGGGCTCCCTGCTCTGTGGAGACCCTGCTTCTCCCTCTCCCTCTCTCTGGTCTCTTCCTACTTGTGCTCTCTCTCTATCTCTCCGTCAAAATAAATAAATAAGATCTTAAAAAAAAAAAAAACCACTAAAAAAAAACCTGGTAAAATTCATTCCACTTTTTCATTGCTTCTGGAAATGATGAATGGCAGTTAGAAACATTGTAACAAAAATTCATCTGATCCTTGGATGGTGGCAGAAAGGTGACCTTGTCTGATGATATCCCCATTATGCCAGAATCAACCGCAGTAAGGAAGGGCATTGCAGAAAGATAATAATTAGGGTCTGCATAAAAAAAAGTTATTAATATTGTTAACACAAAAAAAAGTCTTTTTCAAAGTAAAGGAATCTATCATAAAAGTAAGCCTAAAGATCTAGAAATGTTGTAAAACTTAAGTGGTAATTTTGGGAACTTTGGAAATTTTATCAGAAATTTCCCCTCGTGTTTTATGCAATTTGAATATGTTTCTCCTAAAAAACACATTTTCATAAAGCAAAATTGATATATCTTGTAGATTTATTATTTTAAATCACAGATAATAATGGTACTGGAATTTTAAAATATTAATTAAGTTCTAAGGCATAGTAAGTGAAAAATTTAGAAATTAGTAACAGAATTAGCTAACTAAAGTTTAAATAAAAACTTGAAACAAAAAAATTGGTAGCAGAATTCTATACTTCTCTAAGTTTTTATTTTAAATCTGAAAATCTGATGTAGCTTTATAATATTCTAATATTTAATCTAGATATTTCTCTTGTTAACAAGGTTTTATCTGATAACATAACAAATTCTTATTTCTGTATTGTGTATTTAAATCAAGTTTTGGGGTTACTGATTTTCCTTAGTTGATATTTTTATAATTGGATAAACTAATTGGTAAATTTTAAAAGTACTTAACTCGACTCATTTTCAAAACATCCAGATTTGGGTCAAACAGATGTTTTTTGCAGTGATTCTGGTTTTGGTTTTTGTTTCTTTAATTGGGATCCTAGGTTAAATTGATTTTTTGTGGAAAGGTCATCAATTTGAGGTTTGACTGTCACATTGAACTCACCAGCCCACCAACTGTCCACTGAGATACACAGATGATCCCCACTTTTGGCCACAGTCTGTACTTTGGGTAGGATCAGCTAATCTGCCTGAAAGAGAGGAAACCCAGAGTTGAGTTTACTAGGCACCTTTCTGAACTGTAGATACAATACATAACTAGACATAATATGTTTACAGGAATAAAGAATTGTACCAGCCTTCCCATCACTGTCTTTCCTTCGCTTGATGACTTTCTGCTTTCCATCTCCCATTCATATTTTTTCCTTTTCCTTGACATGTGTACAATGCTCTATTCTTTTTCATAGGCCCTATTTTTTTTAGCCTCTGCAGTCTGTGTCTTACATTTACTAACTACTCTTTATCTTCAATATTAAGGAGTGACTATTCATGTATAATAGGCAAGATCCAGGCTCTATTTGCTTAAAATCAAATCCTTTTTCATTGCTTACCTACCTACTGTTTGATCCTGAATAAATAACTTCTGCAAGCCTCAGTTTTCTCATGTACATACTGAAAGACTAGCAATAATCACTTCGTAGAGGTTTGGGATTGTTAAATGAAGGGCACAAAAAATGCTCAGCTCAGAGAACATGTGCTTCCATAAACATTAGCCATTACTGTATTTTTATCTCTTTTCTCTTTGTCATTCTCTCTCATCCCCTACTTTCAAAACATCCCATTCTGTTTCATTCATACTTGAGTTTTTGGTACCTTCTGCATACCCTCCCTGCAACTCCCTTCAACTATCTCTGACTTTAAGCCCATCTCTTTCCCTGTTTCCACCATTTTCAAACTGGCTTATTCTCTTTACTCCTCCTAACTTTCTGTTATCTCTGGCTTCACCCTCACACTGTTTTGGCTCTGCACTTGCCACTCCTTTCTCTTTTGCCAGCTTCATTCATTACTGGACACTTATTCTATTAGGAATAGATGCGTGCACCCTTTGGGGGAATTGGTTATTGTTTCCAGTGGACTTTATGTTTAAGTGGAAATTATATTGGATGTCTGGAGATTCCCTCACAAGCTTGGTTTTAACGCTAGCTTAGAATGTCATCACAGACCAGACCTACAGTCTCTTCTACCTTAACTATTTTGTTCCTTTCTTCAGTGCTTAGAACTAGACAGGCAAGAGGTATTCCATAAATACTTGCTAGAAATTAAGCAAGAGATTATGCAAATAGCTGGAAAAGTCATAGGAAATTGAGAGAAAAAATCAATTTTCAAAAACATGATGCTAAATGTGCATGTACTACTTCTTAATCAATTCACACTTAAAGGGTCATTGTAATGAAAAAGAGACCGTCTTACCTGTATGATATTGCCATCCATGATGTACAGGCAGTCCCCATAAAATATTTTGTTCATTTTCTGGTGAAAATTTTGCAAAATCCTTGGCCATCTTGTTCAGGAGGATTTTATATGTCCCCAGTCTATCGGGGTAATGCCAGAAGTTAATGATGTACTTTCCATTTTCTGTCTTGTAGTCACTGAACTGACCAGGACTCTCTTTCCACAGATGAGGATACACATCTGAGATATTAGATGCTTTTGTTAAAGAAGCAAAAACACAACCAGTTATTACACAGGCCCAGGAAAGATTGAAAGCCATGGTGTTTAGCCTGGAGATTGACATTATGGCAAGATCTTTATTGGGAAATAGAGGAGGAAGCTATATTGTTTTTCCGCACCTTGATTCATCAACACTTAGAATTCCCTTCCATGGCAGTAACAAGGTAGAGGTAAACAAATGCCTTACCAAACAGGTTAGGATACCTCCCTTGTTAATCATCTCCCAAGTAAAAATTATTGATTATATATCAATCTCTAGAATTTTTTGTAATTTTTAGCAGAAATTTTTCAGTAAGACTTATTTTTGTTTCTATCTTTTGGTCTGTTTTTCATATTAATCATAATAATAAATTGTATGTCCTTCCCAGAGTTACTTGAATTTTAAAGGACAGCTGTTTTTATCCAATTTAATCTCTAATTAGTGGGATTTCAGCCACTGGCTAACTAAACAATTTTTGATAGAATTTTTAAGACTTTTTAGTGATATTTGGGACTTTATCAGCTCTCCTTGAAATTTTAGTCCATGTGTAAGTCCATACTTGTATGTCAAGGATGTCAACCCAAATTCCATGTTAGCAGAATCTGAGCCAAAGATTTATGTGTGGGCCATTGGTTTGTGGCTATAGAGCAAAAGTAAAAGAGGGAGGAAAAAAAAAAAAAAACAGAAAGGAGGAAAAGTAAATACAAGGAGAGACTATCAGTTAGTCTCCACTAAGGGTATGAGGTACTTAATGTTTTCTAGAAACTAATGAGGAACACTGGCCTTGAGGATGGAATTGAGAAGCATTTGTTCTTTTTTCTTTTCTTTTCTTTCTTTCTTTCTTTTTTTTTTTTTAAGGATTTTTATTCGTTTGAGAGAGAGAGAGAGAGAGCACAAGAGAAGGAGGAGCAGCAGGTGGGGGACAAGCAGACTCCTTGCCAACTGCAGAGCCCAAGGCAGGGCTGGATTCCAGGACCCTGAGATCATGACCCGAGTCAAAGTCAGATGCTTAGCCAAATGAGCCACCGGGCACCCCAGCGAAGCATTTGTTCTTATCATTCCCTGGTCAGAGGTGACTCACAAGTAGAAACGCTCCCGTAATTCTGGTTACACAGACCTGTGAGGTAAGTGGATTCTTGCAAGTGTCTCAGGCAGCCACAGTAGTGCAGAAGCCCAGGGCAGTAGATACAAAATAAAAGTAGATACTGCAGTTAAGCTGCACACTGCATGCGTGAAGCAGGTCAGAGCTTGGTGTGGAACTATCTTAGCAGCAGTAGCTACAGTCAGCAGAGAGGCTAAGAGGATTCAGGAGTGATGCACAGACATCAGTTCAGAACCGCTATGCTATAACCTGATCATGAGCCATCATTGGGAATATGCAAGTCATGGACTCATGCAGACGCAGCGCTTCTCTATATGCAGGTGCTGTATTTTTACTATAATCACAGTGAGTTGCCAGGGAATTCTTTATCAAATAAATAATCCCAAGCCTCAGACTTCATTCAGTGGATATTTATTGAGCAGTGTCCTTTCTCCTGGTGCTCCATCACCACTGGTCGGCCATGATAAACAAAGTAGGAGAGATGCTTGTCTTTGAGAAGTTGAACAAAGGATTACTGTTAAGAAAATTAATCTTTAGTGAGTGTAGGGAATTTGCATATGTAATAGAAGAATTTTACCTTCTTTTAACCCAGCCGCTGCCCTTCCTTTCAATGTGAAGGTGGGGCTTCTCCTTCTCCCTGTTGCATCCATTATTAGCATAGAGAATGACAGGCTGATATGCCAGTCAGTTCCAAGTCTTATAATCTCTATGTCAGTTCCAAGTCTTATAATCTCAGCATTGCTTTTCTGTGGTGCAACCTCACTGCACGCCGAGGTGAACACCTGGCCCTTGTCGCAACACCCTGTGGAAATTAGGGCTTGAGGAACTGGCACCAAGATGTTCTATGAGTTATGAATGTCTGTTTTCTGATCCAGAGGCACCTTGTTTCCTGTCAAAAATTGTACGTACATGAAATAACAAAATACACAAATATACGTATGAAATAATTCTTGGATATAAGGAAGAGATTCTGTAAGGGACATAGAGCTGATGGGCACGTGGACATATTAACCAAACCACATGGTCAAATGGGCAATATCTGAAACTCTACTTTTTTTCCCCTTAATGGAAGAAAGTGGTTGAAGGTGGTTAAAACAAGTAGCCTAAGTGAGAGTTTTGGTTTTTCTTTCCAAGTGGGGCAAGAACACGTTTATAGATACTGAAATTAGTGTTGTTTTTATGCAGAAAGAAAACATTAGAAGTTTATTGTCTGTGCTCCTCCTCAGGCTGGAGAACAGATAAGGAAGTCCCAAGAGCTGGTATAGGGATTTGTATGGGCTAAAATCATAAGTCTATGGAGGCTTTTTTTGTTTTTGTTTTTGTTGTTTTTGGGTTATACTTTCTTTCCAGATAGGGAAACAGATTAAGTAGTTGAAAAAGCTAAACGGAGAGCTTTAAGCGGGCTGGAAACTATAAGTGTGATACTTCGCTCCACCTTGAAGGTAAATATGACTTCTTGATGGTTTGGAGACCCATTCCCTGTATCCCACTAATCCTCTGCTTCCTCTCTGCACTGACCTCAGCTGTTCCAAGAATTAGAGGTGGAGACAAAGTTTCCTTGTCCCTCACAGAACCGAAGGCCCTATGCATACTGAAGAACACCAAAGGCAGGGAGGGACTGAACTCTTTATAGCCTTTTTGGATACTGGAGCCCAAGTCACCATCTTGCTCAGTCCCATGTGAAAAAGTGATGCTGAGCAGAGGTGGCCAAAACCATGGACTCTAGAGTGGAAACCACAGTACCATGTGAGAGAGCAGAAATAGAGAGCTTCTGATCCAGGGTACCTTCTAGACACAGAGAAGGACGCAAATGAAGAATCAACAAGGACGAAAAGCTTCTCCAACAGCTCCAACCATCACCTCTAGTCTGCCAGTTCCTGCTTCCCTAAGTCCTAAGTAGGAAGTAACAGTGTCCTGCAAGAGTGATTGGATCCCTTGAAATAAGATGAACTGATAACAGATCTGTTTGTAAGAAATTTTTGTCAGAAAGTAATTCCTAATCCTCACACTTAATTTGACAGGTGTTTATTGAGCGGTGACTTTTACTCTTGGTGCTATATCAGCACTGGTCTGCCATGGTGAATAAGATAACAGAGATGACTGTCTTTGAGATGTTGTTGGTTCACAACCTTCTCAGGAACTTCCCCCATATCCTCTGAAACATGAGGAGAGCAGGGAGAGATGGAAGAAAGAGGCAGGCCACTCAAGGTTGGTAGATAGCAGCTTTCCTAAGCAGTGGAAACTTACATAGGAGGCTTGTTTTGGACAGCAGCAAGATAAATGTATCCCTGCATCCACCTCCCAAATCTTAAAATTTATGAAGTGGCCTTAACAGGATTTAGTCACATTTATCATGTAGGTGTTTTCAACACCTACATTGCTTTCTCATGACAATGTCCTTGGAATAGTGGGAAAGGCAGGTGTAAACCATATTCCAAGGACAGAGGGACAGAGGTGGGGGTGAGGAGCTGCTGAGGCTCTGAATCCAGCTCATGGGTCAACTGGTGGTTACACTTTTTTTCCCCATGTCTTTAAAAATGTAATATCTCAAGAAAGAAGGTCATTTGATTTGTGATAGATGAACTTTACCTTAAATTTGACTTTTTTCAATTTTTATTGAAGTATAATTGACAAAATTTGTATATATTTAAGATATATAATGTGATACCTTGATACATATACATATTATAAAATGATTACTACAATTGAGCTGATAGCCATCCATCACCTCCTATAGTTACTGTTTTGTGTGTGTGTGTGTGTGTGTGTTGACTAAAGATCTACTCTCTTAGCAGATTTCAAGTATAAAATGTACTACTAACTATACTTGCCGTATTGTACATTAGATACCCAGAACTTATTCATCTTATAACTGAAAGTTTGTGCCCTTTGACCAACATCTCCCCATTTCCTCCACCCTCCAGTCCCTGGCAACCACCGTTCTACTGAGCTTATGTGAGTTCAACTTTTTTAGATTTCACATGTGAGTGGGGTCATGTAATATTTGTCTTTCATGTGTCTAGTTTATTTTACTTAGCATAATGTCCTCCAGGTTTACCTATGTTGTCACAGATCACAGATCCCCTTCTTTTCTGTGGCTAAGTAATATTCCATTGATAAGTTCTTACAATTTATGTTCTAATAGAAGAGAACTAAGTGCATTTGCAATGCTGGAAGACTGCAAAGGAGGAGGAAACATCTTAATGTCTAAGAATCCTGACAGTGGAGTAAGAATGGTTATGCCTCATTTATTGGGTCCGAAAAATGTTTTTTCCAATTATGATATACTTAATAATATTATCTTAGTCTTTTAGGCAGTATTGGTGTTACTAATCCTAAGAATTCAGGATGACATTTTAAACAACCATGAATCTAGATGTAATGCTTTTTATTTCTTCTGGAAGAGGGATGTTGCTTTATTTTTTCATTTATTCTTTGACTAATTATCCATTTACTGAACATCAGATAAATGCAATATATTAAGGAGAATGAAAATGTTAAAGTAATCAGTTCATTTTTTTTTTCAGGAAAAAAATTCTTGAAAAAGTTATGAGCAAAGAATTATGGAAGTTGAGAAAAGGGAGTGATATCTGTAATTTTTAGATAGCAATGGTATCACCAGATAAGAGAAGATTTTAGGGGCGCCTAGGTGGCTCAGTAATTAAGCATCTGCCTTCAGCTCGGGTCAGGAACCCAGAGTCCTGGAATTGTGCCCTGCATTGGGAAGCCTGCTTCTCCCTCTCCTACTCCACTGCTCATTGTCTCTTTCTCTGTCAAATAAATAAATAAAATCTTCAAAAAAAAAAAAAGAGAGAGAGAAGATTTTAAAGATGAGATGGTATATGAGTTGGAACTCTTATACTGAATTCTATGAGTAATAAATATTATGTCTTCTGATTCAGAGGTATCTTGATTCATGTCAAAAACTGCATATACACAAAATAATAGAACACACAATTACACACAAATGTACATGAAATAATTCTTGGACACACACACAGCTTTATTTTTATTTACACACAATAGCTTTATTTTATACACATAGCTTCTCTTTCCATGTAACTTGTTCAACTCTGGTAAGACGTGTTCCAGAGGCAGATGAAAATACACAGTGGTGGGGCGCCTGGATGGCTCAGTGGGTTAAAGCCTCTGCCTTCGGTTCAGGTCATGATCCCAGGGTCCTGGGATCGAGCCCCGCATCGGGCTCTCTGCTCAGCAGGGAGCCTGCTTCCTCCTCTCTCTCTCTGCCTGCCTCTCTGCCTACTTGTGATTTCTGTCTGTCAAATAAATAAATAAAATCTTTAAAAAAAAAAAAAAGAAAATACACAGTGGTAAGAAGAATACAGTGATATGCACAGCATGAG
This sequence comes from Martes martes, assembly GCF_963455335.1. NCBI lineage: Eukaryota > Metazoa > Chordata > Mammalia > Carnivora > Mustelidae > Martes > Martes martes. Next base: position 72,838,117 of record NC_137893.1, on the reverse strand, counting down.
GGAGAACTTATTTGTATGTGTTCAGTTGAGTTTTAGGCATAACTTGGAGCTTGGTAGGGTACTAGTTCAAATTTCTGCTCTTCCACAAATCTTTCATGACACGCATATTGCTAGGTACACAAACAGGCCTTCCTCCAGTGTATTTGATTGCACTTGCCATTAGCATATAAGAACATATTCTGGATATATTATAAGTAGGCCAGTAACAAAAGAAAGAAAAAACTCAATAACTATTAATTTTCTATTCCAAAGAAATTGTTCTGGACAGGAAAGCTATGTCTAAACTTTTTTGTTGCCCTCCAGGGTTATTAGTTCTCCTGATATATGCCAGTTTCCCAAGTCTTAAAATGAAACTTGATGTCTATTGGTGGTCCTTGCACTGGGTAAAGACACAGGCCAAGAAAAGTTTGGCTACTCATTGTTAACCACTTCTTACTTATGCAGAATTTTAATATGACATGGCAGTGAAATCAGTTGAAAGTTCATTTAGTTGCCAATATTTTTTCTTGGTTAACTATTAGTAAGTACCTAATAAATATTTTCAACTTTATAGTCTTTGTCAAATCCAATATGTCTTCTAGCATTCTTTTTGGTGAAATGTCTTCAAATTTACCTGAAGTTGGTGTTTTGTATAAAGGGATGACAGTGATATAGATTCACACTGACACTGAGACAGAAGTAGCCAAAGAATTATTTAAGGACATCACCATAATTTTCCAGGACATGAGATGGTTTACTCTATCACAGATACCAGGCACAAACTAGGATTCCTTCACTTTGGTTATATCTCTCTTGCAAAATTGAATAGAGAAAGTATAAAACTGTAATTAACCTGCTTGAAGGGGTACAGTCTTCCATCAGAGGTGTGTGCAAGTGTGTTTGTGTGTGCATATGTGTGTATGTGTTATATGCTTTTAGGTTCATTTATTTATGTTATCACTCAATTTTGCTCTTCAATCCAAATAAATTTAATTTTATTTACTTTTTTAATTTAAATTCAATTAGCCGACATACAGTACATCATTAGTTTCAAATGTAGAGTTCAGTTACCCATCCCCCTGCCCACCTCCCCTCCAGCAACCCTGTTTGTTTCTCATTGTTAAGAGTCTCTCATGGTTTTTTCCTCCCTCTCTGATTTAATTTTATTTTTCATGTAAATTATTAGTATTTTAAACACCAAAAGAGTATAGGAAGATAGACTTAAAGTTTCGTTCCTTTTCCTTTCCCTATCTCTTTCCAACCTATTTCCAAACTACAGAGTTTCTGGTTTAACCATTCTGAGGGGGGTTTATCTTTTTGTAAAAAAGATCTATCTATTTATCTATCTCTGTATTTATATACTTATCTCTTACTTTCCCTTTATTTTTCTACAAAATGTAGAATACTATATATACTCTTCGGCACCCTGATTTGTTTCACTTAATTTTTTTTCTGAGAAATTATGTCCTCATAAAGATTTTGCTCAACTGATAAAAAAGTTTTGTTTTGTTTGCTAATACTTAGTACTCCTCTGTATGGACGTTCAGTACTTTTTCCAACCAATATCCCATATATGGCCATTCAGATTTTTTCTTAATATTTTTCAAACACAAATAATAGCATGGTGAATAACATTGGATGTATATTGTTCTGTCTTCCATTTCAAAAGAGATAAAAATTTTAAGTAAGTTCCCAAAAGAGGGATTGCTCATTCAAAAGATGAGTGCATAGTAACTTGTGGTTCTGGAACACAAACACATTTCCCCGCTCCTCTATATCTAATAAAATGCCTAGAAATTACTCTAAAAAAAAAAAAAAAGGAGGGGAGCCCTGAAAGCTGAATAGTATAATGTAAACTGACTGGAGACTTCAAGATTTTAGAAATGACATTGTGGTGAGTTCCATGGGTTTTCACTTATCTCCTATGAAACCCCCACACAGGGGGAGACCTGCAACCTGGAACTGCCAACAGGAAACACAATAACAACAAGAAGAGATGCTCTCTCTGGCCAAGCACTAGGAAAGGGGAAACTCAAGAGAGACCTAGTGGAAACCCAGCCTCCCATTTCACAACCTGAACACTTCTAGGCAGTCTAATGTACAGGTAGGAGCAGGAGCAGTGGCAAGAGAAGATTCCAGGTCATTCCAGCTCCCACTCCACAAATATGGTATGAGGGGGTGGTCCCATCCTCCAATAGGCCTGTGACATGAAACCCCTCTGTGTCCCTATGACCTTCACACCCGCAGTATCTGTATGTCCCTCAGTGACATTAGGTGCCTCAAGGAAGTGACTTCTGTTCCCATAGATGGGACCAGTAGAGTTTGAGTGGGAGCCCAACAGCATCAGAACACAACAGACCAGAAGAACTTTGTAAAACTTGAGAAAGCTAAACTGTCATTGGAACTAAGCCCACAAAAGTAGACTGGAATCCATATGCTAAGCCTAAACAGGGTGATTTCCTGCTAAAATTATTTATATAGGATTAAGAGTATCCTAACATGGTAATCAGAATGTCTAGTATACAATCAAAATTGTTGGACAGAGTAAGAACCAGAAAAAGCACCATTTTAATGAGAAACTACACTGAACAGATGCCAATACTGAGATGAATCAGATGTTGAAATTATCTGCCAAGAATTTTAAAACAGCTATCATAAAGATCCTTCAGGCCCTAAGGGACATTTATAGACACTCCACCCAGTAGGAGTAGAGTAAAAAATTCCTTTCAAGTGCCACAAAAATAGATCATTGCCTGGACAATAAAATTAACTTAACAAACTTAAAAGAATTTTTAAAACAGAGAGTATGTTCTCTGACCACAATGAAATTAAGCTAAAAATCAATAACACAAGGACAATGGGAAAATCACCCAGGACAGAAAATGAACAAGCACCAAACCAATTGCATTTCTATACACTAAGAAATGTAAACTAATTTCTGTAAAGTGTCATTTACAATCACTCCAAGGAAAATGAAATACTTAGGTTTACATCTAAAATGAACATGCATTATGAAAGAAACTTTAAAAAATGACCTCAATACTTGTTAAGATATACAATATTCACTGTTTGGAAAACTAAGTATAGTAAAGATGTTAGTTCTCTCTGAATTTATCTATAGGTTAAACACAATTTCTACCAACATCTCAGTAAGTTTTTTTTGAGATGTAAACAATCTTATTTCAAAACTTATATGGAAAGGAAAAGCCCTAAAATAACTAAAAACTCTTTTGAACTAGAATAAGTGGGAAAAATAGTTCTTCCTGGCTTACCACATAGCCAAAGGAATCAGGTCAATGTGGTACTATTAGAGGAATAGACATATGGATCAATGGAACAGAATAGGAAAACATGAAATAAATCAGCACAAATATGTGCAAATAATTTTCACAAAGTTGTAAAAGGAATTTAATGGTGAAGGGAGAGCTTTTTGAATAAATAGTGCTGAAGCGTTTGGACATCCATAGGCAAACAAATGAACCTCAATCTGATCTACATACCCTATACAAAAATTAACTCAATGTAGATCAAGGACATAAATGTAAAATTATAAAACTTCTAGAACATATAATAAAATCTTTGAGACCTAGAACTAGGCAAAGAGTTCTTAGATTTGACTCCAAAAGCATTTAAAAGTGAAAATCTATAAAAGGAAATTGAAAAATTGGATTTACTAAAAATAAAAAAAATTATGAAAGATTCAATTAAGATGATAAAAAGTTAATCCATAGAAGGAAATTGATCAATTGGACTAAAAAAAAATTAAAAATGCACTTCTGTGAAAGATTCTGCTATGAGGATGGAAAGATAATCTACAGACTGAGAGAAAACATTTGCAAACCACATATCCAACAAAGGACTTGTATTGAGAATATATTAAAAAATTCTCAAAACTCAACAACAAATAATCCCATTAAAAATGGGCAAAAGACATGAACAGACATGTTACTGAAGAAGAGTGACAGCTGTCAAATAGGCACATTAAAAGATGTCTAACATCATTAACCATTGAAGACATTGAAAATTAAAACCACAATGAGATATCACTAAACATCCATTATAATGGTTAAAGTAAAAAAATATAACAGTAACACAAATGCTAGTAAGGATATAGGAAATTGGACCTTACATATGTTGCTGTTGGAAATGTAAAATGAGCAACCATTTTGGGAAATCATTTGGCAGCCCTTGACTCTGGGAAACAAACTGAGGGTTGTAGAAAGGGAGGTGGGTGAGAGTTGGGGTAACTGGGTGATGGCCATTAAGGAGGGCACATGATGTGATGAGCACTGGGTGTTACATTCAACTAATGAGTCATTGAACAATTGAACACTAGACCAAAAACTAATGATGTTGGTTAATGGAATTTAAATTAAAAAAATAAAAATGAGTTATGTTAACATATAGTGGGTTTACTTTTGCTATTCTCAAATGAAATAATAAATATTTCAAAAAATAATATAACTAAAGATGAACTTACCATAGACATATGACTCAGCAATTAAATTCTTAGGTACACATACCAAGAAAACGATCATTTATTTTAATACAGAGAGTTGTAGACACATATTCACAGCAACTTTATTTGTAATAGCCCCAAGCCATAATAGCTAAAAACCCAAATAGCTTCAGTGGATAAATAAAAACAAGTGGCACATCTCTGCCATAGAACACTATGCAGTAATAAAAAGAAACGAACTATAGTTGACCTTTGAACAACATGGTCTGAACTGTGCAGGTCCACTTAGATGTGAATGTTTTTTCAATAAATATGCTGGAAAATTTTTGGAGATATGCAACAATTTTAGAATTCTCACAGATGAACTACATAGCCTAGAAATAATGACAAAAATTTTTTAAAAAGTTATGTATGTTGTGAATGCATAAAATTTATATAGACACTAGTCTATTTTGCCATTTCCTCCCATAAAAATACACAGATCTATTATAAAAAGTTAAAATTTATCAAAATTTACACAAATACTTACAGGCTGTACATGATACCCTTCCCAGTAAAGAGAAATGTAAACAAATGTGAAAATACAGTATTAAATCATAACTATAGGTACAAAGCTACACCAGCAGGAATGAAAAGCTTATACTTTTGGTGAAATATCTTTTTATCTCACATTGAAAATGCAATTTTTATATGGGTGCAGGATTGCTATAAGACACTTTTAGCAAAAGGAAGGTGAAGAATCTAAAGCTGGAAAATTGAATTCCAGAAAAGGATGGTTTGATAATTTTAGAAAGAGGCTTGGCTTAAAAAAATGTCACAATAACAAGAGAAGCAGCTTCTGCCCATCAAGAAGCAGCACACAGTTTTCAGGTTTTATTAAGAAAATCATTGAGGAAGGGGTGGAAAAAAAATCATTGAAGAGAAAGGATATCTGCCTGAAGAGCTTTCTAATACAGACAAAAAAGCGCCCTACACTGGAAAAAATGCCACAAAGGGTATTTGTTAGTAAGGAAAAGAAGTGAGCACCAGGATTTAAGGCAGGAAGGGATAGGCTACCTCTACTGTTTTGTGGAAATGTAGTTGGGCTTATGATCAGGTCTGCCCTTATTTATAAAGTTGCTAACCCCTGAGCCTTGAAAGAAAAGATAAACACCAGCTGCCAGTTGTTGTACAACAAGAGGGCCTGGACAATAAGAACACTGTTTCTGAACTGGTTCCACTGATGTTTTGCCTCTGAAGTCAACAACTACCTTGCCAGTAAGGGACTGTCATATATATATATATATATATATATATATATATATAATTATATACATATATAATTTTATATATAAAATTATTTATTATTAAATCTCATAAGTCAAAAAGCTGAGTGTTAGTGACCTTGATGGGCTTGCTCATATTTCTGCAAGTTTTTAAAAAATTTTTAATTTAATTTTATTTTTTCAGTGTTCCAAGATTCATTGTTTATGCACCACACCCAGTGCTCCTTTCAATACGTGCCCTTCTTAATACACACCATCAGACCCACCCATCACCCCACCCCTCTCCCCTCCAAAACCCTCAGTTTGTTTCTCAGGTCCACAGTCTCTCATGGTTCGTCTCCCGCTCCGATTTCCCCCAATTCACTTTTCCTTTCCTTCTCCTAATGTCCTCCATGTTATTCCTTATGCTCCACAAGTAAGTGAAGTCATACGATAATTAACTTTCTCTGCTTGACTTATTTCACTCAGCATAATCTCCTCCAGTCCCATCCATGTTGATACAAAAGTCAGGTATTCATCCTTTCTGATGGAGGTGTAATATTCCATTGTATATATGGACCATATCTTCTTTATCCACTCTTCTGTTGAAGGGCATCTTGGCTCTTTCCACAGTTTGGCGATTGTGGCCATTGCTGCTATGAACATTGGGATTCATAGGGACCTTCCTTTCACTACATCTGTATCTTTGGGGTAAATATTCAGTAGTGCAACTGTAGCAACTGCCTTTTAAAGGCCTTTTGATATTGAACAATGCCTCTGACTACTCAGAACTTATGAGTTCAACACCAAGGATGTCAAAGTGGTCTACTTGTCTCCAGACATAACGTCTCCAGTTCAGCCTCTAGATTACAGGGTCATGAGGACCTCATTATACACAGTACTTTATGGAAAGGATTGTCCATGTTATGGAAGAGAATCCCAATGGAGAAAATATCATGGAAGTCTGGAAGGATCATACTATTGAAGATGCCAGTATTGTTATAGAAAAAAAAAATCATGAAAACCATCAATCACCAACAACAAATTATTGCTGGATAAAACTGTGTCCAGATGCTGTGCATGCCCTCACAGGATTTATAATGGAGTCAATCAAGAATATTATGAAAGAGAACATGGATATGGAAAAAGAAAAGAGTGGGTTAGTAAAGAGTTTCAAGATATGGATCTTGGAGACATTCAAGAACTAATAAACCCCACATCAAAGTAATTACCAGAAGGCAACCTGGAGATGAGTGCTTCCAAACCAGTGCCAGATGATGACGAAGGAGACAAAGAACTAGTGCCAGAAAACAAATTGACATTAGACAACCTGGTAGAAAGTTTCTGATTGTTTAGGACTGCTTTTGCCTTCTTTTATGACAGGGACTCTTCTATGATATGGACACTGAAACTAAAGAAGACAATGGAAGAAGGACTTGTATCATCTAGAAATGTTTTTAAAGAAATGAAAAAGAAAAAAGTCAGACAAAGATTATGATTTATTCTATAAAGTTATACTGAGTGTGCCTGTCTCTCCTGCCTCCCCTTCCTCCTCCTCGTCTCTTCATGCTCTGCCATCCCTAGGACAGCAAGATCAACCCCTCCCTGCTTTTTCACTTCCTCCTTCTCCTCAACCCACTCAGTGCAAAGATGAAGGTGATGAAGATCTTTATGATGATGAGCCACTTCCTCTTAAATAATCATCTTGCCATACCTGTAAATAAACTTTTCTGTTCGGAAACTTACCTGTTGTGAGTGTGACTGTCTTTGTGTGAAAATCTAATAACTATGGCAAGAACTCTATGGGACATTTTTGTGTCATCATGATTTTCATCACTGAGTATTCATCATGTAGAACACCATGTGTATGGCTTGTATGGAAGTGCACAGCCTATCCTTACAGAGGTAAAATGTGAGTGATATTTAATATAAAATTAATAATGTATTAGTTTTCTTACTGTTTTATACCTTTTGTTTTAAAGAATTACATTGCTGTACAGTATGCCCCTCTCTCTTATAATTGGAAAAACTGTGTATCAGCCTATGGTCATAGGTTTTTTAAAAAAGTGTAACAATGTTTCCAATATTGTATTATGAATATGACTATAATAGTGTATGCCATAATGATTCATTCACTAGTGTACAAGCTAGACTTCTATGAAGAAATTTTATCAATTACATGATGCTACCATCAAGCAATAATATTGCTTCTTCTTCATTATCAATGCATGAATCATTTACCCGTAAATAAACTTAAATTTCCTTTTCATGCTAACTTCTGCTTTTTATATTTAGTATTAGTAATACATATGACATCTACAGTGTTTTGTATCATAGACAATACTGTTGTAGATACTAACAGATTATTTGACTTATAAACAGATGATGTAAACTTACAGCATCAATAAATGCAGAACAGTAAATGTATTTTCTCTTCCTTAGGATTTTCTAAATAACATTTTCTTTCTCTAGTTTTAAGAACTTTAAGAACACAGTATTTGTTACATATAATATACAAAATATGTGTTAACTTACTGTTTCTTTTATCAACAATGCTTCTGGTCATCAGTAGACAATTAGTAATCAAGTTTTTAAGGAGTCAAGTTATATGTGGATTTTTAACCACGCAAGGGTCAACTGTAAGTATAAACAACAAAACTGTAACAAAAATCAGCTGCTGTTAATTCTTCCCAATAGCAATTTAAAAAATGCATTTTAACTACTTTTGAATTTAAGAGAGCAATTATATTTGAAAATGAGGAAGATATTTGGTGTATTGCACTTGACATTTTTCTAAGAATTGAGATTCCATAATGAAAATATAAATTATTTTTGTATATTATTGTTATTGTAGTAATTATAGTAGTAATTATTGTAGTAATATCATTACTATGGTGTGATATATCATTATTAATTATTTTCAACAAAGTATTGTCACATACTCACCCATTCCTTTCTTCACAAATTAAACATATAGCTACACCTCTTGAAGGATGGAGAAAGAGGTGTTTAGTTTAATTGAAATTTCAAATCCAGCAAGGCTAATTCTCTGTGTAGATATGATGGTGAACTTGGTTTTTGAAGAGTTGATCAGAAACAATTTGTGGTACTTAAAACTGAAACATTTGTTGGCCAAAAGTAGAAAGTAGACAAGGTCTAAATTTGATTATGAAAACATGTTCATTATGCTTTTCTATAGCCATGTTTTGGGGGTATAATCTTAGATTAAATGCTATATTTTTTCCTCAGTTCTGACAAGTACTATCCTTCTGGCAGAAAACAATGCAAGCATGTCCCCCAAAATCTGGTTCTATCCATCATGAAAACTGATCCACTTTGAAAGCATTTCAAAGCACATTCTTCCAGATACATATTAATATTTTTTTAAGATTTTATTTATTTATTTGACAGAGAGTGAGATCACAAGTAGGCAGAGAGGCAGGCAGAGAGAGAGAAGGAAGCAGGCTCCCTGATGAGCAGAGATTCCCGATGTGATGTGGGACTTGATCCCAGGACGCTGGGATCATGACCTGAGCCTAAGGCAGACGCTTTAACCCACTGAGCCACCCAGGCGCCCCCCAGATAAATATTTAATATCACTGAAATGCTTTCCTGTGTTTTAAACCTAAAAGGTTTTATATGTATGTGACAACCACAAATGGTGTTCTTCCCTCGTTTACAACATTGTAAGATTATATGTGTACAATTTTCAGTGAGAGGGATTTTACTGTTGCAAAAATATTAATCAGATTCTCCCACTTGGTTTAGCATTCACAGGCATCTTCTAGGAATTTGATGACCTATTAGGAACCAATGGACTGCATATAGTTTGTCCCTGGAAGTTGCTGGCAACATTTTTAATGATGAGTAATACTGGATTCCTATATTACTCTAAATCATTATTTCAACTTGATATAAAAACATACCTTCATTCTTCAATTTTTCTGCATGAATATCATTAAATTTTCCTATTTACCCATATAATAATTGTTGAGGAGGCAAAATGCAGGAAATACTATATAACATTCAAAAATTAAAATAGGCAGGAAATAATGTGTGAAAAAGCAGTCATACTCTCCCTACAAAAGCAAGAAACTACAAGGACATTTTTTAGAAGTCCACTTATCACCAATTTCTGCTCTTAAAAATGCAATGGAGAGGGAGGAGTCAAGATGGCAGAGAAGTAGCAGGCTGAGACGACATCGGGTAGCAGGAGATCAGCTAGATAGCTTACCAAACCATTGCAAACACCTACAAACCCAATGGGAAATTGAAAAGAAGAAGAGCAACAATTCTAGAAACTGAAAATCAATCACTTTCTGAAAGGTAGGACCTGCGGAGAAGGGAATCCAAAGCGACGGGAAGACAGACCCCGGGGGGAGGGGCTGGATCCCGGCAAGTGGCAGAGCAATGGAGCACAAAATTGGGACTTTTAAAAGTCTGCATGGAAAGACATCGCTCCAGAGGCTAAACCGGGGGGAAGCCCAGGCAGGGTCAACATAACCCCAGGTCCCGCGGGGTCACAGAAGGACTGGGGGTGTCTGAGTGCCACAGAGCTCGCAGGTATTAGAGGGGGGAAGCTGGCTACAGCGACAAAGCCGAGGAGTGAGCTCTCAGCCCGGGGTTACCTTGTGCTGGTCGCAGGCTGGGTGGGCTTGGAGCGTGGCCGGAGGCCACGGAGACGGAAGCCACGGAGACGGAAGCGACCGGGCGCTTTTCTCCAAGTGCCAACAATTGAATACTTTCTTCCAGGTGTGACCACAGGCCAGGGAGGCAGGGTGGTTGGATGCTTTTCTCTGGGGGTGCACTGAGGAGTGGAACCCCAAGCTCTTGGCTCCTCCGGGCCAGAGACTGGGAGGCTGCCATCTTCATTCCCGCCCTCCAGAACTCTACAGAAAGCACTCAGGAACAAAAGCTCAAAAACAAAAAAGCAAACCCAAGCGGATTACTTAGCCCGGCCCCTCGCAAGGGAGGTGCAATTCCGCCTGCGGCAAAGACACTTGAGAATCACCACAACAGGCCCCTCCCCCAGAAGATCAACAAGAAACCCAGCCAAGACCAACTTCACTCACCAAGAACAGCAGAATTCTAGAAGAGGAGAAAGCAAATCTTATCTGGACAAAATGACAAGGCGAAAAAACTCACCACAAAAAAAAGAACAAGAGGCCGTACAGAAAGCTGGAGACCTAATCAATACGGACAATGGTAACATGACAGATCTAGAGTTCAGAATGATGATTCTCAAGATTCTAGCTGGGCTCGAAAAAGGCATAGAAGATATTAGAGAAACCCTCTCTGGAGAGATAAAAGCCCTTTCTGGAGAAATAAAAGAACTAAAATCTAACCAAGTTGAAATCAAAAAAGCTATTAATGAGGTGCAATCAAAAATGGAAGCTCTCACTGCTAGGATAAATGAGGCAGAAGAAAGAATTAGTGACATAGAAGACCAAATGACAGAGAATAAAGAAGCTGAGCAAAAGAGAGACAAACAAATACTGGACCACGAGGAGAGAATTCTAGAGATAAGCGACACCATAAGACGACACAACATGAGAATAATTGGGATTCCAGAAGAAGAAGAAAGAGAGAGGGGAGCAGAAGGTATATTGGAGACAATTATTGGAGAGAATTTCCCTAATATGGCAAAGGGAACAAACATCAAAATCCAGGAGATGCTAAGAACACCCCTTAAAATCAATAAAAATAGGTCCACACCTTGTCACCTGATAGTAAAATTTACAAGTCATAGCGACAAAGAGAAATTCCTGAAAGCAGCCTGGGAAAAGAAGTCTGTAACATACAAGGGTAAAAACATTAGACTGGCAGTGGACCTATCCACAGAGACCTGGCAGGCCAGAAAGAACTGGCATGATATATTCAGAGCACTAAATGAGAAAAACATGCAGCCAAGAATACTATATCCGGCTAAGCTATCATTGAAAATAGAAGGAGAGATAAAGAGCTTCCAGGACAAACAGAAGCTGAAAGAATTTGAAAACACCAAACCAGCACTACAGGAAATATTGAAAGGGGTCCTCTAAGCAAAGAGAGACCCTAAAAGGAGTAGATCAGAAAGAAACAGAGACAATAAACAGTAACAGTCACCTTACAGGGAATACAATGGCAATAAATTCATATCTCTCAATAGTTACCCTGAATGTTAATGGGCTCAATGCCCCAATCAAAAGACACAGAGTATCAGAATGGATAAAAAAACAAAACCCATCAATATGCTGCCTACAAGAAACTCATTTTAGACCCGAAGACACCTCCAGATTTAAAGTGAGGGGGTGGAAAATAATGTGCCATGCTAATGGACATCAGAAGAAAGCTGGGGTGGCAATCCTTATATCAGATCAATTAGATTTTAAGCCAAAGACTATAATAAGAGATGAGGAAGGACACTATATCATACTCAAAGGGTCTGTCCAACAAGAAGACCTAACAATCTTAAACATCTATGCCCCTAACATGGGAGCAGCCAACTATATAAATCAATTAATAACAAAATCAAAGAAATACATTGACAGTAATACAATAATAGCAGGGGACTTTAACACTCCCCTCACTGACATGGACAGATCATCTAAGCAAAAGATCATCAAGGAAATAAAGGCCTTAAATGACACACTGGACCAGATGGACATCACAGATATATTCAGAACATTCCATCCCAAAGCAACAGAATATACATTCTTCTCTAGTGCACATGGAACATTCTCCAGAATAGACCACATCCTGGGTCATAAATCAGGTCTCAATCGGTACCAAAAAATTGAGATCATTCCCTGCATATTTACAGACCACAATGCTCTGAAGCTAGAACTCAATCACAAGAGGAAATTTGGAAAGAACGCAAATACATGGAGACTAAACAGCATCCTTCTAAAAAATGAATGGGTCAACCAGGAAATTAAAGAAGAATTGAAAAAAGTCATGGAAACAAATGATAATGAAAACACAATGGTTAAAAATCTGTGGGACACAACAAAGGCAGTCCTGAGAGGAAAATATATAGCGGTGCAAGCCTTTCTCAAGAAACAAGAAAGGTCTCAAATACACAACCTAACCCTACACCTAAAGGAGCTGGAGAAAGAACAACAAAGAAAGCCTAAACCCAGCAGGAGAAGAGAAATCATAAAGATCAGAGCAGAAATCAATGAAATAGAAACTAAAAAAACAATAGAACAAATCAACAAAACTAGGAGCTGGTTCTTGGAAAGAATTAATAAGATTGACAAACCCCTGGCCAGACTTATCAGAAAGAAAAGAGAAAGGATGCAAATAAATAAAATCATGAATGAAAGAGGAGAGATCACAACCAACACCAAAGAAATACAAACAATTATAAGAACATAGTATGAGCAACTCCACGCCAACATATTTGACAATCTGGAAGAAATGGATACATTTCTAGAGACATATAAACTACCACAACTGAACCAGGAAGAAATAGATAACCTGAACAGACCCATAAGCAGTAAGGAGATTGAAACAGTCATCAAAAATCTCCAAACAAACAAAAGTCCAGGACCAGACGGCTTCCCAGGGGAATTCTACCAAACATTTAAAGAAGAATTAATTCCTATTCTCCTGAAACTGTTCCAAAAAATAGAAATGGAAGGAAAACTTCCAAACTCATTCTATGAGGCCGGCATCACCTTGATCCCAAAACCAGACAAGGATCCCACCAAAAAAGAGAATTACAGACCCATATCCTTGATGAACACAGATGCGAAAATTCTCACCAAAATACTGGCCAATAGGATCCAACAGTACATTAAAAGGATTATTCACCACGACCAAGTGGGATTTATTCCAGGGCTGCAAGGTTGGTTCAACATCCACAAATCCATCAATGTGATACAATACATTAATAAAAGAAAGAATAAGAACCATATGATACTCTCCATAGATGCTGAAAAAGCATTTGACAAAGTGCAGCATCCCTTCCTGATTAAAACTCTTCAAAGTGTAGGGATAGAGGGCACATACTTCAATATTATCAAAGCCATTTATGAAAAACCCACCGCAAATATCATTCTCAATGGAGAAAAACTGAAAACTTTTCTGCTAAGGTCAGGAACACGGCAGGGATGTCCATTATCACCACTGCTGTTCAACATAGTACTAGAAGTCCTAGGCTCAGCAATCAGACAACAAAAAGAAATTAAAGGCATCCAAATTGGCAAGGAAGAAGTCAAACTATCACTCTTTGCAGATGAAATGATACTATATGTGGAAAACCCAAAAGGCTCCACTCCAAAACTGCTAGAACTTGTACAGGAATTCAGTAAAGTGTCAGGATATAAAGTCAATGCACAGAAATCAGTCACACTTCTTTACACTAACAAGACAGAAGAAAGAGACATTGAGGAGTCAGTCCCATTTACAATCGCACCCAAAACCATAAGATACCTAGGAATAAATCTAATCAAAGAGGCAAAGATTCTGTACTCAGAAAACTATAAAGTACTCATGAAAGAAATTGAGGAAGACACAAAGAAATGGAAAAATATTCCATGCTCATGGATTGGAAGAATAAATACTGTGAAAATGTCTATGCTACCTAAAGCAATCTACACATTTAATGCAATCCCTATCAAAATCCCATCCATTTTTTTAAAGAAATAGAACAAATAATCCTAAAATTTATATGGAACCAGAAAAGACCTCGAATAGCCAAAGGAATATTGAAAAAGAAAGCCAAAGTCGGTGGCATCACAATTCCAGACTTCAAGCTCTATTACAAAGCTGTCATCATCAAGACAGTATGGTACTGGCACAAAAACAGACATATAGACCAATGGAACAGAATAGAGAGCCCAGAAATAGACCCTCAACTCTACGGTCAACTAATCTTCGACAAAGCAGGAAAGAATATCCAATGGAAAAAAGACAGCCTCTTCAACAAATGGTGCTGGGAAAATTGGACAGCCACATGCAGAAAAATGAAATTGGACTATTTCCTTACACCACACATGAAAATAGACTCAAAATGGATGAAGGACCTCAACGTGAGAAAGGAATCTATCAAAATCCTTGAGGAAAATGCAGGCAGGAACCTCTTTGTCCTCAACCGCAGCAACTTCTTCCTAGGAACATCGCCAAAGGCAACAGAAGCAAGGGCAAAAATGAACTATTGGGATTTAATTAAGATCAAAAGCTTTTGCACAGCAAAGGAAACAGTTAACAAAACCAAAAGACAACTGACAGAATGGGAGAAGATATTTGCAAACGACATATCAGATAAAGGGCTAGTATCCAAAATCTATAAAGAGCTTAGCAAACTCAACACCCAAAGAACAAATAATCCAATCAAGAAATGGGCAGAGGACATGAACAGACATTTCTGCAAAGAAGACATCCAGATGGCCAACAGACACATGAAAAAATGGTCCACATCACTGGGCATCAGGGAAATACAAATCAAAACCACAATGAGATACCACCTCACAACAGTCAGAATGGCTAAAATTAACAAGTCAAGAAATGACAGATGCTGGCGAGGATGCGGAGAGAGGGGAACCCTCCTACACTGCTGGTGGGAACCACTCTGGAAAACAGTGTGGAGGTTCCTCAAAAAACTGAAAATAGAACTACCCTATGACCCAGCGATTGCACTACTGGGTTATATCCTAAAGATACAAACGTGGTGCTCCGAAGGGGCACGTGCACCCAAATGTTTATAGCAGCAATGTCCACAATAGCCAAACTATGGAAAGAACCTAGATGTCCATCAACAAATCAATGGATAAAGAAGATATGGCGTATATACACAATGGAATACTATGCAGCCATCAAAAGACATGAAATCTTGCCATTTGCGACGACGTGGATGGAACTAGAGGGTATCATGCTTAGCGAAATAGGTCAATCGGAGAAAGACAACTACCATATGATCTCTTTGATATGAGGAAGTGGAGACGCAATGTGGGGGGTTTGGGGGGAGGTAGGAAAAGAAAAAATGAAAAGATGGGATTGGGAGGGAGACAAACCATAAAAGACTCAATCTCCAAAAACAGACTGAGGGTTGCTGGGGGGTGGGGGGACGGGAGAGGGTGGTGGGGATATAGACATTGGGGAGGGTATGTGCTATGATGAGTGCTGTGAAATGTTTAAACCTGGTGATTCACAGACCTGTACCCCTAGGGATAAAAATACATTATATGTTTATTAAAATAAATAAATTAATTTTAAAAAATGCCATCGAAAGGAAATGTCTGCATATCTGAATATTTTTGATCACTGAACAATAATATGATCAGAACACTCTTGAATAAAAACTAACACTGTGATATGACAAATGAGGCAATGCACAAGAGCCAAATGAATTTACCTAGAAAATCACTCCCTAACATACAACATATAAACACAATACAAAACTGCTTGTTAGCATATAACACTGGAAATGTGTGTGCTATTAAATTAGGTATTGATAAACGACTTAATCTGGAGCAAGCCATCAGCTCCCTAAAGTGAGATAGATAGGCATGAGAAATAGTGTATCCATACATCCTAGCTTGCCTAACAGGGAGCTTGCCTGGCAACTTTTCACTTACAAAGCATCCAGATTTGGAAGAGAAATTATACATCCCTCTAGGCCATAACCTGCATTAAATCAAAAGAAACAAAGAAAACATACATGCCTGGATATATGTTTAAGGAATACTGATCCATGCTGTTGTTTATAAATGAGCCAAGTGATTACATAACGTGTTTAAATGGTAAAATAAATTCATAAAAAACAAGATTGAAACTATGATAGAAATTAATAGTTTATAATACTAAAACACAAAATTATAAAAGTGTTAATTAAAAATATTATATTATAAATTAATAGGAGTTAAAATGGAAATATTTACCAAAGGGAATAAAAGAATGACAAATACAGGCACAAGCACAAAATTGAGGATGACTTATTTGAGTGAAAGAAACTACAGATAGATAAACAACTTTGTGAGTCTAGGGTGTCTCTGACTTGGCTGCCTTTGAGGCTGAGATTTACTGCGCCGGGTTCATGGGGGCTGAAATCCACATCCAGCTGTCCTCAAGCTATAGAGCAAAAGTTACGTAATCATTACCACCAGACATTAATTTTCCCTAGTTGATTAAAACTAGCAAACATATGTATTTACATTGAATTATTGTGGAAGTTGCCAGGGAAGGATATTATGCCAAAACAACAACCAAAAAAGTTTCTATCTTTGCAATTCTGATATTTCAAGTGACTTCCTTGAAACTATTTTTTTTTTTAAAGATTTACTTATTTATTTTTGAGGAGGTTGAGGGAGAGACAGAGAGATGCCCATGCATACTCCCCTCTGAGCACAAAGGGGGTATGCAGAGCTGGATCACATGACCTTGAGCTCATGACAGGAACTGAAACCAAGAGTCAGACACTCAACTGACTGAGACACCCAGGCAGCCCCTTGAACCTATTTTTAATGCCAGTTGTATTTGTTATAGGAATAATTTATTTAATGTAATCAAGTATTTTATACATAGGTGATGAAATGTGTGGGAGTTTTCTTTGTGGGTTTTTTGTTTTGTTTTGTTTTGTTTTTTGGTTTGTTTGTTTGTTTGTTTGTTTTCATTTTGTTTTGCCCTACTCAGGAAAGTCAACAGAAGAAAATTTCAAAAAGTGCTGTCATATTAAAAATAAACTATAAAAGTTTAGGTAGGAGTTGGATTCTAGAAGGATTCTGCACTCAGAATACTTTTGAAGGATCCTAAATTTTACCCCACTTGTAGAAACTTATACAGGAAAACATAAGGCATTGTGTGGTTAAGAAAAGGATGAAGTTGAATTCTAACTAACCAAGCCATGGGAAGGCTTTGACTAGGAACTGGATGCTGGCTGACACATGGACAATTTTAAATGAGAACAAAATACTGAAGTCATGTTTACATCTATTTCGTTTATGATTCTCTATCCAATTTCTTCAAATCACTGACCATCTCCTTCATCATCCAATTGTGGCTTTAGGAAGACTTCTGCTGAATTTCAAAGTTGCTTCTGTGTCCTCTGAGTCTTGATCTGTATCTGTCATCTTCACCTCTTCCTCTTTACTGTGTTGCCAGCGACCCTGTGATTTATTCCATGTCTCAATATATTTTTATGAAGACTGTGCTGTCCTTACTAAATATACTTATAGACTCACTTTTCCATTCTCCTGTGTTTGATCAGCAGCTGTGGTAGATTGAAAAAAGCATTGACCAACACAGTATTGAAGAACAAAGTTGGAGGACTGACACTATCTGGCTTCAAGACTTACTACAAGGCTACAGTAATCAAGACAGTGTGGTATTGCTGAAAGAATGGACAAACCAATGGGACAGAATAGAGAACCCGGAAAGAACCATGGAAATAAAGGCAACTGATCTTTGACAAAGGAGCAAAGGCAATACAATGGAAAAAAAGAAAAGATTGCCTTTTTAAACAAATAGTGCTGAAATAACTGGAATTCACATACACAGAAATGAGTCTAGACACAAATCTTGCACCCTTGACAAAAATTAACTCAAAATGGATCTAAATGTAGAACACCAGGGGTTAAGGTAGAAGGCAGGATGGATAGGTGGAACATAGAGAATTTTTAGGGCAGTTAAACTATATAGTACTATAATGGTCACTTACGTTTGTCATAATTCATAAAATGTCCAACACCAAGATTTAACCCTAATGTAAACTATGCTTTCTGGGTGATAATCATGTGTTGGTGTAGGTTCATCAACTGTCACCCTTTTGGTCCCAATTGGATTTTGAGTGATAATGATCTACCAGTGTAGGTTATTTGATTATAATAACAAAGACACCACTGTGGTACAGGCTGTTGATAACAGGGGAGGCTGTGCTCCTATGGGGTTCGGCGGTATATGGGAACTCTCTGTACTTTCCAAGCCATTTTGTTGTGAACTTAAAACTATTCTAAAAATAAAGCCTATTAAAAGGGAAAGGGGGAGCCCTGAGGCTTACCAAACCCCTCCTAGAGGGAGGCAGAGAATGTTGCTATTAGCATCAAATTCTAAAGAGAGAACAAACACTGTCATCTGGGTTATGTTATTGTTTATTTAACATTAAGCAGGAAGTAAGCAGCTGCTGTGTAAGGGATACAGTGCTGGCTGGTTAGAGACTCGGAGATGTGGAGAGCAATGAGAATTGAATCCTTGTTCACTACATGGAATGGTGAGGTCCAGGACACATTACCCCAAAATATAGCACCTTAGAATGTTGCATATTTCAGGGTAAAGGAATTTGAGAAGTGGCTGCAGCAGGAAGGACTTTCTGACTCTCCCCCAAAGCAGGTCACACAACCCTCAGATGAGAAGTACCCTTTCTATATCAAGAGGAAAGGAACATCTCTATCTCTGAAGACAAGGGAAAGAGAGGAATCTGAACATCCTGTTAAGAAATTTCCCTCAGTTTAGTATATTTACCTCATACCTTTGTCTTATTATGTCTTTCCAATCTTCATCAAACCTAGCATAAAAACACTCGGGTTTAACTATTTCTTTGGATTTTCATTCCCTTATGAATGTTCTCATGTCATGTAAAACTTATGTTAGATAAGCTCGTTGAGGCACCTGGGTGGCTCAGTCAGTTGAGCGTTGGACTCTTGGTTTCAGTTCAGGTCATTGTCTCAGGGTAGTGGGATTGAGCCCTACACTGGGCTCTGGGCTCAGCAAGGAGTCTGTTGAATAGTTTCTCCCTCTCCCTCTCTCTTCGCCCCTCCCCCTCCTTGCACTCTCTGTCACTCTCTCTCTAAAATAAATAAATAAATCTTTAAAAAAAAATTCTTGTGCTTTTTCTTTGTTTTCCTGTCTTTTGTTACAGGGGTTGCAGTAGAGAATTTGAAAGAGTAGAGGAAAAAGATATTTTTTCCCCTACAGAAAAAAATAAGCAGGTAAATATATAGTCCCTATGGAGTGAGAAGTATGGAGGAAAAGGAAGTGATAAAGTCAGCTCTGGGGGCACAAGGAAGTCTCCTGAAAGATGTCATATATTCCCAGTCTTAAAGGATGAATAGGATTTCATCTAATGGAAATTAATGGCAGAAATAATATCACATAAAACAATTTACAAGGAAAGCTCCTGCTACATGTCTGGACAGTCAAGTGGACCTGTGGAATGATTTACATAGTTGCAACACTATTCACTCAGCTTAATATTTATTTTTTTACTTAAGATTTCCCTTGAAGAAATCCTGTCTTTTGGATTGGAAAAGCTAGCTTTTGGGTGGATTGCCACTTGAAAACTGTTTAAGACGGAATTCAAGTTCTACTCAATGGTGCTTCATATTCTTGATTTTAGCAAAGCAGCTCTACTTGAAAGATTACCAGATTCTAGCAGAAATTTTGCTTCAGTTTCTTTGCTTTTTAACTCTATGTTTTCAGCATTATCTAGTCAAGGCTCTAAACTTTGGTTTTATTCCATTATACTGAGCATTACTATATGAGAAAAATAAGTAAAAATTAAACATTTGATAAGAAAATCTTTAGAGATTTAAAGTTTTAATAATCTCATTTCATGTTTCCAAAGAAGGAAGCTTAAATCACCAACATCTTCCAAAATAATCCTTCTACTGAGTGAACTCATATCCTTGATTTGATGGCAGGTACTATTTCATTTTCCTACTCAAAAATTAGGGAAGGTGAGATTCAGAAAAGTCAATCAGTTTGCATTTATTTCTACCTTTTTTTATATTTGAATATTATGAAACAGAATAAGCAAAAAGCTGGCCCATCTTTGTGGACTGAAATACTCATTCCTATAATATTGATACAAAATCTTTTTCTGAAGGACCTATTACAACGGATTCTTGTTACCGGAGTTAAATACTCCTTCATAGTGGCTTTGCTACCTTAAAAGACTGTTGTTTGATTTATGTTTTCTCCACAAAACACCTGATTCTACATGTTCTCCAGATTCTTTTATACATTTTACATTGTATGGCATGCATGGGTAACAAATTAGAAGTTTAATCACAGATATAAATCATTGTGATACATCATTTTAAAGAAGGAAGTGTGACTTCCTCTAGAAATGTCATCCGACGTCTGCAACAACAGGTCCTGGGCACCTTTAGGGCTCTCCTGAAATCATACTGCTCTCTCCATGGGGTGCAGGCAGCATGTCTCCTGGAACATGCCCTTTGACTGACCTGGAGGTAATATGTAGCCCTTCTATTCCTTTCCTGGGGCTCATTATTTTTGCTGCCTCAATTGCTTTTGAACAGAAAAGTTAAACACAAAACGCTGCCTGAACAATGGAAGTAATCATTACAATTTTTTTTTATCAAAATTCAGCCCATCAAGTTCTGTAGATTTCAGACATAACCAAAAATCCTTTTCCCAAATCCTACTGTTCTATACCAGGCCTTCCCCAGCTCGTGGGTTATGTAGCAAAGGAAGAAACAGAAGCACACTATAATTGAAAGTTTGAACTGTACTCATTTAGCATAGTTCCAGAATAAATGTACCCTGTTGAAATAAGTTAAAACAGAATTGAATCATTTGTAATCCTCATGGCAAAAATATCCAAATTAATATGGGTATGAAAGGTAGAGGTTATACGTTAAAATTTATATTAAGAATCACTTTTTAGATATCATAACTATATTCCAGACTTGGATGGTACAAACTCTTACCTTTTAAGATATAATTAAAATAGATTGAGTGGAAAAAAAGAAGAGATTTAGTGGAGAGTTCAAAGTATTTTTTTTTTAACTTTGACATGTTACAAGTTTTAGCTTTTTATACGTTGTGATTTTACTGAAAGTGTCAGATTAGGTATTGTGTCTGGAAAACATTAGTGAAGGAACATAAGGTATAGAACTGTCAAATCACTATGCTGCACACTTGAAACTAAAATAACATCATAGGCCAACTACACTTTAAGAAAAAAAAGTGTAGTATGGGCTCCTAAAAGGGAGAAGCAAGCTTTCGGAAAATAGGGCCCTTGGATTTATGAACTAGATGACTAGCAGCATCTAGTGGTCATTCCTATAATCAACCCCGCTTGCTCTTCATTTCTCCACTGTTGCTTAGAATTCAGTCATATGACAGAAGTCTAGCAGGTATTGTGAATTAAGTAAGATTAAAAAACTAAGCTGTTGATGACGTGATTTCTCTGGCACTTCTGTTCTCAAGGGCCAGCATGTCTGCCATCTGCCCCTTGCCAGACCTTTAACTTCTGTATTGAAAGCTTTCCAGGACTTCAATAAAATAGTACATGCTGTCTGAAAAATAATAATGTTACTTAATTCTTTTTTTAAGAAAAGATTTGATTTATTGGTTTGAGAGAGAGAGAGACCATACAAGCAGTGGGGAGGGGAAGAGGGAGAAGCAGACTCCCCATTGAGTGGGAAGACCAACGCTGGACTCAATCCCAGGACCCTGAGATCATGACCTGAGCTGAAGAGAGATGCTTTAATGACTTAGTCACTCAGGTGTCCCCTCTAATGTTATTTAATTCTTAAGATATCATATTTATAGTTAAATTATGTATTTTACATTTTATTTTAAAATAAAAAAATAAAATAAGGCCACCTGGGTGGCTCATTCAGTTAAATGTCCAACTCTTGATTTCAGCTCAGGTCATGATCTTGGGGTCATGAGATCAAGACCTGCATCATGCTCCTTTCTCAGCAGGGAGTCTGCTTGAGATTCTCTGTCTCTCTCTCACTCCCTCTGCCCTTCCCCTGTAAAATAAATAAATAAATTTTTTAAAAAACGAAATAATAAAATAAATAACGGGAAACAACATAAACTGCAATCTAAGAAGTTGGTTTTAATACACTTATATAGCATAGATATACAATACCTATACTATTATTTATAGCTTTTGGTATATGAGCTATAGAATTTAATACATTGAAATGCGAGAGTGTTACTTGTCATGAGAAGGGTGGTAACTTTGCTAAACACGGGAGACTGGCCTTAATTTTGCCAACTTTAGCCCTAAAAGGTAAACTAATATTTTAAGACTCCTGCTACAGATTCTCCGTTATTTTAACTGATTAAAATGGCATGCATGGATTTTGAACCATTGTTTATTTTACTCAACTGTTTGAAATCAGACAATAGGAACAGCAGGTTTCAAACGTTGAATACACATAATCTGGCAGGGAGGGCTCATATGCATACAAAGAAATAATAATAGCTGATAATTACTTGGCAACAAAGTATTTTATATTTTTCATGGTCAATATACAAATAAAAAATGAATACCAATTAAAAATTACTAGGAAATGGATGATTACTATTAACAGAATTCAAATGCTTTAAAAGATTATTTCTTTCAAATATCGATAATATTTATTATTGATACTGAAAACAGAAGCAGGATTGCAAGCTAAAAACAGAGGGGAAATGAAGAAAGAGACTAATGCTGACCATGTACATTTCAAGTGCCAGACGCTGGGTATTTCCTCATGTGCATCAGCCATCTCTAAATCTCCATGACACTTCTGGAGACAGATGTCAACAGCTGTGCCACCCACCCCATTTTATAGGGAAAGAAATGGACTCCCGTTCCTGTGATCATACAACGGGTAAGTGACAAAGGTGGATCTGAATTCAGTTCACTTTGACTCCAAAATCAATGCTGTTGTAGATAATGCTGCTATAAACATCTAGGTGCATGTCACCCCTTGAATTAATATTTTTGTATTCTTCAGGTAAACTGCTGGTAGTGCAATTGCTGGATCATAATGTAATTCTATTTGATCTTAGTACAATTAACATAGTCTGTGTTATTTCAATCCTTTAAAAGATTGCCTTATGACCCAGTATATAGACAATTTTACATAGAATGTATTCTCTATATGTCCACTTGATTAAGGTAATTAAAAGTTTTTTAAAAATCAGCTTATTCTATGATAGAGATTGGTATATTAAAAATCACCCATTATAATTGTAGAATTACCTATTTTTAAAATTTCTTGTGAAATTTTTAGCTTCATCTATTTTAAACCTAAGATATAGAGGGTAAGTACTTACAGTTGTTAAATTTCTGTTAATGTGTTAAATTTGTAGTCTAATTTTTTTATTATAAAATATAACCATTTTATCTTTGACATTGATTTGGCCTTAAATCTTTTTTTTTTAATCTAATTCCAATAAAGCTTCACTAACATTCAAAGGAAAAAAAAAACAATGCTTTCAGTGCTTATCAAATTTTCATATATATACACTAAAAGTAAACTCTGGGCAAAATGCTCTAAATACAATATCAACAATTTTTAGTTCTCTCATTTTTTCACGAGCCTTGGAAAAATAGCTCCTGGGTCACATGTTGTCTTGAAAGCTGCCCCACTGCTCAAGTCTGACTTTTATTCATCAATGAACAAATTTCTTCATTTCACACTTTCATTCAACTATTATGTTAAGCATTCAGGAGACTAGAGAAAGCTTAAGATACAAGTCTAAGTTAAAGGCAACATAGTGTATTGAATTTATACAGCATTAGAGATTCATCTATTTAAAAAAAACAACAACCATGTATTGTGTATCTACAATGTGACATGACAGATACAAAGACCTGAATACCGGGAAATTACTGAAAATATTCACAAGTATGCACAACCCTGAAGACACATTGCACCCTATGTACTATATATAGTGGTTGAGAAGAGGTAAGAATGATGATGTCTGCTTGAAGAACGTCTTGCAGAACTTACAGAGATGTTTGAAGTCTGCAGTACACTAACCTGATTGAGATGGAACGGAAGAGGAGTCCATGGGAAGGCAAGAAAGAAATTGAGAGTAGTATATGGCCTTGAAACATAATTAGAAGGTAATACTACATCGTGGGTAATGACTCTTTATGGCTTTAGAATAATGAGAAATTGACATCACCACTGAGATGCAGGAGAGTTTGATGCAGCTGGAAGAAGCTCTTAACTTCTTAAGTTAACTTAATGACTTAAGTTAACGTTAACTTAACAACTCTTAACACATTAGCTGGTCTAACCTGACACATTCTCTTTCCACGACATTGTTCCCTAGGAGTTACTAATCATTCATTTCCTACTTTGGCAACACTTTCTATTTAATATAGTTGAAACATTGTCCCTTAGTTATGTTGAAGCTGTAGTGTGTTTATTGTCAAAGTTAAACAATAATACCTCTATAATTTAGACCCTCAATCATTGCTTTACACAGTGGCAAGGAACCATAAAAATGTACAAGCCGATGTTGCATAGTGATCTTAACTGTCAATGAGAATTTTTAAAATTGTTCCATGATCTTTACAAATTTTGCCTAAACATGAAAACAACTTACTGTCAGTTAAAAATGTGTAAGGAAATGAAAAACAACAGTAAAACTCATATTTGTCTAGTACACTGTAAGTGAAAGCAATTGGGAACATTGAGAATTAAGGTGTCCTATTTCTTTGTAAAAGACATACCAAGAATGGTGTGGCCAGTCCTTGCCTCGTTCTCCCCATGTCTCTTACAACACAGAGTGAGCATACCTTGGTGAACTGTCATTTTCCTTTCTAAATTTGAATGGCTTCCAGCGTTGCATCCTTGCAATGAGATGAAATATCCCAGAGTACTCCTCTAATGTGCAGGTTTGTGCAGTCGCCACCTTCCCCTCTTCCTCCTCCTTTATGCTGCTCCGTTGGCCATCACCAGGTTGCTCAGGCTGCACACCTAGAGTCTCCGAGGCAGCCAAGTCAACATTCCCATAGTCAGCTACGCTTCCAACTGCATTCACGTCTGACTCGAATTTTACTGCCAGTGTCACTGCCTTTCATTTCTTTGCTGCATTCTCATTTTCGTTGGCGTCTTTGACACCCATTTTGATCTATCTAATTTTCTAAATGTCAGTTGAGTTTATCACTGGGAGACCAGGGAGCAACACAATTACATGCGTGGCTGTCCTGTGTGAACACAAGGAATGACAGATGTGCCATGAGTGAGCAGCCACCAACATATTTCAAAAGAAATGACGTGATTAGCCACTGATCAATATTTACATGTGTTCTTTACATAGAGATTTGTGGAATGAAGAGCTAGCAGCCCTGTTTGCACTTTGTAAACTTAGCTCATTGACTGTGATACTAAAATTTGAACTCTGTTATTAGGGGGTGTCATTATTTGGTATTATTTAACTAAACCACGGTAGCTGAAAATTATGCATAGTGGCACAATGCAAGACACACACACACACACACACACACACACACACACACACACAGAGGATTAAGCACACCAAGGATGGGGAACAACTGGGAATCTCAAATGCAGCTGATTAAAATGAACATAGGATAATTTTGGGAAACATTTTGAGAGTTTCGTAAAAAGTTAAATATATACCTACTGTATGACCCAGACATGTCATTCCTAGATATTTACCCATCAGAAATAGAAGCATATATAATAGAAGAACTTGTAGACAGTTGTTCCTAGTAGCTTTATTTGTAATAGCCAAAAACTGGAAATAATAAAAATGTCCACCAACCTGTGAATGAATAAACAACCTGAGGTATATCCACACAGTGGAACACAGCAAGACAAAGGTTAAAAAATTTATATAGGCAATATAGCATGTATGACTCTCAAAATAATTACACTGACACAAAAGTAAAAGAAAAAAGTATAGACTCTGTGACTCCACTTATAAAAAGTCTGGAAAAATGCAAACTGATTCGTAGTGATAGAAAGAGGACAGAAGGCAATCAGAAAGAAGTGACCAAGAAAAGTAAGAAGACCAAATCAAAGTTACATGAAGAAATTTCTTGGCATTATAGATATGTTCATTATGTTGATAGAGATGGTGGTTTTAGGGTTTAAATATATGTCCAAATTAATCAAACTTTCCATTGCAAATATGTGCAGTTTATTGTCTGTCAATTATATCTCAACAAAGCTGTTGTAAAAGTCAATATATAAATATACTTCATTTTTCTTTGTCTTTTACTGTCATTAACTTTGCATATATTTTTAAATTGTTGTTTCATACTTGTTTAATGGTGATATAAATTAACTGAAATAAATTTGGTTTAGCCATTCCTTGCTGCTGTGGACTGTGGGCCATCAGTGAAGGATCTCAAGATGGCTGGGTGAAAACTTGCTCTAAAATTCGTTGACCAGGTAACTTTTGGAGAGATCATATCCTGAAACCAGAAGGCCATTTTTGACTCCCCCAAATCCTGGAAAGAGACACCTACCTCCAAATCAGCTATTATCCCTAGAAACCACCTGCTATCGACTGGGCTTACTAGAAGGCCAATGTCGCAAATGCTGGGTTGGTAGATGACTTTGAGAAGAAGTTTAATGCCCTGAAGGTTCCCATGCCAACCGTAAATATACTGTTAGGATGGGTGCTGAAGAAAAAGATGTGAAAAGTTGTGCTGACTTTTTGTCCTTCTCAAAGGCCAGAATTGAGGAATATAAAAAAGAGCTGGAGAAGATGAAGAACGTAATTCCGTTTGACTAGTTGACCATTGAAGACCTGAAGGAAGTCTTCCCAGAAACCTAATTAGACAAGAAGTATTCCTATTGGCTTTAGAAGCCAATTGAAAATGTATAAACTTGAGTTGGGGAGAAAGCTCTGGCCCTCGTATTATAAATGCTGGACATTAAAAATAATGATACTATACATAAAATAAAATATATTTGGTTTAACATTTTTCCAAGAATTTTTTCTGATCTTTTGTATTATAAGACAAGAATTAATTAATTATTGATACAATATATTTAAAG
The DNA here is from genome assembly GCF_963455335.1 of Martes martes. Classification (NCBI taxonomy): domain Eukaryota; kingdom Metazoa; phylum Chordata; class Mammalia; order Carnivora; family Mustelidae; genus Martes; species Martes martes. The sequence goes on along the minus strand of NC_137893.1, from coordinate 72,810,719 downwards.
TTCCATGCCATTCTTACTATCCAGAAAATTTCTAAAAATAAGTAATGAAATCTGTAAGATTTTTAGACTTTTTACCTTAATTATGTGGCTACTAGATCTATATAATTTTATCATTAAAAGTAGTTAATGAAATCTGAAAGATTATTAAGCTTTTTATCTTAATTGAATGACTAAATAGATCAGTGTAATTTTATCATTAAACGTAATTAATAGAGCTGCCAGCTGTTAGAATAGGAACCTAACTGGTCACAGAAACACTTAAAAATAAAAACTGAGCTTCCTTTTTTCCAGTGGGGAAGTTTCCAATTACTTTAGAGAAAATAAATTAGGATAATTTAAAATATAGATTATAATTCTGGCCATACTATTCAATTTAAAATAAAATTAAAAATTTTACTAAAATATTGGTTTAAATGTACTCTCCAGAAATGACATAAATGGTTGGTATCCTAAGATGAATTTACTGAGCAAGACATTTGAAATAGTATTTTAAAATAAGTATCGGTAAGTTTTATACTTGCAGAAATCAGGAGGAAACATAGGCCTTCTCCTTTGCTCCTCATAATTTATGTTTAAGCCTATGTTTTGACATCACTGAGTCAAACTTTAAGGCGGACATATCTATGAATCAGAACAGGAGCAGGTAGGAGACAAGGGGCCAAATCTAATCATTCATGCTTTCTTGTTGCTGTTGCCAGATGGTAATTGGGTGTTTGTGGCCCTGATTGTGGTTAATGGTGAGGTATTCTTGCAAACAAAATTAAAATTAACAAGTTTACATGCATAGTTCACTTTATATACATTGATGAATAAGTTAAAAAATATCAAGTTTCAGAAGCATTAAAACTGCTAGTTGTCAGTTTTGGCATATGATTCTGTGGAGTACTGTTAACCTCACCCAGAGGTTGGAATGTTACAGTATCTTAGTAATGTTGCTTGGCATTTCCAGTGATTAAATATTTGCTCTAAGCTATAGTTCTTTGTAGCTGCTTTAACAGAAGAAGTGCAAAAAGAAGACAGGAATGTTGTTGAATACCCCAACATGAAATCAGAAACTGATCTAAATCTAATACAGCCTAAGCAATATCAAAATCAAGGTGACAAAATATTTTCACTATTGAAATGAGTGTATAGGAAACAACATGTACCCTAAAAATTCATCTTAATAATTCATCCAACATTAAAGCAACATTTTCTATGCCTGGAATATTTGTCTCAGAACAACGACCAAGATTATGGATGAGGACAATTGCTGCTTTTTGTGTTGTAAAATTTGATTTTAAGAGTAATTAATGTTAAACAATAAATAATTGTTTTATTATCATTTAATTTTAATGATTTTTATTTAAAAATTATTTCATTAATGTTCCCTTCTTTAATTTTTTTCTAATAATCAAATATCTATTTCAAGTAAACATTTTTACATTTTATCACAATAAATTGTCTCTTAAGAATAATAAATCATGCATTTATTATCATCTCTTTATTTTCTAACTAAAAACCTTTGAAACTAAAATTCTGTCACACAAAATGATTTCCTATTTATTATTATGGGCATTTACTATTATTTTCAGGCATACGGATAAATTGTCATTTTAAAATATAAGAAAAACTTGTGATTTGGAGAATTCCCCAGATCCCCACAAATTCCAGTTTCCTATGCCCAAATTCCCAGTATTAGTATCCATATGGAATTTGAAAGCACCTTGTTAGCAATTTTATTTATTCCCCACTTTAACAGTCCTGTATATATAGATTTATTTGAAGTCTAACTTCACCTTTAATTTCCATGGCTTGTGGGTCATTAGTCCTGGGTTATCAAGTTGTTCCAAGACTTTCTAAACCCATGTTCAAAATTTCCCTTCCCTATACTTTGTTGTGAGAATAGGATGTAGTAGTATTTTGAGTACATCTTTTCATACATATATCAAAATAAAATAACTCAGTTACTCCAAACATTCTACAATGACAAAAATCACCAAAAGTAACATAAAACAAAATATATGGTCTAATTCTCTCTCTCATAAATGAAACATATTTATAACAGACTCTGATAAAGTGAATTAATATTTTAGACTTTTAGGATCTAAATGAGAAAAAAAATGTAGGATAGTTTTTACTTTTTAATACTTTAAATATATGAACCAGTAATCCAGATGAAATTATTATCAGGGAATTATTTCCATGTAATGAGAGATGAGAAAAGATTTGGCCATTCTCCCCCAATGGCATACTATGAGTCTAGTCAAGGATATGACCACTTAAAACAGTTTTGCCACTATTTCACTATCAACCTCTAACTTAGAAATAAGAATTCTTTGCATATCTTAATATTCATTGTAAATACACAGCCCAAGCTTGAGGTTTCCTCATATTGTACAAAAAGAAATAAAAAGAATTCAATTAAATATCAGGGGTATGTCTAAAAATGTATAAATACCATTATTTGTTAAATACTTCGATAACACTGACTAAAGAGTTTAGCTTTTACTCTTGAATACTGTATAAGATAAGAATTTGGCATACATTGTAGAAGGCATTTATTTTTAACAAAAAGATTTGGGGGCATCTTAAGAAACATGCTGAAGAAAATGTGTTTCTTATCTTTTATTAGTATGTGGGATAAATATATGAAAATATTTATGAGATTATCCCAAGGGAAAAATGCATTCCAGCAAGATAAAAGTATATGCCTACTAACAGAGTAGTAGAGCAAAGGCAGAGGAAAAGTATGTGCCTAACATTACATACAATAAAATAAAGTGCTTGCAGGGGATTATAATGTGCACTTTGAAGGAGGTTTGCTGAATATCTACTTCCTCTGTTAGCCACATCAAATAGCAGTGTTTTACTTATATCATTTTTCTTATATTTATTATGAAATATTTCATATATACAAAAACCTAAACATAACATGATATAATATACATATAATATAAATACATACAAGAATAAAAAACATACACACAAGCATAAGAAATAAAACATAAGAAATAAAACATTACCGATATACTCGAAGTCCCTTAGGTTCCCATCCCAACCCCTCCTCAAATTTCACCGTAGGGGTAAGTACTGTTCTGAAACTTATTCTGATCATTCTCTTGCTTTATCATATGCATGGAACAAGGCAAACAACTGATTACATTTAAAGCTCAATGACTTCATATCTATGTGTATGCTCATGTAACCAGAACAGAGATTAAGATATATTAACATTTCCTGTGCCCCCAGAAAACTCTATTGTATCTCTTCCTGGTCATACCAACCCCAATGCTGCAAACAGTATACTTCCTTCTATTAATATAAAGTGATATTGCCTGTTCTTAAAATTAATATAAATGGAGTCAGAGAGCATATAATATTTTTAGAGGGTGGAGGAAGAGCAGAAGGAGAGGCAGAGAGAGAGAATCTTAAGCAGGCTCCATGCCCAACACAGAGCCCAATGTGCCCAGTGCAGGGCTTGATCTCACAACCTTGAAGACATGACCTGAGCCGAGATCTAGAGTCGGACACCTAACTGACTGAGCCACCCAGGTGCCCCCAGCATATATGACTTCTACTATTCAACACTGTGGCTTTGAAATATATTCACATTGTTGTGTGTCTCATAGCACTCAAATTGTTGCTGCCTCATTTTCCAGGATTTGTCTGGACTACAGCTCATGGGCATGGATTATTCCCATTTTGGACCTGTTATGAGTAAGGCTGATACAAACATCTGTGTACATGTCTTATTGGTAGTCTAATGCATTCAGTTTTGTTGGATTTACACCTATGAGTGGAAATTCTGGGTCAGAGGTAGGTATAGGATTATTTTTAGTAGATACTGCAGTTTGCCAAAGTAAATGTATCACATTAAACTCCTACCAGCAATATGTGTGAGTTCTGATAGCTCCACACTTTCTTCAAAACTTATTCTTTTCATTTTTTTTCTTTAAATTTTAGCCATCTGGTGGATTTGTAATGGTGCATGTCATTGTGGCTTTAATTTGCATTTTCCTAAAGACTGCTATGATTTTGAGCACATTTACATATGCTCATTATCCATTTGGATATCCTTGTACATGAAATGCCTGCTTAAGTCCTTTAAATTCTCTAAAAATTAGGTTGTCTGCCTTTTACTTAATGGTTTGTAGGCGTTATTTTTATGTTCTGGATATAATTTTTATGTTGAATGTATATATGCAAAAAGTCCTCTCCCATTCTGTAAATTCTCTTTTAACATAACCATTCCTTCTTGATTCTCAGATCTTTATATCTGGATTTATTTTCTTTCTTAGAGTACACCCTTTGTGTAGTCTAGTACTGAGAATTCAAGTCACTGCAAATCCTGGTTTTGATTACCTGTGAAAGTCTTCATTCTTATTTTTAAAAATTACTTAATTTGGTTCACATTTCTTGAGAGTTTTTCTCCTAGAACCCTGGCTTTTAGCTTCTGTTTTGACCTTAGAAAAGTCTACTGTTTTCCCAATTATTGCCCTAGCCTTATCTTTGTACTCATCTTATCAAATTTCACTATAACATGATGTGTTGGGAAATTACTTTTTTATCTTTCTTGAGATATGCTATACTTTTAATATCTGAGAATTAGAATCATTTATCAATTCTAGAAAATTCTCACATATCATCTTTGAATATTGCCTCACGTCAGCCTTGTACCACTCTCTTAATTTAATTACACAAATGCAATGCCTTCTTGAACTCATCTCAACATCTTTTAACATCTCTTTTATATTTTCTGTTCTCCTTCTTTGACGCATTCTGCATAACTTAAGGTCTACCATCTCATTAACTTTCTCTTCTGTTGTGTCTAACTTTAAAAAAAATTATTATATATTTTTTGTTTCCTTTGTACTCTTGCAAGAAAAACACCACTGAATCTCACTTTCAAGTTGTCCATCAAATATATGAGACACCATAGGTTCACCCAGCATCAAGTTTATTCAGCTTTAATAAAGGGGAAAAAGCAGATAGGAACACTACGTGAGAAGGATGACTCTGGAAGCTTCAGACACTCAGGTGCGGCATCTCATGTGCCCAATCATTTGTACTCTTCTAAGAAATGACAAGAAGGTGGTAAGAATGTCAGTCACATCAGAATAGGGAAGCCAGAGAGGCTAGAGCCCCTCAGTGCAAGTATCTTTTTGGTCACCTAAAGGGGTACGTAGCTAGCTCCCATTCTTTAGTGTGGCTTCAGTACCTTAATGACAGAGTATGAAATAAATAAGAATAACAGCCATGCACAGAGTGCTTGAGTTTATCCTTTCATAAAGTAGATCAAGTAATAGATGGAGTCTTCTGGGCCAAATCTATTTCACGGTAAGCTTACTGGTTCCATAGACACTACCAGTGGTCGTTCCCTCATTTCTCAAGTTATAATCAAAATAGACATACATAGTGGCTCTTGGAACCACAGCAATGGTCCCTTGGTCTGTGGAGCAAGAGCTATTCTAGTAGAAAAAGCTGAGATGAATCCTTTGAACCCCTTCTTCACTTTCTCCTGACCAATATTGTGAACATAGAACAAATCATATCCCACGTGTATTGGCAAAGATTTGAAGATATATAATATGTTAGATAGGAACAATCCTTAGGGAAGAAAGTCAAACAAAGTGTGGAAGGAGATAGGAAGAACCAAGTGGGGTTGAGGTTATAATTTGAGGAAGTGTCTTCTGGGCAGGCATTTGTACAGAACCCAAGGGACTGAGGTGTGTGGATATCTGGGCAAAACGCATTTCTCACAAAGAGAAAGCAAATGCGAAGGCCTTGAAGCCAGTGTCATGGCGTGCTGGATGAGCAGTGGGGAGGCCAGCATGGCTTGAGATCATTGACTGAGAAGAGGCCAGAGAAGTGACAGCAATGAATCATGTGGGACTTCACAGATCATTTTAGGAATTTGGGCTTTTACTCTTGAGTGAGGTGAGAAGCAATGTGGTGTGAAATAATACTTTTTTTTTTATATATGTGTTTTAATGAGATCATGCTGGCTACTTCATTAAGAATAGACTGATTGGCAGCAAGAATAGGAGACCAGCTATGGGGTTAGTACAAGTGGAAGCAGTAGAAGTGGTAAAATTGTGGAAGTATTTTTATACTTTCATTCTATTAGATTCAGTTGTTAGTATTCCAGCTTCTTGGGAGATATTACCACAAATTTCATATATCCTTTTCCCTTTGGAAGTACATGGAGCACTGGGTGTGGTGCAAAAACAATGAATTCTGTTATGCTGAAAAGAAAAAAAAACCTGCGACTTTTCATACAGAGCCTGTGCTTAACTTACTATTACTCATTTTTAAATATTGTATTAGTTTCTGCAATTGAATGAATATTTATTCCCCCCCCCAAGTTTATATGTTAAAATCCTAACCTCCCATTGTGATGGCATTAGGTGGTGAGGTTTGGGGAATGATCAGGTTATGGTAGGGATCTCACATAAATGGAATTAATTCCCTTGTAAAAGAGACTCTAGAGAACTATGTTGCTCTGTGAGAATACAGTGAGAAGTTTGCAACATGGAAAAGGATGGACTCTCACCAAAACCCAACCATGATGGCACCCTGGACTTTGGATTTTCAAGTTCTGAGACTATGAGAAATAAATTTTTGTTGGTTATAAAAGAAAAAAAAGAAAAGTACATGTATCTTGAGCCTTTGGATAAACATCCAGAAGTCTCGTTAATTGACCTTGATCTTAAAACAAACACTTTTTATATCAAAGTCCTGATTATAAGAGCCAAACACATCTCAAAAAAAAAATTTACCTTTGTTCATTTCTCACTCCCTTCCATCCCCTTCATAAAGTTGCTTGCCTGATTCTATTAAGAGGAGGGCAATATTAATAATTGGGAGTTTTGGCAGCTATCTATACAGCCTAACCATACTGTGAACTTTGGTCATTGTGTCCAGCATTCTGGGTCCCTGCTTGTGGCAGAAGGGCAAATTCTGGGTCCCTGCTTGTGGCTTCTTTAACACAGGAGGCCTTCTTCTTAGTGTGAAAAGCTGAATTCAATTCCAGTTAAAGAATTTTAACTTAGTTTTTATAGGATGAGTCATTCCACAGTTAAACATGATAAAGGACACACACACACACACACACACACACACACACACACATACACACAAAAGAAAATTAGAAAATTTATTTTCAACCTTCCAAAATCTTCCACAGATGAACTTGACATTGATTAACACTTTTCAATAGCAATAGCCCTGGAAGCAAAGTACCTAAAAGGATTTGTATTAAGTTAGAGATGTTTATAGATGATGTCCCCTAGAAAGACCCAGGTGGTTAATGACCAAACCTAAGGCATGCATTCTCTTGATTTGCCTATTAAAGGACTGTACTTACTAAAAGTACTAATTTAATTGTTCTCATATACCAAATGAAAACCACTAATTCTTCACTGTTTTTTGAAAAACAGAAAATTGGCCTATGAATTTTAGGAGTTTGACAACATTGTCCAATTGAGAAAGGATTCTCTGTGGAATTCAAATGTGGGGACGTAAGCTTTGAAAAGTTCTTGTTCTTATGGGCACAAACCAGCAAAATAAGTAAAGGCAAAACCATCTCAGAAAATTCAGAAGCTATAAATAACAAACTATAACATCACATCAAGTCAATAAATGATCTTTAGGGTATTGGAAATCAGAATTCATTTCTGCTTAAAAAGAAAAACAGGTAAGGGGAAGTAAGCTATAGTCAGAATATAAACATTGTGTGAAAGATCTCTTACTGCATTGTTTTTTTGTTTTTTGTTTTTTTTCCTGTTGAAAAGATGTTTCATGATTTGTTGCCTTCCAAAATTCTTTGGCACTAAACCAATGAATAATTTTTCTATCTAATATAAAATAATTATGAGATAGGGGATTAACCAACAGTTTTTGTATGGAGCATGACCTATGAACAAAGCCCAAAGCTTGCCATTAAATTCCTGTGTAACTAACAAGATCATTTCTCTGTCTCTTCATTTTGCTAGAGGCAAAATAATATTGTCCCTCTATACTTAACACATAACAATACATAAGTGAGATTGTTTTCTTATAATCTTAACAAGCATCCATCTAAAGTGTTATCTAGTACACAGTACATTAAAAATACAGCATATTATCAGATTTTCAATGATACTGCAGTTATGAACTCTGGTTGTTAGGAGTCAGGGGAGAAAGTTATAGAGAATTCCTGTGACTCATGATAGTTTTGGCTGTTAAGCCTCAAACACTTATTTACAAACAAACTGAAAATGTGAAATCAAACTAATTTTCATAGCTCCAAGGAGATCAGATAAGAGACTTAGGTATCTCAAATCACTCTCAGATATAATTGTTTTTTCAAGTTATTTTTAGCACAAATGAGGGTAATTCTAGAAAAATGGCAAGACAAATCCTGAAAAACTGAAAATATTTGGTGAGCTTTCATCCTATTTTCAACTGGTTTTTACTCAGAAACGGAAAGATAAAATTAATTTTCGATTACCTCATGACTGGAAGGGACGATGAGAACTGCAAAAAAGTAACAATACAGCAATATAGACAGATTGGGGCTCAACAGAATAGACTATGTGAATCCCCTATCATAGGTTTCTCTCTAAGTATTATCTGTTACAACTTTTGAGGTGTTTTTTTTTGTTTTTGTTTTTGTTTTTGTTTTTTTCCTTTGCAGTGGCCAGTTTCTTCTGTGGTCTGTTGGGGAATAGTTGTCTTCACCTGAAGGCTAAGCTTACTTTTCCATTGCAACATTTATGTTCACTGCCCAGCTGGCTTCAGTGGCATCTCATTATTTTTGATGTTTTTTACTTTTGAAGATTTCTGTAAATAAAGAAAAATAAGAGGGGTTCATCGGAAATATGTATTGGACGTAGCCAAGAAAGAAACTATGTGCTTTCAAATACTGTTTATAGTACACTCACAGGCATGTATGTTTTTTTGAAAAATAATTGGGAGCACATTAAGAGGAGGCAAACACACAAAAACAAAACTGAAGTAAACTAAACTAAACAAGGAAGAAATGTAAACTCAAGGCAGAAATTTCTATGAGGTAGGACGTAATACCTTAAATTTGCAAAGTGTTTCTCTGGGTACAAAGTGCTTTTCTTTACATTTTAGTTAATCTTTATAAAAACTCCAGTATGCAGGTAGTGTAAGGTAAAAAACCGAATCCGCCATAATCCGCCATGAAGAGACCTGCCCAGCAATCACACAGCAAATAAGAGACTGAAGCTTGATTGTGCTCTAAAAGTGTCTGATTGCAGACCCATCACCTTGGCTGTGCCATGATGCCTGCAGGATAGAGCCCAAACCTAGTGGAGTTCTAAAGACTGCAGAGGAGGAAAAGAGTAATGATAAACGTTAAACTGAACAGGTCTCAAGCATAAGCAGAGTGACTTACCCTCTCATGAGCATATTCGGACTTGACATTAACGTACAATAACATCATATCAAACCCTCAAGGAAAGCAAGCTACACTGCAGTTAGGAATTCTGTGTGTTCAAGCAAGACACTTCATTCCTTTCCATTTTGGCTTTGTGGAACATGGGGGATGGGTGGTTTAAAAAAATTCTAACAGCATGCGCTCTAATGGTCAAGAGGTACAGAAGACCAGTCCTCTCTTGCCTTCCCGTACTTCCACTGTACTAGTGATCTGTTAAGTGTTAGTCACATGACCCTGAAGAGGAGCACTCTGAGGCTCTTGACTCTGGGCTTTCATTTGCCTGTGACTTCCTCCCTTCTTTCCCTCCTTCCTTTTCTTCCTCTTTTCCCCTCCATTTCTTCCTTTCTTTTTTCCTCCCTCTGTCTCTCTGTTCTTCCTTTTGTTTTTTCCTTCTTTCTATCTTTTTCTCTTTTTCTCTTTTTTTCTCTCCCCTCCTTTCCCCTCCCACCACCCCCCTTCTTTCATTCCTCCCTTCCTTCCTCTCTCCCCCCATTCCTTCCTTTCTTCCTTCCTTCTTTTTTCCTTTTCTGCTATATACTAGCTTTATAATCTTCAAGAAGTTACCTAGCCTTTATGCACCTCATTTCCTCATCTTTAAAATGAAGAAGGAGGAAGGGATAATAATTCCTATTTTACAGGGTTATGACAAAGATGAAATGAACCAACAGATGTAAAGAATTTTACATTTAACACTAAGTTTACTGTCTCCCAACTGTTAGCTATTTTTATTATAGGTGTGAAATATAAAGACAAAATATAGCTTCGTGACCTCTGAGGAACTCATAAACTAACTGGGGAAGAAGAAAAGATATGTCAAAGCAGAAAGAAGTGGAACTTCTCCACATACCATGTTAATTTCCCTGGAAATCTCAATTTATGTTCTTGTGTCAACACTTCCCAGTGTTAACTGCGGCTGGGGTTGGGGGTACGTGGTGGGATGGGGGTAGTCAGTGGCCTAAAGAGAGAAACTCTGGATTCCATGGCCTTCTTGATTTTATTCTCTCTCATTATCTGCTAGCCCCAGCTGCTACCTTTAGATTTTTAGGTCTTCCTCATATCACAAACAGTAATAAAACTACCCACCATCAAGTACACATTATAGATGAAAGAACACAGGCTTTTTAGGCAGTATGCCCAGATTTAATTCCCACTTCTTTCACCTACAATCTTTGTGACTTTATCTGTAAAAAGGGATAACAACATTATTTCTCCTACGGTATTGCTTTTCTTCGGGGAGGGGAGGAAGGGGAGGAGGACAAATAAAATCGAGATTTTGTAGGACAGAGAAAGGGAATCTGAAGAACTAGGTCTGATTCCTGATTCTAAGACCTACAGGCTGTATGTCTGGTGGAATGTCTGAATTTCATTTCTCTATCAGGGAATGAGTTGTGATAGTAATAAGTGAATCACAGAGTTGAGGAAATATCAAACGAAATAATGGTCCTGCAAGTGCTTTGCACAACGTAAAGTGCTACAGAAATATTACCTGCTATTATCATCTCATATTCACATAAAACTATAATAAGCCTGAAGTCTGAAAGTTCAATCTGTCATCTTGACAGTTATTAGTCTCACTCTCCCCTGTCAATAAACTGATTTAAGATAGGACATAGTTAAGCAGAAAAATGGGAGGTGAGGGAATCAGAATAATCAGATTATCTCAATATAAAAAAATAGGATTTAAATAATCTTTGTTTTGGAAGGGACCTTACAAGTTGCCTTTCCTTGCCTGATCTAGCCCAATCTTCCATCCAGTGTAAGAAGGCCCCAAGTAACACTTGTGTTCTTGTGGCGCATTCAGGTTGACAGAATGAATTTTACATTGAATAGAAACTGAGTTCTTTATTGTGTTAAATTGTAAGAATCTCAATGCGTGCAGGAGCTGATTTTCCTGACAATAATTTAGATTTTAAAATTCAAATTGATTTAAAAGCTTCAACTCTTTCAGCATTCATCAATTCTTCCTTTTGGAAATGTGACAAACCTAACATGGAGGTGATGTTTCTTACATTGAGTTGAATATTCACTGATTGCTTTTGAATTCACATTTACTTAAATGATCAAATTAACTGAGGGGTGTGGAATCGAGTACACTCCTTTGAGATCAAGCCAAACACTTCAACCACAGAAGGACAGATAAACAATGCAGTTTAGTTTTGTTTTTCTCTCTATAAAGTATCCTCTGGTAGTTAAAATCTGCATCTTTGTAAGAATAGCCTACTATTCAATCCACAAAATAAAGCTTTATATATGTAACATCAGATGAATTTTTTGAACGAGAAGATTAAGGTGAAAGAAAAGCCTCCGTTTCCACTTACTTTATAAAAATCAAGTTCAAGTATATCTAAAATTGCTTTACATTCTCTTCTAGAGCCAATGCTTCCTAAAGAGTGAATTTGAACCACCGCTAGTCAGACCCTGCTCACTTTCCTTTTCAGGAACTTTGGGATCCAGTCTCCTCAAATTGCTCCAGCTGATGATGAACAGTAGAGCCTGAAGTAAAGAACATCTATTTCTTGTAGGGGGCAACTCAGCTGCAAAATGCGGTTTTCTGGAATCTCCTCTGAACCTTTTCAACCGGATTTGCACCCATGTACCTACCCACTCTCACAACAGTACCAATCCTCTCCTTGCCTTTTCTTAGGATCTTTTGTATTGAAGTCATTGGTTGAGATTGAAATATCTGCTTTATTCTTCCTCTCATCATATAACACCATTTTCTGGAGGCAAGTCTTATATTTATACTCTTGGCAACTGTTTCTGCATGCAAGAAATGTTTGATGGTTCTCACACATTATCTGCCAAGTCCAAAATGGGAGTCTGGGTCTCATTTCTCTGGTCAAGAAATATTTACCAAGAACCTACAACAAGGCAGATACTCTTTTAGAACCTGAGGATACAGCAAATTGCTACAAATCCCTGCCTCCATGGTACTTTCATGTGGGAAAGGTGTAAAGCAAAGAAGTAAAATGTACAGTATGTTGGACGGCATATGGGAGACAGGCAGCCCCAGACAGGAAGGTTAGAATTTTAAGTAAAGTCTCTGTAGAAGGGATCACTAAGAAGGCAGTGGCTAAGGAAAGACCTACAGAAGATGAAGCTGGAAGTCATGTCACTCTCTGGAGGAAGATTACACCACTTGAAGAAAACAGTCTGGGTAGGTGTTGAGGATGGAGCATACCTCTAGTTTTGGAGAAATAGCTGGGGAGCTGATGTAGGTAGGTAGTGAGAAAGGGGGAGAAGTAGAGAGATCATTGGAGGGATTGGTAGAAAGGTGTTATATGATCTAAGGATTTCACATATTCCTTCTGGCTACTGTATTGAGAATGGATTAGGTATGAGACAAGGGCAGAAGCAGACTGACTAGGAAGGAAGTTTGTGATACAAGAATCCAAACAAGAAATAATGATGACTTAGATTTGGCTGACAACAGTAAACATGGTAAAAAAAAAATCATATTCTAGATATTGCTTGAGGATAAAACCAATAGGATTTGCTGAGAGAGTGGGTGTGATGAGTGGGAAGAGGGAGTTTTTCATAATTCTTCTACCTCGTTGTTTTTCCAAGTGTGGTCCAAAGACTCCCTGCCTCACAGTCTTGCAAAAGACATGTCAAAAGAGATTCCTAGTTTCTACCTGGGAACTACTGAATCAAATTGTTAAGGGCAGAGGTTGGGAAAATTTTATTCTAAAGGGTCCAACAGTAAATATCTTAGGCTTTACATACAGTTTCTGTCAAAATCATTCAGTTCTGCTGATACAGTATAGAAGCAGCCATAGGCAACATTAAATGAATGAGTGTAGTTTTTGTTGCAAGTCAACCTTATATAGATAATGAAATTTGACTTTCATGTAATTTTCACGTGCCAGAAAATATATATATTTTTTTATCTTTCAAACACTTAAAAATGAAAAAACAAAAGTTCTTATCTCATGGACATACAAAAACAGGCAATGGGACAGACTCTCCCACTGCTAGTTTGCCCATTTTCCTCTAGAGAGCAGATTCCAAGAATATGTATTTTTAACATGCTCATTAAGTGACTTTTTTTATACACAAGAACTTAGAGAATCACTGCAATAAGTTTTGAGAGTTATTGTCATCTGTTCTTTTTTCTTTTGCTTTGTTCATTGGTAAGAATAAAGACAGATTTCTTTAATAAAATGAGAAACAGAATTGGTTTGGAATAATGGATAAAAGCAAGATCCTCATCTGCCAACAAGAAAAAAGGTTAGAAGTAAAGAGAAAGGAGCTGAAAGTTAATTATGAAAATAATTAGGCAATTGGAGAGAAACTCAAAAACTTACTTTTTAGAAGTAAACTATAGTTTAGAAATGCATTTATCAAAATGAAATCTTGCCATTTGCGACGTGGATGGAACTAGAGGGTATTATGCTTAGCGAAATAAGTCAATCAGAGAGAGACAATTATCATATGATCTCCCTGATATGAGGAAGTTGAGAGGCAATGTGGGGGGTTTGGGGGTAAGGAAGGAAAAAATGAAACAAGATGGGATCAGGAGGGAGACAAACCATGAGAGACTCTTAATCTCACAAAACAAACTGAGGGTTGCCGGGGGGAGGCGGGTGGGGAGAGGGTGGTGGGGTTATGGATGTTGGGGAAGATATGTGTTATGGTGAATGCTGTAAATTGTATAAACCTGACGATTCACAGACCTGTACCCCTGGGGCTAATAATACATTACATGTTGATAAAAAATAAAAAATTATTAAAAAAATACTGTAAAAGAAAAAAATGCATTTATCATTAAAAAGGATCAATCAATGATTTGTGCATGATTCCATAAAAGTCAAAGGCAGAGGTCACCATATGTACCCAGTTCCCTGTTCTACACAGGTTAAGGTACTGTCATTGGTCTGGAGAACAGTAGTATTTTGCCCTATGAAAGAATGCCACCTATCATAATTTGCACATCACGCATGCAGCTCATCTCTGCTTGTAAGCAACCTTGTGGTTTAGGTCTCAGGTAGTATTTGAATTTGCACCACGACATCTCTTTTTTTTGCTTGATCATCTAACGCTTTGATTGCTCTTTCTCTCTAGTGTCACACTCAAATCATAAGAAAATACAGGGGAAACAAGAAAAAATTAATTTACTTAAACAGATCTCTTAACCATAATCATAGTACAAAATAGTGATCATTTTGGGTTTAAAAAACTGACTTTGATTTTTCATTTAGTATTTCTCAACTTCATCCCTACTTTGCTGTCATTCTATTCTCTTCTTTGTCTCAAATTTAACTCACCAATGTTTCATTTCTGAGACTGAATCAAATAGAAATTGACAATATATATTTCAGAGAAAATAATTTTCGAAAATATAACTCAAGTGCAGTGTCAAGTCCTAATAGGTAGATACAAAACTCCTAGCAAACAGCCTTTGGGTTATCTCAAGAATTTATTGGTGAAAAAAATAATAGGTTTCTAAGCATTTAGTGAGCATTATGAAAACTATACGAGAGGAATGAACAGAAAAAGGAAGTGGAGAGGAAGACAGGACTTCAAACAGGTTGCTCAATAGTCCATCCTGGTCTAACACTCCTGACTCCTGACAGCTGGAAGCTATATTTCTTCAAATCTCTGATAGATTCTGTGGTAAACCCACATGAGACGCGGTTAATATGATGCCACAGCAATCCGTACAGTGCTAACCAAAAGCTGTTGATTGAGTCTATGATAACAATAATAATAAATTTTTTGCATCTACTCTGTGCCACTCGCACTCACAATTTCATGTGAGGCAGGGCTTTTTATTCTCATTTTACAAATAAAGAAACAAAATCACAAGAAAATGTGACACTCTTCAAAATAAGAGTTCAGTCTTAGGTCTGCCTGATTGCAAAGCCTGCATATTTCCCTCTATACTTCACTATCCTGCAGAATGTTTCCCCAGTGATTGATGTTCCTGTCCAGCCACAGATTGAGGATCGAGTGGAGTGAAAAGAAAAGAAAAGAGAAGAAATGAAATGACATTAAAAAGATTGTTTGCTTAGAGAAGTGTTTTTTTCCCTTTCAGTATGGTATATGATTTTACTTTTATAATTAACATTCTGCTGATGAGACCTCCCATTGGGGAAGGCTGACGAGTCCGATTTTTCATGAAGAACAAGCACTGCAGGAAATAAATTAATCTCTAGGGCAGAAGAGGGGCAAGGCTGTCAGTACTCACACAACTGCCTAATAGGAAATGATATTTCAAGATTGTTGAAAGAATGAAATGACTATGGGTTCTCTTCCAGCATATTCTTTACATTTAAACCTTCTGAGAAGAGAGAAGTAAATTGCTCTAAAATGAAGAGCAATCTTACAACATTTTACTTTGGGCTGTCAGTACTTCCAGGCTAAGACAGTATTCCCTAGAAACAGGAAAGAAATTCTACCGCGTCATTGTTTTGTTTGTATGATGAAAAATCTGCACTGTTGTTAAATAGAAGAATGAATAATATACCAGATTTTTTGATTACCGGCTTGAAACTATCCAACATTTTATGTAACAGGCTTTCTAGTCTTTGGAGTAAAAGTAATTATTGTGCTTGGAATTACACACTATTTACAATAATGCTGAATTATTGAAGTGTGCTTTTATTAAGATTGTGAAACAGTAATATGTTTTATGATATCTAAAGTACCTGTCTCTTGATGGCCTGTATTCTGTCATTCATCAGTCAAGGTCTTTAAGATGGAACACTGGTCCTGTCTAATTCTCAAAGTCGTTCTCATAGAGAACCACCTCATGTTTTATTTCTCATAATATAAGTAAAATCTGAAGTTTAGATTAAATATTAAGGTTAAGTTAAAACCCAGTATAAAAATTTGGGGGGGCAGCTGGGTGGTTCAGTGGATTTAGCATCTGACTCATGATTTCAGCTCAGGTCATGATCTCAGGATAATGGGACGGAGCCCCAAGGCAGGCTCTGTGCTCAGCTGGGATTCTACTTAAGATTCTGTCTCTCTCTCCCTCTCCCTGCTCACTATCTCTCTTTCAAATAAATAAATAAAATCTTTAAAATTCTTTATTTTCCTGTGGATCTATTCTTCATTTGTAGCTTCTACTTTGACCTCAGTGATGAATTTTTCCATGGAGCTTGTCTTCTCTCCCTTATTTAATGTACCACAATATGTAGCTTCCTACCTGTGGTGAATTACTTCTATGTGCATCTTGCTTAAGGATGACCAACAGTTGCATTGCTCGATGGTTATCAGAATAGACCACAGAATCCCATGCATTCAGAACTGACAGGGCACAAAGATTACTTGGTATGCTTCCTATTTGGATGAAGAAAGTATAACTCAGGAAAATGAAATGGTCTATGAAGGGCAAAACATCTAGCTGTGGCAGAGCAGGGACTAGACCTTAGGGTATGTGCTTTTTGTTTTCTGGCCTCAGGCTCTTCTCACTACTTGACAAGTTGAATTTATGGAGAACACGTCATGGCATGAATTTAATCTAAAGATGGAAGAATAATTAGAAGGACATATCAGAAGTTTCAAAAGAAAGGAAATTCCATTTGATAACTTTGTTCAGGATAGAGTATAAAATTTGTTCAGTGGAGAACGTTTATGTAGGGCAAAAACAAATAAGCATATTTAAATGACTATCTTTTCTGGCAGAGTGCAGTTTCTATGAGACACAGAAGGAGGAAACCCCTGTTCAGCCAGTCAGACCACCAGAAGTGATCTCTGCAATTCATGAGTGACCTACATAATGATCAGATCCTCTTTACAGCTTGCTGGTCATATTCTGATACCATGAGACTTTGCCCTCAACTGAAGGAAGCCACCTCACCCACAGCCCTTCTCAGAAGCTGCAGTATCCGGTGATTGAGTGATGCAGGGGCTATAAAGGCTTGGCCCCCTCACCTCAACACAGCACAGCTCCGAAGAGCCACACCAGCTCCAGGGCTTCGGGTGGGATCAGCAAAGGTCTTTGTCATGACTGTATGATGACTCAGCTTCCCCCTCTGCCCAGACCTGTTTTTGTCCCTCTGCTTTATGTGTTGTTTCTGAGATCATTTCCCAATAAATGTCCCAACCAGGTAATGAGGCATGAAACAAGTCGCTGAAAACAAACATTGGGTCTTCACACATGTTGTCTACCAAAAATAATAACCAGTGGAGTCCTCTGCTCTTCCTGAGCTACTGTGGCTGGAGGAAGGTGGGGAAGTTGTCCATCAGGGAAGGTCAGGACTTCCAGGCCTCTGCAAAAGTGCACTATTTCTTGGACTCAGAGGAGTCAGTGACTCAATTTCAAAGAAGGTTTCCACTTGCCGTCCATGACCACAGAATTCAGAGGGGCCATGGAGTTCCCAGGAGGATACAGTTTTCAAAGGGAAAAAGTGCCGGCAGAAAATGAGGAGCCACAAGAGCCACAGCACGTGGGCACAGCCGGCACTGTGCAGAAGATACAGTCCGGAAGTCAAGTTCTTCTTAGCAACCAGCTCATAAAGATGCAGAAGTTTGTTCTAACAGCTACGCTTCAATTGGAGTCTATGATGTCGTATACGAACTTTAACCTATTTCCTCTAATGTAGTCCTCAAAATAGCCGATGGTGTAGTACTGTTATTAACCCGATTTCAGAAATAGACAGAGACGTTAACAAATTGCTCATGGTATACAGCTCGCAAGTGGAAGCCGAGATTTAAACCCAGCAGTCTGAGTTCAGACCCCAAAGGTTAGCCCCTTAATCATCCTACTTTCAGAGGACTGTTCTTTGAGTAATTTATGGACAAAACAACGCACAGACTTAATAACAAGGTTCCTAAAATAAGATGTGGGCATTGCCAAGCTGCCAAGCAACCAGAGTGAATCAAGGACCCACAGAAGAAGGTCATGCAGGAGATGGGGTGAAGCCTTATCGTCAGTTGCTTAGGGAAGAGGAGCCGGGCCTGACAGCAGTGATCCTAGGTGCAATTTATTGCCCTCCAGGCTGCAGTAGAGCAAACTCTCCTCACATGGTGTGCGTGCAGCCATTCACAGCAAATCTTCTAGTTATTTCTGTTCAATTCCAAAATAAAGAATTTCCTTTGGTATAATTATCAGATACATATTTGAACTGGTTCTACGTCCTCTAACTGGAAGAGTAAGATCTGGGTGTCCAGAAGGAGCAAACCTGGAGAAGCAGCACCTTGGTCTTAATAAGATTTTGGGGTTTTGTCCGGGATGTACTACAAAGACTCTAAAATTGCCCTTCTCACCCAAAAAGAATTTAGGAAGTAACTGATTTATGTCTAAGGACAAAAAGGGGGAAAGTTCAGAAAGGGTATCATTTGCTCCTCCTGAACTCCAGGGTGGCTACTGGATATTCTGAGATCAGCGAACTAGGGAACATGGTAAATGTTAAATAGAGATCCAAGGAGTCTTTTTTTCTTTTTTCTTTTTGCCAAATAAAGACACATATATTGTATTGTACAAGACAAAAACAAAGTTTGAAAAATTTTATTTTTGTTACATCTGACTTCTGTATTTTTACATATGGAATTGTTTTACCCTCTAATTCCTAATGAAGACAGATTCTGTAATTGATTGTAATTGCAAATGGGAAAGAAAGTGAAGCTATTTCCCAGATGAGCATGATAAATAATTTCTAAATAAATGCATGTCGAAATTAACCTAAATAGGGAAATGTCATTTTACTCTTCTTAAATAAAGTTAGGAGTCTCACTTGCTTAAAACCACTTCTATAGGGGCGCCTGGGTGGCTCAGTTGGTTAAGCATCTGCCTTCAGGTCAGGTCATGATCCCAGCGTCCTGGAATCGAGTCCTGCATTGGGCTCCCTGCTCAGCCGGGTGCCTGCTTCTTCCTCTCTCTCGACTGCTTCCCCTGCTTGTGCTCTCTCTCTCTCTCTCTCAAATTAAACAAACAAACAAACAAACAAATAAAATCTTAAAAAAAAAACCACTACTGTAATTCCAGCTCTTCTTTTTTCTTAAGCCACCACTTACAGGCAACATGTTCCAGCAGGTGCTGCCCTGGTCTGGAACACTCCTGGCACTATCCATCCAGGGGACAAAGCTGGGGCTGTCCCACACCAGCCTGGGAAGATGCATACACAGGGTAGATCAGGTAAGTTTCCCATGATTGAAACAAAAACTTTGATCTCAGGAATTTCACTATCTGGTACTTTTTAGGATCCATAATCTTAAGGGGAAAAAAAAAAGTTTTCAATGAATTAATAATGGCTTGAGACTCAACACGCTGTAGCAATATTCACTGCAGTACTTGTTTCTTTATAGTCATGCTTGATTAGTATTTGAAATTTGCAGGAATTGCAATATGCGTGGTTTTCAAAGCCCTTCCCAGGATTTCATTTTTATCACTCGACAAGAGTCAATGAAAAGGCAATAAGAAAAGCTCTATGGGATATTTTTATACAAGTGTCAAAAGCCAGTAAGCTAACTACATGAAAGAACCCAGATTGCACAGACAGAGTTTGAGCAGAAACACTTCAGAGACTTTATATCTAGTATTTTGACTTTTACATGCCCTTGGAGGGGGAAAAAAAAAAAGTGCTAGCTACAAAACCAAATAAGGAGGGAAAAGGAACAAACCATATGCTTAAGAATAATTACAATTTCCATTTTCCTACAAACGAAATGTGAAGTTTCAAAGATAAAGTGTGATAGAAATTGAGCTGCTTTGGTGTGTCTAAAATATATCCAAGAAAGAAAATTCTCATTTCCCTTGCTAACTCATCCCAGATTTCTACAATATAGAAGTTAGTCTGAACGCTGTCAACTTCTCCAGAAGTCCATTTACTCTTATTTTACTTTTAGTAGAGATAAAAAAATATCAGATCGTCATCTCTAGAAACAAAATTATTGTAATTCAAATCTACATTAGGTTATTTATCTGACACATCTTTAAGTTAAAGACATCTCAATTACTATAACCTTTTCTCAACCCATTAATCCTTTTGTTAATTCTACCAAAAATTTAAAAACATTACTGTCATGATAATACAAGCAATATTAAACACTTCTTGGCCATGAAAACCATAAATGAGAAAACGCTAATAAAAAGGAAAAATGAACAGACATATCATTGTGTTTACTATTATACTGCACTTAAAACTACATTTCTTGGGCACCAGGGTGGCTCAGTGGGTTAAAGCCTCTGCCTTCGGCTCAGGTCATGATCCCAGGATCCTGCTCAGCAGGGAGCCTCCTTCCTCCTCTCTCTCTGCCCGCCGCTCTGCCTACTTGTGATCTTTGTCAAATAAATAAATAAAATCTTTCTTAAAAAACTACATTTCTTTTTTTAAAGATTTGTTTATTTATTCGAGAGAGAGAGAGTGCACACAACAGGGTAGGGGGCAGAGAGAGAAAGAATCTTGAAGTAGACTCCCCAGTGAATACAGAGCCTGTCCCTGGGCTGGATCCTAACACCCCAAGATCACGACTTGAGCTGAAATCAAGAGTTGGGTGGGCACCCAGACACCCCTATAATATTTCAGTGAGATTTGCGGTTGAGGCAGTCACATTGACGGAGCCTTATATTCCAAGCAAAGTGAAAGTTAGAATCTGTAAATTAGGCTTGTGGCATGTAAACAATTAAAACCAGTAACATGTGGCTTCACTGACCTGTGGTTACACTGGTAGCTGCTAGTTGAGCTGCCCCACTCTTGCTTCTCTCTTTCTCCAATTCGGCCAAATCACTTTGACAACCAACTGGTACTTTTGAATCCAGGCCAGCTTGATTTGAGCGCAGTTTCTTGGATATGTCTACATGGAGACTCTGAAATGACACAGACCAGAGTGACTGATTTCACAAGTAAATTATCAGTCCAAAATAAATGCTTCCCAGAGATATGACAAGGATAAACATTTATCATATGGCAAGTTATGTTTGTGTATCTGAATCAGAACATTCTATATGTCAAAGTGACTTACAAATTACACTTTCATCAATATATTTTGGTAATCTAGGCATGGGATTTTTGAGATGATCTAAGTGACCAGAATAAGTCATCTCAGACTCAGAACATCATCTTCAAATCCCATTTGAGTATATCATTTTCTTCTTGTGAAACTTAGAAGATATTTTTCATTTAAAACATTTTCACTCAGTTTTTATTATTATAGTTAAATTATCCAGCATTTCATCATATATCACATAATTACATATTGTATAATGAAGAGCAGGTTTCATTTCTGCATTATCTGTAGACTTTTTATAAACCAAATCACAACATCTAGTTTAAATTAACCCACATTTGTATCAGCATTATTCAAACTTGACGAAGCTCCTCCAGTCAGTTTAAGAATAATAATTCATCCTAACAATGAATTATTAATGCACAACATCAATGGACCTTAAAACACATCTCCCATATAAGAGATGTCATAGTGTTTGATGTTATTCTATCACATTGTACGCTTCAAAAGAATCACCAGATAGGAGCAAAAACTAAAGGCCTAAGTAGGAAATGGAACTTTAGGCATTTTGCTTCATATCCAAATTCAGATTAGAATTTTTTCAGTTTAAATATGGCTACATAGTATTCTAGATTCATGCAGTGAAAGTTAGCCAGTCAACTTTAGCCATCCACATTAACCATTTTGGTTCACTAAAGGAAGGATGATGAACATTTTCCTTAAGTTCCTCCTACAGACCATGTGTAGCATTAAATTTATTAAAAGCTTCATGAGAAGCTTGATTGAAAGGCTTTTAAAGTTTGGAAAGGGCCAATAAGGAAATTACCGCCCACCATAATTAAATAACTGGCCCAAATAAACAGAATGAATGGTGCCGAGCCTCAGGGATATGTCTCCCAACCTTTAGGAGTCCAGTGCTCTTCATGCCACTCTACAATCCATTTATTCATTTACCCATTCAGTGCGGTGGACTGGTCGCACTGACAGCCCTGATTCTTCAGCTCTCTCCGTATCCATGTCCCTTCCATGTAATTTTGCCATGTCCTCCTACTCTGGCTTTTGACTCATACAAGTGACTTCTTCTGGATTAATAGGATATTGGCACATGGACATAGACAGAGTCTTGAAAGATACTTGCACAATTGACTTTGATCACTCTTGTCCTTTTACTATGCCATGCCTAGACTAGATTGCTGGACGTTTGGCAGGACAGAGAGTAAAGTCAGTTTACCGTAGTCCTCAGAGCTGAGACAATCAACAGCCAATGGAACCCCAGATATCTGGGTGAACCCAGCCTAGGTCAGTTGAAACGAAGTCAGGTCAGCTGAACCCCACAGCTTCAAGGACTAAATAATGTGGTTTTAGCCATATGCATTAAGTTTTTCTGGTGAGTATGCAGCTTTGTGTGGCAATAGATAAATGATATCTCCAAGAGCCATTTATCTATAGAATCCCAGATACCAGGTATGAGAAAACAAATGTAATATATAAAATGTAATATGTAAATATGACATAGTCTCAGACTTTAAATGGTTTAAACATAGTTTCTTAAATTGTTTAAGTGGAGAATTAAGCTAGAGTGTGTGGGACGTGTGGGTGCCTCAGTCAGTTAAGTGTCTGCCTTTGGCTCAGACCATTGATCCCAGGGTCTTGGGATCGAGTACCACATTGGGCTCCCTGATCAGCAGGGATCCTGCTTCTCCCTCTGCCTACCACTCCTTCTGCTTGTGCTACCTCTCTTTCACACACACTCACAAATAAATAAATAAAATCTTTAAAAAATAAGAGTGTGGTAAGTCATTTGCAGATAATTCTCAAATTCCTTCTTTAATAACAAAAGTTGGGATCCAGGTAATACCACAGAAGGCAACTCAAAAGATCAGAATTTGAATATCAGCATTGATCAAAACAAAACTACTACACCTGCTTATATTTGATTCATCCACAGCCCACAAAATGTAAGTCCATCACCCAGTTTGAATTTTTAAATTTATTGTCAGGCCTGACACATAGTTTGTCTTAGCACATAGCTTTGAAAAGAAGCAGATTCAACCAGCATTTAAGTACTTTCCTGATTTTGATATTAGATGACTTTGGAAAGCATATTATTATTTCAAATGATTAGATGAGTATTAAATCATAGTTTTTCAGTACTGAGCAATAAACTAGATTAAACAAGAAATGTAGCTTCTTGCTTTTTCATAGCAATTTCAATCGATAGTATTAAAATTGCAATTGACAGGATTAAAACAATTAGCAATTTCAACTGATAATATTAAAACATTGAGGGGAAAATGTAAGGTCATGAGAATTTCATGTATTATAATATACCCCAGACTTCAAAGAAGAAACACAGAATTTCAATAAAGTTCTTAACCCTGAAATCTGTAACTTGAAAGGCTGAGCAGATCAAGGCTGATAGATCATAATGGGTCAAGTACTACACAGGCCTGGTGCATCTGGGTGCAAACCTCTGGCAGATTGGGCATTTTATGAACACATTAGCATTTCAATAATTAAGAACCCCATTTTTCTAGAGGCACCCCCACAAAGGGGTCTCCTCTATCTAGTCAAGCCATGTCAAATTTTCCATTCTCTCCTTACCTTTACTTGGTACAGATGGGCTCCTGTTCCCTAGTCCTAATGTAAAGGGAGGTAGATGTTTCTTAAGCTACTGACCCTGTCATATTCTTTCAACCTTGTCTACTTATAGTCAGTCCCTCCCTCCAGTTCCCTGGTTCTCCAAACCATTCACAGATACTGATTCTCCCCATGATGCTCCATTCTTCACTGCCCAATCGCCTTCCATTAAGCATCAATCCCTTCCTCTTTCTCTCTCTTCTTTCTTATCCCTTGGATTCCTCCACAGTGCCTTCAGAACTTTGCTCTGTAGTTTGTAATTTTCACTGCATATTCAGCTTTGTTTCAGAACATTGTCTCTACCTCCCTACCTTGACTAAAATTCCATTCTCCATTGAAGACAGTATTTCTCCTGCAAACAAAGATGGCTGCTTATTCCTCCACACCCTAGATACTCTCAGGACAATGTACTGTCCATTGTTTCTTTCCCTCCTTGCTAAATATCCTTGCTTCTTTGATATTCCTGCCAGCTAGCTATGCACCATCTCCCCTCTTGCTGGAACCAACTATCTACTAATCTCTAGTCACAATCCATCCTTCATAAAAAGAGGAGATCATAGTTTTCCCTTCTGCCCCAAGATCCTGGTTGATGTTCACATCTACACTGACATTCTACTCAATATCCTGACTGGATTTCTTTACTAAAAATGAACTCTTCATTTCTCTACCTTAGACTTTCATCCCCAGAATCACACCTGAAACCTGTCATAACCTTTTCCACCTCCAAAACAACTAAGTGTGTTCCTCTCTCACCTAATCTCCTATCCTTTATTGTCTGTAGTCCAGCCAAGCTCCCATCTCCAATACTGCTTTTTCCACTAGGATAGTTCTTGGGTCTCACCAGAATCCGAGCTCCACTGACCCCTTTGCTTTCTCCATATCCACCAGCCTTCTAGGTTCATTTTCCTTTGTTCTCTACACAATATCCATCCCAGTTTGAAAACTTTCATCTGCCCAGTAGAGTGTCGGACTTTATGCTGCTTTACCCCTCAGCGACATTTGATATGTCTAGTCACTACCTTTCCTTGGCTTTGGTGTCCCTACTACCTCTCTCACTACTCATTCTTAGTCCCTTTTTTGGTTTGACCTTCTTTACCTAAACAATTGACTGTTAAGACTTTCTCAAAGTTTTGTTATTGACCCAGTTTTCTTTGTACCATCCTGGATAATTCCAGTAATCACATGGCTTAACTTACTGTCTATGTGTTTATGACTCCAGGGATAAGGAGAGATTTATTAAATGAGATGACTCTAGGCCTGTGCGCCATGATCAGCACTCTAGATTCTGATTCTAATGTCTTTTAGCTCTACCATTACACCACTCTTCCTTCCTATCTTGAGGCTTAGCTTTTCTGTTTGCCTAGAACATTCTTCACAAACTCTTCCTCCTTAATTTTACTAAGTAAGTCTCAAATTCCTGCAGGTTTTCCCTCACCATGTAGCATTTAGCCAGCACCTTTGTTCTCTAGTCTTTGAGTACCTTGTAGTTTCACCGTGATGCAGTTTTCACAATATAATTAAATAATACCTGGTTTAGTGTTTAATGTCTGTCTCTCTCGTTAAAATATAAACTCACTCAGAATAAGGACTATGCTTGTCCTATTTGTTGTTCTCAGTCCTTATCGCACTACTTTTTAAAAAAATGTTAAAAAAGATTTTATTTATTTATTGAAAAGAGAAAGAGATAGAGCATGAGTGGGGGGATAGACAGAGTGGGAAGAAGAAGCAGACTCCTCGCTGTGCAGGGAGCACCTGTGGGACTTGATCCCAGGACCCCAGGATCAGGACCTGTGTTGAAGGCAGACCCTTAACTGAGCCACCCAGACGCCCCTAGCTCAGTGTTTTAAATATAGTAGATATTAAATAACTGCACACTAAATTAATGGAGAAATGCATGAATAAATATAGACTTAATTTTTACGAATTTTTCTTTGGCTAGTCTATCATTGGATACAACATCGTCACATGTTCCTATGTTAGAAGTGAGATGCAGTCACTTTTAACAGTAACACTTAGCATGTATTTGAAAGGAACACATATTTTAACTTGTTTGATCTGTTAAAAAAACACACATTGCAAATTTTGTGGTTTTAAATGAATTCACTGTTGCAATCCTTGCAAACACTATACGGTATCCCATCTATTTCTGTGGCTCAAGTTAGATTGGTTACTATCTGTGAAAATTATAAATCAAAGAGTGGTTATATTAGAGAAATTGAGAACTTAGTATGTATACACATTGGCCCCATATTCCCTAGGGAAGAAATTGTGACCTGACAATAATGGAAGAAATAAAACTCTGCCAGGTACTACTTCAATGATGTCAAGCCTTCAACCTGAAGATTAAGTCCAGAGGAAAACGAGAAAAATAAAATGTGTGCAGAGAATGGAGAGGAACAGAGATAAATTTGAACTGGCACACATCAAGTCTTTCTGACCACTCTATAGGTGTAGTTCAAATATAAACCCTGTTTATTTTGTGTAATTTTGACTTAACTTGTCATTGGAAATGAGTCGTTATAATCCTGCCTGCTAATGTAAAATGACTATTGAATTATTTTTCATGTTATTCTTAGCTTGTAGTTTGTATATTGCTTTTAGGGTTCCTGTTGAAAGCAATGATCCAAATATAAGAAACTGAATATTTTTCTTATGAAGGAAGAAAGGAACAAATAAATATTACCCCCCAAAATATTTTCTTTCTTCAAATCCATCTTTCATCTCATACCTATGGCCATGTTGTTGGGGAAAAAAATCATCCTTTTCCAAACAATTCATTGAGATTCCAGGTTCGTGATTACATTCGTTCGTGTCCCTTCTACCCAAAGGCTAAACTCATTTTTTTTAGAAAGTCACACAGGGCCTGTCTTGACCCAGGGACTAACCGTCATTCACATTTTAAACAACACAAAGTACCCCAGATAACGTACTTTACTTTTTACTTGGTAAAAAAAAAAAAAAAAAATCAATCACTCTCCTAACAGACTAAAAAAAGCGTCCTCTTCTCTCCTTATATAAACAACTACTCCTTTCCACACCCTGTACTTTTTCACTTCAGAAAAGTGAATTCAAGGGATATGTGGGAAGACATTTCAAGTGATATTTGGGAGGAAATTTCTCATTAAGTATCTTTCTTCCTCAGAATTAAATTATACTTAAGAACAGTGGTAACAGTAATTCAGAAACTATACATTAAAATAAATAAATGAAGTTCCAAATCCAATCATAAGAAACACAGGTTTGAATATTCAATTTACCATTCCAGGAGAACATGTAATCCTCTATGCATTTGTCTTTTAATGTGTATGTGTGTTTTCTCTTTTGTTTGTTATATAGTTGAATCACCATGAATAATTCAGAAGATTATTAAGTGGTTTAAAAAAACTAATAAGTTTCTCATGGTGCATTATAAAGACCCAATTAAATGGAGGCAAATGTTTGGTTTTTCTGAGGAAAATATTTAAACAAGCAAGAGTCTAAACTGAAAAATAATTTGAAGTTGATCATCCATATAAACAGTCCTCTCTTTCAGACAATAACGTGAGGTTTCATAAAATCATCCATCTATACTAATAAACTGTCTTTTTATGCAGAATATGTTCTTAAAAAAAAGATTTTATTTATTTATTTGACAGACAGAGGTCACAAGTAGGCAGAGAAGCAGGCAGAAAGAGGGGAGAGCAGGCTCCCTGCTGAGCAGAGAGCTCAATTCGGGGGCTCGATTCCAGGACTCTGGGATCATGACCTGAGCCGAAGGCAGAGGCTTTAACCCACTGAGCCACCCAGGTGCCCCGAATATGTTCTTTATACCAACTGCAAGAGAGTCCTTTTGAGCTTGTTCCTCCCAATCCTGACAAACCATCTTTGCACCTTTCCTGTCCCTTGTAGCCTTAGGGGGTTTTCCCAGTGCTGTGGTTGGCAGGCTTCATTTCATCAGTGCATCAAAAGCCCACTGTCCCCTCTCCCACCCATCCCAGAGTTCCAGGCTGTGGCCCTCCCATGTGAGACTCTTTGCTAGTATCCCTTACCCTCTTCAGCAAGGGCTTCCCCTACCCTGCTTCAACCAAACACACCTTCTTCAAATGGGACCATGCTGGCTGGATTCTGAACTGGCAGCTAACTGGGGACCTCAGTAATAACAGATCATGTGGCTTGACACTCAGACACTCTTGGCCCAATTGTAGTGAACAAGTGGGACAGATCCCTTTCTCCACTGCTGCAAGTACCACCAGAAGTTCAGGACATTGAAGATTTGGGGTCTTCTATCTGCCCTGCTCTTTCCCTTGGATCAGAGAAGAGGCAATTGGCCTATGGGGGGAAAAATGCCTGTATCTGCTTCCCTACTTACTCTGATGAAAAAAAAAAAAAATGACAGCTTTCCATCTCAGCCCTTCAAGAACTTCTTCTACCTGCTGAATTCACTGAGACCAGATCCAAGAAAACAAATCCCTCCCTGCTGGAACTGCTAGAGAACTGGAACTATCATCAGGCATCATATATCAAAGATTGTACCATGTTCTCTGGGAAAGAAATCATTCATTGTCAAGACTCCTTTAAACCTTCATTTTCAAAGACATCTTTCCAGAACATATCATGTATTAAGGAAAGATATTATTAGTATGCATATATTTCAGTTGCTTCTTTCTCTATCTTCCCTGCTGAAAACAGGAAACTAGATAGATTGACTTCTAGAAGTCCCAGCATCCTGATTTGATGTTGATTTGACCACCCTCTTGCAAAAAAGCAAAGCCTAGCTCATGAGAGCAGGAAGAACTCAATATAATCACACACTTTGTTTGATTTAAACAAGTTTAAGAATTTTCCTTCAGAGTACTCAGGGTAAAGAACCTCTTCACACCCTTTTGTCAAGCTCAATTCAATCTGCCTCTTGCTATTCTGATCTTCTATAAATTTAGCCATAAATGAAATGGACACTTGAAGCAAGGCTTAACCAATATATCTTTATTTGAAAATGAGGCCAGAAGAGACAGCTAATCTGTACATTTATTAATCTTAAGGAGATAAATGAGAGGTCCTGCTGCCCTCAAGCCCTCAAAGACGTTAGCAACGTCACTCCAGATAATGGACAAGCATGCCAAAGGGTTTGCTATATCAGAGCTGCTATGGTCAGGGCATTCCCTACAAAATACCAAGGACAGCTCACTTACAATGATTCATGGACACTGGAATAATTCTGTATATAAATAAATTTTCTTCTTTCTCTTTATTTTGTCTTCCTGCAAACTGTAAAATTACCAGTTCCCATAACTATTGTTTGAACTTTCATAGCTCCTATTTTAATTGGAAAATCATAACTCTTAGATGCCGTGGGGGCAATCTGTGGGCAAAGGGCAGGAAAATTAATCTTGGTCTGAATTAGAGAAACAGAAATTACAGTAGAATAAAGTATGTGACATATTTTTTGTTTAGATTAGTTTTTCATGCAATTAGTTTTTAATCAGTAGACATATGAACAGCATTTGAAAAGTGTCCAGCAGAGCAACACTTGCTGCAGATGGCAGATGGGAACGGCAGTGTACCATATAATAGTTCTGTGTCTAGGAAAAGTATTCTAAATTCATTTCTTAAAAAATTACATTTGAAATCATTTTACCCTTCTGGGTATGAAAACACAGGCTTCCATGTAAGTCTTTGGAAGGTATCTCTCCTGGCAACCTGATGTAAAACATTGCTATATTATTATTTGAGTTAGAAATGATGTTGATGAGTCTGATTCATCTAACTCTTATGTTGCCTGGTGATATCTAGGTCCTCAAGTTTTCTCAGTTATCTGAGGATCTCTCTTTGAGTTCCTTGTGAGGGGTCCAGAGACTATATTTCTATTTTTTCCCTCTTTTAGCAAGCTCGCAGTCCCTGCCCGGCATCCCGCAATCTTAGGAAGTTCTTTAATCATGTAATTGATTGAGATTGTGGCCGTCTGAAATCAATTCCCACAACTTTCCCTGTCTCGTCTTGGAAAGGCACTTGATCTCTCATCTTTCTCACAGAGGGTACCGTCCTCTTTCTAAAGTCAGAGCCTCCTCCTTTGACGGCGACACTCCGCCCCACTCCCCTTTGACTTTATCAATTACTCTGCCCACTTGCATTGTACTCTCTGACCCTGCTCTCCACTGCCTCATTCATTTTCTGCCAAGCTTTAGTAAGAGTAATCTATTCTTCCTGGTCTTTTTCTTTCCCTCCCACTCACTTAATATCTGGGTATTTACAGAGCGCAATCTGGTTTCTGTTCTTACCACTTGACTGAAAATATTTTCACCAATAACTTTTTAGCCATCAGTCATAAATCCCGTGGCCTTTTCTCAGATCTCACAGTTCCTGAGCTTTCTGCTGAACATCACTCTGATAACCATCTCATCATCTGAAAAAAAAAAAATTTTCCCCTCAATCTCCAGTAACACTGTTTTCTCATCTTCCTTTTATCTCTTGGATCCTTATTCACTCATCTGTTTTGCCATCTTTTCTCTTTCCTGCCAACCTCTAAATCAGTGATCTCTGAACTACTCTGCATGTGCCTAATAAAAACTTGAAGCATAAGACATAAATGCCACATATGTATATATACGTAAAATTATGTATGTGTGTACTCCACTGACATATGTAATTAGGTATATTTCCTCTACTGATAATATATCATGCACATTATAAAACAAATTCAAAGTAGACTTTTTAAAATAATAAAGTTGATTAAAGTTGAAGTAAAAATATTTTAAGTAAAATTATTTATTACCAGTATTGAGAAACATGGTTGAATCATTTTCATTATTTTTTAAATCTTGATTTAACACTTTGTGATACAGCAATTCAGTGGTTTGTTTCATAATTCAGTGGACTGATATACTGGGTTTTCGTGGCTGTCACTGCTAAAAATGATACTTCACAAAGGTACACGGATCCAAATGAGAAAAGTACATTGTTAGTTGCTGTAAGTCATGATACATCTTTTCAATGATGCCTACTAATTTTGCAAAGATATTGTTGAAATTGGCTGGTAAATTCCTATCTTCCCTGATGTCAGTGATGGTTAATTAATTCATATTTAACTATTGGATTTTTTAAAGGTTTTTTATTTATTTATTTGTCAGGAAGAGAGAGAGAGCAAGAACAAGCAGGAAGAACGACAGGCAGAAGGAGAAGGAGTCTCCTTGTGAGCAAGGAGCCCCATGTAGGAATCAATCCCAGGACTTTGGGATCATGACCTGAGCTGAAAGCAGATGCTTAACTGACTGAGCCACCCAGGCATCCATAACTATTGGATTTTTTAAATTCACTATTTATTTGAAAGAGAGGGAGTGTACGCTTGAGCAGGGGGAGGGGCAGAGGAGAGGAGAAGAGAGAGTCCACAAGCAGATTCCCCAGCTGAGGGCACAGCCTGATGCAGGGCTCCATTACAGGACCCTAAGATCATGTTCTGAGCAGAAATCAAGAGTCAGCTACTTAACCGACTGAGCCATCCAGCTGCCCCTAACTATGGGATTTAAAACACACTGAAGGGGCCCCTGGGTGGCTCAGTCGGTTAAGCATCTGCCTTCAGTTCAAGTCATGATCCCAGGGTCCTGGGATCGAGCCCCACACTGGGATCCTTGCTCTGTGGGGAGCCTGCTTCTCCCTCTCCCCTGCCTGCTGCTAGCCCTGCTTGTGCTCTCTCTCTCTCTGCCAAATACATTTTTAAAAAGATTAAAAAAAAATAAAACACACTGAAATTCTGTGGAAGATTTTATAAGTGGTTAGAAATTCTGTTTGCAAGTTTTTAAAGTTTGCAAAATGAGAAGTTACATTGTTTTTAGCTATGGAAGCACAGAACATCAGAAATATTGGAAAACAATCCATTTTCGAAATATTCTAGATAGGATAATTGATTCTTTTGTTACAGCTGTTTTTGCTCCTTTTAACTGAAGGGTCAACTCCAATACCTATGTGGGCATTCCTCTAGATGCCAGACTGCTGACAGGCCCCCGTGGATAAGGTAGACAAATCTGAACAGTCACCTTTTTGCAAAATAAATTTTACTCTTAGTACATCTTTAATTTGTTGAAAAATGATCTGTCACAAGACAATCAGCAAATCTTTAAATGGTACAAAAGTGTACCACAGCTACTCCTCATCTCACAAAGTATCTGAGGGTCCTACTGTACTTTATACTTTTGTTTCTATAAATCAACCTCCTATTTAAAACATTGTCCAGAACTTTGTAAACTTCCGGTTACAATTTCTTTGCTGTAGGAATTTGTCTACAGTGACACTGGGAATACATTTCAGAGGTGGAGTCATGTAGTTAATCTCCCTTTAGAATCACCTTTAGAAGTCTAGGCAGCGCCACTGCTCTAACAGCAGTTGTGCTGACTCAGTTCATCCATAAGGCGATGCTTCTGCTCAAGAGGTCATTAAGGGATAGAACAGTGGTTTTTACCATGCATTAAAAAAAATACCTCATGAATTTTATTATTGAACCATAATCTATCAGGTACAATAAACACAGATGTTGGGGAAAAACCGAGCTTTCATGCAACTTTGCAGACATTCTCCCTTACTGAGTCATTTGTTCATACAAATAATTGTAAAAGCTAACAGTTATTTTGTGCTTACCAAATTCCAGGTACTATTTTGTGCCTGTTACCTATATGAGCTTATTGAATTCTTCAGCATTTCTTTCCCAAGCACCTTCCAAGAGTATTTTCAGGAAAAGAAATGGTTTTGTTTTTCACCATATTGCCTCTTTGTATTATTTTAGCTATTTTAAGGGAGGACTGGTATACTTCATAATATGAACTGGTTTTTTTTTCTTTGTCTCTATTTAAAATCTCAAAAGAGTTGAACATTAATTTTAGTGAGGTCTGAGTGTAATGAAGTACTGGATTGGTTACAACATAATTATAAACAGCACTGAAAAACTGTAAACAATTGTCTTCACGTTCTTTTTGCTTAGTTTGAAAATATATTGTTAACCATGAAGGCTTCAATTTCTAGCTGCTAACATCACATAACACAGTATAAACTATGGTGAAATTCATTGTCACCGAGGATATTTGTAAATCTTCATTTCAATTATCTTGAAATTTTCAAATTTTTGGCTAACATCTTATGGGTATGATTAGTTCATCTTCTTATAGTTTTTTCCTCTTAATGTGGCTGGTGGAGAAATATGAGAAGTGTGAGAATTGTCAATTCTTCTTTTCTTTCTTTCTTTTTTTTAAAGATTTTATTTATTTATTTGACACAGAGAGAGAGATCACAAGTAGGCAGAGAGGCAGGCAGAGAGAGAGAGGAGGAAGCAGGCTCCCTGCTGAGCAGAGAGCCCGATGCGGGGCTCTATCCCAGGACCCTGAGATCATGACCTGAGCCGAAGGCGGAGGCTTTAACCCACTGAGCCACCCAGGCGCCCCTCTACTTTCCTTTTTAATCACTGTTCATATCATATCACTTCTGTTCATATTATAATATTTTAATAAATTTATCTTTGGAAGTATGTAATACTTCTAGAAAAAGCATGAATAATGACAGCACAATGACTTGATACACACTGAGTACATCTGTGCAAGTACTACTGAAATCTAGAAGTAGAATGTTGGTAGGTCCTAGCAGCTCCATCATGCCTTAATCCATCACATTTCCAACCCCTCTTCCCCAAAGCTAACTAGTATCCTGACTTCTAATGTCATAGATTAGATTTCTCTCTTGTTCGGAAGTTTTATATGCTCTAAATCATAGAGTATATTCTTTTCTGTGCTTGGATTCTTTCCTTTTATCTCTAATGGCAGAGTAGTCCATTGTATGAATACACCAAAATTTATCTGCTCTACTACAGAAGAACATTTGAGTTGTTTCTACTTTATAGCTATCATAAAAAAAATGTTGCTATGGGGGCGCCTGGGTGGCTCAGTGGGTTAAAGCCTCTGCCTTCGGCTCAGGTCAGGATCCCAGGATCCTAGGATCGAGCCCCACGTCGGGCTTTCTGCTCGGCAGGGCGCTAGCTTCCCTTCCTCTCTCTCTGCCTGCCTCTCTGCCTAATTGTGATCTCTGTCTGTCAAATAAATAAAATCTTTAAAAAAAATGCTGCTATGAATATTTCTACACATATGCTTTTGCACACATATGTAAACATTTTTTTCACATATGCATAAGCTTCTGTGGCATTTTTTTTTTTTTTTTTGGTAGACATTTAATTGTTGGGTGCAAGTGGCTATGTATGTCCGCCTTTAGTAGATTCCACAAAGTGGTTTTCCAGAATATATTCTCACCGGGAGTACACAAACTTCCAGTTTCTCTACAATCTTGCTATGATTTGGTACTTTCCAACATTTTACTTCATCATACTATAATTCTACAGTATTACCTCATCGTGGTTTCCATTTACATTTCCCAGATGACAAGATTAAATAGCTTTGGTGTTTTATTGGTCATCGTGAAACACCAATTTTGTGAAGTACTGTTCAAGTATTTTGCCCATTTTCATTATTGCGTTGTCCCTATTTTTGTCACTAGTTGGTAAGAGTTCTTTACGTATCTGAATACAAGTCTTTTTTAGTATCCTTTACCTGTTTTACAAATAAGCTTCCCCCTCTGTAGCCTGCCTTTTCATTCTCTTAATGGTGTCTTTAATAGTATAATCTTTGACTGATGGGGTTTTTTTAAAGTATTTTTTAAGAACACTTGTCCATTTTGTCAGATTCAATTTTGCTTGAAGTAGAGAACACAATTTCCAAACAACTTGACCACACGCGTTCAATCCACAGCATAGTACAATGCTCTCAAATGAACGGGGCCTAGTCAGGCTCCCTTTCTCAGATACTTACTCTCTGGAAACAAAAATAAGATCCAGTGGCCAGAATTGCTCTATATTTTTAGATAACAGAGATCATCAACAACTGGTAATTTTATTAAAAAAATACAAACAAACAACAGCAGCAGCAACAAAAAGCACCAGATGCTATGTATCTCTTGATAGAAAAAACAAGCACTCGTTATGGGGTAGTTTTCCCAGAAACTCAAACCTCACGTATTAAGTTTCAAAATTTAATTATTAATTCACAGGAAAACAGGTCAGAAGGACATCTCAGTAGGAAGCAACTCACAGGCAGAACAACTCCAGAATATATGACATAAAGACTACACATATTTCTAGAATATACAGCATATGAAGAAACTGATAGACAAAAATCATATGTGAAGTATGAGAAATTGAGGAATAGAAGGTGTTTGGAAAACAGCAAAGTGCACTAAAACAAAACAGTCCAGTTTCTACACAAATTGGTCTAAAAAATTCGCAAAAGAAAAACCATTTCCACCCCTCCTCACTGGCAATCCCGATCAGCAGAATTCATGTTTTGGGAAACTCTATAGAAGGAAGCCAGTTTCTTCAACCAATTTGGAAAGAAAGATAGGAAGAATTCTATACGTTAAAAGAGACTTAAAAGGTGTCATTCAATTGCAATGGGTGTACCTTACTTAGATCCTGATTCAACCTGTAAGAAAACATTTTTATGAGACAACCAGGCATATCTGAATTCTAACACGAGATCTGATATACTTACGGAACTATTGCTAATGCTTTCAGGTATGATACCTATATTGTTTGTTTTAAGAATCACCTATGTTTCAGAGGTATCCAGTGAATTATCTGCTGATAAAATTAAATGAAATGATGTCTGCTTTTGTCTTTTCCCCAAAATAGCCAGTGGGGCTGAATAGTGAGGGATATAGGTAGAACAAAATTAATCTTGAGTTTATAGTTGATGAAGCTGGATGATGGGTGTCTGGAGGTTCATTATGCCAGTCTCTCTACCTTTGTATGTGTACTTAAAATTTTCCAGGATAAAAAGTAAAAAAATAGCTTGGTCTGACTTGAGATGAAGACAATAGCTGACTTATGTACAATGCGGGGACACACAAAAAATATACTGTATGGCAGAGAATAGGCAATAGTTCCTTAAATCATCTAATCTGCCTAAATTTGGAGTTGGGTTAGCACTGACTTGGCTAGTATGACATTGCTGGACTTCTTACACTCTCAGAGGAACATTTCAGAGACTTGACTCGACATCTCCTGAAGCTACACACGAAGCTGCAGTCTGGACAACACTGAACGAGTTGGGGGAGGGGATGGGGTCAGGGAGTAATGTTGCAAGGTAGCAGCAAGGCTGAAAGGCCTGGAGGGATTTGCTGGTGGACAATAACACAGACCGGATCCTCCCCTGTGACCAAACTCACCATTTAACGTGGCATTTGCTTTTGGTTAACTACAGGGAATAAAGAGAGAAAAGAAGAATGTTTGGGCCCAGGTGTGTTTTCCCATCTATACCTGAATTTCTCACTTCATAAAGAATGAAAAATTTAGACCTATCCCTTGATATTTTATTAGTAGTGCATGTATTGAGAAGAAATTAATTTTATTATGTTATTTGTATATTGAGCAGATATTTTATTTATTTACTTACTTACTTATTTTTATTTTTTATTAACATATAATGTATTATTTGCTTCAGGGGTACGGGTCTGTGAATCATCAGTCTTACACAATTCACAGCACACACCACAGCACATACCCTTCCCAATGTCCATAACTCAGCCACCCTATCCTTTACCCCCACAACCCCCAGCAACCGTCAGTTTGTTTCCTGACATTAAAAGTCTCTTATAGTTTGTCTCCCTCCCCGATCCCATCTTGTTTCATTTTCCCCCCCTTACCTCCCAGGAGCCCCCCGACCGCCCTGCCTCTCAAATTCCTCATATCAGACAGATCATATGATAATTCTCTTTCTCGAGCAGAGAGATTTTAAATTCATACTTAGAAAATACTGACTATGAAGAGTCGTTCACACACACACACATCAAATGCATATATACATACCACTTAAAATTCGACAGAAATGTTTCAACTCACTCCCACGTTACTTTGAAAAGAGAGAAATTCAGTAGACAGTAAATTGATGATCAGGGATATTTAAGAGCCGAGCATTTGTCGATATCTTTATAACACTAAAATCTAGCCTCGGGATCATATAAGCACCCTAAATACATTAAAACCTCTCCACAAGTTCTGTGCGCAATCTGTCATTATCATCTGCCGAATTAAAACTCAGCTGACAGGCAAGCTATAACAGTCAAAGCTGAGAAATGCAACTCAAGTGCTAAAGGATTAAACAATATTCTCAAATGCAAACCAGACTAGAGTCGAGGCTAAAGGCTCCTTGTTTTCAGACCTATGTCCAGATTCTTTTTCTTTCCTGCCATTTTATTCATTTCTCCGTATTCTTAACCTCCCAAAGTTGTCAGAGTTGTGTATTACGTCGCCCTTATTGTAATTATAGGGTTTATCTCAGTTTCTGAAAACTAGAAAGTGATGAGTAAGGGAAACTGAATAACCAGATAGAATAAAAGCAAAATATCTGTCCGTTCCTTCTTTTTTTCCGATGTTAGAGAAAAGGTAAGCCAACAGAACAAAAACAAGAGAACAATGATAAGCCTATAGTTATTAATTAAAGCTTGGCTCAGGTGCTGTTTGATTTAAAATGTCATTTCCTTTTGCGTTAAAGGATAGGCGGTCAACAAATACTTGACAAAGCAAGGGGGAGCTTTTGACTGTATTTTAGCAGTAACTGCGTGTCCCCACCAGATGGCAGTATTCCCCAGACCTTTGAAGCTGCCTCCAGAAGGTAGCTATTCACTGCTGACAAAGCAGTGAGATTTTATCTAAGTACTCGGTTTGAATATGGGAAATCTGCCAGGACTCCGTGGCTCCAGGATTAAATGTCTCTTATTTGAAAAGAGACTTCCACGGGCAGAGGTTTTTATTTATTTATTTTTTTAAGTCATACATATTATCTTCAGGACAAAGGCTATTTACATAAACTTGAGGCTTAAGTTGAGCTTCTCAGGATCTCAGTTGGCACTTTTTTCTTGATGCTCAGCACCCCAAGAGGCTGGTAAATGCACTAGTGAATGTTTCAGAGTATTGTATTTCTTAAACCAGAGCCAAGGAAGAAGTATTCAAATGCCACCCATATCTCAAGTATTCTCATCTAATCTCAGCTCCTAGAGTATTTACTTAAAACATTTTCATTTTCTTGGCAAGGAGCTATGTAAATACATTCAATTTTACCTTTTTTTTTTTTTTTTTACATATGTCCTTGAGACATTTTGACTAATGTGTTAAGTTTGAGAATTTTACTCTCTAACTAGATGTGCACAAATATATCATAAACTAATTCTGGAATAAAAGGCTTATCTCAATGATCAGTGACATTTGCATTCAGGAATTATAAGTAATTGAGAATCATCTACTCCCTATATTCCTAGAGAGAAACCTGATGCATTTTCCACTTTTGTATTTTTAATTTGTATTTCTAACAAATTCATATCCTTGACACAGATCAGTATTAGTGTACTACTTTTTCAGTACAGGAATTCACACAAGGCTAGATGCTATCTATACCTTAGATAGGGAGCGGGCTAGGAACGTTCTCACAGGGTGCCTGCACAGGGCAAAAAGTGAGGCTCTGGGAGACTTCTCAGGCAGAGAGAACATGATGGTGATTCAGGGAGGCACATCGGAGGTGGGACTCTGTCCTTATTACCTTGGCTTTTTCCTACTGGAGGGCAGCAGAAAATGTCATCTCCAAATAGGATAACTGCAGGAGTTCAGGACAGGCCACCCCAAAAGATGCCACTTTGGGATATTGATTACCTTGAGCTGTAGGCACTTAAAAAAAGAGAGCAAATTGCAAGGAGACGCTATCTCTGAGCTCCCTTTATCTTCCTAGAGACAGATCCTCCATCGACCAGAAGACTGACTTTTACCACAGAAGAGACTAGAAGGTGACATCACACCCAGACAAACTTTGTCACAAATTGCCACACCTCCCACCTATTTTTGTAAAGGCCCATTCATTTTCCCTAAAAGTTATTTTTGAAAATCATTCTCCCCTAAGAAGCTTGAATCCCCTAACCCTTTTGGCCATTAAGATGGTATTTAAAACTGAATTTAAAGCTACCTGTGTTACTCGGTTTCCCTAGGTATCTCCCTTGTATAACATGAGGTCTACATGTTGGTAAACTTCTGTTTTCCTCTTGTTAATTTGTCTTTTATTGTATGGGTCTCAACCAAGAACTCGGAAGGGGAGAGGAAAAATTATTTTCCTTCACCTGCACTACTTATACCTATTAGAGAAAAGTGCAAGCTAGTGAGAAAAACTAGGGGTAAATTCTACCCTGTCCTAGATTCTCATTCTCTCATTCTCCCTCTCAACCCAACTCCACACAATGCAGTATGCTGCAGATCTAGAGATCTATTTTTCATATTTCATATGCATAATATAATGCAAGTATTAGAATTCAGTATAACTTTTGGTTAAAAAAAAAAAAAAAGTACTCATTACCCGGAACTAAATTCACAGCCATTCACAGAGAACAGTTCTGTAATCCAGTTGCCAAATAATGTAGTGTATGTGGATACAATTATGTATAGAAAAGGGAAATTTTCTATGGATGGGGAATTTGGGACAAAATTACACAGGTAAACTATGCAACAAGGAGAAGCTGTAGTATTATTCATGGTAGTTGAAAACAAAGAGTTCTATTTCAAAAGTGAAAAGTCATAGGCTTTTCTTATAAAATTAGAGTTTTTTTTAAATGCCTCTATTTTTAAAATTTTTAAAATTTTAAAATTTTTAATTTAAAATTTAATTTAAATTTAAAATTTTTTAAATTTAATTTAAAATTTTTTAAATTAAAAATTAAAAATTTAATTTAAATTTAAATTTTATTTAAATTAAATTTAATTTTTTAAAAATTTAATTTAAATTTTAAAAATTTAAAATTTTAAAATTTTAAAAATTTATTTAAAATTCCCCTCTAACTCCTATCCTGTAGCCCAAAGGATTAATTCCAGACCTCTTCCTGTGACCTTTAAGATGAGTCCACAACTCCATTTCATGGTTCCCCTTCTCTGCTTTTACTCTGTAATTTCCTGAGTAGGTTGTGAGTTTCTTATTTTCAAGTCCATCGTGCTAGATAGTATGATCCTGGCTATTCTTCTGCTTGCTTACCTTTGAAATTTCCAGTGAGTCCTTCATATATATATATATATATATATATATATATATATATGATGACTTCATTAATCAATTAAGTAACTCATGGCTAGTTTTTTGACTATGCTATTTCTGTAAAATTCCCGAACACCTGAGAAATACATGCCTATTCATTTTTCCCTGGAAAGCTCTGAAATACTCGTGTGTCGTATTAGTTCCCTGGGGCTGCTGTGGCAAACTACTACCAGCTGGGTGGATTACAGCAGCAGAAATCTCTTCTCTAAGACTTCTGGAGGTCAGAAGCTTAAAATCACAAGGTATCAGCAAGACTGGGTTCCTCCAGAAGCTCTGGGGGAGAAACCCTTTTTGCCTCTTCCAGCTTCTTCTGGTTGTTGACATTCTATCACGTCCCGTGGCCCCTGGCCACACGACTCCAAACTCTGCCTCCGTCTTCACGTTGTCTTTTCCTCTATGGTTTTGCGTGTCTAAACCCCTTCACCTCCTCTCTTGTAAGGTATGCATAATGGTGTGTAGGGTCCACCAGTTCAGCCAGGATAAAATCCTCCTCTCAAGATCCTTACTTTAATCACCTCATTGCCAGAGAAGGAGATATTCATTCTTTGGCCATATAACGTGATAGTCAGATTTTCAGGTGATTAAAGTGTCGGCTACTTTTTAGGGACCACATGTAACATACCACAACCTGAGAGTAAATAATTGAGACTGTGAGGATACAAAGTCAAA
The DNA here is from genome assembly GCF_963455335.1 of Martes martes. Lineage (NCBI taxonomy): Eukaryota > Metazoa > Chordata > Mammalia > Carnivora > Mustelidae > Martes > Martes martes. Next base: position 72,769,967 of record NC_137893.1, on the reverse strand, counting down.
ACGGGGTTCAGGCTACCTATCACCAACATAGTATTTTCTTCGAGACCTAAACCCAGATGTTTCTATACCCCTGATATGGAACCTTTACGTAGAGTACTCAGGTGGATTGCTAATGTGAAGGGAGCTTTAAATAAACTGACATTTCCTAGAGAACAAAGGGATGCAGAAGACAAAAGTAGAGAAGACCCTGCAGATAAAAGGTAAATGGGGAGACAGACCTGCTCAAGGCCCTCGGGCCCTGCCCAGTGGCAGGCCAGTGCTGTGAACATCTAGGGATGCAGACCTCAAATGCACAGAGTCCAGAGAGAATCATTTGGAGGCTGATCCAAAAGGTGCCCAAGAAGTCCAAGATGAAAAATTAATTTTCATTTCCCAGGAATAAAAACATTGAGAGAGCAAGAGCGACCAAACTGGGAGGTAAAAATAAATAAAAATTACTTCCAGCTACCTCGAAGGGCTCGGAACAAAGGACGAACCATCCCGTGGGAAGGCAGAAGTGCCATGTGAAATGCCTGGGCTTGGGCGACATCTTCAGCGCCGTAGGCCTCGCAAATTGTTCCAAACACAAGAACTAAAATAAGGTTTTATATGAATCTGCAATCTGTCTGCCACTTTGCCAATATTCTTATACTCTGAGATTCCATTATACTAATAGTTAAAAACTCAAGGGGTTTTTGCTAGCTTTCGCTGAAGGGCTCACATTCATACCGAGCAGACCAGCCTCGGTTCAAGGCACGTTCTGAACAGCTAGTGCTGTACTGATTTTTTCTGGGGTCATCTCTGGAAGTCTGGAAGCATGGGCATGTAAGGAGGGGGTTGCAGGAGGAACCACTGGAGAAGGGTTCCCTGGACCTTGAGAGAGAAATTCACCCCAATTCCTTCAGGGGAAGAAGTATAAAAATAACAGAGCATTGGCAATAAGAAACTCATTTATTTCCCCCCATCCCAGGCAGGTGGGAGTTTTTTTTTTTTTATCACAGCAGACATCTAAAATCACTTAAAAATACCCATATAATTATGTGCTGGAAACTCAAACATGAAGCAGGGCTCAAAACAGATAATAGAAGAAAAAGTAAGGACGACGTTTGTGACTGACTCCATGATTGAAGTCACCAGTTTGTCACCCTGGTTAATGACAGTATCTTCTCAGACAAATACTACTGGTCTGGAAACCTCTAATGGACTTGAACATTACTAAAATATCTATTGGATATAAAGTTCAAACTCTTCGTAGAGCCCAGTGATTAAAAAAATAGAACAAAAGTGATTAATTAGGTGATTTTAATTAAACTCGGTTGCATAGCCAATCCAATTGATTCCTTTAAAAGTGTCTTTTAATTGGTCTAAAACCTTCCAATGTCATTAAAAAATGGTGACCATAAAGGCCAGCCCCATTTTGCTGAGTTGCTGCAAACATACATGAGATCATAAACAACTTGACCATTTTTTTCCTTTTTTTTTCTCTTGCTATCTGAAAATTAAGCAAGTATGTAGTTACAAATGGCTGTGGAGAAGCGGATGACCTATTTATTGAAGCAGTCTGTGATGGACATAGCATTATTCCCCCAGAGAGCATTTATGAGTTACTAGGACTCCAATATACAAACTATAAACCATTTACTATAATATTTTTTAAGAGAAAGGAAATAGGAATTTAGGGGGTATTTTATTTTGTGTGTGTGTGTGTGTGTGTGTGTGCATGTGTACATATATTATATTTCCAGCAAGTGTTCAAACTAAAAATAAAAAGCCTTTTAATATTTTTGCTCTTCTAATCATGTTAGAAAATATTTCCACCTTTCTTCCCTCATCATTTGCACGTTTGTGTGCCCATACCTGAAAAGTACTTAAATTTTATAGATATCATCTATGAGAAACCAGTAAAGCCCTACAAATACTGTAGCTCTGTAGAAAATTCAGTTATAAACCTGGAAACCTACTATCCAACTTCTCTATTTCTCAAAAACATGTAGTTAATAGACACAGAAGGAGCAAAAGATAACAGTATACAGACACAAATTCTAAACATTTAGGCAAGATCACCATGTTCCTTAAACTTTGCCAATAAGTCTTCTGATGTGTTTTCAGTACTTTTAAGGGTCAAATAATGACCTTCACCTAATTTAAACATAAAAGTATCATTTTTATTTCCTTTTGGGTTTCTTCTGATCTTGAAACTAGTTCCTTGAATAGCATTGTTTGCTGTTGCTTATCAAATTCCATTTACAGTACTACTGACTTACAATCATAGAGGAATACTCTCCCAGATATGACACACATTTTATTCCATAATAAAATAAAGATGGAAATGAAGTGAATGAGGAGGATAAGCCAAGTAAGGAATGATTTCTTAAGGCTTGAAGCGTAAAAAAATTTGGAGACACAACAGAAAGTGGTCAGCTAGGAATTCAGAAACTCTTAAAACCAGCTTCTCCAATTCCCTAAGTGACTTATGAAGTCACTTATGTTTCCTCTGCTTTTCAGTTAATCCTTTACTATACCAGCTAATTCTCATAACAGATATGCTGATCTGATCTATTTCCTAATCTGCAAAATGGGAATAACAGCTACTGGCTGGCCAAGAAATGGGTCAAGTTTACATGAGGCTGGTCAGGCTAGGTAAGAGAAGAAGAAATCATTGGAAATCAGGTACTTTCTGTCAGGTGACACTTAATCCCCAAGCAAACAATAATAACGCCAGTGAAAAATTACCCCAAAAATGACTGCCACAGAAAAATTAAGGGAAAACAATTTACAGAAGTTCTTTGCAGGACAGACACATTACTTTATGGGAGGGAAGAGGGAAGAGATACAGATCATTATGGAAGACAGTATGGCACTTCCTAAAGAATTAACATAGAATTACCATTTGAACCAACAATGCAACTTCTGGATATACATTCAAAAGAACTAAAATCAGGAAATCAAATAGATATTTGTACACCAATATTCATAGCAGCGTTATTGACAATAGCCAAAAGTGGAAGCAACGTAAGTGTCTATCAACAGATGAAGGGATAAACAAAATGTGGAATATCCATCCAGTGGAATAATGTTCGATCTTAAAAAGGAATACAATTATGACACACGTTGCAGCATAGATGAGCCTTGAAGACAGTCTGCTGAGTGAAATAAGCTGGACACAAAATGACCCAAAAATATTGTGTAATTTCACTTATATGAGGTACCTGGAGTAGTCAAATTCATATAGACAGAAAGTAGATGGTGATTGCCAGGTCTGGGAGGATGGGGGAGTAGGGAGCCACTGTGTAATGGATACAAAGTTTCAGCTTGGGAAGATATAAAAGTTCCAGAGATGGATGGTGGTGATGGTTGTACAGCAATGTGAATCCATTTACTGCCATTGAATTTTACACCAAAAATAGATCAAAATGGTAAATTTATTCTACATGTATTTTATCACAATGAAGAATATTTCTTCCTGAGTTTTACAAAGCTGATTTATGAAAAAGGCTACCATGTAAGAGAATGAATTATTTTATTTTATTATTATTTTTTAAAGATTTTATTTATTTATTTGACAGACAGAGATCACAAGTAGGCAGAGAGGCAGGCAGAGGGAGAGAGAGGAGGAAACAGGCTACCTGATGAGCAGAGAGCCCGATGCGGAGCCCGATCCCAGGACCCTGGGATCAGGACCTGAGCCGAAGGCAGAGGCTTTAATCCACTGAGCCACCCAGGCGCCCCAAGAACGAATTATTTTAAAGATAATACATAAGATATGAAAGGTGAGAGAAAGAGAAATTGGGCCATTTTCTTGAGGAAGGTCTGCATGCGTATGCATGGTCGAGAGAGGGCTACAGGCAAGAAACACCTGTAGGTTACTATCTTCTCCAGATTAAATAATGAGATCTCCAGATGGCCAACAGACCCATGAAAAAGTGCTCTGTATCACTTGGCATCAGGGAAATACAAATCAAAACCACAATGAGATACCACCTCACACCAGTCAGAATGGCTAAAATTAACAAGTCAGGAAATGACAGATGCTGGCAAGGATGTGGAGGAAGGGGAACCCTCCTACACTGTTGGTGGGAATGCAAGCTGGTGCAACCACTCTGGAAAACAGCATAGAGCTTCCTCAAAAGTTGAAAACAGAGCTGCCCTACTACTCAGCAAACACACTACTGGGTATTTACCATAAAGATACAAATGTAGTGATCCGAAGGGGCATGTGCACCCGAATGTTTATAGCAGCAATGTCCACAATAGCCAAACTATGGAAAGAACCTAGATGTCCATCAACAGATGAATGGATAAAGAAGATGTGATATATATATACAATGGAATACTATGCAGCCATCAAAAGAAATGAAATCTTGCCGTTTGTGATGACGTGGTTGGAACTAGAGGGTATTATGCTTAGCAGAATAAGTCAATCAGAGAAAGACAATTATCACATGATCTCCCTGATATGAGGAAGTTGAGAGGCAACGTGGGGGGTTTAGGGGGTAGGAAAGGAATAAATGAAACAAGATGGGATTGGGAGGGAGACAAACCATAAGAGACTCTTAAGCTCACAAAACAAACTGAGGGTTGCCAGGGTCGGAGCGGGGGTGCGGGAGAGGGAGGGGGAGGGTGGTTGGGTTATGGACATTGGGGAAGGTATGTGCTATGGTGAGTGCTGTGAAGTGTATAAACCTGATGATTCACAGACCTGTACCCCTGAGGCTAATAATACATTATATGTTAATAAAATAATGAGATCTCAGTTCTGAAGACAGTTTTACTTTACAGCCTCTTAATTTCAAGTTTATCACATGGCTGCTGATCTTCAGAGCACCAAACACTCCAGATACGAAGTCTAAGCTGGGGAAAATGTCATCACCCTCATTTTTTCTCCCACCCAAAGCCAAATTAAATGAGAAAGTCAGCTTGGCATTTAGAAATTTGTAGACGTGAATGGAATGAAGGAAGTTCATGTTAGAAATATGCTTGGTGGTTAAGAGGAGTTAAAGAATTAGATATTTGGAAAAAGAGTAGAGCAGAATTATTTTGTTCAGAGGATCAGCTATTCAGTCCTTAAATGTAATGGGGATGGAGTATAAAAGATTTCTTAAGCTAAAGTCTCTTAAGGAAAGGTGTACTTGTGTTTCTTAGTTGCTATGGTGTTAGCTTTGTGGGCAGATGCTGAATTCAAACAAAACTCAAGACATCTATCTTATTGTGCCCCAGGCTACTTGACACACGTGATGATGAGGATGATGATTAAATCAATTCCTTTCATAAATCTTAGCCCAAATTTCCCAGGTACATAATACATCACAAAAGCAACTCTTGTATTTAGAATAAGTTCTATTGAAAACAATGTATAAATAGTGAAAAGCAAATCTATGTTTTGCAATATTATTTTAGTCATTTCTGTATTATGCCTACAGGTGTTCCCTTAGGTAAAAGAACAACAGCTCACTAGTTTTACTTCCAAGAATCTAATATGTTACCCTTTGAAAATTGCTTTTGGCCCAGAAAAAAATAAAGGTAGATAGTAAAGACAAATAACTGAGATTTTGAAATAAAACTTTTATTACATCATTGAAATTGACTAACCTTCCAATATCTGATACAGGTACAATGACCAGAGTTGCCCCTAAAACACTGGATTTTTCATTGCCTGCTCCAGGCAATTATTCTCCAATAAGTTACAGAAGCTGCAAATATCTTTATTGGGTTTGCCAGAATCGTCTGGACTTACCTCAGGAAGTTAAAGAGGGGTTGATCTTTCAGAAATTTCAGTGGAAAGAAAATTTGTCGTTAGTAGTCTCTCCTCTTGCTCATTCTCCCTCCTTCAATTCCCCAAATCCCCTTATTATTTTCATGTTATCCCAGACCCTTCATACTGTATCAAATGTATAACTGACAAATATGAGAAGGAAAGAAAAACATAAAGAAATAAAACACAGTGGTACTTACATAAGGATGGCTCCTGAGCTTTAGAGATATTTAAGCAGAAACCACTCCTTAACTTCACAAAGAAATCACCCAAAGTGACCAAAACAGCACTGTTACACATTCTAACTAGGGACAGCTTAAATTATTCCCTAACCTTTATTAAAAGCAATTTGGAGATAGGTATCAAGGCCTTTAAATGTTACTGTACCCTTGACCGATAATTCTACTTGTGGGAAATACCCCTAAGTAACTAATCTTAAACATAAAATGTTTTATACAGAAAAATTAGAAATAATCATTCAAAAGACAATTAAAATCCCAAGTAATGCAGAGTAACTAGGAAACTATAGTGAATCCATAAGGTATTTATTGAAAGCCATTTAACAAGGGCTTTTTAAATAAGTATTTGTAATACTTATAAATATCTTCATGCTATAATTCATATGGAAAAAAAGCAAATAATAGTGCAGGCAATATTATAGAATGTGTTTGCATTACGGTATCAAATTATAAGTACTGACCTGTTGGTGTGAACATAATAGATTAGTAATTTACTCTATAGATTTGGATCCCAATTCTAATTCAACATATTCAACTATGTTACTTAAAGTCAAAAGTTTTTAACATTTTGCCTAGGTCAATTCTCCTATATTTACAAATATGGGTAGAATGGGCAAAGATTATTCAAACTACTAGAATAGATTTGGAAGTATAAAATGCCTAAAGTTAATACCCATACTTAGAACATTGAAATTACTTGTTTCAAGTTCAGTTTCTACCCAGCTAGTTCTTTATTTCTTCCCAAATTATTCTTTCACCCTCTTCTATTTCCAACAGGTAATATTCTATGAAAAATTATTAGGTTTGGTTACCAGTGAGAGAAAACCCAAGATATTAGTGGCTCAATGGAGACACTGTATTTCTTTTTCACAGAAAAATACAACAGAAGTAGTAGACTGACCAGGGTTGATATGAACTGAACAGTGTCAGGCTTGCAGGCATCTCTGTCTCTCTCTTTCCTTCTCACTCTCCCTCATTTAACACCCTCAAACTCTTGCTTCCTCCTCAAGGCCCACTCACAGCTAAAGCTCTAAGTCATCACTGTCACTCCAGGAGCCACGCCCCCCCCATTTTAGAGACACTTCTTGGCATTTATGAATACCATTTCATGCTTCTATCTGACCAGTCATCACTTTGCCACATAACCAACCTAGCTACTAGGAAAAGCTGGGAAATACACTATGTAAACTGGCAGCCATACCCTAAAAGCCCAGGATTCTAGGTTACTGAGGTGGGAAGTGCAGAAGAACAATTAGAAAACAGTCAGCAGTTGGCCACACAGGCCTTCCTCCCCACTGTATTCTCATGGAACCTATCACAGTGCTTTGCACAAGGCAGATGTACAATTAGTATTCCATTGATAGTATTTTTAAAATTTAATTCGAAAGATAGATATTATCAGTCAGTCACAAATTTGGGAACAGGATCTAGAAAAGCCACTTCTAGTCATATATATTAAGTAACAAATCCAGGACGTGCTTAGGAATTTAACAAGATACACTGCTTATAAAAATATTCTCTTCAAAAGTAAAAAACGGGAAATAATAAATGACCAACAATATAAGACTGATTATGTAAATTACTGTATATCCCTAAAACATAATATTATACATGGGAAATGTTGGCTTGATATTAAATTAATTGAAAAGAGCTAATTACAAGTCAGATTGAGCAGAGAGTAAAGAAACTGAAAGGAGATTTATCAAAATTATTAAGGTAATTAACTAAGTAATGAATTGTAGGCAATTTTATGTTCATGTTTGTTTATCTCTTTTTCAAAATATTTTCCTCATATATGCAGAATCTAAAAAATAAAAAAACCAATACTAAGCTCATAGATACAGAGAACAAATTGGTGGTTGCCAGCATGGGGCTAGGGAGTGGGTGAAATGGGTGAAGGGAGTCAAAAGTACAAACTTCCAGTTACAAAATACATAACTATAATAATACTGTGTTGCATATTTGAAAGTGGCTTAGAGAATAAATTTTAAAAATCTTATCACAAGAAAAAAAGTGTAACTATGTATACTGTATACTGTATATAGTTATATAGTATAACAATAGTTATACTATACTATAGTATACTATACTGTAGCTATGTCTGTTCAGATGGATGTTAACCAGACTAATTGTCATGATCGTGTTACAGTACATGCAAATGTGAAATCATTATATTGTACACCTGAAACTCATAATGTTTTTGTCAGTTATACCTCAGTATAAAGAAGGAAACAAGGATATTAATTTCAGTTCCATTACTACTACTATATAGTCTTGGGAGAGTGACAATTTCTCATATACTTAGTTTTCATGTTAACCAATTATATGATATTTATATCCTTTACTGAATTAAAATTTGAGATTCGTTCCTCAGATTATTTCACAGTGAAAAGCAGCCTTGGACTGAAAACTAGGAGATTAAATGTCCATTCTCAGTTCCAGTCCTAATTTCTTATTGATTCTAGGCTAGACAATGCATTAGGAGCTAATAGCATATCTGTATATGAAGAAGTGGGATATGATGGACTGCAAAGTCTCAATGAGCTTAATATTCCATGATTCTTTGAGTATGGCCTCTATAACAATTTCATATGTCAGAATATTGCCATTGGCAAAAATTTCCTCATATGTAAAACTTGATTCAGCTCTGATGCCTTGTTGAATCTAGAGCTCACCGCAGTGTGAAACCTATACTTCCTTTATCTGGAAAAGCACAAAATTATTCAGTGTATGCCCCTCACAGTGTATATAACTTCTCTAAGTCTCCCTTGTTCAAATATGACAAGCGCATAAAAATGTATGGTGATTGTAAACTGACTATAAGCCAAACAACTGAATTTGATATTTATTCAGACCCCAGGATTGATGCCGTCTGTGTCAAGTTAATGGGGAAGAAAAGTCTTCATGAAGCTGGATATGAAGCATTGCACATCCGCAGCTTATTTTGAAAGAAGATTTGAAACAGAAAAGAATGATTCATATTCACAAAAAAGGCTTTATCACATTTTCCATTCTCCCATAGGATTTTTGCCACATGTTCCCTTTGCCTTCATGGGAAGTGGCATCTCTAATGAAGCAGGAAACTTACAGGTGAGCCTGAAATAGATGCTGTGATAGGACCAGAGACTTTTTAGAGAATTTGTGAAAAGAGGTTAAGACTCCAATTAAGTAATCGTATTTTGTAAGACCCCGACAAAGCATTACCAGGCCACAGGGTTAAGTGTTCCTGGACCTTCCTAGATTGAACATGAAGTTTAAGCCATAAAATAGGCCTCATCCCCCTGCACATGCAGCTGAACTAGAAGTTTATTAGAGCATCATACATCATGGAGAATTGCGGCCAGCTCCACTGACCACAATAATACCATGTCATGAGTTTTGCAGAACGTAGAGATAGATCTGGAATTTTTAGTAGATCAAGGGATTAATAAAAAAGCACTTTGCTTGATATTTTCTGGGGGCACTAATAAAAAGCCATTCCTAACCTCTATTCATTTCTTTACAAATGAGGAGCACAGTTTCCTAGAGCACTTGAAAACACTTATCAGAAATGTTCTGCATAAACAAAGTGTCAGTGTTCTCATTATAATCACTGTTATTAAACGATATTACCATGCTCTTTCTAGGTCTCAGCCCACAAACTTTGTTGGACCCAGGTTGTGATAAGAAAGCTGTCCTCACAAGGAAGAGGAAAAATTACAGTTGTCTTTTTCCAACTAATAGCATGTTCTGATCACCTGCAGTTGAAAAAACAATTTTTTTCTCAAGTGAGAGAAAAACAAAGACATATTTTAGTTTAGCTATCATTCTTTTGAGACAAGCATAATTTTTTGTCAAAGTCTTGGCCTACATGGAAAGTATCCCTTCACATACACATTTCAAGCACTAATTCTGTTTACCTGTGTTTATATATACCTCATACACTATTTACAGTAGCCATACAAAATACTGTAACAACTAATTAATTACAAAACAACTAATTAATTACAGGCACAATTTCATTAAAGCCTGATCACAAATTCTAAACCTGTATGTCGATGCATCATTAATATAAGAGCTGTTCTTCCAACATACGTTTCGATTTGGATTTCCAAACGGCGGCCCAAGATATGACCAAACTAGATCTTTTTACCTGATTTAAGACAGGAAAAACTTATTCATTCTAATACTGACTGGAAAATTATTCATATAATTTTAAATTAGTGGTTAAAAATTATGCAAAAGTTAGAATATTATAAAGTAGCTGCTTAATATTCCTTTCACATCATTTAAGTGCTTTACAAATGTTTAAATTACTTAAACACTATGCAAATTAAGTGCTTTATATAAGCAGTCACCAACTTGTGAAGGGATTGTATTCCCACACTTGAATAAAGTGATTTGGAGAATTTTTCCATAAAAGCATTCTCAAGCATTTGCTGAGGGTTTAGGACTTCTTCACAACTGTGGCTTTAATGTAGTTGAACTTTAGTACAAATGTTTTTAAACTGATATTTAAGTCATAATTCTTATGGTGAAATGTGCACGAAGTTGAAACTCAGGAGGCTGTGGTCCAGTGATGCTGTCATAGTTCCATCTTATTACTGTCTCTCCACTCTGCCATTTTTAGCATGTCGGTTTTGTCCATCAGCCACTTCCTCCATGGACACAGGACAACTACCGTAGCAACTCAGCAAAATGCTTCTTAGTTCACATCCACTGGAAGACAGGGAAATCTCTCCCTTAACTAAGGAATATAACATCCTCCCTTCAGTCCTCCTGGACAACCTTGTATCATGTGCTCATCTCCAGACCAATAATGGTTTGTCAGGGAAAATGCCTTAACTGAATCATGAAGTAACCCTGGAACTCAGGACAAAGGTTTAAAAAATGAGAGAGAGTTGTATTAAGAAGATGGAAGAGAGCAATGGGCTTTGGGATTTAGGATACAGCTTTAGGGATTGGGGAAGAACAGCACTAGAGACCATAAAGAGAGATGAGGAAAGAATGGTGAATGGTCCAACTATTCAAATTAGTGAATTCTTTCTAAGTTATCTATTGACAGTTTAGGGAATATTCATATTTTCTTAATAAAATATGTATGTAGGGTCAGGTTTCCAGAAATTATTGCAACTAATTGGAGAATCTGCCCAAAAAATCAGGCTAAGGATTATCCTAAAACGCCATCACATCCATTCTTTTCAAAGGCTTCCTTAAAATCCTGGTTGCTGGTATGGAAAGTTATCTTTCCTCTAAAACTGTCAGCATCTACAGAACATCTCTTCCAGGAACACATGATGCCCCAAATTTTTATCTGGCTTTAGCATTACCATTACCCTTTAGACTCAGACAACACAATTTGAGGTTATAGGACATGATAGGCAATGACTCCCTAAATAAAGATGACCCAAATACTTTTCAAATTAAATGTTACAGGGAACTGGTTAGTTTGGCTTCTCAGTCTGAGCAAGTTTTGGGTTTATACTGAGAAACCAATGGAGATGTTGAGGAGCAAGAATTATGAGGTTTCCAATACAATGTTTAACATTTTATATGTTTTGATTCAAAATATACATTTTTTCCCATCATCCTACAGCATGCTGGAAGGAACCATAGAGTATAACAAGATACCATTTTTTTAAGTTTTTTTTTTAACCTTTGGTATCAATGTACTATAACTTTAAATTATGGGTTGTGCAAGCATTCTCCACAATGAAATAGTAGAAAATAAGGAATATTCTCATCTTACATGTGATGCTTTAGCTAGCAATATCCAACACTAACTCATCTAAGTATAAAAAAGGATTCATGATAGGTAACAAAGGTATGTCCTGAAATGATGCCCCCCTCCTTTTTTTTTTTTTTTTTTAAGGAAAGCTCTATCATCATTGTCTTTTTAAAAAATTAGGCATTTTATTTCAACCCTGTTCAATTTAGTACAAAAATGTACTAAAAATGTGATAATCTCTAAAGGCACTAATATGTTAGGGTACTTTATATTTAAAGAGACATCAATTTACTCATTACAAAGATTTACATAAATATGCACAAATATGCAGATATACACACATATATGCATGTATATATATATTCGTATCAACTGTATTTGCTTAAATTATTTGTGATATCAAGAATCACCAATCTTTAGTACTTTGCAATAACATAGGTTTGTTTCCTACTCTTGTGTTTCAGGATTTAGCTGTAAGTGGGTTCTGGGACCAAGTTAAAGAAGTGGCTACTATCAAAAAATTACCAATTTCTTGGCAGAGAGAACAGTGGTGGAACCAAACACAGGCTCTCAAAGCTTTTGTTTGGAAATGGCATATGTTACCTGTGTCACATTTCATCAGTTAAGTCAAGACACATGGACAAGCCTGATATGAGTGGTGCTGAGACTATTATCTTCCTTCAGAAATAACCTGGTAGAGAAGGATCTGATAGAGAAGGGCAGGAATATTTTGACAATAATGCAATTTATTTTATATATTTTATTTACATATTTGCATATCATATATTTTATTTTATTTTTATATATTTATTTTATATATATAAAGATACAGATTCGGAGACACCACAAATATTATATATTTTATTTATATATTTATGTATATCATATATTTTTATATATTTTATTTTATTTTATTTTTATATATTTATTTCATATTTATATATAGATAGATACAGATATACCACAAATATGTATAAGTATACATATATACTTACACAGCTTCATTACAAAAGAGATTTGAATCATATACATATATATAACAATTATACATAAAACTAATGTAATGTCAAAAAAATGAAGAATTGAGAATTCAAGAGAAATAAGATATAGTCAAAAAAGAGGAAGTATATAAATATCAGATCAGAGGTCCTTTACAATTGATAGAGTTGGATTGTAAAATGGATTCAGAACTTTCTAGTACACTAAAAGAGGGATACATAATAATTTCTTACATTTATATTAATCATAAGACAAAAATAAACAATTTGCTAGAGAAACATAGCTCTTATTGGTAAAACAATTTATGAAGCACTGTGTGATAATGAAAAGTACTACCTCAGAATAAATATATCCTAAATACATACCATTACAATAGATAAATAGCCCTAACGCCTAGTAGGCATTCAGCAGATATCTACTGAATGAAAAGAAAAGAAGAGACAAGACAAGACAAGACAAGACAAGAGAGGAATGTCGTTTCCTGTAAAAGTAACGTGAAAAGTTACTTAATGTATAATGTTAAGGCTCAATAAAATAAAATGTCTTTTACAAGAAGGCAAGTACATAAACAATTATATGACTTGAAACAAGTTTAGCGTGTATAGAAGAATGAATCATTTATTAAGAAAGAAAGAATTATTAAATCATTTCATGGAAAAATGGTTCTTTATTGGTTAAGTAACATCAGAATCATAATAAAATTTTACAAGAATGTTTAATCTAAATTGTATACTTTAAATTGGATACTTGGGTAGTTGGTGTAGTTCTATGTACATTTTAAGGACTTATAAAATACCTAACTAACAAAAGAATTCAATGCTAGAGATACCAACAAGTCTCAAAAGAAATGTACTAAAGGACAAAAGGCATATTAGATATTCCTTTATAAATATCTATGTGTTACACACAGAAATTGGTTGTAGTGTCAGAATCTAGGAATTTCCTAAACTAAAAATGTTTAATATATTAAATTTATGTTAAACTTAAATAATTGCAAATAATAAATTATGAAAATATTATGCCTATTTATGTTGTATTTATTTATTCATAATAAATTATAATTACAGAATTAGAGAGGGCATCCTTTACTTAGCTCATTCTCTCTTTATATAGGTCTGCATTATCCAGTATATAACTACTAGCTGCATGTGGCTACTGAATGCTTGATTGCCAGTATGAACTGAGATGTAAGTATAAGATAAACACTACATTTTTTTTAATTAAAGAAGTTTTTAACTTAAAAGAATGTAAATGATCTCACTGGTAATTTTATATTGATTACATATAAATAAATGAAATTACTTATATTTTATAAATAACAGACTAAAGCATATAAATCAAATTAATTTCATCTTTTTTTGTTGTTTTTTTTATATGGTTATTAGGAAACTTAAAATTGCATATATGACTAATGTTTGTGGTTTACATTATAGCACTAATGAATGGATAATTCTGAGAGGAGACATGACAGACCAATTTTACACATTCTTTTTTTTTTTTTAATTTTACATATTCTTAAATGCTGGTTCAATTTAGATTAAATTTAGAAATAGATAAATGAGAGCACAAACGTATCTTATCACAGGGAAAGACACAGGTAAGTGTGCAACATAATTGTATTCTAAGATTGGCTGACAGAGACCTTAATTATTGATAACATTTACTGAGTGCTAAGTACCTGATATAGTACATACTCCATCCCATTTAATACTCATAAAACTCCTATGAGGTAAAGACTAAATCAGAACCACAGGCATTTCCTGTATATTTTTCCATGGTCATTTGCCAATAATAATAATATTATTATTATTATTATTTATAATATAATTATTATTATTATTATTTTGTATTTAGTTAAAGTTTGCAAACTTGGGGCTCTTTTATTTCAGTACCTTTCCTTTAGTTTTGAGATAGAGTTAATAGTAAAAAAATGTTAAAATATTAAAAAGTAAAGGTAGTTAGGGAATGTATGCTTGCAGAAGAATCCTGTGATCAACAAGATTAAAACAAAAAGTAAACTAATTATTAAGTAAATAGAGAGAGAGCATAGTCTCAGAGAAGGACTAAATGGGACTAGTCCATTGACACTTTCCCTTATCTTGACTTTTTAAGACCCTATTTCCTAAAGTAATGCACTTGGTTAAGATCTAGGACAAGCCCCCAGGAAGGGTATTGCATGCTGGCCTTATCTGGAGGCAGTGGTAATCACTGGTAATTACAATGTGATTCAGTAACAGATGTGTGCATTTGTTTTACTCTGCATTCTCTCACTCCATCTTTGAGTATCTATATTTTCTCACCTTTTATTTAAAATTTCCAGTAGTTCTAAGTCTACTTTTCCTGAAGAGACTAGTATAAAGGTTATTGTTTGTTTTGCTTTCTGTCTTCCTCATTACCACAAAATCAGAACCCCCAACTGCAATAGGAGTTTATACTATGTTTTGTTCTGACATCTCCTTTTGTATGGGCCACCACTAGGGAAACCTCCTTAACTGTGAATTTTAAAGCTTCATGTAAACTACAAGTGTCTCATAAATCTAATCCTGTTGTAGGTGACCCTGAAGGGTCTCCCACTCTTAAGTGATACCCCCTGAGACTTTCAAGAATTCTCAAAGTCAAGAGTACTATGATGGCACATAATTTATTCCTTAACAATCCAAAATGCAGGAAAAAAAAATATGTAAGTGGATCTCTTCAGACACTTAACGGTTCTACAAACACAAGGCCAAAATCATGTACAAAGCTGTTTGAGAGATAAGCACTGTTATTCTTAGGTCTCTTATACTGCTCGCCAACATTATCATCCAGTTATTTTCTGGAAACTATTTCACAAAGCAACAGAGTTTCCATCATGTCATGAGTGTAACTATTTAGAAGATGATGAAGAGAGAACAATTAAGCCCAAGTTGACATAGTTTGCCAACTAGAAAAAAGGGGATGGGAAGCTAACCCCAACCAACCTCAAAGCACGAGATTCAATTTCAGTTGTGGTAAATTACAAATTATTACATGTTATTGTGCCTAAAGATTGTTTACAAAATAATGAAAAGAAATTTGTAAGACCAAATGTAAAGGATTACTCAAGCAATTTAATTGAAATTGAATTGTATTGTGGTATATTTGAATGCTAGTTAACTATAATAGCATTCCTTGGAAAAGTATGTAATTATTATTAAATCTTATTTATGCAATCTAGAGCAAGGTTTTATTGAGTGGCTAATGTAGAAGCAAGTAGATCAAAATCTAGTACCCAAAATTCAGAGCACCTGTTCACATGACTTTCAATTTGTGGGACATATCTGAAATCACTCTTTCATTTTCTCTCTCCATGGTCGGTTAATATAAGAATTCTAATGAACTCTTAATCCTCATCCAATGAGCCCATTATCTTCCTGAGTTTTAGCCCTTCTAAAATAACTGCTTATGTCTTTGTGATGCCCACCAGGAATCCCCTAAGTGAATTTCACACATGCCATGTAGCTTTAATGTTTGTCTGATGCAATAACCAACAGATTTATTGAATGCAACATGAACCATGAATCAATATTTGTCTTTGTTTTAAAAAATGTTTAATGATTGTATTGATAAAAAAATAGTTGGTTATTAGACACATATTTAGCCCCCTGTCTATTCTACTTCTAGAAATAAGAGAATTCCCTTCTCAGGTAAGTAAATATGTAAATATGTTCTTCAACAGCTTCAATATAACAATTGATGAGTTCTTTATTAATGGCTTATGATAGAACCTCCAAATGTTCACAGATACATCTCCCGATTTCCTCTTACCGTCTCTTTCTCTGAACTATAGCACATAAATGTACACAAACACAATTCCCCCCATTTAGTTCTGCGCCTAGGTATTTAATGATTTTTCCATTCATACAGATTATAAATTGGTAGAATACTATGTTCCTTTCATTTAATTAGAGAAGTGCATTTGCAGAGCGAAATAAATGTTAGCTAACATTATTTGTATTCCAGGGATTCATTTTCCATCCCTTCTAACTAACTTAAATGCCATGCTGTGTTTCTGGATTCGTTAACAACTCCAGGCACATTTCCCTCCACTTGCCTCTGTCAACCCAGCAAGCTGTTCCTTCTGACTTCAAAGTGTGAATATTTTTGCTTCATCATCAGTTTTGTAATCTGAAGGGAGAGTTGGCTTACCTAAAAAGAAACCATACTTTCCAATGAAAACAATAGAATAGGGATGCTAATTACCACTTCCTTTTAAAATATGTATGCCTTTTCCTCCAAAAAGAAAAAGACAAGGGAACTTTCTTTTGTAAAAGAATAAAAGCAAAGTGTAAGAGAGATCTCCAAACAGTGTTAATTATATTTTTAAAATTCAGGGTATTAAAATTATAGCACAATATCAGCTGAATTATTTATGCATTCAGACAATTATTCAGATCAGAAATTGAACAGTTTCAAAAATATTAAAATGTTGCTAAACAAAAGCTCCCAAGTTGCTCATCATTTCTGCAAAGTTGCCTGGATATACCTCAATGCCCAATGTAAAAGTATCACTTTGTATTCATTGTATTGGCTTTGCTTTCTACTAGCGGGTTCTAATTGTTTTGGCAGTCCTGATCTTAGCTTCCAGTGGCACATAATCAATCTTGCTTGCTTACCACATAGCCAACCCTGAAGAATCTTTCCACCTTACAGAACACAAAGTTGAGTTGAATCTAAAATGCAAATATTACAGTGTTTCAAATATATCATCAGAAAACAACATTCATTTCCAATTCACTTTACTGACTTTTTTTCCTAAGTGGCTCTCTAAATTTTAGTCAACTTATGGCTCTGCAAGAAGATGGAAACATCAGTTATACTTGGAAGAATCATTTGATTTCTTAAAGCTATACTTCAAATAAAAGGTTTAATAAGGAAAGAAATAGACTGAAATAAAACTACCATTTTTAAGGCTCCCATTAAATTGGGGAAATCATTAGAGTTAGTGCTCCTGTGCTTTTTTCACTTTGTTCTAATCAGTCATTAAATTTCTAAGTTAGTTATATTTATTATGAATAAATGAAAACACATGCCAATATCTAAGGACTTACGTGCTTAGCAGTGTATGAAATGTTTTCCTACAATACCTTCTTTGATCTCCCCCAGGAACTTGTAAGGTATATATCATCTCCCCATTTTGTAAGTAAAGGAAGAGTGGCACAGAAGTGAAACAACATGTTCAATGTCACTAAGCCCATACGCTCAGGCTTTGCTCTCTACTGCCAATCATGCTTATTTCCTTGGCTTAAGATTTTATTTCTGCTCCATTAGATAAAGGACCTTACAAACCACCTTTATATTCTATAGTAATTACTAACCTCACATTGAAATTTGGAACTGCAGAAGTGTTTAATTATTTATGGTTCATCTAAGCATAGTTTAATTATGCTTCACCTAAGCATAGTTTAAAACCAAAAATGGGATTTTTTTAAGTTGCACTTTGGATTTTTTCCCATTCTTTTTATTTCTGCATAATTACAAAATGAATATATGCATAGCCTTTACTTCACTATTTCTCCCTCCCCCCTCTTCAGGGTCACTACCTTCAGAATAATATGTGTGTATCACATCATATACGTGTATCAGAATACAAGAAAGATCATATGAAAATAAGTAGTTTTGTTTTGTGATTTTTTTTAATAAATGGAAAATACTGTGTATTTCATTCTACAATTTTATTTCTTCACTTAATAATACATCTTGGACACTTTTCACTACATCTACATCTGTCTCATTATTTCAAAATACATAGTATGGATATTTTTAGATTATATAATCATTCTTCTATTAATAGATATCTATATTGCTTCCATATGTTTATTATTTGGAACAATGCAACAATAATTGTTCTTATGAATGCACCCATGGGGGGATTTTCTGAGACAGACAGTGGTAAGTGGAATTGCTAGGTCAAAAAATTATTCATAAGGAGTAGAAGAGAAGCTATTTCTTCATACAATATGATTAACTTTTTATCTTTCTTTTTTTATTTTGTCCTTGATGAATTAAATAGTTTATTTTAAAATTTGAATAATTTTTATCTTTATTGGGATTAACAACTCCTTTATGTATTTATTGGTCATTTTTATTTCTGTAAATTTTCTATTCCTATAATTTGCCCATTTTTTTTTCAAGGAGTATTGTTCATTTGTTCATGGAGGGTTTTTAAGGAAGAGCCCATATATTTGAGCTAATAAAGTATTTTGTTAAAAAATTTAATTGGTTAAAGATTAAGTTCTTGGAGTCATTTTTTGGGAAAAAAAAAGAAAGAAAGAAAGCTTGGATGTGATGGTTTCATTTCTGTATAGCCAGAATCACTCGAATATCTTCCATTCCATAGATTATACTCTTCTTTTAATAAGTATTCTTTTCAATAGATTTTAATTCCTATGGCTTTTTTTCTGAAAACAAATATATCATCAGAAAACAACATTGAATTCTAATGTGATTTTGATGTTTCTACTCCCAGAGAAGTCTAAAAGTGTAAGCAGTTTTAGTGAATGATTTAGAGGTCCAATCTTTTTGCTTAGGTGGCTCACTAAAAGGGTAGGAAAACTCAGTCTTCAAGGCATTCTTATCCTATAAGAAGTAAAATGCGTTTATTAGACTCCTCTTGGCTCTGCCAGTCACGAACTACTTAACAGACAAATGAAGTTATACTAAGTCAAGTTGATAACACTGGATAAGTTCCAGAATTCAAAGTCTGTCTTCATATAAAGATATGCTAATTCAAATGATATACCTAAAGTCTTGAAGTTACTTATAGCATGATTTTGAGGAGAGAAAAATAATTAAGAAGCTAGAGGTAATTCCAAGATTCTGCTGGTAATAGAGAATAGAACTTTGACCTAAAATGCACTTCCTTGGGGAACAAGGCAAAGAATATAGCTTGTTTTAATGGTCTCACATAATTAAGCTAATGTGGGAGCCTCAAGACTTAGAATGTTTCCGTCAAGGATCACCATTTCTGATCATCACACATACTCTGGATATAATTCAGTGTGACTACTAGTACGGCAAGTTGTACACTAGAAATATCCAAAAGAAGAATTTACATTTTTAGAATGTGTTTGAGCCTCTTTACCCCATTTTCTACCATTATACAGAAAACAGTTGAAAATACGCAGAGAGATCTTAAAATTATTTATGTATTATTAAAAAAATTACCTGCTTTCTCCTGACTGATAAGCAGCTACAAATTTACACTTCCATAAAGGATTTTAAAAGATTTTTTATTGACAACAAGAAGATTATGGATCGTTCCTTCACACACAGGACATCTGGTATCTTCTTCCTTGCCAAGATCTATAAATGGCTTAAACTGTCACTTAACATTGTAAACGGCAACTTTTTTTTGAAGCCAAACAATGTAAGGAATAATAATCAACATAGCAACAACTGTAGAAGACCCTACTATTAGTGGTTATATAATTATATGCCAGAATAAAAGGTTTAAGATTAACTCAAGTTCAAAGTAAGACTACTACAATAGCCAATTTATTCATTTTATTCTACAAAATCTTACATGTTTATACACAATTCATGGCTTGTATACATGTCTTAGCTATCTACTGCTGCATAACAAATCATCTCAAAATGTGGTGGTTTAAAACAGCATTTTATTATCTCCACCATTCTGTGAATCAACAGGCCCAGTTCCCTATCATATTATCTGGTCTGCAATGTCCAAGATGGCTCACTACAGGCAGAGGACTTTGGTAGAGAAAGTCAGGCTCTCCTGGGATGTTGGACATCCTGGTGGTCTCTCCAACTAGATAGCATTAAGTTCCCGGTATGACTTCCCCAACGGGCTGCATGAGAAAACTGTCTCCTCTCTCTCCCAGGGCCTTTCCCTCATAAACTCCTTAGATTAGACTCCTGCAAAGCTTAACAAAACCTCACTTTGGTTTAAATTGAGCAATTTAAACTTAGCCTGGGAACACTAAAGCCCTCCACCCAGGGACACTAATTAAGGCATATGCTCCAGTCCTCCCAGATCTCTTTGTTGCACCTTGCTTTGACCTTCCGCGTGGTCTCTCCTGGCTTGCTATGTATTTTCTCAAAGACTTCTCTATTTCAATTCTCTTGTGGTCTTTTGTTGAACCTCACCTGACCATCTGACACCCTAGTGTTTAACTTAAAAAATGTTAATCTAATAAAATTACGACAGAGGCCATCTTTGGAGAATAACCACCACAGTTCATCCTCTGGCCAAAGATAATACCCATCTCTTCTTCCATTGCCAACATACACTTACCAGACTCCCTAAACCCTCAAAGATTCACCCCATTTCAACCTCTGGATTATACTTTAAGTCCAGGATCACATGATATCAGGTTCTGATGTAGTTGAGGTTACTTGTGGGGGACCAAATCTTGATCAGAAGACAAGGAAGTAAGGAAACAAGCTATGTGGCCTCCACATACCCAACATACAATGGGGAGAGAGGCTCAGAAGAACCACAAGAGATGTTTCCACTCAAAAAGAGGAGGAAAAATGGGAGTAACATTGGTTGCTCCTCTGAAAGCCACCGACCTGAAAAATTACTGTGATCTAGCAAAGCACAGTCGCCATTTCACTTCGCTCAGAAGGCAGGGGTCTGTTGCTTTGGACCCAAATATGCTTTCTGGAAGGTCCTTCTTGGCTGCTGGTCCCATGATCTGGAGTCTTGACACTACACTCTCAGTCATTTTCTTTTCTTAAGAAATAGCTCACGAGTGCCTGGGTGGTTTAGTCGGTTAAGTGTCTGCCTTTGGGTCTTAGGCCTTTGATCTCAGGGTCCCGGTGTGATGTCCCACACCAGTCTCTCTGCTTACAGAGGAGCCTTCTTGTCCCTCTAAATCTCCCTCTGTGCTTGCATGTTCTCCCCGCTCCCCAAATAAATAAATAAAATCTTTTAAAAAAGGAAAAAAGAAAGAAAGAAGTAGCTCGTGTTTGCTGCTGAGTAGTGTTCTCAGCCTGTTTCCTGCCAGAAAGAAGTTTGGGGCTCAAAAGCCTTTTTGTTTTAAATGTTCTGTTCCTTTCTGTCCCAACGGTTAAAATTCTTTTGAAACCTGTGGATTTGTTATGTATAAATTATAATGAAGTTCACTAGACAAAAGTGACAGTCATGTGTTTTCTGAGTGGGATCTTTACTTTGGGTCATAGTGAGGCTACACAGGCTCACAGCAGAGAGGATGAATATATTTTATGAGTCTTAGATGTAATTTCTACTGAGAGAAAAAACAAGACATTCTTTTACAATTTTCTGAAGCCTCAAGAAACTTCCAGTCACACTTTTGGTCTCGTCTTGAACTAGAGGCCACAATACTTTACTGGTAGCATTCTGGCTTTGGTAATATTTCCTAAATTTAAAATTTATATGTTCTATTATCCCCCATGCCAAATTATTTCATACCCGTTTTCAGTGAATGCCTCCCACCCGTGGAACAAATGATCTGCTCTCTGTTATTATAGATCAATTTTGTCTTTCTAGATTTTATAAAAAGAGAATCATTTACTGTTTGCTCTCTGACTTCTCTGGCTCAGCTGCATGCTTTTGGGATTGACTCATGCCTTTGTATTCCTTTCCATTGCTGAGTAATATTCCATTATATGGCTATATAACAGTATGTTTATCTATTCATCTGTGAAAGAATATTAGGTTGTTTCTTGTTTGGAGTTACAATAAATACAGAATATATAAATATTTCTGTATATGTCTTTGTGAGGATATATACTTTCATCCCTCCTCGGTAAGTTTCTTCAAGTCGAATGGCAAAGTCTCACTGAAGATTTATACAGAACTTCTTTTAAAAATTTGTCATCTTGGGGTGCCTGGGTGGCTCAGTAGGTTAAAGCCTCTGCCTTTGTCTCAGGTCATGATCTCAGGATCCTGGGATCGAGCCCTGCATCGGGCTCTCTGCTCAGCAGGGAGCCTGCTTCCCTTCCTCTCTCTCTGCCTGCCTCTCTTCCTACTTGTGATCTCTGTCAAATAAATAAATAAAAATCTTTGAAAAAAAATTGTCATCTAGGGGTGCCTGGATGGCTCAGTCAGTTGAGCATCCAACTCTTGGCTTTGGCTCATGTCGTGATCTCAGGGTTGTGGGATCAAGTCCCACATTAGGCTCTGTGCTCAGCAGAATGTCTGCTTGAGATTCTTCCTCTCTCTCCTCTCCCTTCTCCTGTGTCCCTCCCCCATGCTCTTTCTTGCTCTTCTTGCTAAAATAAATATATCAATCTTTTTAAAAAATCTGTCGTGAGGTTTTTTTTAAAAGTTGTATCATTTAATTCCCATAAGCATTGTATGAGAGTTCCAGTTCCTTCACAAGCACAGCAAAAGCTGATCCTGTTAGTCTTTATAACCTTAGCTATTTGCTAACTCATTGTGATTTACTTACTGACAAAGATGATTTTAAATGTAGAGCAGTTTTTTATTTTTGTTTTTTTCCCCAAACATTTATGAACCATTTTGAATGCTGCTTTTGTAAGCTGGTCAAATTTCCTTTCTTTTCTTTTTTTTTTTTCCCAGTTGTGTTGTCCTCTCATTGTTAAGTTGTAAGATATTTTTTTAATGTATAACAAATACACATGTTTTTGAGATACATGTATATAATATTTTTTCTCAGACTAGGGCATTTATTTTCATCTTTAATAGAGTATCTTGAAAAGAGAAGACGTTTTTACATCTGATGGCATTCAACTTAACTCCTTAAAAATGGTTGATTCTTGTTGTTTCCTATTTTTACAAATCTTTGCCTTCCCAAATTACAAATATTTTATTTTTGCTTCTAAAAATTATGTAACTTAGGATTTTTGATTTGGGTTTATGACTTTTCTTAAGTTACTAAGTTATTTTAAGTTATTTTTTGTGTATAGTGTGAAGTTAAAGTGGAGGTACATTCCTTTTTCCCAGTTGATATCAAGTTGTTCCATAAATACCAGTTGTTTCAATACCTTTGATAAAAAGATTATCTATTTCCATTGAATTATGTTGGCACCTTTGTTGAAAATCAGTTGACTATTTATGTGTGTATTTCTCTGCTCTTTCATGCAGCATTGATTTTAGGCTTAGCCTTATTCTAGTGCTACAGTGTTTTGATTACTGTGGATTTATTAGTAGCATTGGAATGAATTTCTATTTTTATGAACTCAGCTGAATTTTTATTGGGATTGAGTTAAATGTATAGATCAATATATATTATACATGATAAATTATTTTTTCAGAATGAAACATCTTAGAAAGTTTTGTATCTAGTATACTTCTCTCTTTTAGATTTGATTTGGTGTTATCTTTAATATATGAAAAGATTTTTAAAATGTAATAGTTAAAATATCTCATTTGAGTATTAAAGATGAAGAAAAATTGCTGAACCAATATAGGCATTTTTCAAAAATCAGAGCCTTAAGAATACTAATAAATATAGCCCAAAAGAAAAGAGTATCTTTAATGAAGGGGATCATTAGGAATATTGTGCTTTATATATACATATATATAATGTATATATTATATTTGTTATTATTTTTTAAGTAGGCTCCATGCCCAGCATGGAGTCCAGTGTGGGACTTGAACTTATGACCCTGAGACCAAGACCTGAGCTGAGATCAAGAATCAGATACCTAACGGACCACCCAGGTGCTACTATTATGCTTAATAATAATTTATAGAACAATAGGCAAACAATAGGTAAATAATAATTTATAGAACAATAGGCAAATAACTAATTACTTTTCATAATTAATTACAATTGTTAGATTTTCTGAACTGGCCATTATGACTGTACATTAAACTTATTCATGGAATTCTCATGTGTTTTCTCCAATAGGCTGAAATTTGCTGATATTTAAGGCACTGAAAGAGCCCTATCCTACTCTCCCTTAGCAGGGAATGTCGTAAGAAAGCATCTTTGTCATAAAAATTTATAACATTTTATTAAAAAATCAGTAACTGATAATTCTAGGTATTTCATAAAATATTATAAATCTTATAGTTAGTCCCTGAGGCAGTCCTCTCAAAAAGTGCCATTTTATAAACCATGTTAAAAAAAGTATAAGGAGGGGGTGCCGGGCTGGCTCAGTGGGTTAAGCCTCTGCCTTCAGCTCAGGTCATGATCTCAGGGTCCTGGGATCAAAACCCGCATTGGGCTCTCTGCTCAGTGGGGAGCCTGCTTCCCCCTCTCTCTCTGCCTGCTGCTCTGCCTACTTGTGACCTCTTTTTCCCTCTGTGTCAAACAAATAAATAATTTTTTTAAAAAATGTACAGGGGCTCCTGGGTGGCTCAGTTGTTTAAGTGTCTGCCTTTGGCTCAGGTCATGATCTCAGGGTCCTGGGATTGAGATCCTGCATTGGGTTACCTGCTTAGTGGGGAACCTGCTTCTCTCTCTCCCTCTGCTCCTCCCTCTCTGTCCCTCCACTTGTGCTCTCTCTCTCAAATAAATAAAATCTTCCAAAAAAAAAAAGTACATGCATAAACAGGCTTATTTTTCTGAGGTAACAAAAGGCAAAATTACTCTGTTTTACTATGGTTTTCATCCTGCTTATCTGAATAGTTAGTATAATCATAATGTCTTAAACAGCTTGGCCATTGGTTATTGTTTCAAAAGGCTTCCGGGAATATTCAATATAATAGAATTGAAATCAGGATCTCAAAGAGATAAATGCATTCTCATATCCATTGCAGCGCTATTCACAATAGTCAAGATGTGAAAACAAGCTGAATACCCATTGGCAGGGGAATGGACAAAGCAAATGTGGTATATGCATATAATGGAATACCGTTCAGCCTTAAAAGAGAAGAAAATTCTGCAATATGTGAAAACATAATTGAATCCTGGGTACATGATACTAAATGAAATAAGCCAGTCATAAAAAGACAAATACTGCATGATTCTACTTATGAGCAGTATCGAAATACTCAAATTCATAGAATCAAAGATTGGAATCATGGTTGCCAGAGGCTGGAAGGAGGGGAAAATAAAATTATTAATCAATGGATATGAAGTTTCAGTTAAGGAAGATGAATAAGTTCTAGGGATCACCCATACAACATTGTACCTGTATTCAATAATACTGTATTATACCCTTGATTTGTTAAGAGAGTAGATCTCTTATTAAATGTTCCTACCACGGTAAAGAAAATTTTTAAAAAACCTTATTCTCAGGTTATTGTCACTGTTACACCAATCTGGAAGCTCCCTGGAAAAGCTCCTTTTATAGCCTGACTCCACCCAGTCTGGGAATGGCCCTATCACTAGACAATTATTGAAAACAATCAGCAGCAATTATTTAACATTGCATCTTCCTAAAACTGTGATTTGGTTTAAGATACAGGTTAAGTCTCCATATTCTAAATACCCTCAACTTTCTTGTTTTATTTATCTCTGACTCTCTCCAGCACCCTTGCATGAATACATACTCCCTACAAACCACACCTTCTTCCTTTAGCCAGAAAGCAAAAATCTTGCGTATCTATTCATGCAGATAAAAAGCCCCAGAAATCACCAATCCATGGTGTGTGCTGCTGCAGTCACCATGGTTTTCATATGACATCATCATTATAATAGTATGTTTCAGTGAAATTCAGACCTATTACTCCTGCGAAGGAAATGCTTTTCCCTATTCATCTCAACAGTCCTGCAAACATGTGTGTGTGAAGAACTCCATATTTATACACACACTATTTCTGGGATCTCTTTTTTGAATGTATCAGAGAGAACAAATGACATACAGAATATCATGACAACTAACACAAAATGAGTCTCATTCTCATCAGTACAAACATCAACATGGCATAAGCCTCATAAAGGAAAGGCATCAGTGTTCATTCTGAAATTTAAGTCTGAGACAATGTTCATAAGATAAGAAGTCAGTCTGCCACAGTGTCAGGTAGATAGGAAGATGGAGGATAGATGATGATTGATGAGAGGCAGACAGACAGATAGACAGACAGATATCCTAACAGGAAACACAAAGCTTCTTTTTTTAAAAAGAATATTTTATTTATTTATTTGACAGAGAGAGAGAGAAATCACAAGTAGGCAGAGAGGTAGGCAGAGGGGGAGGGGGAAGCAGGTCTCCTTTTTGAGCAGAGAGCCTGATGCAGGCCTCGATCCCAGGACCCTGAGATCATGACCTGAGCCGAAGGCAGAGGCTTAACCCACGGAATCACCCAGGCTCCTCAAACACAAAGTTTCTAAATCAGAACACAGTTTATTATCACAGAGCATCTTAGAACTGGTGAGGCTATAGAAGGCATCACTACTAAAATCATTCTAAATAAATGGCATTGATATAATTGGCTAATTATTTGGGGGAAACTGAGGATTTTGCACAAACAGAAGGACTGTACCACAGACTCACAAAAGTATCACACTCAGAGCTTGACTGGCACACTGCCCCAACCTCCCATCTGGAGAGGGAGAGGCTTTTATTCTGAGATATAAGCAAATATTACAGGAGAGAGAAGTCTCTGAATCTCTCTGAAGGAATATAACTATCTTCCAGAACATGTTTGCTATTCGATCATCCTTTAACCAAATTTGCCAGTGGTCATTCCTCAGAATGTTTAGACCATGAAGAAACACGAAAGCATTCACAGAGAATGGCCTTCCAACAATCAGATCTAGGGATTGAAGCTAAACAGTCTAGTGACCTTTATTGATTTATTTTACAACTTACTATTACTGAATAATGAAAAGTTCGGTAGGCTAATGTAAATGGGAAAAAAAGAAAATGCTTTCCTCACCATTATTGACATTTTGATTAAAGAAATCAATGATATTCATAATTATTGTCTTACTCTAAGCTACCTGAACTTTTAGAGTTAATCACTTACTGGCAGTAACTTGATACTAAAATATATTTTCAGACTGTAGTTCTCGTTTGAAAATAAGGTTGTTTTTTTTTAATTTTTATCACTAAATCTTTTCTTGAAACCTACAACAAAAACAATCATGCTTCAGAGATTCTCTCTTGTTATTACTGAATAGGCAATACATTTTTATATCTTACAAATTCTGTTCAGACCAGGTTATTTTACTTGATCCTTGTTACCTTCTGCCCACTTGCCCAGATTATGGCAAAACATTAGAAAAATAAAGTTGGCTTTATTTACTTTGATATAGCAAAGATATTTTCAAATAAATTTCAAAATCAAAACAAAATATCTCTAATATCTAGGTCACACTTTAGAAATAAAACTTCAGTGTCCTGAGCATTACTAATGTTAATATTTAGGACCCTCTCACAGCCATTGTGATTTTTTTTGAAGATTTTATTGATTTATTTGAGAGAGAGAGTGAGTGAGCAGGGGGAGAGGCAGAGGGAGAAGCAGACTCCCCACTGAGCAGGGAGCCTGACAAGGGGTTCCATCCCAGGACCCTAAGATCATGACCTGAGCTGAAGGCAGACACTTAACCACCTGAGCCACCCATCTGGGTGGTTCATCATTAACTAGAAATGATAGAGTTTGGTTAAGCCCTTAGGCAGAAAAGGAGAGAGGTCTGGAGAGAGAGCAACCTCTCACTATGAGAGCCCCCATAGTGATTCTTTTAGAGCATAAGTCATATCATGCTACATCTCTGCCCCCACTTTTGATGGCTCCCCATCCTAGTCATGGAAAAAAATCAGAGCCCTTTCAATGGCCTAGAATAGCTTTCATGGTCTGACCATCTCGAGTAACAGCTGTTTTTTGTTTCTTTTATTTTGTTATATCTACATATTCCAACTAATTGATGGATGATTTGATAAATTCAGTATGATTGGCATGTAGCCTAGAAATGTCCTAGAGTTATTTAGCTCTGCACTGAAACTGGATAAATTCTGTATGTAATCCAACTGGTTTCCCCTGGGAGGTTTTTTAATTGTCATGAAAATGTGTTCTCTTGTTCAGCCCCAGACAAAGACTTATTAAGCTACTTTTCAAAACAGTCATACACTCATGCAAGACATGGTGTCTAAACTACAGACTATCCCAGGTCTGACAAAGGAGCTAAGCTGTGTACATCAATATTAATGTTTGCAAAGTAGCAAAAGAAAGAAATGAAATCCTAAGTAATTCAAGGAAACTGTTGTCAAGATTGCTTGATTACTTGCCAAAATGGAAAATTCTAGAGACATATATCTAGATATTTTCTGGATATCTAGAGACATAATTCTGCTCTATCTCAGAGGAAGACAAAGCAGAAGTAGAGCGACACTAATTTTATAAAGTTCAAACAAAAAGTTAGTAGTGATGCCTATATACATACAGGTATATTGGCATAGCACAGTCTTTGTTTACCTGGTTAGCACAAAGAACTATAGATTCAGTGCAGACCAACTAGGAAAATGGCATACAACACCTGTCTCCCCCAACAATGTGTCAGCAACACCATTTTTGTATGAAAAGAAAAATGTGCTCACTTCTAAACTTATGCTACTAATGTACCTATTCACAATGCCTTTCAACTAGAAGAAGTGATTTTGTTTCAAATCATGAAATTTGCATACAAAATTGAGCTTTCAGGTGAGGTCACATTAATTCCCTTTTGATAGGGTTTTTCTTTTCATTTTTTTTTTTTTTACGATATGTGTTATTTCTTTGGATTTTGTCTTTACAACCACCTTAAGATGAAAGTATTGTTGCTCTGATTTGTCCATGATGAAAAGAATAAACACAGATATAAAGCAAGGAGCAATAGTGCAGAAAAGTTGCTAGAGATGATCATACACCACCTTTCTGGGAGATACCACAGGACCATAAGGAGTGCCTAGGCTCTGCTGACTACACTGGCTGCACTCTAGGAACTTTGGGCAAGTCTCTTTAGCTATGAAATGGAGACAGTGATCCCTATATCACAGGGTCGTGTTACAGGAGCTAAATGAGGTGAAGCACACAAAGCCACGGTCTACTATTATCATAGTTCCTAGGAAAGCACAACTTAAAACATGTGTGTGAGTATATATACCAATAACCCAAGTGCTAGAAAATTCTGAGAATCATCATTTTGGACTGAGTTTCTGGCTTTCCTCAAATGCTTCTCATTTTGAACTATTTCCTGAAAAGCCTATGTTGCCAGTCAAATCTGAATTACTGCTTACCCCTACAGACCACTCTCTTGAAGACTGATTACCTTTTAACTATGATTTGAGATTTAGTTTTCATAATAGGAAATACCAGTTTTGCAGAGTGGCCTGGCAGGGCTCTATAGAACGACTTCAGTCAGGCTGACATGAGCTTTTATTAACCATATTTCCTGTAGCTGCACAGACAATGAGAAATCCACTTCTGTGAGCAGAACCAATTATAGCTGAACAGGTACACTTTTTCTCCAGCCTGGTCATGATGTCAAATGTTTGATTAGAAAGGTCTTGTGCTTTCAGCAAAATGGGGGTGAATTTCTTTCCATTTGCAAGAACAAGCTATTTCTGCCTTTCATTTCATAGTCTCTTAGTATCTTAATTCTGGTCTCTCAGTGTCAAATAAGAGTTGCAAATGCAACGCCCTTGAGATGGGGAAACAATATTGCTATATGTGTTTCAAAACAGACTGAGCCAGCTTCTGGGCGGAATAAGCAGCACCAGGGCACGAATCAGACGTACTGTGGGTTCTCAGAGAGAACAGAGACCAAGGTGCCCATGAGCACTATGTTCCAGCGGAGGCAACATGGGGATGGACCTGGTAGCCCTGGAAAGGAATCTCGAGAAGACTGTCAAATATAGGGAAATGTTAGGATGAAACAGAAAAAACGGCGCATGGAAATATTGCCTGTGCATTTATAATACAGTGATACGACCACAGCAAATCAGGTTTTAGAAGTGCAGGACTGAAATAAGGAAGGGTAATTCTAAAAAGAGGCAGTTTTGGGGAAAATCCTCTCATGGAAGGTTGAAAAAAAAAGGGAGAGCAAATGGGAACCAAGTTCCCACTAAATGTAGGATTATAAAGACAAAGTAGGCCCCATGACATCAAGCATTACAAAGGCCCCTCTTCAGCTGCCAAAAAGAGAAACTTACCAGAAATGTCAAGGATGACCACCATCTCCCCAAAACACTGTAAGCTCATTTTTGGACTTCCTCTTCTCTTAAGAATTCTTCAGCTATAGAAAAGCAATCTGATGATATTTCAGGGGTCTCAAATGAAGATTTTTCAGTTACTTTTTTTTTTTTAAGCTTTTATTTATTTGTATGACAGAGAGAGAGATCACAAGTAGGCAGAGAGGCAGGCAGAGAGAGAAGAGGAAGCAGGCTCCCAGCTGAGCAGAGAGCCCGATGTGGGGCTCGATCCCAGGACCCTGAGATCATGACCTGAGCTGAAGGCAGAGGCTTAACCCACTGAGCCACGCAGGTGCCCCATGAAGATTTTTCAGTTACTTTTAACTCTTTACTGACCAGAGTATAAATACAGAATCATAGATTGGTAGACTAATTAAGCTAAAAAAATATATCAATAATTTACTCTAACCTCATTTTACAGTCAAGAATGAAGAATGTGAAGATTATCCCATATCCCATGGTGAACTAGTAACACAGCCAGGATAATAATCACATCCTCCTGATTTCTAGACAGTATTGTTTTTCCACCACAGCTCTCTAAAATTAAATTTTCAATATTTTCAAAAAAGAATTATACCTATATAAAGTCCAAGAGAAGAAACTTCTGTTAATAAGAGAATCTAGGTATGGATAAGCTAAATTTAAAAGGTCAGCAGCAAAGAGTTATGAAATGAAGATTTTTATTGAAAGTAAGAGGACAAAAATGCAACCCAGAAAGAAAAACCTTTTGCTTTGTACTCTAATATACATCTACAACTAACCATTTTTTGTTATGCCCATTGCTACCCTATAGCTACCCAGGGCAGCATCATGTAGAGCAATGTCCCCCTAGTTGGTTTCCCTGTTTCCATCCTTGCTCCCCTATTAACAGCGCACAGAAGTAGAATAAGTCCTTTAAAATGGAATTGTCACTCCCCGACCCAATCTTCCAATCGCTTCTTGTCGCATAAAGTTAAGCCAAAATTACTACATTTGAACTACAAAGACCTACACAGTTTGCTTCCCCCATTTTTTTCCTCAGAACTCATCCTCTTTTGTCTCTTTGGTCATTATATTCCAGCCATCCTGGCCTTCCAGCTGATTTTTGAATATGTTAGACACGCTCCTGCCTGCCTCAGGTTTGTACCATCCCTTTCTTCTGCCAGAAGTACTTAGCCCACTCTGTCTGCATAGCTCATTTTATCCATTCAAGTCCTTGGACAAGTGTCCTGTTCCCAGTAAGGGGTGCCATGACCGCCCTATTTAAAGTTATTCTATTTGCCTTGCACTCTTAATCCTACTTATCTTGCTCTATTCTTTTGTACATAGCACTTATAATGCACTGCCATTCTGTATTCTTTACTCCCACTAGAATGCAACATAACATAGAGTATCAAGCCATTTACCAAGATGTTTTGTTATTGATGTATATGCAGCATCTAAAACAGTACCTAACCAAGAATTATCTGCTGAACGAGAGACTTGACCAAAAACAGATGATCCCTACATTAAAACACATAATCTCTGGTTTTACTCAAATGAAAATACAGAAGTTCTACACAGGAGATAGTACAACACAACTAAGTGTTCCTAACTCTGAAGGGAGAGGTTTAATGTAAAGAAATGGCAATTTGAAGAAATGTCAGAAATACATCAGAGATTGTTATAAAGACAGTGCTCACTTCAGCAGCACATATACTAAAAGCATGGCCCCCCACAAGGATGACATGCAAATTCATGAAACAGTCCATGTTTTTAAAAAATGTTATAAAGATATACAGGGCTTTAATTACAAGATTTGACTAAACGGAGTACCAAACCATTTGCCAAGATGGTAAAATAAAAATCCGTATTCTCCCAAGTTAATATTTAAGTTTAATAAAATTCTGATCAAAACCTCCCAAGATGTTTTTACAGAAATTAATGAAGTGGCTTAAGTCCATTTGAAAGACTGAGGAGCTGAAAACCTAAATAATTAATGACAAGAAGAAAAAAATGTATACCATTATTATAACATATTAGAAAATATGATTTGTGAACTACTGATTTTAGAAAAGCCAGGTAAACCAAAGAAATAGAATTTAAAAAAAATGAGAAACTGCCTTCAGAACAGATGAGAAAAGAATAATTGAGTAAACATATGGAACTGGGAAAACGGTTTAACCACCTGTTTAAAAGAAGTTTTTTTCATACAATACATAATATACAAAATAAATTCCTCATGAATTAAGGAGTTAAAAATCAAAAACAAACACAGATTTAGAATAATTATAAGTGGGTCCGATTATAAGGCAAGTCAAGCTCTCCAAGCTTAAGATTACATAACTAAATTATGAGGTGAGCATTTTTAATGCATTAATAATTATAATGTTGCTGTTACTAAAAAGCAAACAACCCTATGCAGCCATCAAAAGAAATGAAATCTTGCCATTTGCAATGACGTGGATGGAACTAGAGGGTATTATGCTTAGTGAAATAAGTCAATCGGAGAAAGACAACTATCATATGATTTCCCTGATATGAGGAAGTGGAGACGCAATGTGGGGGGTTGGGGGGTAGGAAAAGAATAAATGAAACAAGATGGGATCGGGAGGGAGACAAACCATAAGAGACTCTTAAGCTCACAAAACAAACTGAGGGTGACCGAGGGGAGGGGGGACGGGAGAGGGTGGTGGGGTTATGGACATTGGGAAGGGCATGTGCTATGGTGAGTGCTGTGAAGTGTGCAAACCTGGCGATTCACAGACCTGTACCCGTGGGGCTAATAATACATTATATGTTTATTAAAAAAAAATTAAAAAATTTTTTTAAAAAAGCAAATAACCAATATGAGGTGATCCTAGAAGGAAAGGCACTAATTCTGTGAGATGAAAGCCTAGAGAGGGTAACGGTCAAGGATTAATCATTATTAGGGCTTAGAACTTTCACTTTCTGTTCCTAGCCATTATCACCAGATCTTCAGCAAGTTCATTTTTACCCACAAATGCGCTGTTAGTGGATCCCTGAAAAATCAAAGAGAATAAATTGAATTCATAGTTTGGGGTACTAAAGGCCAGAGCAATATGATGCAAGTTGGAACACCACTACTGAGGCAAAAATTAAACATGAAGTAAGAGTGAAAAGCAATAATAAAGGGTGGCAGGAAACTTTTGGAGGTGATGGACAGCTTTATGGCATAGACTGTGTTGATGGTTTCATGGATGTTTACTTATTACTAAACTCACCAAGTTATGTACATTAATTATGTATAGCTTTTTTATGTCAAAAATATAAAATGAAATAATAAAATCCAGAAAAGAAAGAATGAAGAAAAAGAGAAAAAAGGACACCAAAGGAGAATATATAAACCTCTTACATAAATTTTGGAAAGTAAAGGAGGAGGGCACTGGAATGCCAAAAATTATATGAAATTGGGGCTTTTTAAATTTTATTTGGACATTAAAAAAACTTGACATCCAAAAGAATGTCTGGAAATAACTGCATTGCACACACCCACACTTACATACTCATATACAGAGATATGCACACATGGGTGTACAAACACACACACTTATATAAGCATTTATTGAACAAATTGGACTTGATAGGATATAAGAAGGAACCAACTTCATTCTTATTCTTTTATATCCCTTCAAGTTTCTATAAACTGGTGCTTGTTCTAACTCTGCATAAAATCTGAAGGCAATCCCATAGCTTTAAGGAGCAAATAGTTTATAAAAACCCACATTTATGAATGAGGCACTGAGATCCAGTCCAGTTTAGTATAATAAGCAAAGCTCAAAGAGCTTCTCTAATTAAAAGCATCTTCCTGTAGTAGCTTAATCTCCCTTGAGGCTTCCAGACCTACAAATAGAGAAGAAAGTATGGTTGACTTCTTAATTATTAGCTCTTTCCATCTCCTTCCTCTACTCACTAATTTCTTTTTTACTTCTCCAGCACAGGGTCTAAGAAGAAGAGAGAGTAAGGAGAAAGGCTACACAGTCTTGGGTTGCTCTTATCTCTGTAATTTGGCCAGGGCAAATGTTAAAAACTGACCCCATCCATTCCTGGGATACTACAGTAGATTACCTGGAAACCATCCCAGTTGGGAACCACACTGTAACATCTTGCCCAGGGCTAGCTACTTACAACAATCACCCTCAGGTCCTGGACTTCAGGAAATGCATCTATCACGTAAGGTCCCTTCCCATCTTTCCAGTTCACATCTTGTCTCTAGAGAACCCATTTGCTCTGCCATTGATGGAAGCAAAGTTTACTCTTAATATCACTTACCCTGGAGGGGAAGATCTCCAGTTTAGAGCCTCTCACCTTTAGACTTTGTAGATATGGGTCAAATGTCAGTTCTTACTTGCCTCAAATTCCCACAGCCCAATCCCTCAAAGGGATCACTTGAAGACCCCATCCCGTAACTTGAGATAAGAAAGAAAAACTCAACTTTCTTTACCCATAATGTTGGGGATAAAATCTCCACAGGGTATGATTAACTCTCTGCAAAACGAATCTTTCCTCAACTGTTTAACTTCTTAACCTTTCTCTTTCTTTTGGTGAGCAGAAATGCTCTAGCACTTATAGAACATTTGTTCCTGGCTTCCAAGATGCAACACTGGCTAATGCTTTGGCTCTGACTGTATGACCTTAACCTTTCAAGTCTTGCATAGATAGTCTAGCAACATACTTTAAAATGTGGAGGTTCATGGGCTCACCTTCAGTTCTGAGGTTTGGGGCCTCTGGAATAATTTTAGGGCAGAGTCAAATGTAACAATGTGTTAGACTACACACATGTATACATATGCATGTATGTACATATATCACTTTACCACAGATACAAATACAGAATCATACATATATGTGTGCCTGAGTCTATATGTTAATGAATAATGGAAATACAATATTTATGGAAAATATATTAACGTGAAAATATTATTAGTGATTTTTTCTTTTGTTTTTCTCTATTTCCTAAAATAATATGCCTTACTCTTAAAACCATTTAAAAAGTATATCTACATACAAACACATAATAATGGATCCTATTTTTAAAATGCAATCTTGATTTCCAAATAAAATAAAAGATTACTGAAACAGAATGAATAACCCAGAAACAGACGTATATAAAGAAATTTATTATACACTAAAGGAAATATCCAAAAATTGGAAAGAATTACTTAACAAATGGCATTGAAATATTTTGGAATTACCTTCATAATAAAAGTCAAATGGGAGCTCAATAGTGTTTAATATGTATAATAATATATATACACACACGCAGACATATATGCACACCTATATACACATATCTATGTATGTATGCATATCTGTGTATATATATATATATAAAGTATATATATGAAATCAAATTCTAAAAAAAAATTAGAACCAGGGGCACCTGGGTGGTTCAGTCAGTTAAGCATCCGACTCTTGATCACGATCTCAGGTCATGATCTCAAAGTCTTGAGATCAAGCCCCACATCATCAAGCCATGCTCACCACAGAGTCTGCTTAAGATTCTCTCTCTCCCTCTTCCCCTCCCCCCACTCACAGACACTAAATAAATAAATGAAATCTTTTAAAAATATTAGAACTAAATAGAATTGAGGAACATGTACTGGATCAATTTTAAAAGTTTAAAAGCAGTAAGAATAAGCATAAATGAAAAGGTTAACAGGTTTGGCTTCATAAAAATTTCACACTTCCACCTAGAAGTATTAAAAATCAGTAGTTTAAAAATACCCCAAAATGTGACTGGTTTGTAGAATCTTTTTAATATATGGACAAAAAAGAGTTTACTTAGAAAAAAACCACTTCCCTCCTCCTCCATTCCTCCCTCCCAGAAATATTTATTGAGTGACTGTTCTGAACCAGAAGCTTTAATAAAATACCAAGGAAACATAAATAAATAAATAAATATTATAATACATTTATATTATATATATTATATATATAAATAAATTTATTTATTTATTTATATTTACATCTATATCTCTAGGCCTAAAGAAACAAAATATCTAATGGGTATGACAGATAAGTAAGAGAGACATTCTAACACTTAAAGGTAAATATTATGATAGCAGTTCACAAGGCCTGTTATGGAAACCCAAATTAGGAGCACCGAACAAGGACCCGTGAATTAGCGGATGGGAGACAGGGTGCCAAGGAAATTTCCTTAGAATAGGTAATAAGAGAGAGTAACTTAGATGAAGGACAAAGGATAGTTTAGAATTCTAGCTCTAACACTTACTGATAGCTCTCTTTCCATGGGCAATTATTCTCTGTGCCTCAGGTCCCTTGTTTATAAACTGGGAATGATAATAACATTTATATGGACACTGACAGGATTTAATAAGAATTATTTAGTTATTTAGCATTTAGTAGGTCCTTAATAACTGGTTGTTAAAAACAAACAAAAATTATAAAATGCCATTTGGAAAGATTGGGAACTCAGGAGAGAATAGTCTTTGCAAACGGCAAATCCACTATGGTAAAGTATAAATGTGAGGTATGGCATGGAGAGAAGTAAGGCTTGAGAACCAAATAAGGGACAGATAATAAAAAATTTAAAGGAAAGTCACAAAGAATTTTTAGCAAGAGAATCACACAGTAAGATTTTTCTTTTATAATGTTAACTATATCAGTGATGTGGATAATAAATTTGAATATAATATGACCAAACATAAAAAGACTAGTTAGGAGATGGTCTCAATATTCCAGAAGAGAAATGATGAGGACCTGAAGTAGAGCAGTATATACTTAAAAATGTTAAAGAAGTAGAATCCATAGGATTCAATGACTGATATGTGGGAAGAGGCAAAAATAGGAAGGACTGTTCCTAGATGGCTGCTTTAGGCTACTTAATAGATGCTAGCGACCTTCATAAAGATAAGAAACACAGAAGAAATATTAGTATGATTAATTTTTTAAAGATGGTATAGCTGTCCTTTTATTATTCAGTATTATCTGGTTTCCCTCTACTTTGAGGGATAAGGGAAAGTTACCCTCACCCTAAAATAGACATATACTGTAATTTTCTATAATTAAATGACTTCTTTTGTCTCTTGTATTTTGGATTTCCTCACAGAAGTACATCTTGTTTTTCCTCGTGAGCTACACACTCTCCAGCTTCATCTCATCCTCTCGCAGAACTTCATTTACCATTTATATTTGCTGACACCTGAATCACCATATTCAGCCTGGAATTCTTTCCTCAGCTATAGACCATCATCAACTTCATACTAGACATCTCAGCTCAGACATCTCACAAACATTTTAAACTGAGCATACTTTAAACGAAACTCTCATCTTGCTCCTGAAAAACCAGCCTTCTCTCTGCGTCTTGAGCTCCTTTTTTAATGAGTTTCACCACCATCCATGGTGATGATGCTTACATCAGAAATCTGGATATTTTCCTTATTTTGTGCCTTTCTTATTCCCTACACTTATTCAGCCATGGATCATACAAACACCATCTCCTAAAACCTCTTGAATATTTGTCTTCCAGTCACAGAGGCAGTCCTTGCTCTCTGTCTGATATTGGTAGTTTGGCTTTCTAATGTTCTCTCTACTTCTATCTGAATTGATTATCTGCTCTATAGTTAGATTTTCCAAAATGGACATTTTAATAGATTTATTAAGGTATAATTGATGTTTTCACCATTGTAAGTATACAATTCGATGAATTTAATAAATGTAAAGGGTTGGGCAACCATCCAGGTGTAGAACAACTTCATCAACCAAAAAATTCCTTCATGCCTGTTTGCAGTCCATCTCTAATCCTACCCACCTAGTCAACCATTTACCTGTTTTCTGTCTCTATAAACTTGCCTTTTCTAAATGTTTTGTATCTAAAACAGAAATTTTATTATTATTTCCCTACTGGGAACTCTAAAATACCCTCCATTTTTCCTCTATCCTCTATAGAAAGTACAGATTCCTTAAAAAATAGACCAGTTTAAGGAAGGACTAGTCTTTTTTTTTTTTTTAATATGGAATATAACTGATTTTGTTGGTCTTCATTCTCTTCCGTGCTAGAGGAATGCACCATTTCTTTTAGGAGGGTGAGGTGAAAATGGGAACTAACTTGTTTCAGGTGATAATGTTTTAGCTGTGGGATTAATGGGGCACTAGGGTCTATTGTCAAAAAAGGAGTGGAAGTACAGGAAAAAAACAAAACAAAACAAAACAAAAAAACAAAAAACAGTAACTCGTGGAAAAATAGAAAGAAAGGAAGAAATGACTAAACAGTTGAAAGCTAAGGGATGATGGGTGGAGTTCCCAACAACAGAGGTAACAATCTTTAGGAGACTAGCCCAGGAGAGAAGGGTCTATAGTCACTCAATCACTTCATGGCTGAACCAGGCAAAGGAGAGATCTAGTAAAGGGAAGACTGAGCCCTGAACACTGGGAGAGCACTGTGTGGCAGAGAACCTAAGAAGTTGATATTGAGGGAGTTGAATTCCTGACCTGGAACAGAATAATTAAGAAGTGAACCAAACTAGTTATGAGCCTGAACTAAGAAGCTTGATAATGACACACTTTTCCTGATTCGGCCCTATTTGCTCTTCCACCCTCATAATATCGTTCTACACTACAGCTATTATAAACCTCTCCACGATCCTGATAGAGTTATGTCTACACACTATCACAAACACCTGAGACTCCTTCTGGCTGGATCACAGTAACCATCGCTGTACGACTAATTGATTCTACTTGTCTAAACTCACTTACTTCAACTGGACATCTAAATATCCTTTTCTGAGCTCAATCCCAATTTTTGATACATCATAACAAACTTTCCCCCAAATCCATGCTCTCTCCAAATAAGAGCATTCTTGTCTTCCAGTTTTCATACTGAAATTATCTTCCTGTGTCTAATCCATTAGACAGAAAGTCTCCTGAGTTTAGATACTGTGCTTCATTCTCTTAATGTGTCTCCAGTGCTTATCATAGCAAATGGCATGCAATTAAGGCTTTGCATCTATGGAGCTAAAATAAGTGTAAACAATTATAATAATAATCATTGTCTTAACATTTTAAAATAATTACAGATATGAATAATTTAATAATATTTTACATGCAATATACAATTATAGTAATATCTAAAGAAATGCAAACAATAGATTTTAAATCTTTCTCCTCAATCTTTTAATGCAATTACATAGTTCTAGTTTTCCTCTATGTAACAGTAATATACTCTGAATTTTTCTTGGCTTAATAAGGATGTGTCCATTATTCTGAGCTCTTTAACATAGTGATCCTTATTAGTCCTCTTTTCATTAATAAAGTCATCTCTCCCTTGTTGAAGAAAAGTCTTGATAGTCTTTCTTGACCTTGTGTTATCACCCGCTTGGTGTAGAATTCCAAAATTACTGGTCCTAGTCCTTGTTTGCGGTCCAGCTCCTGACATTTATTTCAGTGAACTTTAATTGTTACTAAAAAGTTTTCTAATGATGCCAAGAATGGCCTTAGGCCTTCCCTAAAATTCTAATATCTCTTACATAGTTTAAGGTACTCTCCAGCTTTTTGTCACTGAAGCAGTTAAAAAAAAAAAATCCTAAGCATGATAAACCAGCACTTACAAGAATAACATCAAAAGGAAGTGTCTGTCCTCCCCTGATCACTTTTCTGACCTCTGATAATTCCAACAGACCAGACACAATGTCACAGACTACCATCTCTCAAAAACTGAACTTTCTTTAGAAGATGACATCTAAGCACATTAAAGTAGGTTTTAAAGGAAAAATATGAGTCCACTTCCAGTTGCTTTTCTTAATAAATCCATACATGTGACTAATTCTGAGAGCTATTTTATAGGTATAAAATAAGAAATTTGTGAGTAAGGACAGGGACTTAAAAAGTGAGCCTGCAGGGGACTTTTAAAAGTCTGCTCCACGGAGGGACATCGCTCCAGAGGCTAAACTGGGGGAAACCCAGGCGGGGTCAGTGTAACCCCAGGTCCCGTGGGGTCACAGAAGGACCGGGGCATCTGAGTGCAGCAGAGCTCGCAGGTATTAGAGCGGGGAAGCCGGCTACAGCAACAAAGCCGAGGAGTGAGCTCTCAGCCCAGGGTTACCTTGTGCCAGTCGCAGGCTGGGTGGGTTGGGAGTGCATCTGGAGGCCACGGAGACAGAAGCAACCGGGCACATTTCTCCAAGTGCCAGCAATTGACTGCTTTCCTACTGGCGCGACTGCAGGCCAGGGAGGTGGGGCAGTTGGACGCTTTTCTCTGAGGGGGCACTGAGGAGCGGAACCCCAAGCTCTTGGCTCCTCCGGGCAGAGAGATTGGGAGGTCGCCATCTTCATTGCCGTCCTCTGGAACTCTACGGAAAGCGCTCAGGGAACAAAAGCTCCCGAAAGCAAACCCGAGCGGATTACTTAGCCCGGCCCCTCGCAAGGGCGGTGCAATTCCGCCTGAGGCAAAGACACTTGAGAATCACCACAACAGGCCCCTCCCCCAGAAGATCAACAAGAAACCCAGCAAAGACCAACTTCACTCACCAAGAACAGCAGAATTCTAGAAGAGGAGAAAGCAAAACTTATCTGGACAAAATGACAAGGCGAAAAAACTCACCACAAAAAAAAAGAACAAGAGGCAGTACCGAAGGCTGGAGACCTAATCAATACGGACATTGGTAATATGACAGATCTAGAGTTCAGAATGACGATTCTCAAGGTTCTAGCCGGGCTCGAAAAAGGCATAGAAGATATTAGAGAAACCCTCTCCGGAGAGATAAAAGCCCTTTCTGGAGAAATAAAAGAACTAAAATCTAACCAAGTTGAAATCAGAAAAGCTATTCATGAGGTGCAATCAAAAATGGAAGCTCTCACTGCTAGGATAAATGAGGCAGAAGAAAGAATTAGTGACATAGAAGACCAAATGACAGAGAATAAAGAAGCTGAGCAAAAGAGAGACAAACAAATACTGGACCACGAGGAGAGAATTCGAGAGATAAGTGACACCATAAGACGACACAACATGAGAATAATTGGGATTCCAGAAGAAGAAGAAAGAGAGAGGGGAGCAGAAGGTATATTGGAGACAATTATTGGAGAGAATTTCCCTAATATGGCAAAGGGAACAAACATCAAAATCCAGGAGATGCTAAGAACGCCCCTCAAAATCAATAAAAATAGGTCCACACCTCGTCACCTGATAGTAAAATTTACAAGTCTTAGCGACAAAGAGAAAATCCTGAAAGCAGCCCGGGAAAAGAAGTCTGTAACATACAAGGGTAAAAACATTAGATTGGCAGCGGACCTATCCACAGAGACCTGGCAGGCCAGAATGAACTGGCATGATATATTCAGAGCACTAAACGAGAAAAACATGCAGCCAAGAATACTATATCTGGCTAGGCTATCATTGAAAATAGGAGAGATAAAGAGCTTCCAGGACAAACAGAAGCTGAAAGAATTTGAAAACACCAAACCAGCACTACAGGAAATATTGAAAGGGGTCCTCTAAGCAAAGAGAGACCCTAAAAGTAGTAGATCAGAAAGAAACAGAGACAATATACAGTAACAGTCACCTTACAGGGAAACAATGGCAATAAATTCATATCTCTCAATAGTTACCCTGAATGTGAATGGGCTAAATGCCCCAATCAAAAGACACAGGGTATCAGAATGGATAAAAAAACAAAACCCATCAATATGTTGCCTACAAGAAACTCATTTTAGACCCGAAGACACCTCCAGATTTAAAGTGAGGGGGTGGAAAATAATTTACCATGCTAATGGACATCAGAAGAAAGCTGGGGTGGCAATCCTTATATCAGATCAATTAGATTTTAAGCCAAAGACTATAATAAGAGATGAGGAAGGATACTATATCATACTCAAAGGGTCTGTCCAACAAGAAGACCTAACAGTCTTAAATATCTATGCCCCTAAAATGGGAGCAGCCAACTATATAAACCAATTAATAACAAAATCAAAGAAATACATTGACAGTAATACAATAATAGCAGTGGACTTTAACACTCCCCTCACTGAAATGGACAGATCATCTAAGCAAAAGATCAACAAGGAAATAAAGGCCTTAAATGACACACTGGACCAGATGGACATCACAGATATATTCAGAATATTCCATCCCAAAGCAACAGAATATACATTCTTCTCTAGTGCACATGGAACATTCTCCAGAATAGACCACATCCTGGGTCATAAATCCGGTCTCAACTGGTATCAAAAGATTGGGATCATTCCCTGCATATTTACAGATCACAATGCTCTGAAGCTAGAACTCAATCACAAGAGGAAATTTGGAAAGAACACAAATACATGGAGACTAAACAGCATCCTTCTAAAAAATAAATGGGAAATTAAATAAAATTAATTAATTAATTAATTAAATAAAATAAATAAAACCAGGAAATTAAAGAAGAATTGAAAAAATTCATGGAAACAAATGATAATGAAAACACAATGGTTAAAAATCTGTGGGACACAACAAAGGCAGTCCTGAGAGGAAAATATATAGTGGTACAAGCCTTTCTCAAGAAACAAGAAAGGTCTCAAATACACAACCTAACCCTACACCTAAAGGAGCTGGAAAAAGAACAACAAAGAAAGCCTAAACCCAGCAGGAGAAGAGAAATCATAAAGATCAGAGCAGAAATCAATGAAATAGAAACTAAAAAAAAAATAGAACACATCAACGAAACTAGGAGCTGGTTCTTTGAAAGAATTAATAAGATTGACAAACCCCAGGCAAGAATTATCAAAAAGAAAAGAGAAAGGACCCAAATAAATAAAATCATGAATGAAAGAGGAGAGATCACAACCAACACCAAAGAAACACAAACAATAATAAGAACATATTACGAGCAACTCTACGCCAACAAATTTGACAACCTGGAAGAAATAGATACATTTCTAAAGACATATAAACTACCACAACTGAACCAGGAAGAAATAGAAAGCCTGAACAGACCCATAACCAGTAAGGAGATTGAAACAGTCATCAAAAATCTCCAAACAAACAAAAGTCCAGGACCAGATGGCTTCCCAGGGGAATTCTACCAAACATTTAAAGAAGAATTAATTCCTATTCTCCTGAAACTGTTCCAAAAAATAGAAATGGAAGGAAAACTTCCAAACTCATTCTATGAGGCCAGCATCACCTTGATTCCAAAACCAGACAAGGATCCAACCAAAAAAGAGAATTACAGACCCATATCCTT
Organism: Martes martes; assembly: GCF_963455335.1. NCBI lineage: Eukaryota > Metazoa > Chordata > Mammalia > Carnivora > Mustelidae > Martes > Martes martes. The sequence continues at coordinate 72,726,104 of NC_137893.1, read as the reverse complement.
GATGAACACAGATGTGAAAATTCTCACCAAAATACTGGCCAATAGGATCCAATAGTACATTAAAAGGATTATTCCCCATGACCAAGTGGGATTTATTCCAGGGCTGCAAGGTTGGTTCAACATCCGCAAATCCATCAATGTGATACAATACATTAATAAAAGAAAGAATAAGAACCATATGATACTCTCCATAGATGCTGAAAAAGCATTTGACAAAGTGCAGCATCCCTTCCTGATTAAAACTCTTCAAAGTGTAGGGATAGAAGGCACATACCTCAATATTATCAAAGCCATCTATGAAAAACCCACTGCAAATATCATTCTCAATGGAGAAACACTAAAAGCTTTTCCACTAAGGTCAGGAACATGGCAAGGATGTCCGTTATCACCACTGCTGTTCAACATTGTACTAGAAGTCCTAGGCTCAGCAATCAGACAACAAAACGAAATTAAAGGCATCCAAATCGGCAAAGAAGAAGTCAAACTATCACTCTTTGCAAATGATATGATACTATATGTGGAAAACCCAAATGGCTCCACTCCAAAACTGCTAGAACTTGTACAGGAATTCAGTGAGGTGTCAGGATATAAAGTCAATGCACAGAAATCAGTCGCATTTCTTTACACTAACAACAAGACAGAAGAAAGAGAAACTGAGGAGTCAGTCCGATTTACAATCGCACCCAAAACCATAAGACACCTAGGAATAAATCTAACCAAAGAGGCAAAGAATCTATACTCAGAAAACTCTAAAGTACTCATGAAAGAAATTGAGGAAGACACAAAGAAATGGAAAAATGTTCCATGCTCATGGATTGGAAGAACAAATATTGCAAAAATGTCTATTCTCCCTAAAGCAATCTACACATTTAATGCAATCCCTATCAAAATCCCATCCACTTTTTTTTAACGAAATAGAACAAATAATCCTAAAATTTATATGGAACCAGAAAAGACCTCGAATAGCCAAAGGAATATTGAAAAAGAAAGCCAAAGTCGGTGGCATCACAATTCCAGACTTAAAGCTCTATTACAAAGCTGTCATCATCAAGAGAGTATGGTACTGGCACAAAAACAGACATATAGATCAATGGAACAGAATAGAGAGCCCAGAAATAGACCCTCAACTCTATGGTCAACTAATCTTTGACAAAGCAGGAAAGAATGTCCAATGGAAAAAAGACAGCCTCTTCAACAAATGGTGCTGAGAAAGTTGGACAGCCATATGCAGAAACATGAAATTGGACTATTTCCTTATGCCACACACGAAAATAGACTCAAAATGGATGAAGGACCTCAATGTGAGAAAGGAATCCGTCAAAATCCTTGAGGAGAACGCAGGCAGCAACCTCTTTGACCTCAACCACAGCAACTCCTTCCTAGGAACATCGCCAAAGGCAACAGAAGCAAGGGCAAAAATGAACTACTGGGATTTCATCAAGATCAAAAGCTTTTGCACAGCAAAGGAAACAGTTAACAAAACCAAAAGACAACTGACAGAATGGGAGAAGATATTTGCAAACGACATATCAGATAAAGGGCTAGTATCCAAAATCTATAAAGAGCTTAGCAAACTCAACACCCAAAGAACAAATAATCCAATCAAGAAATGGGCAGAGGACATGAACAGACATTTCTGCAAAGAAGACATCTAGATGGCCAACAGACACATGAAAAAATGCTCCACATCACTCGGCATCAGGGAAATACAAATCAAAACCACAATGAGATACCACCTCACACCAGTCAGAATGGCTAAAATTAACAAGTCAAGAAATGACAGATGCTGGCAAGGATGCGGAGAGAGGGGAACCCTCCTACACTGCTGGTGGGAATGCAAGCTGGTGCAACCACTCTGGAAAACAGTGTGGAGGTTCCTCAAAAAATTGACCCAGCAATTGCACTACTGGGTATATATCCTAAAGATACAAACGTGGTGCTCTGAAGGGGCACGTGCACCCGAATGTTTATAGCAGCAATGTCCACAATAGCCAAACTGTGGAAAGAACCTAGATGTCCATCAACAGATGAATGGATAAACGCCTGGGTGGCTCAGTTGGTTAAGCGGCTGCCTTCGGCTCAGGTCATGGTCCCAGCGTCCTGGGATGGAGTCCCACATCAGGCTCCTTGCTCAGCAGGGAGCCTGCTTCTCCCTCTGCCTCTGTCTGCCAGTGCTTGCTCTCTCTCTCTCTCTCTTTCTCTCTCTGACAAATAAATAAATAAAATCTTTAAAAAAAAAAAAAAGAAGATGTGGTATATATACACTATGGAATACTATGCAGCCATCAAAAGAAATGAAATCTTGCCATTTGCGATGACATGGATGGAACTAGAGGGTATTATGCTTAGTGAAATAAGTCAATCGGAGAAAGACAACTATCATATGATCTCTTTGATATGAGGAAGTGGAGATGCAATGTGGGGGGGCTGGGGGGAGCTAGGAAAAGAAAAAATGAAAAGATGGGATTGGGAGGGAGACAAACCATAAACGACTCAATCTCAAGAAACAGACTGAGGGTTGCTGGGGGTATGGGGGACGGGAGAGGGTGGTGGGGAAATGGACATTGGGGAGGGTATGTGCTATGATGAGTGCTGTGAAATATGTAAACCTAGCGATTCACAGACCTGTACCCCTGGGGATAAAAATACATTATATGTTTATTAAAATTTAAAAAAAAAAGTGAGCCTGCAGAGAGAGGATACTAAGGATTAAGCTCTAAAGCACTCAAGATACTTACAGTTAAGGGAGCGAGGGTAAAAAATCCAGGAGGAAATTCAACCACTACAGTACAAGAAAACCAGAAGGGCGTGAAGTACCAGAAAACAAAGAATGGATTTCAAAAAGGAGGTAGTGTTCAACTATGCCATTTACTGTTTTGTATTCAAATAATATAAGGACTTTAGACACTAACCCTTTATTTGATACATCATTTGCAAAATCTTCTCCTATTCAAGAGGTTGCCTTTTAATTTTGTTGATTATTTCTTTCACTGTGAGGAAACTTTTTATATTGATGTGAGCCCAATAGTTCACTTTTGCTTCTATTTCCCTTGCCTTAAGAGATATTCTAGAAAAATGTTGCTATAGCCAATGTCAGAAACATTACTGCCTGGCTCTCTTTCAGGATTTTTATGGTTCCAGGTCTCTCTTTTAGGTCTTTAATCCATATTAAGTTTATTTTTGTGTATGGTGTAAGAAAGTGGTCTCGTATCATTCTTCTGCATGTGTTTGACAAGTTTCCCTGGCACCATTTGTTGAAGAGAATTTTTCTTATTATCTATTCATTCCTCTTCTGTTGAAGATTAGTTGACCATATAATTTTGGGTTTATTTCTAGGGTTTCTATTCTGTTCTATTGATCTATGTGTCAACTTTTGCATTAGTACAAAGCTGTTTTGATTACTAAAGTTTTGTAATATAACTTGAAGTCTGGAATTGTGATAACTTCAGTTTTACTTTTCTTTTTCAAGATTTCTCTGGTTATTTGGGGTCATTTGTGGTTCCATACAAATTTTAGAACTGTTTGTTCTAGTTCTGTGAAAAATGTTGTTGGTATTTTAATAAGGATTGCATTAAATGTGCAGATTACTTTGGGTAGTATAGACATTTTAACAATATTTGTTCTTTCAACCCATGAGCGTAGAACGTTTTCCAATTTCTTTGTGTTGTCTTCAAGTTCTTTCATAAGTGTTTTATAGTTTTCATGGTACAGGTCTTTTACCTCTTTGGTTAGGTTTATTCCTAAGTATCTTACTGGTTTGTTTGTTTTTTTACAGATGTGAATGAGATTGATTCCTTGATTTCTGCTGCTTCATTATTGGTGTATAGAAATGTAATAGATTTCTGCATATTGATTTTGCATCCTGCAACTTAACTGAATTTCTTTATCAGTTCTAGTATTTTTTTGGTGGAGTTTTTCAGGGTTTCTATACATAGTATCATGTTATCTGCAAGTAGTGAAAGTTTTACTTCTTCTTTACCCATTCGGTTGCCTTTTATTTATTTTTATTGTCTAATTGCTGTGGCTAGGACTTCCAGTAGTTTGTTGAATAAAAGAGTGAGAGCGGACATCCTTGTTTTGTTCCTGTCCTTAGGGGAAAATCTCTCATGTTTTCCCCATTGAGTATGATGTTAGCTATGGATTTTTCATATACGGTTTTTATTATGTTGAGGTATGTTCCCTTTATAAGAACTTATACAACTCAACGCCCCCAAAATAATCCAATTAAAAATGGCAGAAGACATGAATATTTTTCCAAAGACATACAGATAGTCAACAGACATATGAAAAGATGCTCAACATCACTTATCATCAGGGAAATGCAAATAAAAACTACAGTGAGATATTTCACATTTGTCAGAATGGCTACAATCAAAAATATAGAAAACAAAAAGTGTTGGCAAGGATGTGGAGAAATAGGAACCCTTGTGCACTGTTGGTGAGAATGCAAACTGGTCTAGTCACTGTGGAAAATATTGTGGATGTTCTCCAAAAAGTTGAAAATGGAACTACCCTGTGATCCAGTAACCACACTACTGGGCATTTACCCCCAAAATACAAAAATACTAAATCAAAGGGACATAAGCATGCTGATGTTTACTGCAGCATTATTTACAATAGCCAAACAATGGAAGCAGCCCAAATATCCATTGATAGACAAATGGATAAAGAAGGTGTGGTGTGGGGACGCCTGGGTGGCTCAGTTGGTTAAGCGACTGCCTTCGGCTCGGGTCATGATCCCAGGGTCCTGGGATCGAGCTCCACATCAGGCTCCTTGCTCAGCAGGGAGCCTGCTTCTCCCTCTGCCTCTGCCTGCCTCACTGTCTGCCTGTGCTCACTCTCTCTGACAAATAAATAAATAAAATCTTAAAAAAAAAAGAAGGTGTGGTATGTGTATATATATATATGGCTGAGTGATTTCATATGAAATTTCACATATACGAAATCACTCAGCCATTAAAAAAGAATGAAATCTTGTCATTTGCAATGGCATGGATGGAGCTAGAGAGTATTATGCTAAGTGAAATAAACCAGTCAGAGAGAGACAAATACTGCATGATTTCACTCATATGTGGAATTTAAGAAACAAACCAAATGAGCAAAAGAAAAAAAAAAGAGAGAGAGAGAGAAACCAAGAAACAGACTCTTAACCATAGAAAACACAAGGATGGTTATCAGAGAGGAAGTAGGTGGGGGAATAGGTGAAACTGGTGATAGGGATTCCGGAATTCTCTCATCTTATTGAACCCTGGGTAATGGAAGTCAAATCACCGTATTGTACACCTGAATCTAATATTGCACTGTATGTCAACTATACTGGAATTGAAAAAAAAATATGAGAACTAAGGACTGACCACAAAATTTGCCAACCAAAACACACTACATACCTTTCAGTCTCATTCGTCTCATCTGCATAATAGGGATAATGGCAGCATCCATTTCATGAAGCGTGTGAAGGATTAAATAAGATAATAATATATGTTAGCACTTAACATAATGACAGGAACAGAGGAAGAGTTCAGTAATGAGCAAGTAGTTTTTTAATTACAGAACACTGAGCAGCTTGGATCATAGACCTTATGATATTTTATTGAATGCAGGATGCCTCTCAACCCTGTGAGAGCAAATTTGGCTCAAGAAGAGTCTAGTGTGAATGGAAAAATACAGAAATGATTACAGCTCAGGGGAGAAACTAGAACCAGAGACAATGAAGAGAAAAATATCTTGGGCAGGGCAGTTCCCATCCTTTGATTACACAATTCATACGACTTTGTGTTTTATCCTATTTCACAACTAGTAAGCATGCACTTTTTAAACTTTAGTTAAGGTTTGGGGGGTGCCTGGCTCAGTTAGTTAAGCATCTGTCTTCTGCTCAGGTCATGATCCTAGGGTCCTGGGATCGAGCCCTGCATCGGGCTCCCTCCTCAGCGGGAAGTCAGCTTCTCCCTCTCCCACTCCCTCTGCTTGTGTTCCCTCTCTTGCTGTCTCTCTCGCTGTGTCAAATAAATAAATAAAATCTTTAAACATTAGTTAAGGTTTGGAAAGCACTTGGAAACGACAACGAATTTCCAATACGGACAAATGATAGATAAAGTTTAGTGATCTAAGTAAGTTTAATATCACAAGTTAAAATTACTTTCTTCTCTCTTACACTAGGAGAACAGATATTTCTTGCTTTTATATATTGTTTAATTCCACAATTTTACAATCAGCACTTTTCAATTCTTTGAATAAATAACAATAGACTTATTATACAGTACTTGTGGTCTATTTTTTATATATATAAGTATATACATGTATATATATATACATGTTGACTACAAAATTAGCCAAATGGAATATACATATATATATATGCATATATATATAAATAACAATAAACTTATTATACAATAGACTTATTATACAGTACTTGTCTATTTTTTATATATATATATGTATATACATGTATATATATATACATGTTGACTACAAAATTAGCCAAATGGAATATACATATATATATATGCATATATATATATAAATAACAATAAACTTATTATACAGTACTTGTGGTCTATTTTTTATATATATATGTATATACATGTATATATATATAATAGACCACAAGTACTGTATAATAAGTTTATTGTTATTTATATATATATGCATATATATATATGTATATTCCATTTGACTAATTTTGTAGTCAATGGCCTTATGATCTTATAGGATTTCCTCTTATTTTTTTCTCTCCTCACCAGGTTTTAAATTAGCTATGTGATTTGTTCATGGTAAATATCTTAAACAATGGCATGTCTTACAAAATAGCTAAAAGCAACTTGTTTTATTAGAAGTGTATATTGATAACTAAGCACTAGGTAGACATTTTCCAAGACATCACGATCATATTGAAGTTAGATTCTGGAAAAAGTACGATAAAAAAATTTTTTTAGTGCTATAATAGGCTGGCTGAAAGATTGTCCTTAAATAATGCATTAGCATGAATCATATCTCTCTCCGAATTTTTAGAGTTTTTATGGACCTCTAGTCTCTTAAATTCTATGTTCATTTTTACTTACTACTCTCCTCTAGTATTGAGATAAATCTTTTTCTTCTTCAGTTTTCTACTTATCAAATTAAAAAAAAATACTCATTTTAGGAGGACTCTCTTTAAGCATTTTTTCATAGTACTCTCGTGCTCATTTTCTATCTTAACATTTACCCAGGAAATTTGGTTTGGGAAACAAAACATAAAAGTTTTCATTTATATAGGCTTGGAAACACCACCAAAAGATTAAAAGTAATGGTTCACTTCCAAGAAACTGAGTTGTAGCAAAACTTATTTGCTCAAATATATAGCTTATGTCCTATCAATTTATTTCTAGGTAAGGTTTTTATTCTAAAATGAATTCAGAACTGATATAGAAATGGAAAACTCAGATAAATCAGTTTTTGAAAATGCACAGCCAGCTGGAACTAACCTAACCTCCTCTAGATTTCTCCAACTACTCTTTAGATTTTTTAAAAATTTAAAAAATGAAATTGAAGGTAGTGAGCTCAAACAACAGAACTTAAATATCTAGTGAGCCAACACTCAACTCAATGAATCAATGAATCCCTATAGGGATTACAGGAAGTGGGTAATTCACATGCCCTTACTTTATATATACTGTGCACTCAGCATTTCAAATTACTAATTCTTTAGTGATAACTGGTCATTTCTAAACAGGGATTTCTAGGTTATGAATATTTTTTAAAAATGAAAACTAACCTAATCTTTGTAAAAGCCAGAAATCTAATGTGAAATGATTTACTATAAATTTCTTTCAATCATTTTGCCAATCCACTGGAAAAATAAACAAATGTTTTAAATGACTTTTTTTTGTGTGTGTGGCTAAAAAATAATAACCACTAACACTAAAAACGTGATAATCACATATGCGGTGATGTATTTAGTTCTTGACTCCACAGATGGGAGAGGGAGGCAAGGAGCAATATTCACTAATGTTTTTCATCAGTCTTTCCTCACTCCCCTGCTGAGAATATTGTCAGTTGAAAACTCAAGGAGGGCCAAAAGTTTGGTTAATTCAAGAATTTCCGAGTAGGATTACACTTCAGCCTCGCAGAAGGAAAACAGTGTTCTTTGGACATAAACTCTCTAGAGAAAATGAGTATTTTATTATTAGTTGAATAACATTCATTTTTTGGTTGACATTTCCTGAAAATCAGGCCATCTCTCCTTAATGCCTGACTTTAACTAATTTTTTTCATTTAAAAGTCATTTAAGCCATTCTTTGGCTGTCCAGCTGTAAGTTTTAATATAGTATACATTATACCAGAAGAAAACTTCAAAAGTACTGTTTACTTTCTCACTTCCAAAAGCACAAAAAGAACCTATAACTATTCCACACTTCCTATTGAGTACAGAGTTCTACCTGCAGGGTGTCAGCTGGAACTTGAGTTTGGCTAATTTTCAACTCAGCACTTCCTTTATTCATCCTTTCCCTTCTCCTCCCACTTTTTTTACTTGCTCCTACTATAGTTGGCTGTTTACAGGCTCATGCCTTTAAATTAGGCTGCAGATCTTGGGCAACTCAAAACCCATGGTGTCTTAATCTGTATGTGCCTTAACCTTGAGGACAGCTCAAATATCTGCTGGAAATATGTTAAATTTGTCAACATTTTAAAGGAAGATCATAAGTTCCCTCTTTTTTATTTCTCAGATTTAAAATCCCAGCTTTTTATGTATGCCCATGTTCCACCATTTTTTGCCTTTGGTCTCTGAAGACTGCTAAAATCTTACTTTTCCCTATTCACAGGGAAACAGACGTACAGCTTCTATGTGAGATGGAGAGAATGCATCACACGTAGATAATCTTCAGAACTGTAGAGTTGGTTACAAACCCAAACACTCTTAATGTCTTTATACTCCATCAGGTTAACACAAACAAAAGCACAGGATATAATACTATTCTCTAACAATTTAGATTTACCCTAGGAGCGTGGTTTCTTTAACACTTTTCAGCCACTAACTGTCACACTGGATCAGAAGTGAGTCTTAGCACCCATTAGCAGCTGGTGAAGTGTTGTCTCTGCACCTCCCAGAAACTACTGCTTCCCTCTGTCTTTTTCAGCTCTCACTCTAATTCTGGTACCGGGCTTGTTTTCTGCTCAAATCACACCACCTTACCATTACTGCCTCCCTTGCTCTTTGCCTTAATGTCTCCTGTGGGTGTTCTTGCCCGACAGAAATCTAGAAATTCCGGCAGCAAAGTAGACACTTGGGCATTAAATGGCCAAAGAGAGTTAGTGAAATGCAAGATTTCTGGTCCCAGGTGCAGTCTCTGAAGGAGTGGAATATCTCATCTTTCAACCAAAGGTTTGTTTTTCTATCTGGTTATAGGCCCTTTCATCAGAAGACAGAAGTTACATTTCTCCTATGTGGCACTCAGAAGTCATAGCCATATATATCCACGACAGGCAAAAACCCCAGTGAGTACATGTTCTTTCAAACTATCTGAAACTACTTCTGACATAGGAACTAACCCTCAGGAAAGGAGAGTCTGCCCCACAACATTGCCATGTAGAAAACAATTTTAAGCCCAGCCATTTATTTAGCCATTTTATGACACCATTCTCATCTGATGAAGAAACAGAATGCAAAGATCTTAAAGATGTTATGTCTACACTGTCCTAAGCCCAAAAAGAATGTTGAGGGATCACTCAGGACATTTTCATCCCTTTGTTCAGACCCCATCCATTATTCCCCCTAACGGTTACCACGTTTTCAAAACAATAAAGTCCTTCCATGGAAAACTTCCTATGTCTCAAGATGTGCTGTTATCTTGGGGGATATCTACCGCCCACACACCCTACACCTGCCCCTGCTCATATCCATATTAAAATTTTCAAAGCACTACTACAGTCGATCCTTCCTTATTCTAGGCATTGCTCAAGCTAGAGAGCAGTTGCAATGCTACCCTGGAAAACAGTTCTTTCTATTTAACCTAGTCTCTATAACCTGTCCTCATACAGTCTTAATTTCTAAACTTCTTAGATGAACCCTGTAGGGTTCATCACTGGCGGTGGATATCTGTACTTTCAGGTAGCACATACATCCGTCCTGTTGTCTCACAGTGCAAGAAATGATCTCGGAAAAGTAATGACCCACTGGGAAGGCATAAGATATTCTTATCTACATATAGAATAAGGTATTTTAAGGAGTTAAGTGGGTTTGAATATTTAAACTCTGAACAGCCCTCCGAGTTTAAAGCAATATTCCATATGCAAGTTAAAATCTTAGAGGCTTGTTTTCAATGACTGCTTCCTGCCTGTGGAGTATAAAAAGTGTTTTAACCGATCACTTCTAAAAGCATACATAGATAGAAGAGCTTTAATGTAGATATGAGAAGAAACATAAAAGAAATATATGAACGGATGACACTGTGATGATAAGAAATAGTTGGTTGCAAGACTTTTCAAGTAGATTATGCAGAAACTGACAGAGCTTCTGTTTGTATTTCAAAAATGATCTGCTAAGCAGATTTCTATCTTCATGATAGGAAAAAGTGTTGAAAATGAGGTCAGTAGGTCTGAGCACAGGTAAATTGTAGCATTCTCTCCCATTTTAAGTGATTTCAGAGAAAATATAATTCTTTATCTACTACACTAGCATTGGTGAAACTACTTATAAACAAAGAATTATTGACCCTTCTCAACAGACTGATAAACTTTCAGCTGAGCTCAAGTGTCCTGATAATATCTCTGACCTAGGGTTTCTTAGCTTCTGCTTTCACCTTTTAGGGGACAAGGAATCTATTCCCACATATTACACACCATAATTGTCTTTCCTTTGACTCTCAGCCAATGTTGTGATATAAAATAAGAATCTATTCTTTGGGGGCGCCTGGGTGGCTCAGTGGGTTAAGCCTCTGCCTTCGGCTCGGGTCATGATCTCAGGGTCCTAGATCGATCCCCGCCTTGGGGTCTCTGCTTGGAGGAGAGCCAGCTTCCCCCTCTTTCTCTGCCTGCCTCTCTGCCTACTTGTGATCTCTGTCTGTCAACTAAATATATTTTTTTAAAATATATTTTAATGAAAGAAAAAAAAAAAGGAATGTATTCTTTGCCACAGAGTAGCTCCTTAAATGTATACAACAATATCATTCAAGTTTAATCACGCAGTTCCCTCAACTATTTCTCAGATGAAAATGGCTTTGGGATTTTTTAACATCTTAACAAATAATTCAACATTTAACAAACTTCTATGACTCAATATTCTTTAAGTGGGATTCAGAGGGGTGCCTGGGTGGCATAGTCAGTTAAGCATCTGATTCTTGGTTTCGGCTCGGGTCATGGTCTCAGTGTCCTGAGGTCGAGCCCCATGTCAGGCTCCATGTTCAGCACGGAGTCTGCTTGAGATTCTCTCTTTCTCTCTACCCTTCCCGCTTGTGTGTTCTCTCTCTCTCTCTCTGAAATACATAAATCTTAAAATTAAATTAAATTAAAAAGAAGTGAGATTCAGAAATAGACAAAAGAATCCCTGTATGGTCTGACCAGTGAACTAGCAGTTAGTGATTATTAAGTTGATCTGGAATCCTACACATATGAATTTAGTCAAAGATTGCATTAGTTTTATTTTAGTAACTGTGAGATACTAGGAAATGTATATACTGGTCTCTATCCTTGGTTCCTGATACAGAGTTCCTAAATCCTTTGGAATTTCCTGGGTAATAGGAATATTTTTTTGTTCTAATGAGGTGACACTGGATGGGCTTCTGGATGGAGGCTGTTCACCAGAAAAATTACCCCATAATTAGAAGCTTGGAATTGTCAGCCCTTCCACCACTGTCCACTCTGGAATTCTCCAGAGAGGGGAGAGGGACTGGAAATGGAGCTAATAATTGATCATTCCTAGGTGAGGAAGCCTCCACAAGAATCCCAAAAGTATGGGATTTGGAGAGCTTCCAGGCTAGCAAACATTTCCATATACCAGGAGGATAGTGTATCCCAACTATACAGGACAGAAGCTCCAATGTTCAAGACCCTACCAGACCTTGCCCTTCATATCTCTTCCTCTGACTATTTATCTTTATTCTTTATCGCGTCCTTTAATAAACTAGTAAACCCAATTCCTGAGTTTGCTGAGCCATGTTAGGGAGCTCACTGAACCTAAGGAGGGGCTTGTGGGAACTCCAATTTGTAGCCTTCTCAGATAGAAGTTGTAGGTAACCCGAGGACCTACTACTTGCAATTAGCATCTAAAGTGGGGATCAGACTTGAGGGACTGAGCCCTTAACATGTGGCATCGGACACTATCTCCAAGTAAGTAGTTTCAGAATTGAGTTAAGTTTTAGGACACCCACTTGGTGTCAGCAACCTGTTTGGTGTCAGAAAACTCACATATCTGGTGTCAGAAGTATTGTGATTGTGGCCATTTGTGTGAATAAAGGAGAAACTGAGGAGGGGATCTGAGGGTTTCTCCAAGTCAGTAACCTAGGTGTAACTTGTTGTTCTGTGAGTTTCTCTCCTAATAAAACACTTGGATCATTTTCATCTGACATTCTATGAAATGACTTGTAGCCCATATTAAATGACTTGTAGCCCATATTAAAACTTGTAGCCCATATTTTTTCTATGAATGCTTTCTTAGTAGTTTAGGATTTTCAACTCCTTCCTTTCTGACTGTAACAGATATCTCCAGTTCTTCACATACTACACACTTATCTCTACCATTTGAGACACCAGTCCTCATTCCCTTCCCCATCAGTTTTGACTGTAAGTTGGGACAGCCAATGAATTGACTGAACCAGGAAATAGGCAGGTCCTCCAAAGTCCCCCTCTTTTTAAAATGGAAACAAACAAAGAGATGATATTCTTCTCAAGTGGGAGAACATATGATGCTGGAACCATCATCATAGTGTGCCTTGTATGAGTAAAACTAGTCTGTGAAAATAACTCTGTGATGAAAAGCAAAATCCACTTTGGCCACATTCAAAATTCTCCTTCCAACTGTCCTTAGGACAGTTAGCTGTACCCTTAGGTTCCCCATGGGTACATGAGCTAATAAATTCATTAAAAAGAAAAAGAAAAAGAAAAGGCACTTTGCAAAAAAAAAAAAATTCTAACTTAAATATAGATTTTTCTATGCAAAGTTTTTACTTATTCCTCATGCTTAACTTCTGTCTTATATTAGCTTTCTATTGCTGCTGTAACATAAACTTGGTGCCTTAAACAATACAAATTGATTATCTTACGGTTCTGTAAGTCAGAAATCCTACATAAGTCTCATTGGCTAAAATGAAGGTGTTGACAGAGCTGATGAGGGAACAAAAGACTGGCTGAATCTTTCCTAGTCATCAGCTCCAGACCTCACTCCACCATACCTCACCTATATTCCAAAATCACATCAGAGCTGTGTTCCTTTCTGGAGGCTTTAGGGGAGAATGTTTTCTTGAATTTTCTAGCATCTAGAAACTACCTGCATCCCCTGACTCAGTTCTCCCTTCCTTCATCTTCAAAGGCACAACACTGTCTCCCTGTGACCATTCTCCTGAGTCACATCTCTCTCTGACCCTGACTTCAATTGGGAAAGGTTCTTTTAAGGATCTGTGACTAAGTGGGACCTATCTGGTTAATCCAAAATAATCTCCTCATCTCAAAATCCTTAATTTTGAGCACATGTACCAAGTCTATTTTGCCATCTAATGTAACATAGTCACAAGTTCTGGAAGATTAGGCATGAACATCTTGGGAACGTATTGCGGCGGGGGGTGAGGGGGTGGGGGGGGAATTATTCTATCTACCACTAAAAATGAGACCAGCATTCCATCTCTCACATCATTCCATTCAGCAATAAAAATATATCAAACAGTAGAAGTCAGACACACTCCACATTAATGGCAACCTGTTAATCAACATTATTTGGGAACAATTTTTTAATTTAAAATGACTCCTTCAAGATTGTTTTTTCTGGAGAGGAAATTTCTGCTCCTTTTATCTTTCTTCTGAAGATGAGCTTGAAGATTCTTTCCAAATTTATCCAGCATACACTCAGAATGCACTCTTTGAAATGTAGAATTAAAAGTATTTTCATACCCACATACTTGAAGCCTGAGGCTGCTATCATTCCTGAGTATAGAGAGTAAACACAGCATCTCTCTTTGTTTTACTAATTGCTTTGTTTCCCCAAGCTGCTCGAACAACATCTGCCAGGCCAGAATGCACTCCTTCCACACACTACAGCACCACTGCCGGCCAGATAAACGACCTAACACTCCATGGTGTACTGGCAAGTGCTTTCCAGGCACACAGCAGGCAGTTTTCAAGAAGCAAAGACTTTAAGTAGAAATGAAGCTGAAACCCCTCCCTTCCCAAAATCTTTCCAATGGTTATGGAGTTGTTGATTCTGTTATGATCTCACACTGTCTGCAATTTTATTGATTTTGTTTTTCAATAGAACTGTTAAAGATTACAATCCTCAGATAGACAGAATGTGGGCAGATGCTCATATGCTCACACACAGTTCTGCCAAGATATTTTTACATCTTTTTGCACATAAAACAAAATGAAGACATGTGTTATAGATGCATGCTACTGGTAACCCCCCCGAAGAAGGGAGTTTATTGTATGCTCATTTCCTGGATGAAGTATTAAAACAACTCTACCTAGAAAAAAGAACAGCACTTCCAAAATAAAAGAGATTTGCTTCTGAGGAACCTTATCAAACATTCCTAATTACCAAGATCCATTGAGACGGCAGTTTGGGTCATCACATCCAAATGTCATCCCTGCTATTTCTAATTCAATACAAACTTCTTGTCACATCTACTGGTTAAGCATCAAAATACAAAATGCTGCAACAGCTTATGCTCTGTTGATGTTCATTCATCTACTGTGCATCAGAAAGGCTCATTTCAAATATGGCATGAAAGAAAGAAAAGTAAGCAAAAAACAAACTTGGAGGAGACTTGAAATAAACTGCCTCAAGAAAAATGCTAAAAAGGAAAAACTACAAAATCATAGCCTTACCTTGGGAGACTTAAGCAGACCCACAGCCCTGTTTTCTGCTAAGGTGAACGGGGTTAGCTTTGTTTCCTCCACTGAGGGATGTTTGGGAGGGCGAGGTGGGGGGTGGGAAAAAGAGCCTTCATATCTTCGCATCATGTAATACTGTTCTTCGGTGATCTCTTCAACCAGACTCCTGACTAGAACTGATCCTGTGTCCCCAGAAAAACTATTAACTAGCTGAACAGTCATATTTAAGCGGCTGACAGGAATTTCCCAGCACACCTTGGGGCTGGCAAGGTCACTTATGAGTAGATAAGAGTCTGTGATAGCTTCCTCCAGCCGCAGTCCTGGTGTAGCAGCCAAAATGTCTTCTTCAATGGAAAGATCTCTCACAGATACCTTCACATTGAAGGGCAAGTGGAACTGTGCACAGAGCTCAGAAATCTGGTACTGTTTCTTATCGTGAATCACCTCTACGAAACCTCCTTCCATGTACAAAGGGAGCAGTGTTGCCTCATAGGATTTTTTGAGGATTTTTTCACAGGCCAGAACATTCACCACTTTTTTGATTCCCTCACAAAGGACTTCAGTCGTCTGTGAGTGATGCACTAGAAACTGGTCCCCGACAGATACGGATGATAGCTCATCATGAGGGGGATGAAAGGCTTTGGTGGCCACCACGTGGAGAGGCTCCTTTTCACTCTTTGCTATCTCAAGGTCATAGGCAGTTGGGAACTCCCGAGGTCGCCGCTTGAATTTGCCTTTATAACTAGTGGGGATCAAGAAGTGCCTTTTAGGAAAGTTGCTTCGAATTTCTGAAGCTAAGATTCTCGATGCCTGGTACTTTTTGTGGATCACAATGGTTTTCCCAGGCTGTAAAGTGCTTCTGGGCAGCTCATTTCCCTGAGGTGCCTCTATGACTTCAGCCACTATGGGGAACTCTTTACTGGTCATTTCAAAGAGATCTTGCGTAGATAACAGCTGAAGAAACCAGTTGGCATCATAACTGTCAGTAATGTCTTTGACTTCAACATCTAAACTGGGGAGGATGCGAACTATATCCTTTCGGACTGAAAGAAAAAAAAAAGATTATGACATTTTGTCCATCAAAATGTTGCTTTGAGATGGTATTAGAATCCTTACTGGTGTCATAGATAAATTCCACTGGAAAAAAAATCAGACATTTATGATGTAACACTTCTTATGTGTGACTTTCATTTTTTCACATTTTAAAATGAAGTAGATCATATGTAAAATCAATTCCCATAAGCTCACTGTTCAGCTTACAAAAGAGATATTAACTTGTCCCTTCCTTAGAGCCCTATGAAGCTTATCAAAATTTCGTCCACCTCACTATAACCTAAGGATAACTATTTTCCTGATTCTAGAGTTAATCATTCTCCTGTTTTTAAAATAGTTTTATCTCACACAACATAGATAAATATATGTGCATATTTATAAGTATATATCTGTGTGTATATATCTTTTTCAGAAGGTTTATAATATCATTTGAAGTCATGTTCTTGAGCTCCAGCCATAACATATGAAATTATCTTAAAAGAAATTTTTAGTACTTTGAATAAGACCCTTCCTGCATAAGGCCCAAGACAAACATTCTTCATGCAAAATTTTATTCTCTTGCAGAACAACACTGCAAGATCATGGGATATAAGGTACTTAAGACTAACATATGGAAGTGAACAACAAGATGCATGCTTTTTCCAATGTGAAAGTTATTCTTTCTCTACTGATGTTCCATTAACCTGGATAGAAAAGGAGAGTCACAGAATGGGTCAGAGAGAAGCCATTCAGGAGCCTTAGGTAAGCTGCTGGGTACTTACCAATGTATTCTTTGCCTAATGTGGCTCTGAGGACTAATAAATCTCAAATTCTTTCTAAGCACCCATTATCTTAGAAGTCTTTGTTTGAGACTAGAGAGACAATTAAAATATTGTCCTAAAATTATTTATCTGCTCTCCTTGCACTATCCCACATAGATTGTTAGAATGGTCTTGAATTAGAAATAAAGTTTCTATTAACAGAGTTGTATAATAGTTTATATTTTCTTGACAGTTTCCTACCGTGTAATGTTTTATAGCATTCTCACAATCCACTGTTGTTTCCCAATATCTCCAGCCACACTTCTATCAATACACTTTCTTCTTTGCATGCTTTTGAAAACAAATAATTTGGAAGATTTTGAAAACAGAATTTCCTCTTTAAAAGCATTACCTATGTTATTATGTTTTATATTTTAACTTTATGCAGCATCTGGAAACTATAACTTTATAAGTTGTGTTATATTATCTGCACATGCTGTGTAACAGAGTTCCTGAAGGCATAACATGAAAAAGCATTATTTTATATTCTTGAATAGAGAACAGAAAAAAAAAGAAAAAAAAATCAATGGTTGTCTATAGGATGAAAATCTATAAAAATGCTTCATTAAAAAAAATAAAAAGAAGGCTAAAAGAATACTTCTTACCTTCATCAATTCATTGTAAAAAGTTTAGCATACCCAAACTTTTTTAAAAAAGATTTTATTTATTTATTTGACACAGAGAGAGAGAGAGAGAGAGAGAGGAAGGGAGAGAGAGAGCACAAGCAGGGGGAGCAGCAGAGGGAGAAGCAGGCTCCCCTATGCAGGATTCGATCCCAGGACGCTGGGATTATGACCAAAGGCAGACGATTAACCAAGTGAGCAACCCAGGTCCTCCACATACTCAAAGTTTTAAGATTATTGCCACAGGCTTCCCTGCATCTGAAGGTAATTTTAAAAACTCTAAGATCTCAGCAAGTTGGATAGAAATTAATGAGGTCAAAAAATTGTAGCACTAGCATTAGGTAAGCATCATAGTCTCATGCCATTTCTCAAGTTGAGGGAACAGTGAAACATTGGTAAAACAGATTTCATTAAGGACTTTCTGCAGGCTCTGAACTGATCCATCAGAACATAGGGACCCTAATGTAACCTAGGTCCCAAACTATATTTGGGCACTACAGGTATTGTGGGTATAAGAATCTATGGTTATTTTGTTGACCAACATATCCCAGTGTCTCAAATAGTGCCTGGTATATAGTAGGTACTCAATAAATGAATTGAATAAATGAAAAACTATTGTCAGAACAATGTCCTTGACTGAGCATTAAAGGACGTGATCTGTTAAATAAGTAGAGTTCCACATAAAATTTCCTTGGGAAAAAAATTTTCTACTGCTAATACTCCTGCTATATGTCATAGAAGGTATTATATATATATCATTTAAAACATGCCCCTGTAGGTTGTAGTTTATCTTATTCAATGGCTTTTTCAATGCAGTAAGTATTTTTACTTTTACTGTTTAATTTCTGTAGAACAACAATCTAGACATTTTAAGGTATAAAAATAATAACAATGAATGTGCCTTAGTAGAAGATTCAATAAGGAACAATAGTGCATGCATTGAAAATTAACAAGTCTTCTTTGATCCACCAGAGAATTGAGGTTACAGGGCAAACCATCACCCCCAAAATGAGAGAAATAGGTTAATACACACTTACTGCTTATTGGCAGCAGAAGCCTCCACTGGATTCAACAACTAGTAAGAACACTTTAAGAGTAATTGACTACTTGCTGGAGACAAAGCCTAGACAAGTTTAGGAGACAAAACTTCTGGGGCCCATGTTTAGGGGGATTCCCCCCACACTTTCTTGTTTATTCCCAAGAGACCCACCAGGTTCTCAGGGTGAAGATCAGAGAAAAATCCCTTCATGCTTCTATCTAGCAGGATAATAGAAAAAGTCACAGCATTCAGTTTTCCTTTAAAAAAGGTCTGCTCTCAAGGAAAACTATTTTTCCACAGCCTAACCAACTTGGGTTTTACCAGAGTTGAACTGACATAGGAGAAGGGAAATACCCAATTATAACCTCCTCTATCTTTCCACACAAGGAAGGGAAATACCCACCTCCAGCCCCCAACTGCCATATTCTATCTCATCTAAGGAGGCATGGGGAAGAAAGCTGAGAAGCACTTGTGAAGGTCATAGGGCACAGTGCCATGAAAAGACTCAGACCCAAATACAGGATTATAGAATGCATCTCTTCCCCTATACCTTACTAACCATATCAAAAAGACTCCTGTATAATAACAGTGGATTATAACTGAAGCATTTATATTTCCATTTAAGAAGTGGTCTCTAGGAGTGCCTGGGTTGTTCAGAGGGTTAAGACTCTGCCTTCAGCTCAGGTCATGATCTCAGGGTCCTGGGATCGAGCTCTGCATTGGGCTCTTTGCTCAGCAGGGAGCCTCCTATCTCCCTCTCTCTCTGCTTGCCTCTCTGCCTGCTTCTGATCTCCATCTGTCATATAAATAAATAAAATCTTAAAAAAAAAAACTGGTCTCTAGGGAAAAACAACAGGGAGACAAAAAACAAGGACACTGAATAAAATTTTAGCCTCTAACATCTATAGATACAGAAAACAGTAAACACTGACTAACTCACAGCTAGATAAACATAAAACCTCATATTAAAGGCTTATTTGCATTAGTTTCTTTTATCTGATACATCGTGTCTGCTTTAAACAAAAAATTACAAAGTCTATTAAAAGATGAAGAAAAACAGTGTTATCTGAAGAGACAAAGCCAAACTCAGATATACAGAGATTTTGGAATTTTCAGACTGAGAATTTAGAATATGATTAATATCCTAAGAGCTCTAATGGAAGAAAATGGCAGAAAAGATGGTATAATGTAAGCAATGTAAGCAGAGAGCTGGAGACTTTTGTAAAGAATTAAAAGGCAATGCTAGGTATTAAAAAAACATACTAACAGATATGAAGAATGACTTTGATGGGTTCATCACTAGACTGGACATGGCTAAGGAAAGAAATCAGTGAGCTTAAAGCTATACCAAAATATATCAATAGAAACTTCCCTAACTGAAAAGTAAAAGAAAAAGAATGAAAAAAAAAAAAAAAGGAACAGAGTATCTAAGCATTATGGGGTAACTACAAAAGGTAGAACATGCACACCACAGTGATGCCAAAAGGAAAACAAGAGAGAAAGGAACAGAAACAATATCTGAAGTAATAATGGTGGAGAATTTTCCAAAATTGAGGAAGCTCGAGAACAGCAAGCATGATAAATACCAGAAACCCTACACCTAGGGCATATCATATTCAAACCATAGAAAATTTTAAAAAGAAAAAAAAGGAGAAAACCTGAAGAAGCCAGAAGAAAAGAAAATCTTACCTCTAGAAGAAGAAGTATAGAAATTAGATTGTACTTCTCTTCAGAAAGAATTCAAGCAAGAAGAGAGTAAGTGGCATAATTAAAGTGTTTAAAGAAAAGAAACCCACCAACTTAGTATTCTATCTCCAGCAAAATTATTCTTCAAAAGTCAAGGATGGCAGAATATGACACCCCAAAATAAATCACTTTGGCATCAAGATTATTTTGAGTTAAAGGCACTTGCTAAAATGGCAGGTGCAAGAAGGATATTCTAATCTCTCCTTTTCTTCCTGAAAACAGGAGACAAAACTCTGATGTGAAAGATGCCTTCCCTATACCAAGAGAGAAGAAACATCCTTCCACAGGGAGTTAAAGCCTAGTGAATTCTGTCCAAACAGACCCTGTTAAACTAACTCTTATCTTCTTTTAGTCCCCCACAATACTTAGTTTAGTTACTTCTCCACAGTTGCCTCTTTCATTCAAACCAATATAAAAGCATGTAGGTTTTGCCTTTGCGGGAGTCTTCACTCCCTTTTGAGGGCTACCCTTTCACATAAAACATGTAAATCTGCCTGCTTTTCTCTATTTAATCTGTCTAGGTCAATTTAATTCTCAGGCCCAGTCAAAAAGCCATAAGAGATTATTGTTTCTCTCTATATATTTTTTAAAACAAGTTTTGTCAATTCCAGCCCTGCAGTTTCTCTCAACTGCTGTTCCTCCGACATTATTATCTAATAATAATAATTCTCTTATTTGTTGGAAATTTTCACTAAGTTTGATTTCTTTGTCATTTACTTTCCAAGATTATACTCATATTTTTCTTAAAAGTGTTTTCATATCTGATTGCTCAGTGAATTGTTTTGTTGATATTTTTGTATCACATTATGCTCTTTATAGTGATTATTAGATGCACTAATAATTTCCAAACTTTGCCTTATTCTAGGCTTTTAAATTAAAATTTTCTTTATAGTTCATCCATTTGGTCTCAATTTTCTTTATGAATATTCTGTGAATTATCTTTTTTTCCCATTTATTCAGCTTCATTTCAACTTAAGAGACTATACCATCAATTTCATTTTCTTAGATAGTTCTTCCCTGGTTTTATTGTTGTTTGTATTTATTAATAGAGAAAGTGCCTTTTGGGTTGCTCTCTAACATTTGTAGCAGAAAAAAAAATCATCATGACCTTCACTCAGATATTAAGAGTCATTTAAAATGAATATACTTATATTTACTATGGGCTTATTTATAATAGTTTTCCTTTCATGTTTTTATTTAATTTATAAAAGCTATGAGAAGTGACTAGCCATTTTCTTATCCTGGATGACACACGTCAACAAGGTTCTCCACTGATGTTTGTGATAGTTATTATCTATCAACTTGACTGGGCTATAGTACCCAGTTACTTAATCAAACACTATTCTAGGTGTTTCTGCAAAGGTATTTTGCAGATGTGGTTAACAACTAAATCAGTTGACTTTGGGTGAAGGATGTTACCCTCAATAACATAGGTGAGTCTCATCTAATCATTTGAAGGCTTAAAGCAAATATTGGAGTTTCCCAGAGAAGAAAAAATGTTGCCTCAAACTATAGCATCAACTTCTGCCTGAGTTTACAGCCTGCCAATCTGTCCTATGAACGTTGAACTTATTAGCCCCCATAATTATATGTCAAGTCCTTAAAATTAATTAATATGTAATTTTGTTTATATTATACAATATAATTATATATAATGTGATAAATATCTTCTGTTTTTCTGGAGAACACTGGTAAAATATTTACAGTTGGTAGTATAAGAATAAATAAATACATATATAAATTGTACGTTATACTGTTTGATATTTCTATTAGCAATAGATATTTCTATATTTGATTTTTTGATATTTTGATATTTCTATTAGCAATATTTGATATTTCTATTTGATATTTCTATTTTTGATATTTCTATTAGCAATAAGATTACTTGCCTAAAGGAAGAAAATGAAATGAAAGTGGACTAAAGTATTCATTGGTTCTAAATATCATGTTAAGTCACAATATTTTCAAAGGCACATTAGGAAAAGCATCACTAATAAAAATTGAACCTGTTATACAAATATAAATGATACAACTTTGGTGCCCTGAAGTGAATATTCTTTCTCCTTAGCTACTAAATTCATAAATATGTTATCATAATAAATCATATCTGGATATGGTGAGGCAGAAAACTTTTCTTGTTACCTAAATAGGAACTTTGTACTATGCAGTCTGTGTGTGTGTGTGTGTGTGTGTGTGTGTATACACACACATACAGAAACAGATATTTTAGTTGCTTCATTAATTCATGTATTCGATTTTTTTTTAAGATTTTTATTTATTTGACAGAGAAAGAGAGATCACAAGTAGGTAGAGAGAGAGAGGGAAGCAGGATCCCCACTGAGCAGAGAGCCTGATGCAGGGCTTGATCCCAGGACCCCAAGATCATGACTTGAGCCAAAGGCAGAGGCTTTAACCCACTGAGCCACCCAGGCGCCCCTCATGTATTCAATTTATTCAATATTGAACATTTACTTATCTCATGCATTGAGAATATAAAAATAAATACATAGGAAACTCACTCTGATATGCTTATAAATTACTGAAAATTACGTTTTAATAAAAATATTGTTTATAAATTGTACTTCTCTTTTAGCAAAACTAGCAACCAGTTCTCTCAAGATTATTCTAGGTCCAGGAAAAGTTCTGGGCTGGGACTAGTTTAAGTAAGTAGTGAATTTATAGGTGAAATATGTGTCTTTCCAATCCCTCCTTTTTTTTTTTTTAAGATTGTTTATTTATATGTTTGACGGAGAGAGACACAGTGAGAGAGGGAACACAAGCAGGTGGAGTAGGAGAGGGGAACAGGCTTCCTGCCCAGCAGAGAGCCCGATGTGGGGCTCGATCCCAGGACCCCAGGACCATGACCCCAGTCGAAGGCAGACACCTAATGACTAAACCACCCAGGTACCCCTCCAACCCTTTTTTCTCTCAAATTTAGCATAAGGGCAAAAAGAAGAAAGAGAAAGAAAAAAAAGAGAATAAGATTCAGTAAATCTAAAAGACATCTACAACCCTTACATGGAATGAAGGTAGAGCACAAATGGCAGAATGGTCAAAAATTTGGCAGAAAAGAAAAAGGAAAGCCTGTGTTCCTAAGAAGCCATAGTACAGTGGAAAGCTTGTCCCATGAGATTTCAAAAAGGCTCATAAATTGGAGACATAAGGCTCCTATGACCTGTGGATGAGAATCTAGGGGGCAAAAGGGCTATCTGAATGTCTGAAGCATGGTTAACTCCAGGTCTCCAACTCTATTTTGGGGAAGACAAGTGGTCAGGCCCATGACCTCTCTCTTTGCAGGAAGCAGTTGATGCAGAGTCACAGAATCCGGAAGCTAGGCACAGGCAATCAGGGAAGTAACAGGGGGACTGAAAGCAAAGGAGTGAAGTCTAACCCTATGGGGGAATGGTGAAACCCTCAGCAACTTCCCCACTCAGCTACAAAAGTTTCAGAAGGCCCACAAGGTATCAGAAAGATTCTTCTCAGATGAAACTGAGCAAGTCCTAGAGGAAAGGCTTACAGAGCCTGAATTTAGGGAATGCTCTGATGACAAAAGCTGGCAAAATGAAACCTAGAATTCAGAAACAAAGGGCTATTACGTAAACATGCCTCACTTGTAAATTAAAAAAAAAAAATAGTGTCTCACATATAAATATGAACAAATGGCAAATAAGCACCAGGCATTTGAGGAAAACAGTTAATGAGAGTGACACAAAGCAAAACTTCTTTTTTTCCTTTTAGGGGGAGGGAGAGAGAGAATCTTAAGTGGGCTCTATGCCAAGCATGGACCCTGACTTAAGGCTCTGACGACCCTGAGATCATGACCTGAGCTGAAATTTAAGAGTGGGACACTTAACCCACTGAGCCACCCAGGCGTCCCAAACAGGCAGATAAAATGCAAGGAACACAGAAAACTTTAAGAAACTGTAAAATAGTCTCAGAGAGATAAGATATTGCATTCTTAAAACAAGAACACAGTAACATTTAAAAAATGATGTAAGAAATAACTCTTGGAAATTAAAAATATGATAGCTGAAATTAAAAATTCATTAAAACAGTTGGAAATGTAGTTAAGGAATTTTCCCTGAAGGTAAACCAAAGACAAGAAAGATGTAAAATAAGGAAGAAAATAGTCCTAGATCAGTATGGGAATTTCAACAAAAGATCAGAAGTTACAGAAAGAGAAAAGAGAAAAAAAAAATAGTTGAAAGGAAATTATTAAAGAAATTATCTAAGAAATGAAATATCTGAGTTTCCAGACTAAAAACTGCCATTGCAGTGAAAGAATGGGACTACCCAGATGGTTTTAAATGGAAGTCCCAAGACAACCCTATCATGGATTAAATGTTTTCATCCCCCAGTATAAACATATTGAAACCCTACTCCCCCCCACCCCCTGCCCCCAGAAAAAAAGAAAAAGAAACCCTACTCCTCCTGTGTGATGGTATTAAGAGGTGGGGGGTCTTTGGGAGGTGATTAGAATTTGATGAGGTTGCTAGGGTGGAGTCTTCATGAAAGGATGAGTGTTCTTCAAATCCTATATAAAGTCAATGCCTTGAATAATTGCACTACCTTTATCTTATTTGGAAATTCAAATGTAAATACAAGAATGCAGAGACAGAATATTTAAAGCAGTTACCTCAAAGTAGCAAAATTTGGGAATGGTGGTCAAGGAATCACTTTGTTATAAATCCTTTTACCACTATTTGACTTTTTTGACTTTGATAAATATTGAGATTATTTTTAAAAATCAAATGAAAGAAAGAAGTCATCTCAGAGGGGCACCTGGGTGGCTCAGTGGGTTAAGCCTCTGCCTTCGGCTCAGATCATGATCTCAGGGTCCTGGGATCGAGTCCCACATCGGGGCTTTCTGCTTAGCTGGGACCCTGCTTCCCCCTCTCTCTCTGTCTACCTCTCTGCCTACTTATGATCTCTCTCTGTCAAATAAACAAATAAAATCTTAAAAAAAAATTAAGAAGTCATCTCAGAATACTAAACAACCAATGTTTGTGTGTGTTTTTTTTTGCTATTGATTTATCACTTATTATTCAAAATTAAACTTTCTTTTTTTTTAAATATTTTATTTATTTTACAAGTAGGCAGAGAGGCAGGCAGAGAGAGAGAGAGGAGGAAGCAGGCTCCCTGCTGAGCAGAGAGCCCAATGTGGGACTCGATCCCAGGACCCTGAGATCATGACCTGAGCCGAAGCCAGAGGCTTTAACCCACTGAGCCACCCAGGCACCCCCAGATACTGCTTTTCTGATACCACCTTTCTATTTGTGTGATTCCAACCTTCAGTTTATAAATGAGTTGATATGTAATATATCTAAGCAAAAACTGTACCCTTAAATTTTGGAAGGCATTGACGTTTTTACCTAAAATGAAATGCAGCTTTTTCGATCTTGAAATTCTCATCAGGAGAAAAGTAATTATCAATCTGTACATCAAAACACAAGACAATTAAGAAGTTTTAACAAGCAAGATTTCTGATTTTTAGTAACAACTTTAAATAGATGACTCAGTTTTTCATTTGTAAATATTATGCATTCCATTTGCTACATTAACATGAATTTTATCTTCCAATGAAAGACACAAACAGATCTTACTACGACTTACATGAGACTAGTAGTTAAAGGTCCTGGGTGGTTATTTATATCTATTTTCCAAAGAGATAGAATGTTTTACAAATCATGAAATGTATAGTGAGAGTCAAGAGGGGCTTCAGGCCTATAATGGGGATTATGACCAAGAGTTTCCAGGAACGAATATTTCATGTAAACATGCCCTGCTACTTTTTTATGATGCCTAAATTTTCACATCAATAACATATTAAAAATCTAACACCAGGAGTAGTATATGTTATATTCCTTCTTTTCTTTATTTACTTACTATGTTCTCTTTTCAGCAAATCAATATTTCAAAGCTTCCCATAGTTCTCAGTCTTTTTCATCTTGCTTTTACCCCTAAGGTTTCTCTAAAATTTTCTATCCCTGCCTCAGACCTATTCTTTATCTTGTCACTTGAGAAAGGGAGGACTTGAGACAAGAGGGTTTTCAAATATGCCTGAACTCCAGGCCATCGGAAAGTAACTTAGCAAGCGATATGCTGTTGACTTCAAGGCAAGTTTGAATCTTTAATATAAGATAGAATAATGTAAAACAAGACCACAATTGATTTTTAAAAATAGCCTACATTTTATATTTAGAAGAAAAATGCCTACAACAGTAATTTTTAAAATTGGACTTTTTGTGTTGGGACACCTGTCCTCTATTTCCAGAGAATATTCTACAGTCAGTACACATGCAAAGCAGTACCATAACAGCATCTGTCCTGAAATTGCTATACAAAAAGAACTAATGTTTAAAATAATCGCTAAGAAAGTAAAGATCCAAAAGAAATAAAAATTTGATTTAAATACCATTAAAGAATGGAAATTAGACTAAAATATTTTGGAAAGGATGCTAACTTAACCGAAGGCCTTCTTCTGGGGCCTTGGTTAGCATGAAACCATACATAAGTCCATCTAAACAGTTGTGTCCTAGTCATTTGTCAATGTTTATATTTAGTAAACTGTATCACCATCCAACTAGTAGATCAAGTCAGCAGCCTAGGGATCAGGTTGGCTTCTTTCCTCCTTCCAACAGACCTCCAAATCTTGTTGGTTGTACTTCTTAAATACCAATTAGGAACAAGTGTCCTGCTGATATCACTATTGTGCTAACCCCCCAGTACCCTGCCATACACCTAATGGCCTCCTTACACTCCTCTGTCCTGTCTCTTCCACTGAAACCCTTTATTAATTTGCCCTTTGGACCCCTTAACATGTATGTCAAGACTCTCCATGAGTGATTCCACTACCCCGTTGCATGTTTTGATATTTGTCTCAACCTATCCTCTCTTTTCTCACACCAGCTATACTGAAGCTCCAATATCTTTCTTACTTGCTCTCCTAGAAATTGCTATCACTTCTTTCAATGTTGTCTCCTCTTGCTTTGCCTTACTGTCTCCTACTCATCCTCCAGGTCTCAGTTTAAATGCCGTTTCCTCAGAGAAGCCTTTGTTGATCTCTAATCTAAATTCATAAAATGCAGTAGCCACCTCATTCACATGCTTAGGTTCTGAGTTGCCCTACATTTGCAGCTGTGTGATAGGAGATGCCAATGGTTTTTAAAAATTAACAAATTTTAAAATAAGAAAATGCTATATCTATTTTTTATGAAAAGTGAGGAAAACTCAATTATCAATTTCAATTACACATCTTGGGACAGCTAACAAAACACTAATGTGAGGTCTAAGATTTGCTGCGACATCCATTTTTTGTCATAATAAAAAATGATCATGCTGTGGCCTCGATTTTTTGCAGTATTAAAATATAATCACTACTTGAATGGAATTCCTTCCTTGTACCTTTAATTCAGATGAATTAATTAATTTCTGGTTAAATCACTTACATGTAACACAATTTAACATGTAGTTCTAAAACCTACCCAAAGATTCACAACAGTTTTTTCATATTTATGTAAGTGACCAACAACCAACAATATTTATAGGAGCAGAGATAATTAGAATTTGAGATATCCAAGGAATAACCTTTGACTAAACATTTTTACATACTGCTTTTTTTCTCAAGTGTTATACACAGTACCTTAATACAATCTTATTTCATTCTTAAAACAATTCTAAGAGGTAGGCAAAAGAGGTATCATCATCCCCTTTGCAAAGACACAGTTTAAATGGCTCACTCGAAGTCACCAACTATTAAGTCACTGACCCAGAGTCAGAATCCAGGATTTCTGACTACCTACAGAACTCTTTGCCCCATGGTTGCCCACTTAGTGCCATGATCTTGAAAATTCAAAGTATTAATTCCTTTAGGGTTACAATGGTCTCTCCAGTTATTCCTATTTTTAAATACAAATAATCCTATAAATATTATATATTAAAGCACACTTGTGTGTGAATTAATTTGTCACACCATTTTCCCTTGAGTCAGAGGGACTCCTAGCTAGTAAGATTTATGACCAGTGGTAGCTGGGGGGAGGGGGGGGAAACTATTACAAAAATAGCAGTAAGGGACATATCAAGGAAACTTTGCATCCTTATCACTTTGCTGACCACCTTCATACAAGAAAGGCTCTTTCTAACCAAATGTACTCTATCTTTAAAAGTAGCTCTTTTCTGACCATGTTTAACTGGCAGTGATAGAAATGAATTAGTAGTTTAACCTGTCTGCACCTGCCAATTACTGCATTTACATTTCGATAGCACCACACAATTTACAATATGTATTTATATATATATTCAATTTGACCTTTGCACGAAATACATGGTTTACTTATTTACAGATGAAAATCTAACTCTCAGTGATCTTAAAGGACAAGTAGGGGACAGGGTCATATTCTTCAAACTCTAAAGCCTTCCTCCTTCCCAAACCCCACAGTCCTCACCCTCATAGAGCATCATTCTCAGTGGATACTTACATTTCATCACACCTTGAATCTCATAAACAGGCTTGAGAACCAGAGCACCATAAAAGCCTTTAGGGAATGGATTTGTTAAGTCCCACTTATTTGAAAAACCGGTAAGCTTCACAGTTCGTGTTCTGTTCTTTGGGATCTTCCATTCAACAATCTCCTTTAGGGTGTAAATATGCTCATCTTCACACTCATAGAATTCTCCTTCTTGTGACAAAGGCAAAGTAAATGAGTGATTCTGCTGATTCCTTACCACTCCACAGTTCACCATTATTTCTCCACTGATCTCTTCAACTGAGTTGAGCATGATTTGCTCACCACGTTTTACAGTGAGATTGTCTAGCTTTAGATCCTTCTGATGATAGAAGCAAGGATGCCCTAGTCTACTTGATCCAATGTGAATGGTCCTTGTTATTTCTTCCATAGTAAGGTATGGAGTTTTATCAGCCACAATCTTAAAAAGACCTAAGAACAAAAGAATTATGTAAATTAAAGAGAGTTCTTACAATGAAAGTTCTCATAAGAAAATCACAGTGAGAGAGTTATAAAACAAGTACAATGTAGCTTTTAAAAAGTAATGTATTTGTTTTAGTCCTGAATTTTTCAGGTCAAATTGTAATGTATTATTTGTAGGTTACTGGGTCATTGGATCCAGGCAACACCAATGGAAACAAGGGGAAAATACCTTGAAATAGAAAAGCCCTGTTCTTGGAAGTGGGAAATATGAATGAGATACTGACTGGCTGTATCCCAATGACCTGTGTAATCTTCAGCAAGACATTTCATCTCTTAAAATCACATTTTCTATTTTCAATGTTTAAATTGAGAGGATTGGACTAGATCATTGTCTCCATAAGTATATTTTCTGGACATACCAAAATTAAAAGATATCCCAGAAGAAAACTGTTTCATGGTCAAATTAACAATCACAAAGTTGTATACCTGGAAGGAGACAGTGGTGATGATTATACAACCTTGTGAATGTACTTAATGACACTGAATTGTACATTTTTAAAAGTAAATTTTATGTTATGTGCATTTACCTACATATTTCCAATTAAATACTTCTCAGAAACTTTAGATGCCTTGCAACTCCCAAGAAGAGAATATAACATGTAGAATTTTGAAAATTTAATTGTAAACTCTTGGGGAAACATCCATTAATAAATTATAATATACCATGATATATTGGTGCTCCATGTAACTCTCCTTTAAAAAATGTCAGGTTAGGCAGCTGCCCTTGATTGAATACTCTTGGTGATATATCATTCTTTTCATTGCTTCTCTAACTTTGCCATTGTTTCACTATTGGAAATTTTTTCTTCTAATACTATTGGGATAATCACTGATACAGTGAATTTTTACTGTTTAAGATATAGCTTTTGAGGCTTGTGTGTTTAATTTTCCTCTTTCAATTATGTTTATTTTATGGGCACATCTGCTTTGTAGCATTTTCAGAAATGACTTTATTGAAGAGGTTTTAATAAATTCCAGAGAAAATAAGAACAAAGAAGAAAAGTAGGTAATTGCTCTCTTAACACAAAAGTAAATGAATGACAGTATTATATACTAGCAAGAATTAAGGAGATAGATTATCTTGCTAGATACTCATTAGACAATGAGACAATCTTACTAGAATTCAATATAGCTTGAAAAATCATTTATTAGTTTACTCAACAAATATATTCCAATTAAATTCACCTACATATCAAATCATGATTAACAAATTATAATGTCTCATGTCTATTATGGGTTACTACACAAATGATCAGTTATTTTTGTAGCTAATCTTTGCCGAAACAAAAAAAGGATTTGGGTTATTTTTAGACATAAACATCCTGAAAAAGTCCCAGTGATGCAATCCTGGCAAAAAGTAAGGTAGTATATGCAATCTGTCCGGAAAAGCTTTAGAAATTTGACTAGGGTTCACTCACTGTATGGTGTGTTTGAAGACAGTGAAGCAAAGAAATATTTACTTTGAGGGAGCTTCTTATTTTATTAGATCTTGTATCAGGGAAAATCCAATAAGAGAATATTCTTGAACTCTGATAATAAATGAATGTGTGTGTATGTGTGCATGTGCATGTGCATGTGCATACCTATGTTTTATCTCATTTGTCTGTATGTGAAGATTTGTTTCTAAGAGCCTACACTCATTATCAGGGTATATAAAATTGACCAGTTTTTGTGAAATGTTTTTTTAAAAAAGCTACCTAGAACCTCATAAATGGTAAAGGCACATAGTTTTATTCCTTTTCTAGATATACTGATGACATAAGTCATAGAAGAATTAATTCAGCATCTTCTTTCTTGGGGAATTGCATTCACCTAAGGTAATAACAGACCTAAAATGTTACAAAGCAGAAAAGCCTGAAATCCTAAGGGCCACCATTTATTTCAAGTTAATCAAATACTTCAGAGCTGTCTTGTTGGATGTCTCTATTGCAAGAAAAATCTATCTATGAACCTGTGTGTTTTCCCTTAGAAGATGATTAAGTATACAGTTTAACATACTAAGTGGTAGACATAGGACAATATCTTTGATTAACTTACTTCTTCATCTACGATTGCCACCAATCCAGAGTTTATCCTTCTAAACAGCCACTTGAGACTATACAAACTAAGGCAAGTTCATATATATGTGTGTGTATATACACACACACACATATATATATGATTCAGTATTGAAACTTCAATTTCACAATAAACTAAAGTATCATAAGCTTGATCAGCTTTATATTTCATCAATTTTTCCTCCATCTTTTCACAAAGAGTACAATAGTTTTACACTGGAGAAAATATAATTTGCTGTTCATCCCTCCTCCCCCCAAAACACAATTCAGGAGCTGAGGGATCATAGGGTGATTATAAAATAAGGCAACATGTAACCTTCATAAAGTAAGCTACAAAGCAGAAAGAAAATATATTGCAATTTCCAAATTTGATTGTCACCTATTAAAATGGATATTATTACTTTTAAATTAGGAGGAATTCATAAAGAACATGCATTTGAGAAACAAAAATTATAAGGAAATGCAATTAATTGATCTATTGAAGATTAACTGATGAGTGAATTTAGTCTTTAAGATCTTATCTCTGGGGGTGCCTGGGTGGCTCAGTGAGTTAAAGCCTCTGCCTTCGGCTCGGGTCATGATCCCAGGGTCCTGGGATCAAGCCCCACATGGGGCTCTCTGCTCAGCAGGGAGCCTGCTTCCCTTCCTCTCTCTCTGCCTGCCTCTCTCCTTACTTGTGATTTCTATCTGTCAAATAAACAAATTTAAAAAAAAAGATCTTATCTCTGATTCTTAAATTTTTGGAGACATTATAATTTTAACCAATTCTTAATGATCTGCCATTTTAGTAGTAGTAACAACTGAAATTTGTATGGAAATTCACAAGATTGAAATATTTTTTTCAGCATCATTTATCCTGACAATAATCTTTTAAGGACAATATAACAAATTTTATCACTGAAGGATATAAAAATGGTCACGATTTTCATTGTCATGGCTCTAGAATCTCAAATCAGACCTTTGGCATCCAAGTTTTATGTTCTTGCCACCATACCAGGCTGCCTCCCCATCCTGCACATAACTCACAAGGACATTGTCCAGGAAAACATGTTTGTTCTCGTTCACAAGATATGTATATGGGTCTCATTACTCATTCTCCCTTGCATTTATCAGCCTTTCCAGAGCCTCCAGTGTAAGAACAAGAGTAATTTCCTGATTCACTGTGCAT
This sequence comes from Martes martes, assembly GCF_963455335.1. NCBI lineage: Eukaryota > Metazoa > Chordata > Mammalia > Carnivora > Mustelidae > Martes > Martes martes. The sequence goes on along the minus strand of NC_137893.1, from coordinate 72,693,616 downwards.
AATTTACGCTCATCAGATTTTTTTCTACCTTTTTTAAATCTCATCAATTCCCACCCAAATAGGGAGTAATTTTAAAAATTAAAATTTCTAACTGGATATCACATTATTTTAAAATGATTTTTATTTAAACAAAATTTTTTAAATAGACTTTCTGCCCACTGTGGGGCTTGAACTCATGACTCAGAGATCAAGAGCTACATGCTCCACCAACTGAGCCAGCCAAGCACCCCCACAATATTCTTTAAAATATAAAACATAAGATCATCATGAAGATTTTACAATCATTTTCATACGCTAATATCTAGCCTGCCTTACTTTCCCAGTTCCAACCAAAAATATTCCCTCCATCTTTGAGATAAGGAATCTTAGAGTGAACTTTGCCTACTAATTCTCTGAAAGTAATGGCCCAACACAGGGTAAATAATCAGTCTGTTTTGTAAAAGCTTGGATGTGTCCTAGTTGTTAATTGCCACATCCCCAATTCCAAATCCTATGGTTCCCTCTTCCAGGGAATATCCAAGAGATAAAAAGTAACATTCAGTAACAGTCATAAATCTTTTTCCCATTCACTCAAAAACACTATTTATTTTGTTAAAGTTAAACTGGATGATCTGTTGAGAGGTAAGTGGTAAGAGTCTAGTATGAAATATGTACACATTTTTCACATTGGATGGCAAGATAAAAGCCTTAGGCAATACCCCTAACTGAAATCTCACTATTCAGAACACAATACAACTGAGCTATGACAGAGGAGAGGAATCAGGCAACACCTAAGAATGCCAAGGACAAAACAGTAGCCCCATATTGCTGTTGTATACAGTAATATAGTTATGTTATGTACAAAGTTACGTGCATTGACTCACTGGAATCCTTGAGTCCCCACTAACCAGATGTTTAAGAGGTAGAAAGGGGAATTCACAGGACAGTGGTGATTATATGTGCTTAGCTGAAAGGATAAAAAGCAATATATATTGCCACATATGAGAAAGTCCTCAAAAGACTGCATACAGACATATAAATTCTATTATTCACATTTTACACATACATCATCAAAATGATCACAATACTGTAATTGAGGGGAAAGAAAGGTAACCAAAGAGGTGAAAGACCTATATTCTGAAAACTATCAAATGCTGATAAAAGAAATTCAAGATGATGCAGAAAAAATGGAAAGATATTCCATGCTCATGGGTTGGAAGAACAAATATTGTTAAAATGTCTATACTACCCAAAGCAATCTACACATTTAATGCAATCCCTATCAAAATACCAACGTGCATTTATCACAGAACTAGAACAAACAATCCTAAAATTTGTATGGAACAACAAAAGACCTCAAATAGCCAAAGCAGTCTTGAAAAAGAAAAGCAAAACTGTAGGTATCACAATTCCAGACTTCAAGTTATATTACAAAGCAGTAATAATTAAAACAATATCATACCGGCATAAAAATAGACACATAGATCAATGGAAGAGAATAGAAAACCCAGAAATAAACCCCACAGTATATGGTCAATTAATCTTCAACGAAAGAGGAATGAATATACAATGGGAAAAAGACAGTCTCTTCAACAAATGGTGTTGGGAAAACTGGACAGCAACATGCAGAAGAGTGGAACTGGGCCACTTTCTTACATCATACACAAAAATAAACTCAAAATGGTTTAAAGACTTAAAAGTGAGACTTGACATCGTAAAAGCCCTTGACAAGTGTACAGGCAGTAACGTCTCTGACATTGGCTTTACCAATGTTTTTCTAGCTATGTCTCCTGAGGCAAGGGAAATAAAGCAAAAATAAACTATTGGGATTACATCAATATAAGAAGTTTCTGCACAGCAGAGCAAATAATCAACATAACTTAAAGGCAAACTACTGAATGGGAGAAAAATATTTGCAAATGACATATCTGATAAAGGGTTAGTATCTAAAATATATTAAAAAAAAAACTTAACTCAACACCCAAAGTACAAATAATCCTGTTAAAAATAGGCAGAAGACACGAATTGACACTTCTCTAAAGAAAACATACAGATGGTCAAAACACACATGAAAAGATACTCAACATCACTCATCATCAGGGAAATGCAAATCAAAACTACAATGAGCTGTCACACTTGTCAGAATGGCTTAAATTAAAAACACAAGAAACAAAAGTGTTGGGAGGATGTGGAGAAAGAGGAACTTTCTTTCATTGTTGATGGGAATGCAAACTGGTGCATCCACTGTGGAAGACAATATGGAGGTTCCTCAAAAATAAAAAATGGAACTACCTGATGATCCAGGAATTGCACTACTGGGTATTTACCTCAAAAATACAAAGATACTCATTCAAAGGCATACATGCATCCCTATGTTTATAGCACTATTTATAATAGCCAAATTATGGAAGCAGCCCAAGTGTCCACTGATAAATGAACAGATAAAGAAGGTGTGGTATGTGCGTGTGTATGTGTGTGTGTGTGTGTGTATACACACACACACATATATGCGCGCACACACACACACACACACATATATGTTACTCAGCCCTAAAAAAGTGAAATCTTGCCATTTGCAGCAACGTGGATAGAGCTAGAAAGTATAAGGCTAAGCAAAATAAGCCAGCCAGAGAAAGACAAATATCACATGATTTCACTCATATGTGGACTTTAAGAAACAAAACAAATGACCAAAGGAAAAAAGAGAGAGAGAGAGGCAGATATCATAAAACAGACTCTAAACTATGGAGAACAAACTGATTGTTAGCAGAGGGGAGGTCAGTGGGGCAATGAGGGAAAAGGGTGATGGAGATTGAACAGTACACTTACTATGATGAAAAAAAACTAATAAAATAATGAAAAAAACAAAAATAGGATTATTAAAATATGCAGCTTAGAATATGCTGGAAATGTATATGTATATTTAATTTTCAGAATTGCAGTGTGAGGTAGCTACCAATAAAACACATACATTTCACAGATAAAAGGACATGAAAGTTTGAAAAGATGCCATAAATCCTCTATCTCCCCATAGCTCAAAGGTGCATAGTAGGTTTTTATGTCTCTAAAGTTCAAGGGCTTAATCACAGTTATACATTTCAATCCTTCATTAGTATTATAAATTATAAACTGTTTGTTTAGCCTTTCATTAGCTAATGAAGAAGGTTCCCTCCTTTTGGGTGCAGAAAATCTTAGAGCTTTTTAAATCAGGCAACATAAGAAAATGAACTTCACTGATATTTAAGATGTTGATTGGCACTAGTCTCATCTGTCCATGTGTCAGATGGCCAGGTACCTGGAGATGAAGGTGAGGCCTCTGAGGGAGGTGTGGGGACTACACAAAGTGAGGGGGTTGACAGGGCTGCCACACAGGCTCATGTACTTCCAATGTGTGGCAGGTCACGCGGCCATATTTAAGTGGGTTTTCAGAATACGTTATCATAGTTTTTAAAGAAAGTAATTCAGACAAAATTGACAAATGCCTTTAAGCATTACCTGCAAAGAACTCATGTATTGAAAATAAAACCAATATAAACAAAGAAATGAAAGTGTTGACATTTCTACTCTCACTCAAACCTTTCTTCAGCCATATTATGAGGTGAAACAAGGATACGCTAGTCTAACGATATATAAAAAGTGGCTGAAACTTCTCTAACATCTCAAAGTTATCAAAATGAGGGTTCATTTCCATGATCATCACAAAGAAATTTGCCTTTAAATTGGAGGTAAAGATATGTCAAAGATGCACACACAATTTTGAATAAATACATAGATATTTGAGATGCATGTTCAAAAATTTCTAATGAACTGAGCTATATGAAGAAGAAGATTTGGAGATGAATCAAACCACTACACATTTGATTATGTGTCTCCTCTCTGCCAATGATGCAAAGTGCATCTCACTTATTTTTGTGGGCGTGTGCTTCCGCTTCTTTAAAAATTTTAACTGCACTCTCTCCTGCAGTCATATTCTTAACGTCCTTGTTATTTTAAATGTATCTAAATAGATTTACCATTTCTCATGCTTCCTGTGGCTTTTCTATCATTTTTTTATGTTTCCAAGACATGGTTTAGGTCAGCATATCCTACAAAAACTACCTTTTTTGAGACTACCCCAAATCCAACATTTCCATGAGAAATTCTAGCTCAAGTATCTTTGACCAACTTCAAGCTGAAATGGGGTGCATGAAATATCTTATCAAGGCAAAAAATCATAATCCTTGAGCAAAGGATTGAGATATATTATAATAATAGTAATAATAATAATAATAATAATGTCCAAATTGTGAGAAAGTTCTCCAGATTTCTCAGAATCAATTATTGGATTATTAAACATCTTCAACGAATGAATGACTCCAAAAATCTTCATAGAAGAAGACAGAAGAGTCTAGATAGAACAGCAGAAACAAGAAATGTTAAGGAAAGTTAATGTCCATGATAAGAAAATTTGGCCTAATAATTTACTGAGTCTTTGGGAAGGCAGGAGTCATATCAAAGATGGCAACTGCATCTGTTAAATGTTAGAGGAGATTAAGTGAGACTGTAGAATTCCTGTGTTTGAACGTCTTTACATTTACAATGGGATCAAAATTGTCTATAATAGCTATTAGCTATTAATAGTTCTTTTACCTGGGGATAAAAAGAATAAATCATAAAAGCTTTCGATTCATCTTTACCTTTTTGGTTCAAACTTTGCATTAAAAAAAAAAAGGAAAAAAAGCAAACAAGCAAAAACGTCTTTTTCCCAATAACACTTAAACTCCTTGAAAGGAGTGACTGTACTATTCAATACAATTGGGTTAACAATTTACATTAATAATGTTAAGCCTTGAAATCAAATTATATAACTTGATGTCTATGCCTAAAGCTCTGTTATAATCTTGGGTTACTAACAAACGTGTCATACGTACTTGTTCACGTTAAAGCTTTCTCTCCGCCAAGCACTGAGGATGAGTAACAGTCTAGGAGGAGGTGAGAGAATGTGAGAACGTCTCAGAAACCTTAGCAAGAGCACAGCTCCCTGGACTGTGCAGGGCACTGCCCCTTGTATTCTAGGAAGACACACAGAGACATCGGGACTGGAAAGAACCGCCACAGACCTCAGCCACCCCAAAGTCTCTCACTAGGCTTTTTTAGGAAGTTCTTCAGAAATACTGCACATTTATTATTCCTGGCTTTGGGTGACTTTAGGCAGTAGAATTTTCAGGACAAGCAATACACAACTATCCCAATAGTAAAATGGAGTGGCTTTTAAAAATGTTAATTATTCATTTCAACAGCCTGGGTTTAATTCTGGCTTTAGTCCTTACATCACTGTGTAAACTCAAAAACTTACACCCCCCCCAGGGCCACAATTAATTTCCTTCTCTGCATAATGGAGAAAGTTATATCATCTACCTCATAAAGTCAATGTGACGATTAAAGGAGTTGATACGTGGAACATGCTTACACAGTACTTCACACATACACATAGCAAACACCAAAAAAGCAAAATAATAACAGTTATTCTTTCTCCTTATTTTCTTTTACTCTAGAATTCTAATCCTTTGTGGGATGGTTAGAAGGTCAGAGAGATCAGTATTTCAGGGCCAAAGAGGACAAAGTAAATATTCCAATCTGGATCAAATCAGATGAGACAAAATATATAGAATCCACAATGTAGCATCTGACACAGACTGAGCAAAAAAATCCTAGCAACAATCATGTCTACAGATTTTGTCAGAATGCTAGAATATGGAAATCAGCCTTAGGTGACCTCTTAGTGTGGACCGCTTTTGCTCTGAAGAGCTTGTCTGACCCCATGCTTTGATAAATTGCTTAGAATTTAACCACCATAATTTTATGTCCATAATGAGCAGATTAGAGGGAGATGTAAGCACATTTTAAATGCAAATATTGTGCTGCTTGTAGTTATTCATAAGGTATACATTATACACAGCTACTGAAGTTCCCTTGAACAAAAGAAACAGCAAAATGCCAAGGCATTTTTGAAAGTGTGTTTTATTCATGGCCCTGAAAGGTAGTTGAAGCCAACCAACTGAGGAGTATACCCTCCCTCTATTTTAATGATCTTAATTTTGCTAATGGAATGTTAGTGGAAGGAGTTGGGGAGCCATGTGGCGCTGATTGCGTTTTTCAGTATTGCTGTTGCCTACAAATTAAATGTACCTAAGTAGCCACCTGTTTATGCTTACGATTATGTAAAGCCCCATATGTTTCCCTCTCTACACATGGGAGGTAAATATTGAAAAAATTACTCTGGTGTGAAGGGTGAAAACAGCAGCAACTCTTCTAAAACTGTCAACGTATGGTATGGTATTTCCTTTAATGTTGTGCTTTGTCTGACATATTTGCTGATTTTTACCATGCAGTGTTCGAAAATATCTGTTACTCATGGTTATATGAAACAATTAAAAATCAGTTTACATTAAGTTCAAATTAGGAAGAGATATAATTTCCTGATGTAACCGTAAGTTTTAAATGGATCTCAGAGCTTATGATTTAAATAGATTTTGATTTGCACGAAAAAGAAAATGGAACTTCGTTTTTTTTTTTTTTTTCTCTAAATTCTCCAGCATATAAAAAGGAACATTTTCTTCCTAGGCACATCCGTTTGCTTCCATATTACTAGGCAACAAAAAGCCAACTTGAATGACATGAATTTGAAAACTGGCAGTGGGTTCTTCAGATAGTTAGCCTACCTCTGTGCCCACTGGATTTGCTCTGGAGAGCAGCTTGCTGGATCCCATACAGAAGATCTGACCTGGTACCTGGTCAGCAAGAGTTCCTGAGAAGTTCTGAGATGAATTTCCTTAGAGTATTAAGAAATCTGGTGCAGGAAATGACTATGGAACAGCCTCAGGCTATTCAGAGATTGGCCCAGATGGTAGCTAGCTGGAAAGACCAGAGAGACTGGGCTTGCTATTGTTGATATTTTAGTCAGTGAAGATAAATGAATTAGAGTTGTATATGGTTTTATATGCGATCAAGAGGAATTTAAATATTACCGTCTAGCAGCCTAGACATAAAAGCCCCTAACTTCTCTTTCTTTTGCAGAGACACAGAATGTGAGAGAAAAAGATGAAAACTAACCACACCGTCAACAACTAAGAATAATACCCTAAATGCCCCCAAAACCAGAAGAGTTACTTTCATAATAATGCATAAAAATACATAAATATATATAGCTTTATGAAATATATATACTTATATAGAGAGAGAATCCACAATATATATATTATATATTATATATATAGAATCCACTATATATATATTTTTCTATATGTATATATATTCATATGTATATATATATACCATAAAGCTAGAGCTGAAATAAGAACCCATGCTGGGTGTAATGAAACAGAGCAGCCACTCTAAATTTTTAAAAGATAACAATTAAAGTAATAATAAAAAAAGAATTTTTATTATTACTTTAAAATCATAGAGTAGTTTCTATAGACCAATGTTTATAGTACGCACTTAATGATCACTTCATTTTATTTATTTATTTCTTGGAAGAATTTTATGACATAAAGAGCACTGATATTCATTTCATTTCATTTCATTTATTTGTTTCTTGGAAGACTTTAATGACATAAAGAGTGCTGATATTTCCTAACTCTATAAATAAGGAAATCAATAAACTGATGCACTAAAACACATCAAGGAGATCATCCAGTCTTAAAATTTTGGTAATTTTTTTCAGTCTTGACATATATTTTAAAAAAAATTTTTTTAAAGATTTTATTTATTTATTTGACAGACAGAGATCACAGTAGGCAGAGAGGCAGGCAAAGAGAAAGAGAGGAGGAAGCAGGGTCCCTACTGAGCAGAGAGCCTGATGCGGGGCTGGATCCCAGGACCCTGAGATCATGACCTGAACCAAAGGCAAAGGTTTTAACCCACTGAGCCACCCAGGTGTCCCTTGACATACATTTGGATAAGTAGAGACAGAAATGTTTTAACACTGAAACTATATCATATACATTCATTTGGATTCCACTTGTTTCATTAAACATTGGACCATGATTAAACCGAATGTTTTAAAATATTTTTCCTAAGTATGATTTCCAATGACTGTAAAAACGTCATAAGGAATGTATCATACTTATCTTTTTCTGCACTATTGGGCATTTAAATTGATTCCATTATTTTGCTATTACAAATAATTCTATGATGATTATTTCCTTAGAGTTTATTTTAATATGTGGAACCACTGAATAAAAGGCCCTTTTGCAGGCAGACTACCAGCTCCAGGAGACCAGGGATCAAGACTTAAGTGTATCTCTGTCATCAATCACTATCTTTGTACATGAACAAAATGAACATTTGCCAACTGAGTTGCAGATGGCTCTCAAAACAGAATATCAAATTTACGTTCAGAAAGGTTATAACATTCTATACACCCTTCAGCTGGGTTTGAGAGTCACCATTTGACAGTATCTTTCTCAATTTTATTATCATAATTATAAACCTTAGTTAACAAATACTTGGAAAAGTTGTCATTATTGTTTTAATTTACGCTGAATCCAAACTACTTTATATGTGGTTATAAGCCATCTGAGTTTCTTCTGTCCTTTATCCAATTAGTGTTTCCCAATTAATGTTATACTAGACTATTTAATTGATTTTTTTTTTTTTTTTACATTTTAGTGCTATCTAGTCTTTTGGAAATTGTGTCAGTTTGTTATTAACCTTTTTTTTTTTTACTGTTTTTACTTTTCTGATATGCAGAAGTTCCACTTTATGTAATAAAATACATTGTTTCTTTATGGTTTTTCATTATATTTATAATCTGAAACTTGTTTCAAAAAGAAGTTTTACTTAAAATGTAACCTTTTCATCTACTTCAACCTTCCTTTGCTATGTGGTATTAAGATAATGATCCAATTTCATTTTTTGTTTTCTAAATTGATAACAATTCTATGATAATTTACTAAATAACTCTTTCCCTAACCTCAGATGTGCAGTACCAACTTCATCAAATAGAAAGTAATACTCTATATTAAAGTCTATCTCAGAGCTATAAACAAATGCTTAAGTTCAGTCACTAGAGTCAAATTCAAAGAATTACTTTGATTCTTCTAATAACTAGTGCCACTGTTATTAATCCATTAATTCAACTTTTGATTTTCTATAAGTAACATACAGTATAATTTACTATAACTTCATAGTGGGCCTTAATATTTGCAGGATAACTATCCTTATTTTTTTAAAAAAATATTTTCTTGGAAATTTTCACTTGCTCATTCTCCCAAATGAACCTTAGAATTAGTTTCATAAGAGCCAACATAATAATAATTATGATTATAACAATTATGACTATAATGTGGAAATTATGTTTACCATTGTGTTAATCTCACAAATTAATTCATGTGCAATTTATACACACACACACACAAAAAATATTGTTTTCTGATTCAAGCACCTAAAATGTCTTTTTATTTCTAATAAATTAGAAAGCCTTTACAATATTTTTTTTAAAAAAAGTAAATCACAAGTTAAAGTATTCTAATATTTCTTACACTAGGTTCTAAAGATATTAAACTTAGTTGTTCTGTTTTTACCTTGCTATTTTAAGTAGATTATCCTTACAAATTCTAAATGGTTATAACTGGAAAGTTATAACTGTGTTTATATATTCTTCTATATATAAATATATATTTATTTATGTGCATGTTTTGTATATATTTGTTTTCTATGCATTTTTTATTCTGTCATCCTGCTAAGTTCATTTGCACTGCTGACAGTGCGACCTTCTGCCACTCTGTGTCAGGCCTTCCATTTTCTAGGATTTTAAAGGTTTTTAAACTCATGTTGTTAAAAACAAATGAACAAAAAAGCTGAGATAGGGATACTAAAAACTAATGAATTACATACTTTAAACAGCTGAATTTTATGCTATATAAATTATAGCTCAATAAAGCCATTAATTTTTAAAAATCAGAGGGGGAAGGAATAAATAGTTAAGTAGTAGATTCAAAAAAACAGTTAGATTGGTCCTTTCATTAGGTCCTGGTGGAATGTGAATTGGCAGAGTATTTACAGAATGTGATTTGGCAATACACATCAAAACCTTTAAAAACATTTTTATCTCTGAACTCATAATTTCATGTACATGAATTTATTATAATAAGCAGAAGTGCAGACAAAACTTCAGTTAAAAGGCTGCTCATAATGGCATAAATTGTAGAAGTGAACATGTTTGGGATGGATTTATTAATTATGGTATATGCATGTGAAAAACTATTATACAGAAAATAAAAATTATGTTCTAAAGAATAATGACATGGGCAAGTCCTCTGAAACAGGCTTATTTTCCATCATATTAGAACATATGTCTATATGTATGCATGTGTATAATGTACTCAAAAACAAAGGAAGGAAATGTACCAAATATTAATGCTAGAAAGCTCTGGAGATAAGATTATAGGGAACTTTTATTCACTTCCCTGCATTTTCTCCCATTTTTTTAATCTTCAAATACACAAGATGTATGTAGTATTTGTAAAATTGAAAAAAAATCAATATATTTTATAACTTTAAAGAGTTGTATTCCTTATGTCCAAACAAAAACTTGCACATGGATGCTTACAGCAGCTTTATTCAATTGCCAAAACTTAGAAGTAACCAAGATGTCCTGTAGTTTCAGCAGTATGGATAAATAAACTATAGTACATCCAGACAATGCAATATTATTCAGCACCAAAAGGAAATGTGTTATTAAGCCATGAAAAGACATGGGGGAAACTTGAAGGCATACTACTGAAAAGGCTACATACTCCATGATTCCAACTGTATGACATGTTGAAAAAGGCAAAACATTTTGGAAACTGTAAAAAGATCAGTGGTTGCCAAAGGTTGTCAGAGAGGAAGGATGACTAGGAGAGGCACAGAGGATTGCTAGGACAGTGAAAATACTTTGTGATACTTCTGTAATGATGAATATATGTCATTATACATTTGTCTAAACCCACGAAGTGTACCATAATGTAAACGTGAACTTTGGGTGTTTCTGATGTATCAAGATAGGCTTATCAATTGTAACAAGTGTGCTACTCTGGTATGGGGTATTGATAATGGGGACTATGCAGACTTGGGGGCAGTGGGTATATGGGAAATCTGTGTACCTTCTGTTCAACTTTGCTATGAACCTAAAGCTGTTCTTTAAAATACTGTCTATTTAAAAAAAGCTTTTGTTCCAATGGCAGACCTGCTAAATTATTAATATGTAATTTTGTATAAATACAGTCACGTGCTTTATCAGCGCTCAGTTAAGAGAGTCAAGGAATTGAAGATCTGTGTAGACAATGTTTTAAGGACAACCTGATTGCTCTCATCAGAGCCCCTCTATGGTGATACCCTGGAGATAACACTATAAAGAACTTTAGAGGAATTATGCATGTAGAAAAGGGGGATGGGAAGAGCAAAATGTGATGAGACAGATTTTTAGAAGATGTACATAAAATAGTAATACTACGAAAACTTATAGAACAGTGTCAGTTGTAGAAAAACCCATTTTAAAATAATCTTTATGGGGCGCCTGGGTGGCTCAGTGGGTTAAAGCCTCTGCCTTTGGCTCAGGTCATGATCTCAGGGTCCTGGGATCGAGCCCCGCATCGGGCTCTCTGCTCAGCGGGGAGCCTGCCTCTCTTCCTCTCTCTCTGCCTGCCTCTCTGCCTACTTGTGATCTCTCTCTGTCAAATAAATAAATAAAATCTTTAAAAAAAATAAAATAAAATAAAATAATCTTTATGACAAAATTCTGGTCTGATGCTAAAATGTACAAAGGTAAGTGAAAAGAATATTTTAACCTAGAACTGCAAAGTTTCTTTGTCTTCCAGATAATATACATTTTAGTTATCCAAAGACCAAGGACTTAGAGAAATAATTTGATCACATGCTAAAGAATAGAAGAAAAATAGCCACCCCCCCACAAAGGAACTGAAAATTAATGTAAAATTCTGAATTCTTGTGTATTTAGATTACTTCAGATTTTCTTGCATAGTATATGCAAGATATCCCTTTTTGTTTAGGAAAGATATTTTGTATAAAAGACATAGCTCAATTTATTTTGCCTAAGTGAGCACAGTGGGAAGAGATGCCTTAAGAGAAGTTGACCCAGAAAATTTGGAAGAATACCCCATGAGTCCCTGAATAGCAAATTATCCAAAAGGCAAGGAGCCCTATTTCAGGCTTCTCTGAATCATATGTCATCATAACATCCAGATGGAAAAATAAGAGCAATTTGTGCCCTATATCTTGCTTCTTTTAACAAAAGTCCTTCACACAAAAAGAAGATAAAAAGGTTTTTCAACTATAAAGCTGCTAAATATATTTTAAATACTTTTTGCATAACACTTTTCCTATCAGGTCCTTTTAGAAACTGATATTTTAGGGGCACCTGGGTGGCTCAGTGGGTTAAGCTTCTGCCTTCATCTCAGGTCATGATCTCAGGGTCCTAGGATTGAGCCCTGCATTGGGATCTGTGCTCAGCAGGGAGCCTGCTTCCCCCTCTCTCTCTGCCTGCTGTTCTGCCTACTTTTGATCTCTTTATCTCTCTCTCTGTGTCAAATAAATAAATAAAATCTTTAAAAAGAAACTGATATTTTAGTCAAATAAAAAATGCCTACAATCATAAGATGGCTAAACATTAAAAAACATGAAAGATTTAATTATTTCAATGGTACATAAAACACAAAATGAATGACCACTGAAAGTATGATATGTTGTCTAGCAATTAAGTATACAGTTTCCCAAATGAAACAATGGGAAAATTCATTTTGAAAAATGTAAGTATTTTTCATAAGGCATAAAAGAATGGGTTTCATAAGTTTTAGTCATTTACTCTTAATTGATTTCTTAAAGAAAAAATTCTATTATTAATCCAATTTTAGCCACTGATTTTTTTAGTACTTTTCTGTATTTTTCACATTTATATTTAAAATGATTTTAAAAGAATCTTGCTGTTCAGAAGAGATAGAGATATTCTGGGAGCTAATTCTCCATGACATGTCTACATGATTCAGAAGCTGGAGGTTTTGTTTACTGACCAGGATAAACAAAATGGAGAATTTCTCTCTTCTGAGAGACATTCTAAGATAGCAAAGTCTTCTTCCTTCTCCCTAACGAAGAGTTTCTTACATTCCAGGATAATAAAAAGAATGTTTTCCTAGTGAGCAAAGATTGGCAGGTTTCCAGCAGCCCCTCACATTTTTGAGATTTCCTAAACTTGGTGTTTCTATGCTATGCATTTAGTACCCACCTGGTCCTCCTCTATCTTCACCCCCATGAGACATGGAGCTCAAGGGACACTAAGACATGAAGATAATGCTGTCTGTCATGCCATGAGAACTAACCTGCTACATTCATTTGGGCTGTTTCATTACTGACCGTATTTATGGAAGAGTGGCAAATCAGCATGGCAGCTACAAGGTTACTTGGGAATGGATTGTCCACTTGACATAAAATTCTTTTATCCCTTTATCTGATAGAAATTCTTTTCAGTAGGAAGCACTGTGTGAAGCTTGTCTTTAAAACATGGTTTAAATACATTAAACCTACGAAGGAAATTTTATATTTAACGAATTTTCTAACAGTCATCTAAAAATTCCTATTTCCTGTTATTTTAGGAGAGCAATCAGTTTAGATCCTTTTAGTATTATAATGTTTACTGCGCAGAACAGAAAAATTAGAAATGCCACATATCCAAGGGATCTGTGGATCTTCATCCTAACACTGATGCTGGTTGACAAAAAGACCATTTCACTCTTCTTCTATGATTAAGCAAGAAGTGCTTCAGAGCACAGACTCGGAAGCCATACTGTTTATATCTATATTGGTACTATCCAATACAACACCACTGTTAGAGGCATTGTACTGAGCGTTTGAAACATGGCTACTTGAAATTTGCATAGCCTGAACTGAGATGTACTATGGAGGGGAAATATGTTTGGATTTTAAAGACTTGGCATGAGGAAAATGCAAAATATCTCAATAATTTTTATAATGATTATATGTTAAAAAGATAATGTAGTTATAGATTTTAATAAAATATTTAATTAAAATTAATTTCATATGTCTCTGGCTCTCTCTGTTTTTGTTTTGTTTTGCTATTTTTTAACTTATTTAAATATCTGTGCCAGGTAGCCTCCATGATACCCTCAGGAATTCCTGCCTGCTGGTAGTCACATCCTTGTACAGTCCCCTCCTACAGTGTACCAGCATTTCTCTGGGAAATCAAAAGAATAGAGCAAATGTGATAGTATATCATTTCTGAGATTAAGTTATAGGAGACTAAGATTTCTATATTGGGTTTTCTCTCACTCTCAGGTCATTCACTCAGGAGGAATTTTATGGAGTCGGGATGTGTGGAAGAACCGAAGCCTCCTAGAATAGCCACATAAATGAATTTAAATGAATAAACATGAATGTATAGTCTCACATTATATATTATATTATATTATATTATATTATATTATATTATATTAGACAGTACTAGCATACATTCATTGCAACCATTTATCCACTATTTGTTCTTGGGCAAGTTCCTTGTTTTCTTATATGTAAATGTGAATTCATTTTATTAAATGAATATTTAAATATTTATAAGTATTTATATATATAAATGTATAATGTTTATATATATAATATATATAAATATATGTTCTATATTTATATATAATACATAATACATATTGTATATACAAAAATATAAAACATATGTTCATTATATATAAACACACATATATATTATGAATAATATATACATACACATAAAAGTGTTTAGAACAGTTTTATATGTAAAAGTTTTTAGAACACTGTTCAGCAATCATCAGGATTCTAATTTGAGTGTGTGTAGGGTAACAGAGATTGTTCCATCTCTCAGTTTTACTATCACATGCTTCCTCTCTCCAGCAATATTATTCCTATACAGTAATAAAGTTCATAGAATTTTAAAATTCAAACAGAAAACTTCAATGTGGCTATGTAATTTTAACAGCGGTTTTACAGATGAAACCACAACCTTTCTTGGACATGGTTTAGAGACACGTATGTAAACTTGCTATTGGTGGGAGGAAATGGGGACTCTGATTATCAGAAAAATGTATTTCTTCTTTGTAACACTTCCTCCAAAGAAATTCATTATGTCTAGAGATGGCAGTTAGTATTCATGCTTCAGAAGGATCCTGCCAGGAAATAACCCAGAAATTTGGAACTTCACTACAACCCAAACATTACATCAGTTACTAATCTATGGGGATAATGTACTTTACAACCAAATATCAGAATGAATTTTTGTTGTACTTGGCAAAAATGGCACATTTTCTAGCTCAGAAAAAGGTTCAGTCAAGAGTGCTGTCTTCTAAAAGAAGAGATCGTACTTCTAAAGTAGTATGTTTATGTCCATAAAGTACTTAAACAATTGTTTTTTATTTTTTAATATACTGAACAGTTTTTGAAGTGACAAAATAGAGACATATGGAAATATAACATTAACAAAGAATGCAACCAAGGATATATATTGCAAGTTTAGTTCCCCATTCACATTTTGGCAAAAATCAACTTCCATTTGTACCCTAAAGTTATCCTTACAAAATCTCTACAAAGATTTCTTTTCTTGACTGTTTCTTGAGCTTCCACTTACTGGAGCTGCATCTCTAAAGTTACATTTACTGATGAAAGTCTGGGTATCTTTTTTCAGTAGAGTATCTTTATTTGCAAAGAAATCATTATAAGCAACCTTGCCAAGTTTATGACCACTTTCCTCAAAACTTTCAAATTACAATGAGAAATTAAGGATCTCTGTTAATATACTTTAACATAGTAGGGTAGATGATGTCAGCAAATATGGTAGAATAAGGACCTCTGAAAATTATCTCTTCCTTTATGAAAGCAATGGAGAAACTGGTTAAAAATAAACAGTCAGAATTAATTTTTTTAGAACTCTGGAAATTAGCCAAAGGATTGCTGTAACCTAGGGAACATTTATTAAAGAAAAAAATAGTTAAATCTTGGTAAGATCCGCAAATTTTTTGACATTTGAACTTGAAGTATTCCATTCCTCCCACCCCTTCAACTTCATACTGAAAACTAATAGCTTGCAGTCATGGCAAAACCAACACTGCTGCTGTCACAAGAAGGAGCAGAAAGGAGCTGGAATTCTTTCAAAGTTCATTCTTAGAGAACTGTTATTTTTTGACATGTCTGGTAACTCCCTGAAAGATTCTACTTGCAACATTATCTTTATTTGATCTCATTTTGAGCTCACTCAATAGGAAAAGACAGTATTTGTCAAAATAGTATTGTATTTGATAGTATTTGTCAAAAACAATAAGAGATAATTATTTAATTGTTGTGGCTGCCTGCAGTCATGTATAACAGTTGGGGGGAAAAATAGGCTAACCAAAACAGTTTAAAAGGAAAAGCTGAGAAATGAGATATCTGTAAGAACATTGAAAAGTTTTGATATATTCCTGGTAATCTAGAAGACCATATACATGTGCAGGACTGTGAACATGCCTCAGACTGTATGTTCAGGAAAGACCTGAAAAGGTCCTAAACTCTCAAGTCTGGCTGACTTTGAGGCTCCACATGAGCAAGCAAGTAAGAATTTTTACCTGCCAAATTGAGTGTTGAAGGCATGCCTTCAAATGAACACTGACCCCTCAACAAAGACTGGGAGACCTCCTGGTTCCGGTTGTTTAAGAAAATCTGTGCCAAGGCATTAGTTACCCACTAAGCTAACTGAGCAGAGACTTCAATGGCCCCATATGACAAAGAATACAGATTTTACAGATACAGTTTAGAAAAGCTACTCAACAACCTGCAATAACAACAAGCCCTGAGATGGGGAGAAAATTAAATTTTTAGAGTTGTTGCATTATATTGTTTAAAATATCCAGCTTTCAACAACAAATTATGAAACAGGCAAAGGAACAAGAAAGTGTGAACCACCCACCAGGGGGATGGAGGGTGGCAGGGAACAGTTGATAAGAACTGTTTCTGAGGGGAAGCCCAGACATCAGATTTCCCAGAGAAAAGAATTTAAATAAACTACTTTAAATATGCTCAAAGAAATAAAGAAAACTACATATAAAGAACTAAAAGTAAGTGTGAAAATGAAGTTTACCAAATAGAGAATATAAATCAAATTTAAAGATAAGTCAGGTGGGATTATTCAACTTGAGAAGCAAAAATAAAAAAGTATAAAGAGAAATGAACAGTCTCAAAGATGTATGTGACACCATCAAGCATATTTATATGGGAATAATGTGTGCTCCAGAAGGAGAAGAAAGAGAAAAGCATAGGAAAAATATTTAAAGAAAAAAGGACCAAAGTTTCCAAAATTTGATGAAAAACAGTAATCTACACACTCAAAAAGCTCAACACATTCCAAGTAGGATAAATTTGGAGACTAATGTCATCCTGATCAAGCTATTGAAAACCAGACAAACAGGGAATTTTGGAAACAGCAAAAGAAGAGATTCATCAAGTACAAGGATTTTTCAATAAGATTAAAAGCCAATTTCTACTCTGAAACCATGAAAGCCAGAAATCACTGGGATGACATAGTTAATGTATTGAAATAAAAGAATTGTGAACTAATTCTCTATTCCAAAAATTTATCCATTAAAAATGAAAGTTTCTCAAAAAATTAAAAACAGAAATACCATATGATCCAATAATTCCACTACTATTTACCCAAGGAAAATGAAAACAATAATTCAAAAAGATATATGCACCCCTACATTTATTGCAGCATTATTTACAATAGCCAAGACATGGAAGCAACCTAAGAGTTCATAGACAGATGAATGGATAAGGAAGATGTGATATCTATGTGTGTATAAAGATAGATATATACATATATATGTATATATGTATGTATATATATGTATATATGTGTGTGTATATATGTGTATATATATACATACATACATATATCTATCTTTATACACACATACATAAATACATAAATACATAAAATAAATCGGATTAAGAAATAAATAAATCAGATTAAGAAAGACAGAAACCATATGATAGTGCTCATATGTGAGATCTAAAAAACAACAAGCAAAAAGCAGGATTAGACCTATAAGTAGAGAACAAACTGATGGTTGCCAGAGGGAAGTGTGTGTGTTGGGGGGAGGGGTGTAAAATGGGTGAAGTGGAGTGGGAAATACAGGCTTGCAGTTTCAGAATGAATAAGTCACAGAAATAAAAGGCACAGCATAAAAAATACAGCCAGTGATACAGGTAGCTATACTAAGTACAAAACAATGTATGAAATTGTGGACTCACTATGTTGTACACCTGAAACTAATGTAACATTGTGAGTTAGCTACACTCAAATAAATAAATAATAAAATGATGGAGAAATTCAGATATTTACAGGTAACAAAAACTGAAAGGCTTTATTACTATTAAACGTACCACATAAGAAATCTTAAAGGGAGGAGCACCTGGGTGGCTCAGCAGGTTAAGCCTCTGTCTTCCGCTCAAAGCCCTGGGATCAAGCTCTGCATCTGGCTTTCTGCTCAGCAGGGAGCCTACTCTCTCCCCCTCCCCGCCCCTCTGCTTGTCTCTCTGTATGTCAAATAAATAAAATCTTTTTAAAATTTTTAAAAAAATTGAAAAAAAAGAAATCTTAAAGGGAATCCTTCAGGCTGAAGGACATAAGACAATAACTTTATTCTGTGTCAAGAAATAAAAGTAACTGCAAAAGGAACTATCGAAGTAAATATAAAAGAAAATTTACGTGTACTTTTTATTTTTAAATATTTTGTCCTATCTAATTTAAAAGACAATTGCAAAAAGAATAATCATAAATCTATGTTGATGGACACATAATCTTTAAACATGTAATTTTTATGATAATAACACCTAGAAAGATAGGATAGGGGATAGAACTACAAAGAAGCCAAATTTTATACACTATTGAAATAAAATTATTTAATCCAGACTAGATTGTTATAAATTAAGATGTTAATTGTAATCCCCAGGCAACCACTAAAAAATGACTAAAAATGTATATGCAAAAAAAAAAAAAAAAAAGCATTGGACTTCTGGGCTCTGGCCTAGCATATAAAAAGTTTGGAAGTTGGCACTCTGTCTACAAAAAGTAAAAAGCCAAACAAACTAGAAAATCAACAACTATTCTTAAATCTCTTAGAGAAGTGAGATCAGAGGATAAACCGATGCCTCTAAAATTGAAAAGACAGATAGGCAAGTATAGAGAACCATAACTTACCAAAGAAACCTATATAAGAACCAATACCAGGCTAGGAAAATCTAAACTATAATTGCTGAATTGCTAGACACTCAGAATGGACAAGTCTGAGAGTAAAAAATCCAGGGTCCTAGTGATAAAGGAGCTCCCATAATTTTGTAAGTTTTACCCCTAGGCCTTGACCAGACTCTCACAGTAAATATGAGAGAAAAATCTCATACTTCTGTCAGGGGAAAGGTTAAAAAAAATTTTTTTTCAAAATAAGTCAGAACAATCTATTCTTCTTAATAAGGCTTTCCCTTAAAAGGCACTATTGGTGTTTTATTAGGACTAACTACCTGGGAGAAGGAAAATATATAACTAACACCCACTCTAGCCTTCCCATTCAGAGAAAATGTGCAGCTAAAGCCCACTCTAGTCTTTTCATTTAAGGAAATGGAAATACCCAGATCTGGCCTGCTCTAGTCTTCCACATGTGAGAAGAGAAATGCTCAACCCACTGTAACCACACTTTCCCACCCAAGGGGTGGGGAACAAGACTGAGAAACACTTAAGAAGTTCATGGTTCAGGTAACGTGATGCCACCAGTTTTATTTTTGTTTTTCAACATTTCCTTAGCAATTCGGGGTCTCTTCTGATTCCATACAAATTTTAGTATTATTTGCTCCAGCTCTTTGAAAAATACTGGTGGAATTTTGATTGGAATGGCATTAAAAGTATAGATTGCTCTGGGCAGTATAGACATTTTAACGATGTTTATTCTTCCCATCCAAGAGCATGGAATGGTCTTCCATCTTTTTGTGTCTTCTTCAGTTTCTTTTAGGAGTGTTCTGTAGTTCCTCGAGTACAGATCTTTAACCTCTTTGGTTAGGTTTATCCCGAGGTATCTTATGGTTTTTGGTGCTATAGTAAATGGAATCGATTCTCTAATTTGCCTTTCTGTATTTTCATTGTTAGTGTATAAGAAAGCCACTGATTTCTGGACATTGACTTTGTATCCTGCTACATTACTGAATTGCTGTATGAGTTCTAGTAGTTTGGAGGTGGAGTCTTTCGGGTTTTCCATATAAAGAATCATGTCATCTGCGAAGAGAGAGAGTTTGACTTCTTCCTTGCCAATTTGGATACCTTTTATTTCTCTTTGTTGTCTGATTGCTGTTGCTAGGACTTCTAATACTATGTTGAACAAGAGTGGTGAGAGTGGGCATCCTTGTCGTGTTCCTGATCTCAATGGGAAGGCTGCAAGCTTTTTCCCATTGAGGATGATATTTGCTGTGGGTTTTTCATAGATAGATTTGATGAAGTTCAGGAATGTTCCCTCTATCCCTATACTTTGAAGCGTTTTAATCAGGAACGGATGCTGGATTTTGTCAAAAGCTTTTTCTGCATCAATGGAGAGGATCATGTGGTTCTTCTCTCTTCTCTTATTGATTTGTTCTATCACATTGATTGATTTGCGAATGTTGAACCATCCTTGTAACCCAGGGATGAATCCTACCTGGTCATGGTGGATAATCTTTTTAATGTGCTGTTGGATCCTGTTTGCTAGGATCTTGTTGAGAATCTTAGCATCCATATTCATCAGTGATATCGGTCTGAAATTCTCCTTTTTGGTAGGGTCTTTGCCTGGTTTGGGGATCAGGTACTGGCATAAAAACAGACACATGGACCAGTGGAACAGAGTAGAGAGCCCAGATATGGACCCTCAACTCTATGGTCAAATAATCTTTGACAAAACAGGAAAAAATATCCAGTGGAAAAAAGACAGTCTCTTCAATAAATGGTGCTGGGAAAACTGGACAGCTATATGTAGAAGAATGAAACTTGACCATTCTCTTACACCGTACACAAAGATAAACTCGAAATGGATAAAAGACCTCAACGTGAGACAGGAATCCATCAGAATCCTCGAGGAGAACATAGGGAGTAACCTCTTTGATATCAGCCATAGCAACTTCTTTCAAGATATGTCTCCAAAGGCGAAGGAAACAAAGGCAAAGATGAACTTCTGGGACTTCATCAAGATAAAAAGCTTCTGCACAGCAAAAGAAACAGTCATCAAAACAAAGAGGCAACCCACGGAATGGGAGAAGATATTTGCAAATGACAGTACAGATAAAAGGTTGATATCCAGGATCTATAAAGAACTCCTCAAACTCAACACACACAAAACAGATAATCATATTAAAAAATGGGCAGAAGATATGAACAGACACTTCTCCAAGGAAGACATACAAATGGCTACCAGACACATGAAAAAATGTTCATCATCACTAGCCATCAGGGAGATTCAAATCAAAACCACATTGAGATACCACCTTACACCAGTTAGAATGGCCAAAATTAGCAAGACAGGAAACAACGTGTGTTGGAGAGGATGTGGAGAAAGGGGAACCCTCTTACACTGTTGGTGGGAATGCAAACTGGTGCAGCCACTTTGGAGAACAGTGTGGAGATTCCTCAGGAAATTAAAAATAGATCTTCCCTATGACCCTGCAATTGCACTGCTGGGTATTTACCCCAAAGATACAGATGTAGTGAAAAGAAGGGCCATCTGTACCCCAATGTTTATAGCAGCAATGGCCACGGTCGCCAAACTGTGGAAAGAACCAAGATGCCCTTCAACGGATGAATGGATAAGGAAGATGTGGTCCATATACACTATGGAGTATTATGCCTCCATCAGAAAGGACGAATACCCAACTTTTGTAGCAACATGGACAGGACTGGAAGAGATTATGCTGAGTGAAATAAGTCAAACAGAGAAAGTCAAGTATCATATGGTTTCACTTATTGGTGGAGCATAACAAATAATATAGAGGACAAGGGTAGATGGAGAGGAGAAGGGAGTTGAGGGAAATTGGAAGGGGAGGTGAACCATGAGAGACTATGGACTCTGAAAAACAACCTGAGGGTTTTGAAGGGGCGGGGTGGCAGGGTGGGGGAACCAGGTGGTGGGTATTAGGGAGGGCACAGATTGCATGGAGCACTGGGTGTGGTGAAAAAACTATGAATACTGTTACGCTGAAAATAAATAAAAAATGGGAAAAAAAAATAAATAAATAAATAAATAAAAATTAAAAAAAAAAAAAAAAAAAAGAAGTTCATGGTTCAGAGGCACAGGACTGTAAAAATACTGATATCTATTGTAGGGCTATAGAATGCTTACCCTCCTACTACAACTTACTGTTAAATTACTAAAGTCCTATTAACAACAGTGCACTTAAGAAGTTCATGGTTCAGAGGCACAGGACTGTAAAAATACTGATATCTATTGTAGGGCTATAGAATGCTTACCCTCCTACTACAACTTACTGTTAAATTACTAAAGTCCTATTAACAACAGTGCACTTAAGAAGTTCATGGTTCAGAGGCACAGGACTGTAAAAATACTGATATCTATTGTAGGGCTATAGAATGCTTACCCTCCTACTACAACTTACTGTTAAATTACTAAAGTCCTATTAACAACAGTGTCTTTCTATCCAGTACATCATGTCTGGCTATCAAGAAAAAATTACAAGGCATACTAAAAGGAAAAAAGACAATTGAAGAGACAGAGCAAGCATCAGAAGCAGACTCAGATCTGCAAGGATGTTGGGGTAATCAAACCAGGAACTTAAAACAATTATGATTAAGATGCTAGGACCCTAGTGGATAAAGCATAAAAGGTGAGCAATGTAAGCAGAGAGAGAGAAACCTAAGAAAGAAACAAAATGAAATGCTGAAGTTCAAAAACACTATTAACAGACATAAATAATGTCTTTATTTGATGGGCTCATTAATAGACTGGAAATAGCTGAAGAAAGAATCCCTGAGCTTGAGAATATATCAATAGAAATTTCCAGAACAGAAAAGAAAAAACAAAACCAAAAATACAGAACAGAATTTCCAAATACTGTGGAACAACAACAAAAAGATCTAAAATAAGCATAAATGGGAATACCAGAAGGAAAAGAAAGAGAAATAAGAGTGGAGGAAATACTTGAAGCAACACCTGAGAATTTCCCCAAATTAATGACAGGTAACAAAAAACAGTTCCAGGAAGCTTGGGAAACACTAAACTGGATAAAGGAAAACAAACAAACATAAAACACCAACTATACAGGAATATCATATTTAAACTGCAAAAATCAAAGATAAAGAAAAAATCATGAAAGAAGCCAGAAGAATAAAACCTCTTACCTACAAAGGAACAAAGAATTACATCCAACTATTCAGAAACCATGCAAGCAAGAGACTGGGCTGAAATATTTAGTGTTAAGAGGAAAAAAAAAACAACTTAGAATTCTGTATCCTGAGAAAAAATTCTTCAAACATAAAGGAGAATTTAAGACTTTCTCAGACAAACAACAACTAGGAATTTATTGCCAGTAGACCTGCTTTGCAAGAACCGAGAAGTTATACAGGTGAGAAATTTGGAGCTACATAAAGAAAGGAAGAACATCATCAAAGGAATAAGTGGCATTTTTCTCATTATTAATTGATCTGACAGGGGTGCCTGGGTAGCTCAGTCAGTTAAGTGTCTGCCTTTAGTTTAGATTATCAGCCCAGGGTTCTGGGATCGAGCCCCACATTGGGATCCCTGTATGGCAGGGGAGTCCGCTTCTCCCTCTCACTCTCCCTCTGTGCTCTTGCTCTCTCTCTCTCAAATAAATAAATTTAAAATCTCAAAAAACCCAGTTCATTATTAATTGGTCTAACAGATAAAGGCTTGTTTGTAATAATAGTATCAACAATGTATTTAATACGTATGCTTAGGTATAGATATACCCTTGTGTGTGTTTATGTATAAGTGAAATAAAATGACAGGATTGGTACAAGAGATAGGAGGAATGAATTAGGAATAGTTTGTTATGATTAAGTGCTTAGACACCTGGGAAGGAATATGGTCTTATTTGAAACTAAACTTGGCTTAATTGTAAATGTATATTGCAAACCCTATGGCAACCACTAATAAAAGCTAATTTAAGTGTAATAAGTATAATGCTTATGCTAAGAACAGAGAGAAAATGGAATCATACAAAGTGCTCAATTGGGGGCACCTGGGTGGCTCAGTGGGTTAAAGCCTCTGCCTTCGGCTCAAGTCATGACCTCAGGGTCCTGAGATCAAGCCCCGCATCAGGCTCTCTGCTCAGCAGGGAGCCTGCTTCCTCCTCCTCTCTCTCTGCTTGCCTCTCTGCCTACTTGTGATCTCTGTCTGTCAAATAAATAAATAAAATCTTTTTTTAAAAAATGCTCAATTAAACCCACAAAAGGCAGAAAAATTATGGAAGACAAAAATAAGAACAAAGAACAAAGGCAACAAATAATAACAAATAGTGTCAACATTAACAGAACTACAGTTGACCCTTGAACATCATGGGTTTGAACTATGCAGGTCCATTTATACACAGATTTTTAATAACAATTTATTTTCTGTAGCTTACTTTATTGTAAGAATACAGTATATAATACATATAACTTACAGAATGTGTTAATTAACTATGTTATTGGTAAGGCTTCCAGTCAACTGTAAGCTATTAATACTTACGTTTTCAGAGAGTCAAAAGTGATATGTAGATTTTCAACTGGGTGGGGGAAACTCTGCATTGTTCAAGGGTTGACTATATAACAATAATCACTTCAAATGTCAATGGTCTAAGTACAACAACCAAGAGACAGATTATCAGAGTCAACCAAATAACAAGACCCAATTATATATTTTCTATAGGAAATCCGTTTTAAATATAAAGACACAGGGGCCTGTGGGTGCCTCAGTTTGTTAGGCATCAGACTCTTGGTTTCAGCTTAGGTCATGACCTCAGGGCCATAAGATTGAGTCCCGCATTGGCTCCAGGCTCAGCATGGCATCTGCTTGAGATTCTCTCTCCTTCTCCCTCTCATTCTATGGACCAGCATTACTCTAATACCAAAACCAGACAAAGATATTGCAAGAAAAAACTACACACCATATTTCTCATAAATGTAGATGCAAAATCATCAATAAAATATTAATAAATCAAGCCCAACAATGTATAAAAAGAGTTAGACACCACAACCAAGTGGGATTTATCCCATTATACAAGGATATCTATGAGATATCAAAGATAACAGAGGGGGGGAGGGAGTCTCCATAAGCTGGCTACTTAGATTTATCCCATCTGAGAGACAACTAATGTAATTCATCACATTAACAGGTCTCAGAAGAATATATAATCATATCAATAGACACAGGGGAAAAAAGTGACAAAACCCAACATCCTCTCAGAATAAAACAAACAACAATAACAACAAACTTCTCAGTAAATTAGGAATGAAACCAAACTACCTCAGCTCAATAAAGAAAATCTTAAAAAAAAAAAAACAAACCTATGGATAACATACATCATGTTAAGTAAGTAGTTTTCTCACTAAGATCAGGAACAAGGCTGTCCCCTTTCTCCACTTCTTTTCAACATTGTACCAGAAATCCTAGCTAATGCAGTAAAACAAGGAAATAAAAGGTATACTGAGTGGGAAGAACAAAATAAAACTATGTTCACAGGTAATATGGTTGTCTATGTACAAAATCTGAAAGAATTGACCAAAAAACTCCTCAAATTAATAACTGAGTGTAGCAAGACTATAAGATAAAACATTAATATGCAAAAGCAATCACTTTCTTATAGACTAGCAATGGACGAGTGGATTTTAAAACTAAAAACATAATACCATCTTCATTAGCACCCCAAAAACGAAATACTTAGGTGTAGATGTAACAAATATGTACAAGGTCTATGTGAGGAAGCTTACAAAATTATGATGAAAGAAATAAAGAAATAAATAGATATTACATGTTCATAAATGGGAGAACTTAATATTATTAAGATGTCAGTTTTTCCCAACTGCATCTACAGATTTAATGCAATGCCAATCAAAATCACAGAAAGTAATTTTGTGAACATTGAAACTGATGCTGTAATTTATATGAAGAGGCAAAAGACCCAGAATAGCCGACACAATACTGAAGAACAACAAAATCAGAGAACTGACACTACTCAACATCAAAACTTATGATAAAGCTACAGTAATCAAGATAGTGTGGTATTGGTGAAAGAATAAACAGTGATCAACAGAACAGAACACAGAACCCAGAAACAGACCTACATAAATCAGTCAAATGATCCTTGACAAAGGAGTAAAGGCAGTACAATGGAGAAAAGAAAGGTTTTATTTAAATGATGCTGAACCAACCGAACATCCAAATGAAAGGAAATAAATATGGGCACAGATCTTACATCCTTCACAAAAATTAATTCAACATGGATCATAGACCTAAATGTAAAATGCAAATCTATAAAATTTTGAGAAAATAACAGGAGAAAATCTAGGTGACCTTGGGTTTGGTGATGACTTTTTAGTTATGACACCAAAGGCACAATCTATGAAAGAAATAATTGATTAGCTAGGCTCCATTAAAAAAAAAACAGTTGTGATTAAAAAGTGGGCAAAACCCTGAACAGACATTTAACCCAAAAATATACACAGATGATACTTGACTCTCTCTGTTTGACTTATTTCACTCAGCATAATCTCTTCCAGTCCCGTCCATGTTGCTACAAAAGTTGGGTATTTGTCCTTTCTGACGGAAGCATAATACTCCATAGTGTATATGGACCACATCTTCCTTATCCATTCATCCGTTGAAAGGCATCTTGGTTCTTTCCACAGTTTGGCAACCGTGGCCATTGCTGCTATAAACATTGGGGTACAGATGGCCCTTCTTTTCACTACATCTGTATCTTTGGGGTAAATACCCAGCAGTGCAATTGCAGGGTCATAGGGAAGCTCTATTTTTAATTTCCTGAGGAATCTCCACACTATTATCCAAAGTGGCTGCACCAGTTTGCATTCCCCTTTCTCCACATCCTCTCCAACACACGTTGTTTCCTATCTTGCTAATTTCGGCCATTCTAATTGGTGTAAGGTGGTATCTCAATGTGCTTTTGATTTGAATCTCCCTGATGGCTAGTGATGATGAACATTTTTTCATGTGTCTGGTAGTCATTTGTATTTCTTCATTGGAGAAGTGTCTGTTCATATCTTCTGCTCGTTTTTTAATATGATTGTCTGTTTTGTGTGTGTTGAGTTTGAGGAGTTCTTTATAGATCCTGGATATCAACCTTTTGTCTGTACTGTCATTTGCAAATATTTTCTCCCATTCCGTGGGTTGCCTCTTTGTTTTGTTGACTGTTTCTTTTGCTGTGCAGAAGCTTTTGATCTTGATGAAGTCCCAAAAGTTCATCTTTGCCTTTGTTTCCTTCGTCTTTGGAGACATATCTTGAAAGAAGTTGCTGTGGCTGATATCAAAGAGGTTACTCCCTATGTTCTCCTCGAGGATTCTGATGGATTCCTGTCTCACGTTGAGGTCTTTTATCCATTTTGAGTTTATCTTTGTGTACGGTGTAAGAGAATGGTCAAGTTTCATTCTTCTACATATAGCTGTCCAGTTTTCCCAGCACCATTTATTGAAGAGACTGTCTTTTTTCCACTGGATATTTTTTCCTGTTTTGTCAAAGATTATTTGACCATAGAGTTGAGGGTCCATATCTGGGCTCTCTACTCTGTTCCACTGGTCCATGTGTCTGTTTTTATGCCAGTACCATGCTGTCTTGGTGATCACAGCTTTGTAGTAAAGCTTGAAATCAGGTAACGTGATGCCACCAGTTTTATTTTTGTTTTTCAACATTTCCTTAGCAATTCGGGGTCTCTTCTGATTCCATACAAATTTTAAGATTATTTGCTCCAGCTCTTTGAAAAATACTGGTGGAATTTTGATTGGAATGGCATTAAAAGTATAGATTGCTCTGGGCAGTATAGACATTTTAACGATGTTTATTCTTCCGATCCAAGAGCATGGAATGGTCTTCCATCTTTTTGTGTCTTCTTCAATTTCTCTTATTTGTGGAGCATAACAAATAATATAGAGGACAAGGGTAGATGGAGAGGAGAAGGGAGTTGAGGGAAATTGGAAGGAGAGGTGAACCATGAGAGACTATGGACTCTGAAAAACAACCTGAGGGTTTTGAAGGGGCGGGGTGGGAGGGTGGGGGAACCAGGTGGTGGGTATTAGGGAGGGCACAGATTGCATGGAGCACTGGGTGTGGTGAAAAAACAATGAATACTGTTACGCTGAAAATGAATAAAAAATTAAAAAAAAAAAATAAATATATAAATAAATAAAGAGGAAAATATATGATAGAAAAAAAAAAGAAAAAAAATATATACAGATGGAAAATAAGCATACGAAAGATGCTCAACATCAGATATCCTTAGGAATTGAAAATTAAAACAATAATGAGATACCATAGGTATATATGTATTAGAATAGACAAAGTCCAAAACACTGACCACACAAAATACTGATGAGGATGTGGAACACCAGAAGCTCCCATTTATTGCTGGTAGGTAAGCAAAATGGTGCAACCATTTTGGAAGACAATTTGGCAGTTTTTTTAACTAAATATATTCTTACCATATGGTCCAGCAACTATGTTCCTTTGTACTTATCCAAATGAGTTTAAAAATTATATCCACACAACCACCTGCACATGAATGTTTATAGTATTTTAATTTATAATTGCCAAAACTTAAAAACAATCAAGTTGTTCTTCAGTAGGTAAATGGCTAAATGATCTGTGGCACTTCCAGACAATGAAATATTATTTAGCACTAAAAAGAAATGAAGTATAAATCATAAAAAGAAATAATGGTATTTTGATAACAGGGAAGCTGTAGCATATTTGGGCACAGCTAGTCAATGGAAAATCTCTGTACCTTCTGCTTGATTTTGCTATGAACCTCAATTGCTCTATAAAATGGAATTTTAATTTAAAAACAGGTAGGGAAAGGGATTAAAATGGCACACTAGAAAATGTTCATTTCACAAAAAAAAAAAAAAACACACAGAAAAGCCTAAGACATATGGAAAACAAATAGCAAAATGGTAGATGTAAATCCTATTTTATCAGTAATTACAATAAGTATAAGTGGATTAAACATTCCAATTCAAAGGCAGAGATTGGCAGAACAGATTTAAACCATCATCTGTTTGCTGTCCACAAGAGATACTTCAAATTCAAAGACATAATAGTCTGAAAGAAAAAGAATATAAGAAGATAAAACAGGGGTTAAGCAAGATGGTGAAAGAGTAGGGGACTCTGTTTCATCTGGTCCCTTGAATTTAGCTGGGTATCTATAAAACCATTCTGAACACCCCCACGAAGTCAGCCTGAGATATAAGAAAATATATCTGCAATTCTACAAGCAGAAAAGAGACTGCTTTTTGCAAGGTAGGAGGTGCAGAGTCATCAATCTCAGAGCCATCAATCTGTGGGGAGAGATCAAAGATAAACAGAGTGGGGAGGGAGTCTCCATAAGCTGGCTACTGGAAAGTAATATAACACCAGAGTACAAAATTGGAACCATTATAAATCTGTTCCAGTGAGAGACATCCTTTTCTGAAAGGGACTCAGGGGATGAAAAGTGCAGAATTCTGGTTGGGTCACTGTGATCTCAAGATCCCAGGAGACACAGAAAGAAATAGGGGTGCCTGAACTGGTAGAGTGCCCAAGCAATGGAGCAGAGAAACCGGTTATGGTCAGCAAGCCCAGGAGGGCCTTTCAGCTCAGATTGCCATAAACCTTGAGCCAGGACAGTCAGACGACTGCTCTTTACCTGAGCACCCTGAAAAGGACTGGAATGTGTGGGCCATTTACCATCCCTTGGGAAGGCTGAAATGGCTGCACCCACAACAAGGCGACAGCTTTCAGGGCAGTGGCAGCCCCTGGAAAGGACAATAGGGAGGCACCCAGCAGTGACCCAAGAGCAGCAGAGCAGCCTGCATGTGTGAGCCTGCAACTACTAGCAGTCCCAAGGACACAAAGGGCAGTGGTGCTCAGGGGTCCCCGGGACTCCCCGGGAGGACTGCAGGGGGCTTGTCCTGCAAGATTCTATGGAGTTTGGCACATGCAAAAGTGAAATCTGTTTGTCTCAGAGGATTTATTGAAGAGGGGGGACTGCAATCTTTTGGCTCTCAATGGAGATCTAGAATGGCCATTTTTGCTCTGATCCTCTGAAGAAGAGCAGAAAGCCTCTGGAACAAAAGCCACACAGAAGACTAGCTTATGCTGAGGGAAGCCTCCTGACAAGGGGTGGGGGAACTCTGCTCAGGTAGAGACACCTGAGAAGCAGCACATCCAGCCCCTCCCCCAGAAGACAGACTAGAAGAACAAGTGGAATACAACTTTATGGATCCCACAAGACTGTAAAACTCCAGGACCAGGGGAGAATAGTATATTGAGCTCCAGGTATTTTCTCATGACTCATTTATCTCTCACGAAAATTTTCCATTTCTTTTTTTTACCTTTACCCATTTCAACTAGATTTTTATTTTACCGACTTGTGTTTTTAAGTCATTTTTTAACTTTTATTTTTTACATCTACATTTTATAGATATATGCTTCATTTTAGTCCTTTTTTCACTCTACTCAATTACATGTATATATATATATATATATAAAGAGAGTGTGTGTGTTTTGTTTTCTTTGAAATTTGGGGGTGTAGTGTCTTCTAACACAGAGACCAAAATTCAATCAGAAACAAGTGGTGGATCACCCTGCTTTGTCCACCCTGGGAGAATAGTCTCTCTTCCCCTCACCCCCTTTTTTGTTTTGTTTTGTTTTGGTTTGGTTTGGTTTTCTGTGGCGGCTTCCAACTGCTTCGGATTTGTCAAGGGAGCACTTTGTTTGGGTCATGGTTCATATTTTGGACTCTGATCATTCAATTACCCATCCTTCTCTGGGCAAAATGATTAGGAGGAATTCACAAGAAAGAAAGAACCAGAGGCAATGTTCTCTGACATAGAGCTAATCAATATGGATATAAATAAGATGTCAGAGATGGAATTCAGGATAGCAATTATAAAATTAATAGCTAGGCTTGAAAAAAGCATAAATGACAGTATGGAACCTCTAAGGGTAGAAATGAGATCTAATTAGGCCAAACTTAAAAATGCTATGAATGAGATGCAGTCTAAATTGGATGCTCTAACAGCTAGGGTAAATGAGGCAGAAAAGAGAATAAGTGATCTAGAGGACAGGCTGAAGGAAAGGGAGGAAGTTGGGGAAAAGAGAGAAAGATAATTAATAGCTCATAACAAAAGGCTTTGAGAAATTAATGATACCCTGAAGCAAACTGATGTTGGAATTACTGGGGTGCCTGACAGGGTGGGGAGAGAGAGAGAGAGCACCAGAAGGTATATTTGGGCAAATCTAGCTGAGACCATCCCTCCACCGGGGAAGAAAACAACCATTCATGTCCAAGAGGCATAAAGGACCCCTCCCAAAATCAGTAAAAATAGATCAATACCCTGACATATATAAGAGTGAAGTTTGCAAATCTTAGAGAAAAAGAAGCTATCCTGAGAACAGCTAGGGAGAGGGGTTCCTTACATATGGAGGGAGGAACATCAGAATAAATCTGACCTATCCACAGAAATCTGGCAGGCCAGAAAGGACTGGCAATGTACATTCAGGGTACTAAATGAGAAGAGCATGCAGCCAAGAATACTTTATCCAGGAAGGCTGTCATTCAGAATGGAAGGAGAGATAACTTCCAGGACAGACAGAATCTAAAAGAATTTGTGACCAACAAGCCAGCCCTGCAAGAAATATTAAGGGAGCTACTGTAAGCAAAAAGAAACCCTAAGAATAACATAGACCAGAAAGAAACAGAGAAAAATCTACAGAAACGGGGACTTTATAGGCAATACAATGACACTAAATTCATATCTTCCAATAGTTACTCTAAATGTAAATGGGCTAAATGCTCCAACCAAAAGACACAGTGTATCAGATTGGATTAAAAAAAAAAGCAAGAAACATCCATATGCTGCCTACAGGAGACCCATTTTAGACGTAAAGACACCTCCATCCTGAAAGTGAGGGGGTCAAGAACCATTTACCATGCTAATGGACCTAAAAACAAAGCTGGAGTAGCAATACTCATATAAGATAAATTATATTTTAAACCAAAGACTGTAGTAAGAGATGTAGAGGGACACTATATAAAGCTTAAAGGGTTATCCAGCAAGAAGATCTAATAATTGTAAATATTTATGCCCCCAACATGAAAGCACCCAATTATATAAACCAGTTAATAACCAAAATAAACATATTGATAATAATATAGTAATAGTAGGGGACTTCAACACCCTACTCACAGCAATAGTCAGATCATCTAAGTGGAAGATAAACAAAGAAACAAGGGGTTTGAATGATACACTGGACCAGATGGACTTCATGGATATATTCAGAGTATACCATCCTAAAGCAACGGAATACACATTCTTTTTGAGTGCACATGGAATATTCTCCAGAATAGATCACATATTGGGTCATAAATCAGGTGTCAAATGATACCAAAAGATCGAGATTATTCCCTGCATATTTTCAAACCACAATGGTTTGAAATTTGAACTCAATCACAAGAAGAAATTTGGAAGGAATTCAAACACTAGTAGGTTAAAGAGCATCCTGCTAAAGAATGAATGGGCCAACCTGGAAATTAAAGAAGAACTTAAAATATTCATGGAAACTAATGAGAAGGGGAACACATTTGTTCAAAACCTCTAGGATATAGCAAAGTTGGTCCTAAAAGGGAATTACATAGGAATACAAGCCTCTCTCAAAAAATTAGAAAAATCCCACATATGCAAGCTAACCTTACATCTAAAAGACCTGAAGAAAGAACAGCAAATAAAACTTAAACCTAACAGGGGAAGAGAAATAATAAAGATTAGAGCAGAAATCAACAAAATAAAAACCCAAAGAACAGCATAAGAGATCAACAAAGCTAGAAGATGGTCCTTTGAAAGAATTAATAAGATCGATAAACCTCTGTCCAGACTTACCCAAAAGAAAGGGGAAAGGACCCAAACTAATAAAATTATGAATGAAAGGGGAGAGATGATGACCAAGACCAAGGAAATACTGACAAATGTAAGAACATGCTATGTACAACTATATGCCAACAAATTAATGAACAACTATATGCCAACAAATGAAAGAAATGGATGCATTCCCAGAAACTTATAAACTAACAAGGCTAAAACAGAAAATCTGAACAGACAAATAGCCAGCAAAGAAATTGAAGCAGGAATCAAAAACCTCTCCCAAAATAAGAGTGCAAGGCCAGATATCTTCCCAGAGGAATTCTATCAAATATTTAAAGAAGAATTAATACCTATTCTAAAGCTATTGCAAAAAATAGAAATGGAAGGAAAACTTAAAAACTGATTCTATGAGGCCAACCTTACCTTGATCCCAAAACCAGACAAAGACCCCATCAAAAAGGAGAATGGCAGACCAATATCCCTGATGAACATAGATGCTAAAATACTCACCAAAATACTAGCCAATAGGACCCAACAGTACCTTAAAAGGATTATTCACCATGACCAGGTGGAATTTATTCCTGGGATGCAAGGGTGGTTCAACATTCACAAATCAATCAATGTGATAAATCACATTAATAAAAGAAAAGACAAGAACTATATGATCCTCTCAGTTGATGCAGAAAAAGCATTTGACAAAATACGGCATCCTTTCTTGAATAAAACTCTTCAAAATATAGGGACAGAGGGAACATACCACAATATCATAAAATCCCATCAACAAAGAGCCCACAGCAAGTATCGTTATCAATGGGGAAAAACTGAGAGCTTTTCCCTTAAGGTCAGGAACATGACAGTGATGCCCACTCTCATCACTACTGTTCAACATCGTACTAGAAGCCTTAACCTCAGCAATCAGACAACAAAAAGAAATAAAAGGCATTCAAATTGGCAAAGAAGAAGCTAAACTCTCTCTCTTAGCAGATGAAATGATACTTTATGTGGAAAACCCAAAAGACTCCATCCCAAAATGGCTAGAACTCATATAGGAATTCAGTAAAGTGACAGGATACAAAGTCAATGCACAGAAATCAGTTGCATTTCTATACACCAACAGTGAGACAGAGAATTTAAGAGAAATTAAGGAATCAATCCCATTTACATTTGCACAAAAAACCATAAGATATCTAGGAATATACTTAGATAAAGATCTATACTCTAGAAACTACAGAACACTTATGAAAGAAATCGAGGAAAGCACAGAGATGGAAAAACATTCCATTCTCATGGATTGGAAGAATAAACGTTGATAAAATGTTTATACTGCCCAGAACAATCTAGTCATTCAGTGCAATCCCTATCAAAATACAGAGCTGGAGCAAACAATCCTAAAATTTGTATGGATCCAGAAAAGACCCCATATAACCAAAGGAATGTTGGAAAAGAAATCCAAAGCTGGTGGCATCACAATTCCAGGCTTGAAACTACATTACAAAGCTGTGATCATCAAGACAGCATGGTACTGGCACAAAAACAAAAACATAGATCAATGGAACAGAATAGAGAGCCCCAAAATTGACCCTCAACTCTGCTCAACTAATCTTCGACAAAGCAGGAAAGAATATCCAATGGAAAAAAGACAGTGCTGGGAAAATTGGGTAGCCACATGCAGAAGAATGAAAGTGGACCATTTTCTTATACCATACACAAAGATAAACTCAAAATGGATGAGAGATCTAAATGTGAGACAGGAATCTATCAAAATCCTAGGGAACATAGGTGGTAATCTTTTTGATCTTGGCTGCAGCAATTCTATGCAAGTCATATTTCTAAAGGCAAGGGAAACAAAAGCAAAAATGAACTATTGGGAGTTCATCAAGATAAAAACCTTCTGCACAGCAAAGGAAACAGTCAACAAAACTAAAAGGCAACCTACAGAATAGGAGAAGATATTTGCAAATGACATATCAGATAAAGGCCTGGTACCCAAGATCTATAAGAAACTTATCGAACACCCAAAAAACAAATAATCTAATCAAGAAATGGGCAGAAGACATGAACAGACACTTTTCCAAAGAAGACATCCAAATGGCCAGCAGACACATGAAAAAATCCTCCAAATCACTTACCATCAGGGAAATACAAATCAAAACTACAATGACATACTACCTTACACTAGTTAGAATGGCTAAAATTAACAAGACAGGAAACAACAAATGCTGGTGAGGATGCAGAGAAAGGGGAACCTTCTTACACTATTGGTGAGAATGCAAGCTGGTACAGCCACTCTGGAAAACAGTATGGAAGTTCCTCAAGAAGGTAAAAATAGAACTACCCTAGTACCCAGCAATTGCATTACTGGGCATTTACCCCAAAGATACAGATATAGTGAAAAGTAGGAGCACATGCATCCCAATATTCACAGCAGCAATGTCTACAGTAGCCAAACTGTGGAATGAGCTTCAACAAATGAATGGGTAAAGAAGAATGAATGGGTTCATATATACAATGGAATATTAATCAGTCATCAGAAAGGATGAATACCTACCATTTATATCCATATGGATGGAACTGGAGGGTCTTAGGCTAAGTGAAATAAGTCAATCAGAAAAAGACAATTATCATATGGTTTCACTCATATATGGAATGTAAGAAACCATGCAGATGATCATAGGGGATAGGAGGGAAAACTGAATGGGAAGAAATCAGAGAGGGAGACAAAGGACAAGAGACTCTTGACTCTGGGAAACAAACCAAGGGTTGCAGAAAAGGAGGTGGGTGGGGTGATGGGGTAATTGGGTGATGGGCAGTAAGGAGGGCATGTGATGTGATGAGCACTGGGAGTTATATACAACTAACGAATCATTGAACACTATGTCAAAAACTAAATGATTTACTATATGTTGGCTACTTGAATTTAAATTAAAAAAAAAAAAAGATAGACCATGCAAGTAGTAACCAAAAGAGAACTATAGTAACTACATTAGTATCAGACAAAATAAACCTTAAAACAAAAATTTTACTAGAGGGGCGCCTGGGTGGCTCAGTGGGTTAAAGCCTCTGCCTTCGGCTCAGGTCATGATCCCAGGGTCCTGGGATCGAGCCCCGCATCAGGCTCTCTGCTCAGCGGGGAGCCTGCTTTCTCCTCCCTCTTTCTCTCTCTCTCTCTGCCTGCCTCTCTACCTACTTGTGCTCTCTGTCTGTTAAATAAATAAAAAAATTAAAAAAAAAAAAAATTAAAAAAAAAAAATTTTACTAGAGATAAAGAATACTATAGAACAATAAAAGGGCCACCTTATCAAGAAGAAAAAACAATTATAAGCACATATACACTTAACATCAGAGTCCCAGAATACATGAAGCAAAAGTTGACAGTAATAGTTGGAAACTTCAATAATAGTTGGAACTTTCAATAATGGATAGATCTAGACAGAAGATTCTCAGGGAACTGGAAGATTTGAACAACACTATAAACCAACAGACGTCTGTAGAACAATCCACCAAATAACAGCAGAATACTCATTCTTCTCAAGTGCACATGGAATATTCTCCAGGATAGGCCATGTGTTAAGCCATAAAACAAGTCTGAAAAAATTTAAGAGAATTGATAAAGTATGTCTTCTGACCACACTAGAATGCAGTTGAAATAAATAACAAAAGAAAATTTGAAAAATTCCCAAATAATAAAGGATGTTTAAAATATATATTAAAGTACTTTTTGAGTTTAATATCTAACTAGGAGTATAAATTGACAGTTTTAAATACAGTATAAATAAAGAGATGTTTCTGTTGAAATTAATTTTAAAAAGTTAATGGCCTTAATTTCTCTTTCTCCCTAGTGCTAACATAGAAGAATTACTTCTATACTCGATCTTTCATCATCACCTCAGAGACCTCTTTGAAAGAAAGTATTCTGTAATCATCACTAATCACTTTTCCCCTCCACATTAGTCCTGATCCATACATTAAAACTAGTTTTGTAAATAAATTTTTCTAATTGTTGCTCAATTGATGCAAGCTTATCATGTCAACTGAAGACTCAAAAAATTCTAAATAGTAACTCCCCAAACTAAACTGCTAGTCAAAAGCTAAGTGGGAAATTGGCTTTACAGATTTTAGACTTGCCAATTTCCATAATCGTGTGAGCTTATTCCCCCAAATAAATATATAATATATATTCTAAAATAGAAGAGGGGGAGATGGGGGTATGGGTTGTCCCAGTAATAGGTATTAAGGAAGACATGTATTGCATGGCACACTGGGCGTAATATGTAAACAACGAATCTTGGAACACTACACCAAAAACTAATGGCATACTGTATGGTGACCAACATAACACAATAAAAATTTAAAAAAAACTAAAAATTAAAAACTAAGTGTTTTCACTACTCTCATAAGAAACACTCCTTCTACTAGAAGATTCTAGTCATTTTAACTTGCTAAATATTTATATACATCTTCTCCTAAACACTGTGGGGATCATAACAGTAAATGAGATTCAGATTCTGTTGTTAGCAATGTTGTAATCTGTTAAACAGTAGTCCACAAATAACTTCAATTACATTGAAAATGTAATAAATGCAATCACTAGGGCATGAAAGACTATAGTTATTCAAAAAGGGAATTGTTACATTCAACTAGAATACTCAGGAAAAGCTTCTCATAAAGAAATGGTCTGCAACCTTGACTGCATATTAATATCATCCTGGTCACTTTAAGATACTTTGGTAACCAGACTTCATTCCAGACCAAATAAATCAAAATATCACAGGCGAGTGGCCTGAGCATCAGGATATTTTAAACCTCCCTAGGTGATTTCCAGTGTGCAGCCATGTTTGAGAACCATTGCTATGAAGGATGGGGTTACGTAAGGAAGGAGTCAATAGAATTGAAAACTAGGTAAAATTCCAGTAGAAAAGAAGAAGATACTGGAACACTTGGAATAATCCTCTCCTCACATAGCTAATTTATTTTCATTCTCCAAATCTGAGCTCAAGTATAACATTTTTCAAAAGTTTTGAAAAACTTGACTCCACTTGATAACAGTATAAAACCTGACATTTGCTATGTGACAAGTACCATTCTGAACACTTCAAATTATTTCAATGTTCAATCCTCTCCAAAATACTAGAAGATAGATAGTATTATTATTCCCATTTTACATGAGAGGAGAGTAAGTAATTTGGCAAGGTTATACAACTAACAAATGGCAGAGTTGAAATTCAAATATATGTAATGACTCCAAAATCCATGTTCTGAAACATGACCAACAGGAGTTAGATATTCCTTATCAAGACTCTCATGGAACCCATGCATATCTCTCCTTCCCCTCCTCCCCCCATCCTCCTCCTCTTCCCCCCTCCCCCATTTCTCCGCCTCCCCCTTTTCCTCTGGAAACCAAGGATATTTCAATCACACCATGAATCACATAATATTTTAAGTGTTTCCTAGATTTTTCTCCTCCACTAATCATTTATTCACTCATTTCACTCATTCATCCATTCAATAAATGACTACTGAAAAAATGCTTGGTACTAGATATAAAGTCATATATGTCACGCTTTATTTGCCAAAAAGTTTTAGTCTAGAGGAGAAGTCAACAAACTACAGTCCACAGGCCAAATTCTACTGGCCAGCTATAATTGTAAATACATTTTTATTGGCCCATAGCCACAACCATTGGTTTATGTATCATCTTTAGCTTCCTTCATGTTACATAAACCACAACCATTGGTTTATGTATCATCTTTAGCTTCCTTCATGTTACAGCATCAGAGTGGAATGGTTGTGACAGAGATCATCTGGTGGCAAAGTCTAAAACATTTACTATCTGGTTCTTTATAAAAAACATTTGCCAACCTCTGAATCTGGAGAATAAGACAAATGAGAAAATCATCAATGACTATCCAATACTATTGGCAAAAAAGATATTGGGAACATAAAACAGAGATACCTAGAGTAGGTTAGGGCAGCAGCAAAAGCATTACAGAGGATATGGTATTTGAGCTCATTTTGGAAGGGTGAGTAGAGTTAACTAGACAAAGAGGAGCAACCAGATGTGTCAGTAAGATCAGACTCGGAAGTTTAGCGGTGATCCAGGGAGCCAGATTCTACTTACAATAGGAATAAAGAGAGTAAATATATTTAAGAGCTATTAGTCCTATATAACTTTGTGAAATATCTTTGATTTCTTCATTCTCACTAGCATAATAAGTAATGCAAAGATGACTTGTTAAGTCATCTTTAAGTTAGAACTCATTAAGTATTTGTTAACAGATGATATTAAGTCCTAAATGAAGAATATTTATTAAAAAGGGGAGAAATAATTTACCTTCTAGTAGTCCTTACAAAGCACTGGTGTGGAGAAAAATGAACCCTCATGCACTATTGGTGAGAATGCAAATGGGTGTAGCCACTGAGGAAAACAGTATTGCGTTTCCTCAAAAAAATTGAAAATAGAGCTTCCATATGATCCAGTAATTCACTACTGGATATTTATCCAAAGAATACAAAAATACTACTTCAAAAAGATACAGGCACCCCTATGTTTACTGAAGCACTATTTATAAGAGCCAAACTATGGAACTATGGAATCAGCTCAAGTGTCCACTGATAGATGAATGGATAAAGAAGATGTGGTGTATGTGTGTGTGTGTGTGTGTGTGTGTGTGTGTAGTGTATATATATTGGAATATTATTCAGCCATAAAAGGGACAAAATCTTACCATTTGCAATAACATGGATGGATCTAGAAAGTATAATGCTAAGTGAAATAAGTCAGTTAGAGAAAGACAAATACCATATGATTTCACTCATATGTGGAATTAAAAAAAAATGAAACAAAGAAAAAAAAGACAAGCCAAAAACAGACTCTTAACTATAGAGAATAAACTGATAGTTACCAGACAGGAGGTAGAGGTGGGTGACTGGGTGAAACAGGTGAAGGGGATTAAGAGTATACCTATAAAGATGAGCAGTGAGAAATGTATTAACGGTTGAATCACTGTACCGTACACCTGAAACTCATATAACACTGTATTTAAAAAAATAAAAAAGAATTCTAGTTTTTTAATCCACTACCCTAGAGTGAAAAGAAAGCTACCACTTGTTTTCAACTGTATAGACGCATATTAACCATAGTTTTATAAATGTGAAATGGTTGCAATATACTGTACCTGGAAAATTCATAGGCAGCTCAAATGGTTGTAGAGACTCACAACCCTCAATGTGCTCAGAAATTTCAGCTATGATCTTCTTAATTTTGAGATCAGTAACTTTAATCACTTCTCCTGTTGACAAACAGCATTCATTTCCAAACATTTCATAAATGGAACCTTAAAAAAAAAAAAAAGAAGAGTTTGAACAGCTTAAAAAAATAAGAATTAAATCAGGGAGAATGAAGTAGGAATCTAAAGCTTCATATAAAGTGTTTTTATTCAGTTCCTCTCCTAGCTACCTACTAAACAGGAATTTAATCAAGCTTGGCAAAATGTACAGCACGTACCAAGAAAAATATTAGATTTTCACTCCATCCACTGGGCAAATTATAAACAACCTTATTTTTGTTATTATTGTAAATTAAATTTATGGTTTCCTCAGCACCTTTAGCTCATCATTCCAAGGTCAAACTACAAACATATCTTCCCTTGCTGGGATTTATGATCTGTTTTTGCTGGGTCACTGAATTAGGCTCATATGAGTCAACAGTGATCTAAGCATGTATTGCAAACAAGGTTGTAATGCAATCCAACATTCAAAGACAGAGTCTATACACCAGGGCCTTCCTTATATTAAGAGCATTGTATCTATTTATTAAACCTGTTTCTCTTTGTCATCATGAATATAAGACTTTCTGTCCATTCTCTCTCTCGATTTTTGACAAGTTGGAAATATCTCTTGGTATCTTTATGGCAATAGGGGGCAGAACAGCCCAGATAAACTGAAAAGCTTTAGTTCGGTTCAGAATTTCAGTCTCTTTCCTAACAAACCTCTTATCATAGATACTAAAGCTAAGCTTTTCACCCGTTTACATTCCTTTTAGATCTCCTGATGGAAGAAGAGTAAGCAGTGAAATAACCAGAAATGAGCAACAGAAAAGAGGAAAGGCAAAAATCTGGATAATCTACCCAAAGTAAAAAGAGAACAACTCCAAAATTACATCTTTAATATATTATTACTTTACAACTGAGCATTAAATGAAAGGTTGATGTAAAGAAACATTACAGAACTGTGGGGATTTAAACATATCAATTTTTCCCTACCCCCAATATAATTTATATCCTCTTTACCACACTAAAATGTGAACAATAGAAGTATGAGATTTCAGGTTGGTTTGCTTTCCGAATTCTTCTCTATTGAAGCTCCCTCTCACAGAATCTCACCTGATACATAGCACCTAAAACATTTTTGTAGCATTAAGGATTATCATAAAAGTTACTAAGCCTGTCATCCAAACTAGTATTAAACAACTCCATGATTGCATCAGAGTGTCAGCAGGGAACAGGGGGCACACTCAGATTAGAATAATTTAAGGAGATTTTAACAAAGGGGCAATTTACACAGAGGCACAGCCAGTTCTAGGTAACACAAGAAAATAAATATTCTGACCTCACTCTTCTCCCTCCATCTGATCCTTGGCCAGGGTACCCTCCTTTGGCCAAATTAAGCCAGAAGCCAGAGGACAAGGGAGCTACTGATGCCACCACAGAAGTCAGCCTCCAAGGTAGAGAGTGGAAATGGAAGTCCAGCACACCATCCTTACTGCCCATTATTGAATGAGGGTCATTTTTGCAAATATGCTAGTATATCTGCTCCCCAATTTCTGAGTATGTACTTCCATAACTCTCTGCTTTTCTAATACTATTCCCTTAACTATATATGTGTTCATACCTCTCATTAATTCCCAAATATGGGATTGTCAGCTATCTCCAATCTTTTGTGGAACAACTGGAGTATTAAAGACATAGCAATAGGGGCGCCTGGGTGGCTCAGTGGATTAAGCTGCTGCCTTTGGCTCAGGTCATGATCTCAGGGTCCTGGGACCGAGCCCCGCATGGGGCTCTCTGCTCAGTGGGGAGCCCACTTCCCCCTTTCTCTCTGCCTGACTCTCTACCTACTTGTGATAGCTCTCTCTGTCAAATAAATAAATAAAATCTTAAAAAAAAAAGTAAATCCCCTGTTTAAAAAAAAAAAAGACATAGCAATAAATCTATAGTGACATTTTCCTCCAATGAACTTAGAACAGTTATTTTCTATGATCCTCATTTGGCAATTAATCACATACTAACATTTTATATCTTCAGTATTATCTCATCCTGTACTTAACTTTTTATGACTTTAATTTTTAACACCCAATTCAATTTAAACTTCATGAAAGACAATATTGCATCATATTATTGCATAACTACAACACACCAACTGCTCTTCCTTATTCATTCAGTAAACTTTAATGGAAACCTACTATGCGTCAAGCATTGTGATTAGCAGCAGGTAACGGAGATAAAATGCATAATCTTTTCCTCCCAAGAAGTGCTATCTTGAAGCAAGAAGACAAGTAAAGAGACTCTACAATAGATTACAAGAAAGTTATAACATTGGAAATATAGGGCATTGTGGGAGAACCCTGGAAGCATTTAATTAAACAATTACAATGTAGAGAGATTAGGGAAAGATTCCTGGAGACTACAGCTGAACTGAGGGGTTTTTTTCCTTTTCTATTTTTCTTTTTTCAGATTTATTTAATTGTTTGAGAAAGAGAGAGATCATGGCCAGACAGGG
Organism: Martes martes; assembly: GCF_963455335.1. Classification (NCBI taxonomy): domain Eukaryota; kingdom Metazoa; phylum Chordata; class Mammalia; order Carnivora; family Mustelidae; genus Martes; species Martes martes. The sequence continues at coordinate 72,650,714 of NC_137893.1, read as the reverse complement.
GGAGGGATAGAAGGGGCAGAGGGAGAGGGGGAGGGAGAGAGAATCTCAAGTAGACCAAGTGCTGAACATGGAGCCTGCCATTGGGCTTGATTCCAGGACCTTGATATCACAACCTGAGCTGAAACCAAGAGTCAGACACTTAACTGACTATGCCACCCAGATGCGCTGAGTTGAGCTGAATTTTAAAGGAAGCAACACAAGATGTTGGGGCAGGCAGAGGAAATAGTATTTGAAAAGGTACTGAGATGTAAAAGAGCTTGACACATTCTGGAAGTTTCAAGTATTTCATTATGTCTCAAACGTAAGTAAGAATAGGATAAGAAAGGAGACTAGAGAAGAAAAAGAAGTCCAGATCATACAACATCTTTATGAGATTACCAATAAACAAAAAGGTCAAAGTCTGATGCAAAGTCTGATGCAAAGTCAGAAAACCTAAGTTTTCAGTTATCATGTTCCAGGAACTAATAGCAATTTAATAAGGGGTCATATGTATCTAGGTGCTTGCTATCCAAGGTGTAGTCAACTGCAGGACCTGGAAGCTTGTTAGAATCTTGGCCAGACCCCAGGTGTGCTGAATCAGAACCTGCATTTTTAACGAGGTCTCCAGATGAAAGCAGTGATCTGGGTTACAAATGCATAACTGAACGTCTCTGTCTTGAGACTGTTGCAAAACTAACCGGAAAAGGAAGGACATGCCATGCGAAAGCATTCAGTGTCATTGAGGTGAAAGATGTTGTAAGTGGGGACAAGTAAAATGAAAGATTTTAAGTAGGGAATTGACATGATAGGATTTTTCTCTGTCACATGAAATAGAATATTAGCTGAAGTCTGTTGGGCTCAATTTCCACGCAATGAGTGTCTAATTGTAAATGTAAAGTATATCAAACTGACTGACTTGGAATGCCATCTTTCTCCCAAAGGTTCCACTGGAATTCAAAATTAAAAGATGAATTTATGTGAGATTACTTATCAATTTACAGGAACAGAGGCCAGAGAATTCTAAGAAGAGAAAACTCTATTTTAGTCACCACACAAGCTTTTGACTCTTCAGGTCTCCTTCCAAGAATCTCTCCTTTTGGTAAAAAAAAAAAAAAAAAAAAAAAAAGTCACCTCTTTTAGTCATATAAGGAAAAGAACCTCATGCAAATACTAATCTTTTACATTTATCTTTAATTATTTGTGACTTTCAATTTTCTCTACCCAAGTATGGTGTTAATTCATTTTTAAAAAAGAAAGTGGTTGCTGATACACAACACTTGGAAGTTATGTCCATGAAAGGAGACAAGAACATACAGCAACTTCAAATCCCTGAAACTTGAAGGATTCCTGTCTTTTGTTATCACCAATATAATGTCTCCTAAAATATATTTTTTCCTCAGTGAAAATATAAAATGGTTAATTTTTAAAATAGCCAACTTTCATAATCTTAGAACAAGCAAATATAACATATGTAATTGCTTTTCAAAAATTTGCTGAGATATGTCTGAACTACATCTTTATGTATAATACAGATGTAGATATTAAAATAGTTTTCATTTCATTTTAACCATGACATGTATTTTGAATATGCAAATCTAAAATCTATTAAATCTTTATAGACTGATTCGTCCCAAGTCAGAGCATATGTATTCAGGATAATGCCAAACATCAGAGAAAGCTGGAACAAAGCAGGCTGTTTTCAGTGATCAAACATCGCCCCTGAAGGCTGTAATGAAAGAGCCATGTGCCTTTGAAATCACCTTTCCTGTAATGCTACTTTGCTCAATAAAAATGACACATTAATATCCTTTTATGAGCTCATCCCTTATTTGACAATCCATACAAGCAATGCTATGATCACACTGGAACAGCCAAGACAGTTGGTTCAATAGATTTTCCTCCATTTCCAATAGAAAGTTTAAAACTTACCTTATTTAGAGGCTCTTTTTCCCCTTTTCTCAAGATGTACCCATTCCTTCCATTCTCCACTGCTTTCCTCTGTCCTACCAGGCCACTTACTCACCCTCCTACCTCCCCAACTTTCAAAGTTCAATCAATCCTGAAGATTCAGCTCATATCCATCATCTTCTTCAAAGTCTTTCTTGATCCCTACATCTAGGTGGGAATTAGTTCTCTCCTCTGTCCTCTAAAGCAGTTTGCATATATCTCCATTATAGCCCCTATGTGATTATTATCACAGCCTGCTATTGGGATATCATTTCTATCCACTGAAATTAGGAATATTTTAGAATTTGTCATGAGTCCCTAGAGATATCTCTTAACTATATTTATACCCATCCTCACAATCCACACAACTAGTAATACAGTTTTTGACACTTAGTAGATCCTTAGTGAATGTTGAATTATACATACCTTAGCTTTACTGTAAAATGACAATAAATTATTGTGAATGTAGTAGAAAGCATAGTCAACCAAAGCTTTGGCATGAGTTATGTTTTCATTTGGTATGTTTAATAGCAAATGTACAAGCATATATGAGATTAGGTAGACAAGGCATACTAGAATGGACTATTCTAATATGAATCTCTTACTTATTAAGTTTCCCACTTTACCATTAGGTCTACCATTTTTATATTGCTGAACTTGAGGGTGGTGCTCATGAAATAATCTGAGATAGGTTTAGAAGAGTTAAGAAATTACATGTGCAAAGTTTGATTGATATTGTATGGTAGTGTATATAGAGCCATGTCAGATTGGGATTGCCAGTGAAGATGTGTCTTTGCTCCTCCTAAACAGGTGTGATTATTCTTTCTTTGCTTAAGGGTTGTGCAAATTACCAAGAAGAAGCATTCCCACAAAGGAAACATATAAGTGTGAAATAATTTTATTAGTAATGCTGTCCCTAGACTTGGTGGTTGATAAGGCATTCAGAGACCATTAAAGTAATAAGTTCAATTTTCCAAATGAATCTCTAGATAGCTTACCATAAGAATAAAGCTTGAAGTGGCCTATGATTGTGACAGACATTAACATAGCCAGCCAGTCTTCCATAAAAAGACTGTCTCTATCCCCTGTAGAGCAGAGCAAAGTTATTCTCACTGTATGAAGAATATGCCTAAAAATAGATAAGCACGATATTGGAATGCACTGTGGAAATAAGTAAGCATGAAACAACAATCTTGCAGTTTTACTAGGGCTGGATTCTACCAGTTGACACTGGATATCCACAGTGAGGTGTATAAATCTGAATGTTGACAGGAAATGATCTTATAATGTCATACAGACTCTCTTAACCCATTGCCAAAATACCAATATAAGGTATACTGGTGGGCATGATCAGATGCCCAGCAAAACATGCGCATCAGGTAGTAAGAAAAGTGATGGCCACACTAAGAAAAATTAAGGTATAATAATCTCTCTCACCTCTAAGAATACGGGGTTCTTCTTGTGAGGTGGAAATTGAAGTGTTATGCAGGAAGTCAAGCCTAAACACAGAAATATGCTAGAAACTGTAGTGAATGTTGTTGAGTCTTAAAATGTATAAACATGAGGGATGCCTTAGTGGGGCAGTCAGTGAAGCATCCAACTCTTGATTTCAGCTAAGGTTGTGAGTTCAGGGTTGTGAGACCAAGCCCCACTTTGGGCTCCGCACTCAGTGGGGAGTCTGCTTGAGATTCTCCCACTCTCCCTCTGCTCCTATCACCGCCCCCATGCTCTCTCTCTCTCAAATTAAAAAAATAATTTTTTTAAGTATAAACATGGAAGAGCAATGAAAACCACAACAGGCTGGAAAGGCTGAGGCCTGAGAGCCAATATAGCAAATTAAAATAGTAGTGAGGACAGAAATTAGAAAATGCCCACTTTTCAGTCAGTCTGTGTGATGTGTGTGGCACTTAAATGACTAAGTTTTAGTGGCTGAGGAACAAAAATGCATAGTTTCAGATGCTAGCTAAAAACTTGATATTTGTCTAATGGCAGAATCAATGTAATAGATTCAATAAACTGTGATGAAATTTTGCATGTTGGGTATTAGGACAGAAGTCATCATTGTGTCTCTTTGTGTTAACAATTATCAGAGCAAAGGGATTTGGGATGTGTATCTATGAAATGAATATCCCTCCTACACATCAATGAAACATTTCCCTATGGTGATGAAACAAATCAGTGATTCTACATTTCCCGACACCACCATTGACAAAATATTCCCCATGTTTTACCCAAGTTTTAACTCTCAAAATAATATCATAAATACTATTATAGTTTTTTATATGAGCAATGTTTCATTGGGAGCTGACATTATTTTAGGAAGAACTTGGTTTCAAGTACATTTTATATACTTTAATATAATTGCCTATGCTTTATATCCTAAATATTAAATATAGCTACTACAGACCTCTATAGTCATTTAAAATAATAAACCTGTTCTCTTCATCTCATTTAATGAATATAAATATACTGATTGAATTGATTATACATGGGCTCCAAAGCACTGTAATGTGTTCATCCAATGCATAAAAATTAAGCTTCACTGTATTATAAATTTTCCTTAAGTTCATTAGCATTGAACACCTCATTAAGTATTCTGCTTATGAAATATGGTTTAGACATTGAGAGTAAAGGTTTAGAAACTTTTATAAGAATTTTGAAGTTATTTTATGCCCACTGTATTAAATAATAAAAATATGTTTGTATTATGCATGTTTTTAATTTTTTAATAATAGCTCATTCATATTGCATCTTATTAAAGTACCAGTCCATAATGGATTGGGAAAACAAAGAAATTGGACCTTCAACACAGTAGTTTGGCCCTAAGCCATTAAGTACAAATGTATGACCATAGTCAGTGCAGGAATCAGGAAGTAGTCTTAGAAAGTTTGAAAGTTAGAGTGAAATTTGAACACACTGGAAAAAGAAAGTTATAAATGAATAGACTAAGTCTTAAGCATTATTATTAACTAATCTATCTCAATGTCACCAGCTGCCTGAGTGCCCTGACTAAAAAACACAGGAATTTTAATCAACTTGACAGTAATAGTTCTAATTGAAAATTATTACATTGTCATTCTAATTTGTACATTATAATCTTCTGATTGTATGAGGCAGTGCTTGAACCTAATTGACCCTGGATGCTTTGAGTTTTTGGACCTACACAGCTAAGGTTCAAAACCCTGAGCAGGTGAAGTCTCTAGGGAATGAATTCCATGAGTTCTATCTAACTAGAGTGCCAAGTATTCTGCACGAGAGAGATGGCAAATATCTAGACTATATTATACCATTTTCTCTTCCCAGCATTAGTCACCCATGGCACATTTCCAGCTGAATCAAAATAAGGCCTAATAATCTTCCTCAATGTGAAGTTCCAGGTGACTAACCATCAAGTGAAGACAGCATACCAGGTATGAATTACTTCCAGCCCAGTCCTGCACTATGACATCTTGCTTTAAGCCTCACTGGCTGATTAGATAGATAGATAGATAGATAGATTTTTAATTATGTTTAATTTATTTTATCACTATTTATTTATTTTATTATATTATTTATTATAGTTATTTTTATTATTTTTATTTTAAAGATTTTTAATCCTTGGATTAAGCTAAATTTTTAAAGGATTTTATTTATTTCTTTGTTAGAGAGAGAGCACAAGTAGGGGAAGCAGCAGGAAGAGTGAGAAGCAGGCTTCCTACTGAGCAAGAAGTCTGGTGTGGTATTCGATCCCCGGACCCTGGGATTATTATCCGAACCGAAGGCAGATGCTGAACCGACTGAGCCACCCAGGCATCCCAGATTGAGCTTATTTACTACCACAGGCTTAGTTACAAGAAATCTGGCAGAATACAGACTCCCTGAATCCATCGTTTTTTTGAGGGCAGCTGTCTGTATTGAGGCATAAAACACTTAACTTGATAACAATCACAACTTCATATAGCCCAATGGCAGCCACAGGATGTGTTTCAATTTCATTTACATCTCCAAGTACAGTGCTGCTAATTCTAAAGTTCTCTTGAATCACTGAGTTTCAGTGTCAGACAGGAGCTTAAATACCATCTTATCCCCTCAATGTTATTACAAAAACTGAGTCCCTGTACAGTATCTCTACCAAGTAGTTGTCCAAACTATATATGAACACTTTCACTGATTGAATTCCAACTATTTCAAGGTAAACTACTCTACTTTTGAGCCATTCTGACTGTAAAAAAGCTCTGCATTTTTTATTAAGTGCAATATGTGCTCTTAGAGGATATACCCATTAGAACTATTTTTAACCATTGATATCATACAGAAAACATTTCTTTTTTTTAAAGATTTTATTTATTTATTTATTTGAGAGAGAAGAGAGTATGAGCAGGGGGAAGGGCAGAGGGAGAAGCAGACTCCCCTCTGAGCAGGGAGCCCGATGTGGGGCTCCATCCAGGACTTGGGATCACGACCTGAACCAAAGACAGATGCTTAACCAACGGAGCTACCTAGGTGCCCCTTTATTCTTTTTTTTTTTAAGTGTTATTTATTTAACTAATCTCTATACTGAAAGGGGTCTCGAACTCATGACTCTGAGATCAAGTCACACACTCTTTGGATTGAGCCAGCCAGGCATCGCCCATTTAATTCTTCTACAAAGCAGCCTTAAAATGTTTGAACAAAGCTATCACAGTTGTCCTTTCTAACAAAGCTGTCAAACAACTGAAATATGTTCAGGGCCACTCCTCAGAGCATAGGCTGCCCCATTATATTACTACTTGTAACACCTTACATGGATGTGAATGGCATTCTCAGAGGTGCGTAACGTGTATCTTGCCTCTCAAAAAGCGTGGCCTTGTGTGAGCCTGGGAACGGTCCATCGTGCCTATCGAGGATGAAACTGGCCACAAAACTAAAAATCTTTATGCGAACAATAAGCCAGCTATTTCACACTAGCAACGTTTGGCTTTACAACCAGTGAGTCAAAGTAATTTCTATAAAAGAAAAAGTAAAAATGTCCTACAGCTGAGTAGTAAATTTAAGCAAATAATTCCTCACCAGCAACTGGATTTCTATCTGCATTTCTTCTACTATTAAAGCCAGGACATGAAGTTTATTTCTCCAGTCAAGGAGAGAGATTTAGTCATTATTTAGGTCTGAGACACAAAGAATTTTTCAATACTTGGGGAGATTATAATCCTGAAAAGAGAGATTTTACTGGAAGATGACAATGGTTTTTTTTTTTCTTTTTTTCCCACAACTGCCAAAATCTTTTTATGTGACTATAAGAATTAAATAATGGAAGATTATCATATTGTAGATTGTAGACAAGGGAGACTCAGTGCATGACATAAAGGAATTGTCTGTCTGGCTGCAAAAGAATTAGGATTTTTTTAAAATTGCAAAGATGAAAAAAATCCAATACCCTATTTTTTTATTTCCAAAATTTGCTCTTTGTGCCATACCAGGAAACAAATTAGTTTTGTAAATCAAAGCTTTTGATTTATCAGAGCTGTTTCTTACTGAGAGAAATAAAAGCCAGGTTTTAAAGAGAAGGTCACAGAATTTATGCTTTAAAGGTAATTTATAAAGAGAATAGAGGAATCCAAGGCTGCCTTTTGAGAGGCAACTAGGAAGAAGAGAGTTGAGTTCAGTGGAGAATCATCTTGGAGATTAGTTGGGGAGAGGTACAGAGAACTCCATAAACAGCCTACCCAATGTCCTTTATGATCAACTCCAGGAATCTGTGATTGCAGTCCCGGACAAATAGCCATTATAATAAATACTACATATACATGAAAAAACAAGCCCAGTTTCTCAGCTTCTCACATCTATCTTTTAAGGGCCTTCCTCAATGAGGCCTGAATGCCCAGTAAAAACTAAGTCTATCCATACTTACAGAGGTCCTTATGTCCACCTTTGGGTTTGACGACTTACTAGAAGGACTCATGGAATTCAGGAAAGCTGTTATACTTACACTTATAGTTTATTATAGGCAAATGTTACAGATTAAAATCAGCAAAGGAAAAAGACACAGAGGGCAGAGTCCAGGAGACAAGTTTCTAGTTGTCCTCTCCCAGTGGAGTCACATGAACAGAATTTAATTCTACCAGCAATGGTAGATGACAGCATATACAAATTATTGCCAACCAAGGAAGTTCACCTGAGGCTTGGTGTCCAGGGATTTTATTTAGAGGTCAGTCAAATAGGGATAGAGTATCCATAAGACTAACCTTAACTACTCAATGTTCAGCAACCCCCTCAGAGGTCAAAGTAATACAGCACGTCCCAGGACCCCAGCCAAACAAGAACTGGCATTCGCCATAAGCCACATTATTAATAAAGCTATCTAGAATAGCCCAAGTCCCAAAGTATACATTCTTATCAGGCAAGATATTCCAAAGGAGCCAGTCAAAAGCCAACCCTTTGTTTAGATTATGCAGAATTTGAACAACCAAAGGCTGTTGAGTTAACCCTTTACTATACACCATAGATCAAGATCTTGTTAAAGCTTGTCAGAAAAAAGTTGTCCAAGACTTGTATAGAGCAAAAGAGAGTAAGAGCTGTCCTAGTGGAAAGCTGAGTGTCATCTAGCAGACCTTTTAGAAATTGTCAGATTCTATAGAGATATGCATCTTCGAATGGCACTAAATTGACTTAGAGAAAATTGATAGAAATGTAAATGTTATTTAGCTATAGCAATGCAAGTGATTATTTTCCACTTAAATAAAAATAAATTTTCCCACTATACATACAATTGACCTATGCCTTGTAGAAAAGATAACCCTAAACATTACATATTCAAGGATAATCAGGCTTGAATACTGGAAAATTCATTTTAGCATTTCTGATTGTATTTTTGCATGTGTGTATGTGTGTTTTCAAACTGGTTTTAATATCTCACTGGTCCCCTCATTTAGTGAGTTTAATAAAATCTTTCATGTGTTCATTTTATGTTTAAATGAGTAATGTTTTTATCTTTGTGAAAAAATTTATTTTATCAACCTCACATTAGTTGCACAGTGTTTGCATTCTCTTTTCAGTATGTTTACTCATTTGTAACAGAGAGTAGGATCCCTGTTTCCCAGAAGTGCACTGATAATCTGATAAGGAAAGTATTCATTGCCCATATTTGGGTGGAAATGCAGTGTTGAAACTCACTCCCCTTACATATGTAAAGTGTTATATATGACTTATACTGCAAATTTCCTTTCCTTTTTTTTTTTTGTTTGCCCTGCTTTCCCGTCCCCTGTTTTCTGATTTACTAAAGAATTTAAAAAAATAATTGATAGGTGAAGAGAGACTAAAGATCTATATTGTCTCCAAAATATATTAAACTACTCTAATCCTTCTATAAAGTACAATATTCATTATAAGGTAACTATCCAAAATGTCTATAGTTTTATTCAGTGAATAAAAATTTTATTTTTTTAATTTTAATTCGAGTTAGTTAACATGCAGTATTATATTAGGTTCACATGTACAGTATAGTAGTTCAACACTTCCATACATCACTCTGGTCTCATCTGGACAAGTGGACTCCTTAATCTCCATCACTTATTTGACCCATCCTCTACCCTCCTCCCCTCTGGTAACAAAAGGTCTGTTCTTTATAATTAAGAGTCTATTTTTTGATTTGTTTCTCTCTCTGTTATTTTTTTTCCCTGTGCTTATTTGTAAAAATTTTAAAATAAACACTGATTAACACCATTATATAGTTATGTGACTTAAAAATATATTTTTACAGATCAAATTATTTTTCTTATAAGTGTTTTACCATTTAAAAAAGTCTGCAACAGATTAAATTTCAATATAATTTTTAAGAATAATGTTTTTTAATTTTATGTTCAAAAGAGACTGAGAAATTTTAAAACAATAAAATTCTAAAGTACATTCTAAATATTAAATCACCCTATGTTAAAGAGCTCACTGTCCTCATAATTCTATAAGTTTTGAAAACAATCACACTTAATCGAGATGACAGGTATATTATTTAAAGAATTTCCAGTATTCAATCTTATTAATCAGTAACTATCATCCACTGAGAACCTATACAATTCAGAGCACAATACCAGAAACTAAAAATACAAAAAGCCAACTGACCAACCAAATAAAGAAAAACAAAGATCCCTTTAGTTTATGTTCTAGATAACTAGAAGTGAAAGGCACATACAAATGGTAAAGAATGAAAACAAGTAAGCTAGTAATGGTAAAGAATGAAAACTAGGGCTAGGCACAGAGAATTGTGGCTAAGCTTACTAAAGTTTTTTGATATTTAATAGAACTGATAGTAGCCAAGAAAAAAAAAGGGGGGGGGGGGTTCCTGTGCTGTAGAAAAGGAAATGTGACTACTCTCTTTCTAAAGACTGTTCCTTTCTTTTGGGTGGGGGGGGAAAAAAAACATGAAGAGCTCCTTTACTTATATAAGTCATTATTGTTGGAAAAACTCTGAGGCAACCACCGACTTCCATGCAACTGTGCTTAGCCAAATGATTTCTCTGTAATATTAATTGATATGTTTGAGGCAAAAGTCTTTCTCTACACCGAGAAACAAAATAATGAATGGTTGTGAATTCACCCCAAGAAGCTCAGTTCAGCTGCTGAAGCAAACTGCAAAACAGTTGCTTAAACAAACAAACAAACAAACAAACAAAAAGTATGTCTATTTCTCTCTCAAATAACAATTCAGTGGTAACTTGTCAGGATTTACATGAAGTCATTATTGGTTCCAGCTTTTTCTATATTGCAATTCTCACCTCTTCAACATGAGGCTTTCCTGTTAGATTCAAAGATGGCTGTTCCCACTCCTAATAACATGTCTAAATTTTCAGTTAGTGAGAAATAAAATATGAAAAAGAAATGGAGAAAAGGAGGAAACATTTCCATTGTTTTACTGGCTTGCAACAGAAATTTCACACATAAATACTTTAACAACCCTTGGCCAAAACTTAATCAAATGTCCCAAACAAGCTTCAGGAGAGCTGTGCAATGTCATCTTTAACTGGGCGGTTGTGTTCACAGCTGAAACCTTTGTTACTACAAAAGAAGGAGAGAATGGATATAGTTAGGGGGACAGTTAACAGACTCTCATCCAAAAGGTGAGGGAAAGGTATGTATATTTCATGATTTAAGTTAAGCTGCATTGTGCCTGTAAATCTTATATTGCTGGGGTGGAGAGTGCAGATTGGAATTTCAGGGCTGATCTTTATCTCTTCTGAAAAGATATAACCATCAAACACACACACACACACACACACACACACAGCAGCACATGCATAAAATTCCTCTCTTCATTCATTCATAGGCATTTAACTACGTAAAATTCACAGATAAGAATTCCTCTAGAGTCGGGTTAAAATCGAGGATCTGTCTTTAAGAGATGTATGACCTCAGGCAGTATCTTCATCTGTAAAATGGAGATAGTACCTCAATATCCTTATCTTTAAAATGAGAATAGTAACATTACTTTAAATAGTTACTTTGAGGATCAAAGAAGATAATTTTTTAATGCATATGGATCAGTACCTGGCATCTATACAGGGCTTAACAAATATTAGCCATCACTGACATCATCATTATTACTCCCTATGATGTTAAAACCAAACAAATCCATATAATGTTATATTATTATAAGCTGGTGTGATTTTTCCTGGCCAAGATGAAAGATAAGTGTGCTCTTATGGATGAAGGTAGGGCTTTCCCTGAATAAAAAAGTCATTATTTCCTTTATCATCCTAAGAAAGAGAAGATTGTGGAAGAGAAAATAGAAACTTGAGAATGGCAATGAACCATATTCCCAACTTGGATTAATGAAACTTGGTATGCTACAAATTTTACAAGGATGCCAAAGAACTGATTTCCTCATTCCCTGAAGTGACCAGTTGAGGTGGGTCTGAGATGACTAGTGGCTTTGGCTGGTAACCTCTGGTAAGTTGCCTTATCTATTTTCCTCATGTGTCAAATAAATATTGCTATTATGTATATGTGTCTGACATAATTTAAGGAGTTGGGAGGAATGGTCAAAGAATGCTCCTAATGGAAAAGATAAGTGCTCTCTCTCATATGGAAGTTGTTATGCCAGGGAAGGTTACAGCTCTACAACCATTAAGAAAGGCACCCTCAAAGACAGTTTATTTGTGTCTTTATTAAATTATTCATTTTTCATTTTTAATCTATTCAACAAATTAATTGAATACATGCTATGTGACAGAGGAATTATGATAAATTCTAATGATATAATGTTATTTGCTCAATGGTGAACAAATAACATGTGGACTCAACCTTCATGAAATTTTTAATATATTAGAATGAAAGATATTAATAAAAGAATCATATAAATACGTGATTACAAAATGATAATTACTATGAAAGAAAATTGCATAATACCAAGAGAAAGACCCTGGGCTTCTGGGCTCCTTGAGTGTAATATCTGTAGTATATTTATTTGTTAAACCATTCAACAAATATTTATTGAGTGTCAAGCATACTAATCTCAAGGTTACAGTAAAAGTTTATTAAAAGATTGCAGCTGGGACTTCAGTTTCTGGGAAGATGAAGTGGACATAAATTTTCCTAACCTCATATATCACAGTCTTGAAGGTGAAGAAACTGGCAAACTAGAAATGCCAATGGGTACAAACAAGAACAAAACAAAATAAAACCTCCACAAATCCTGTTCTCTCTAGCTAAACAATCAGGAAAGGAACGGCATAGTAAGAAAGAAAATCTTTTGACAATTACCTTATACCACAGAAAAGAATTTGGTTCACACAGGAAAGGATGTATGGAGATCTTAGAATTCCACCCTTGATTAGTGTAATTAGGCATTCACCCACCCATTGCTGGGATGGTATCAAGAAAGATAGAGTTGAGATAGGACTTACATTATTGTGAGCCAGTAATAAGCCTCTGATGCCTGTCAGGAAAATCATGAAAACAGTCTGGACTTTCACCCTCACCCACAAGTATTGAGCTGCCCTATCCCCTCACCACTGGAGTGATGTCAAAAGATGTCTAGTGAAAAAATGAGGACTTTCACTACTGTCCAGTGTAATGAGGCACCTCCCCAGTATAAGGCCATGTGAGTTATAGTAATGACGCACTGCCATCTCTCATCGAGTGGTGCCAGTGAAGGCCAAATGAGGAGCCAGTACCTCCACTCTGGCCAGCAGGAAGGAGGATAGCTTCCGCTTCATGTGTCAGTAGAGGACAAAGGGGGAGACTGAACTTATAAGCCCATCTGACAATAATGAAGCAGTGCACTCCATCCCTGACTGGAGAAACAAACAACAGAAACTAAACAAAAAACTAGAGATATAATGGTGATTTGAGCCTTGATATATCAATAGTTACATTAAATGTAAATGGTCTAAATGTATCAATAAAAAGACATAGCTTGACAGAGAATATTTAGAAACATGAATTAATTATACGTTAATTCCAAGAGACTCATTTTAAGTATAACGATAGGCAGGTTGAAAGAAAATGGATTTTCATTCAGTTCAGTTTATGTATATATATGTACACACACTTTATATATTACATATGTATACAATGATGTGTATATATGTATACACATAAACTGTATATATGTGTATATGTATATACATATGTATATACATAAGCTGATCTGAAATGAAAATGAAAATACAATATATCAAAGTTTGTGGAACACAGATAAGGAAGTACTAAGCAGGAAATATGTAGTATCAAATGCTTATATATTAAAAAGGGCAGGGGCACCTGGTTGGCTGAGTCAGAACACAAGCGACTCTTGATCTCAGGGTTGTGAGTTCAAGACCAATGTTGAGTGTAGAGATACTAAAAAGTAAATAAACTTTAAATAAATGAATGAATAAATATGATAAATAAATAAAAATTAAAAAGGGCAAAAAGTCTCAAATCAATAATATAAGCTCTTCAGGAACTTGGAAAGAAAAACAATTTTTTAAAAAAAAGAGAATATCAATGAACCAAAAAGAAGATTCTTTGAAAAGATCAATAAAATTAACAAATCATTAGCAATTCTGAAAAAGAAAGAGACAAAATACAAATTACCAATAAGAACACTAAAACAGAGGAGATAGCTACATACCCTCTGGCAACGTGCAGAAATTTGTTGCATTTCTATACACTAGTAACAAAGCAGCAGAAAAAGAAATCACAGAATTGATCCCATTTGCAACTGCATCAAAAACAATAAGATAACTAGGAATAAACCTAACTAAAGAGGTAAAACATCTGTACTCTGAACACTATAGAACACCTATGAAATAAACTGCAGAGGACATACAGAAATGAAAAGCATTCCATGTTCATGGATTTGAAGAACAAACATTGTTAAAATGTTTATACTACCAAAAACAATCTGCACATTTAATGCAACCCCTATCAAAATATCATCAGCATTTTTCACAGAGCTAGAACAAACAATCCTAAAATATGAATGGAACTACAAAAGACCCCAAATAGTCAAAGAAATTCTGAGATAGAAAAACAAAACTGGAGGCATCAAGATTCTGTATTTCAAGTTATATTACAAAGCTTTAATCATCAAGACAGTATGTTATTGGCACAAAAACAGACACACATAGATCAATGGAACAGAATAAAGAACCGAGAAATGGACCCACAATTACATGGTCAACTAATCTTTGACAAAGCAGGAAAGAATACCCAATTGGGGGGGGGGGACATTCTCCTTAACAAATGGTGTTGGAAAGCAGGGCAGCAACATGCAGAAGAATAAAACTGGACCATTTTCTTACACTATACACAAAAGTAAATTCAGAATGGATGAAAGACCTAAATGTGAGACAGGAAACCATGAAAGTCCTAGAAGAGAACACGGGCAATAATCTCTTTGACCTTGGTCATAACAACTTCTTACTAGACACATCAACACAGGCAAGGAAAACAAAAGCAAAAATGAACTACTGAGACATCAAGATTAAAAGCTTCTGCACAGCAAAGGAAACACTAAACAAAACTAAAAGGCAACCTATGGAATGGGAAAAGATATTTGCAAATGACATAGCTGATAAAGGCTTAGGATCCAAAACCTATAAAGAACTTATCAAACTCATCACCCAAAAAACAAATAACCCAGTCGAGAAATGGGCAGAAGACTTGAATAGACATTTTTCCAAAGAAGACATACAAATGGCCAACAGACGCATGGAAAGATGTTCAACATCACTCATCATCAGGGAAATACAAATCAAAACCACAATAAGATACCACCTCACACCAATCAGAATGGCTAAAATTAACAAGTCAGGAAACAATAGATGTTGGCAAGGATGTGGAGAAGGGGAACCCTCTTGCACTGTTGGTGGGAATGCAAAGAGATGCAGCCACTCTGATAAACAGTATGGAAGTTCCTTAAAGAGTTAAAAAGGGAATTACCTTACAATCTAGCAGTTGCATTACTAGGTATTTACCCAAAGAATACAAATATAAAGATTTGAAGGGATACGTGCACCCCAACATTTATAGCAGCATTATCAACAAGAGCCAAACTATGGAAAGACCACTGATATTTACTGACTGATGAACAGTAAAGAAGATATGGTACACACACACACACACCCATGCACACACACACACACACACACACACACACAGGAATATTACTCAGCCATCAAAAAGAATGAAATCTTGCCATTTGCAACAATGTGGATGGAGCTAGAGTGTATTATGATAAGCAAAACAAGTCAGTCAGAGAAAGACAAATTCCATTTCACTCATAAGTGGAATTTCAGAAACAAAACATGTATATATGGGAGGGGGATAAAAAGAGGGAAACAAATCAAAGGAGACTCTTAATGACAGAGAGCAAACTGAGGGTTGATGGAGGGGAGGTAGGTGGGAGGGTGATGATGGGTGGTGGGTATTAAGGAGGGCACTTATTCTGATGAACCACTGAATGGTACTCCTGAAACCAATACTGCACTGCGTGTTAACTAGCTACATTTTAAATAAAAATATGAAGAAAAAATTTTTTTGAAATGACAAAACCATAAAAATGCTTAACAGATTAATGTTTGAAAGGGGTTAAGGAGGGGATGGGGGAAGTGGGAAGGAAATGGGTGTGACTATAAAAGAGCAACATGAGTGATGAGATAGAAATGTTCTGTATATTGAATAGATCAATATCAATATCCTCACTGCGATAGTGTTCAATTACTTTGTAAGATGTTACAATTGAGGGAAACTGTGAAGGATACATGGGATCTCTGGATCATTGCTTATAGTTGCATATGAATCCACAATGATCTCAAAATAGTTTAAGTTAGAAAGTGTGTGCATATCTGCAATCATCTCAAAATAGTACAATTTAACTGAGAGTGTGTGTGTGTGTGTGTCTGTGCTATGCACATGCTGCACTGCAACTTTCCACATCAGTGACAGACTGAGAAAGCCTAGTCGAACACAAACACATTCAGACAAGGTAAAGTGGTAGAAGCAGCCAAGAACATTTATAACCACAAAACTGCAGTGAGTCCTTAGGAGAGTGGTAGCAGAGGTAGAGGCAGTGGGTTATATTAATATTAGAAGACATGTGAGTCTCTTTCACCTTTGGGCCTCCCTGAGAAACTCCAGAACAGCACCATCCAACAGAACTTTCTGCAGTGATGGACATAGTAAAATGTAAGCTATCCAGCGCTGCAGCTAATAGCCACATGAAGTTAATGAGCACCTGAAATGAAACTACTGACTAAGGAACTTAAATTTTAAATTTACTTAATTTTAAATGTAAATTGCACCATATGGCTCGTGGCTTCTATATTAAATAGAATTTCCTTTTCCTATTAAAGAAAGGGGGGGGTTGCTTAGAAGAGAGCCTAGATTTTGTTGTGGATAAAGTGATTCAGAGCTCTGTCAGTTTGGGCATCCTTTTAGCACCTTGATTGTCCTCTCATGTTAATGAAGTCAGCAACAAACAACTTAGAGTACAATCTCTTATACATGTAAGTAGTTAAAATGTGATTATGGCCAAAAGGAGTCAATCTGGATGGCTGGTTATTAAAAATGATGGAAAGGGAACTCCGGAAAGAAAATATATCACTTTTCAGATTTAAATTAACAGGTGTTAAAGGATTATCTGACTTCAAATATCTTTCCAAGATGATCTGATTAAAAAGTAAAAAGTCAGGAGTTGGAGAAAACTTGACAGTAGATTTGAACTGCAGGCAATGCAGTGCTATGACTCTACGATAGCTCTCCCAGGAGCTGCTTGCAGAGTCACAAAAGACCAGGGGCAATGAGACATGTTACAGGTACCACTGGACCAGAGCCTGAATAGAATGGCAGCTGCAAACCTGAAATGGCCCTCCATGAACTGGTAAAAGAAAAGTAGAAAAATGAGCCAAAATGACTTCCAGACCGTGAAGCTGGGGCACTGAGTGAATGATGACTCACAAGAAGAAAAAACTGGCAGGGGACCAAGGAGCTCAGTTCTTGATATATTGTTTCTATTGTCAAATGCTCATCCTCAAGCAAAGATGGTCCCATCTAGTTCCTCTTAAACAGCTATTTGCCAACGGGCTGCACAAAAACTAATTGGGAAAAATTTAAAAATCCAGATTCTTGCACTATACTTTAGGAATTCTAAATCTGATTCTCCAGGGTGGAACCCAGGAGATTTTTTTTTTTTTTAAGATTTTTTTTTTTTTTAATTTTTAAGTTCACCAGTATATTCCAAAGTTTACTTAGGTTTGTGAAATACTGTTACAAATCAGTAACTAGGTAAAGAGGAATTCAGACTACATATGTCAGCCTGAGAAATCCTACAAATTTAGGACTTAGATAAAACTCTAAGAGCAAAACCAAAAAAGCAACTCTAAGGATAAATCTCCACTGAGAGCTAGAAGAATAGAGTATCTGGGACATGTGTGAAGATAAATGTTTAATATTACCATCATGTGCATGTAATTTATTTCAAATACTTCAGCATAGACAGTGAGGTACATATGTGTATGCTCATTAGTTTTAACCTATAGCCCCCCTAGGGAAGAGATGAGGAACACGTTAACATTTGAAACACAATAATCAGAAATATAAACCCAAGGTGACTAATTAATACACAAAAGATTAATCCAAAGTCCATATTCTTTAAACAACTACCACAGGTCTCACCTACACTTATCTCCTATTAACACAGAAGTTTCTTAACTAGAAATATGAATATTAGTAAGACTACTTCATTGGTGAAATGAATGATGTTTGAACTATGTTGATTAATTCTAAAGGTAACATGGCCCTGCCTGCCTTGCAAAGGGGTGAAAGAATCTAGTAAGTTCAACATGGGCTCCAGGTTTCACAGCCCTGATTCAAAGCAGTTCTGTCGTTAATTAAAAAGGTAGCTGGATGCTACTTCTGGAATATTGCTGACATCTCTAATGAACCATTCCTGCAAGGTGCTATCAGAGCTTATAAAAAGACAAACAACCAGGCCTATATCGAGCTGACACCCAGGTCATATAACTGTTTTTATGCCTGGCTGCAAATAAGTGTTGCACATTTCACAAAATTTGATCCAAGGTTTTATTTTACTGCATGCGACCCTGTGTTTCCAAGGACTGAGGGCAATACACGTCTATCAAAAATAACCTAATAATGGTGAGTGACCAAATCAATTCTGGTCAGTTTGCAACAACAGTCATATTCTCCAGCAGGTTTGGGATGATTTTTTAAATTCTTATTACATAGCATGAAATTAATATTCATCAATGGGTTACTTTAATAAATAAGAGCTGCTATTTTTTTTTTTTGAAGATTTTATTTATTTGACAGAGAGAGACGCAGGAAGAGAGGGAACTCAAGCAAGGGGAGCAGGAGAGGGAGAAGCAGGCTTCCCACCCAGCAGGGAGCCTGATGCAGGGCTCCGTCCCAGGACCCTGGGATCATGACCCGAGCCAAAGGCAGACAGTTAACTGGCTGAGCCACCCAAGTACCCCAAGAGCTGCTGAATTTTAACTGAGCAGTGAGCCTGTGTTTTTTTTTTTAAAGCATGCTATTTTCGTAATAATTCTCCTTTTCTTTATTCAAAGGAATATAAATTAGAAAAGCAACTAGCATGAAGCCCAACAGTAAAAACACAATGCCATAGGTCACTTGTTAGATGAATGGCATCAATCACTAGTTAATTTCACTGTCAAATTTTTAATGGGAATTTGCAAATGAATGGCTCAGTATTCCAAGTAAGAAGAAAATGTTCTTAGTAGCAGAAATTAAAATTTCCATTCTTACTTCTCTCTTTAGTGGTTACTTCTATCACTCATTTAAGTTTTAAAGCATGTGTTACAATAATAAGTAGCTTATTAAATGTCCACTTTAAAAAATCTACTTCAAGATAATACTTTTATACTGAAAAAAAGAAACTTCAGATGGTCTAATAGTGCACAGAAACTGTAGCAATCCAGGAGTGATCACAAAACCTGTCGAGCATATATTACAAAAAAGCGTGTCCTGACATGGAATAAATGCTCAAAAACATAACGTTAGCTAGGTGTCTTCCTCTATAAAACAAGGTTCGTTTCGTTGCTCTAGAATGCTGTCTCATTCTAAAAGGAGTAGATTTACTAGAAATGTAGAAAATTACGTTTTAAAAAACCGGCACTTCATTCGGGGGCAGGGTGTAGGGGGGAAAAAAAGAAAACGGATCCTTAGGGCTGTTAGGAAAGGAGGGTGAGTGAGCCACTTCAGTCTGCCGAGGCGGCTGTGCCTGCGGCACCAGAAGAGGCGCTGGAGGCGGGAGGGGGGCGGCAGAGGCGGGGCAGCCGCATCCCGTCCGCCCAGCCTGCGGCTGGTATTTCAGGAGCTGGAGCTGTCCGCCCAGTGCTGGGTTTCCGACCTGACGTGTCTAGCTGAGCTGGTCTTCGAGGATGTACAGTCTGCGCTCCCCGGGGGCCGGTCCTCTGTTTCAGATTCTCCCGCGGGGGCCACGGTGGTACACCTGCAGTAACCTTCCTCCGGAGGTCTTAATCTATGACCCCTGAGCCCACTTCTGCCCCAACTCCTGGCCGGGTCTAATTGAATCACTAGGGTCATAGCCACCGGGTTCTCCTGATTTTTTAAAGAACACAATGCCTGTATAGTTGATCTGAAATATATATATTGGATATATTTACCGATGCTCCTTAACAGTAAAGTACTTTGAGTACCCGTTATGTACTGTAGTAAGACATGCGGCGTGGTAAAAATAAAACCCAGTGCCATCAAGTTTTCATTCAAAGAAAGGACAAATAATTAAGAGAATAATAATGGAGATGACACCTACTGTATAAATATATTATACAATACATTACTGTCAAAGACCATCTGTAAAATCTCTCCGATCTCATTTGACTAAGGTACAAAGGGGAATGGAAGGAAGAGAGAATGGGAAGAGTAGGGGTCAGCCTATTTCTGACCTAAGACAAGTTCAAATTTCCATTATTTTCAAGATTCTATAAATTCTTTTAACATGCTAAATCGCTGCAGATTTTAACTTCTGTAATAAATTATATACACTATATTTAAATAGAATTTTAAATTACTATGTTATTAATGTTCAAAAGCACAGTGGTCTCTGACAATGAATGGTTAATTCAAAAGTAAGATGATTTGATTTCAGGAGTTCTGGAAAAAAATTGTTTAAGTATGTTTTAAGCTTTTCCTGATGTCAATTGAGAAGTCCAAAAAAAAAAAAGTACTTGAGTTTGTGGTTAGAATTGGCACATTGTTTACGGGTCAGGTGTTCTTTCCCCAACTGACACAAATGCTGAATCACTAAAACCAACACTTCTAACCTAGAATAAAACTTTTTAAATCTAATTACTGCTCATAAGAATCAGAAAATTGGATAGCCAATTTCATTACACAGATTGGTAGAAAACTTGCTCCATTTTCCGTAAGTTATTTTTCTTTAACAAAATTTTAAATAAGGACCATTCATTACCATTTAAAAAGCATTATTTCATGTAAAAAAAAGATATGTTTCTTGTTTAAGTACATGTCATCTTATGGCTTTTGTTAAATCTTAGTTTTTAAAAAGGGCAGTGATTCCAAATATTTACTAGTAGTAAACAAAGCAAATGTGCTAATTAAAATGTAAAGTTTTTAAATTCAAGAATTTGGACGTTGCACCAAAGACATTTCTAAAAATAATTTTTCAGATTTTTTTACACAGTACTTGAAGTAACTTTCTCTTCCATTCTCAATACTTACTCACTAGTCATTTAGCAGTGCCTAAAAAAAAATTAATCAGTATCATAATATACAAAAATATTTGTATATATAATATACAAAAACATGAACTACCACACTTAAGGCAAAATTTCTATATTCTCTTCCTTTTGTAAATCTTGCTCAATGTGAAATAATTGAGACCAATAATTTTTACCAATTAAAATGAATTTAGGGAGGGGTGCCTGAGTGGCTCAGTGGGTTAAGCCTCTGCCTTAGGCTCAGGTCATGATCTCAGGGTCCTGGGACTGAGCCTGCATCGGGCTCTCTGCTCAACAGGGAGCCTGCTTCCTCCTCTCTCTTTGCCTGCCTCCTCTCTGCCTACTTGTGATTTCTCTGTCAAATTAAAAAAAAATCTTAAAAAAAAAAATGAATTTAGGAAATTAATAGCCCAAACCAAAATGCCCATTTTCATGGCATCTGAAAATCTAGCAGACAATACAATTTTTACTTAACCTCTTGCTCAGTCATTTCTTTATACTTACAAAATGAAGTAAGCACGTGAATAATCTATATTTACATGATTATATGCAAAACATATGCCAGCATTCCATTTTTTAACTTTGTATTGCATAGTCAAGGTCAGTACTTAACAATAAATAGGTTAGAAATGTTTAAGTGTGAACACTCCCCTACAGATGTGAATAATGTACTCCATTATACAAAAATGTCCACATTTTGGAACATCTCCACTTAAGTAAACAACACAAAAATTTTTCTGGCAGTTATTTTGCTCTACAGCTTTTGTTTGTAATACAACTGCAATTACTCTTCTCTGAGCTGCTTTTGTTTGTTGTTAAAGTACCCATTTTAGGACTTTCTCCTAAAATAAGCCCTGTTTGAGCTAAATTTTAAGGAAAAAAGTATTCCATTCAAGCCCACAACCCAAAAAGCATTGAACTTTTAAAATTCTTTTACATTTTGAAACCTCAAACATTTTGATTCTTATTTTTTTAAATGTAATGTTTAATTTACACTGAAAGGGTACCTTCTCATTGACCCATAGTATACAGCCTGAAGGCATTCTAGGAGCCAAATTATACAGTTAACTGAAGTGTCAAGTCTGAGATAACAAAACAAGGCTCCACAGTTTTCATAGAAAAAAAACTCAGCATAATTTCAAACAATATTACGCTGTAAAAGAATGTAGCTACAAATGTAATTTTTGCATAATACCAAATATAATTTCAATTCATATTTTTAAATGAAACTGAATATTTAAGTTTTCCAAATTCTATTCTGATACTCATTTTAGTGTCCAGCTGTATGCCAGTGGCAGAAACAGAGCAGATTTCCATTTATTTAATAAATCATTATCAATTTTAAATTTGGAGATATAATGAGCTTTACTTCATTTTAAAGCTCTTATATAAGGGCTCCGGGGTGGCTCAGTTAGTTAAGCATCTATCTTCAGCTTGGGTCATGATCCCAAGCTCCTGGGATCAAGCCCCCTGTTCTCTGCTCAGTGGGGAGCCTGCTTCTCCTTCTCCTCCCCGCTCAAGCTCGCTCTCTCTATCTCTGTCTCTCTCTCTCTCAAATAAATAAATAAAATCTCAAAAAAAAAAAAAAAGCTTAGATATAAAAGTTTTCAATTTTCAACATCTGTGAACTTAGGCTGTCCTAACTCTCAACAGCAGTTTCATGACTGTGAAGCTCAACAGAACATGTTACAAACATGCAGAAAAACCCCACTTTAGAAATATTGTTTTCTTGTCTTTAGTAAATATTTATACATATACTGGGCAGCCCAGGTGGCTCAGTTGGTTAAGTGTCTGACTCTTGGTTTCGGCTCAGGTCATGGGCTTGGGGTCATGAGATCATGAGATCCAGTCCCACATCGGGTTCCTGGTCAATAGGAAGTTTGCTTGAGAATCCTTCACTCTCCCCTTCCCCCAGACCCTCCCCATGCTCTCGCGTGCACACGCTCTCTCTAAAATAAGTAAATAAATCTCTTAAAAATACATAAATAAATAAATATATAAAGTATAAATTCATGTAGATAAATACTGGTATTCTGTTTTGATTTGCTAAAATTCTTTTTTAAAAATGTGGCAGGCCATATTTCCTTAGATTTTTGTGTAATCTCATTCCTAAGACCACATGAACCACTATCAGTGTTGTGATAGTGGTTTCTCAAAAAGAGAAAAAAAGATTTTTCGTGCCTGAATACTTTAACCCTATGAAATATGAATAAATGCTTGTTGAAAGCAATGCCATAATTTTCAGATTTGCCCTGCTTTTACTATCATGTCCTTAGCTGAGTAAGCGTGAAGAAAATTAAGTTCAATTAGCCATAAATAATTATGTTGGCATTAAAACAGGTGTAATTTTTTGCCATATGAACTCTCATATATGCATCAAATCCATAAAAGTCATGTTCATATAATGCACAATTCACTAAGTATCATTATTCACTGTACTTATTCAACCATTTTTAGAGTTAATTATTTAATGTCATACTTATCAAATTACAATCACAGTCATTAATCAGTAATAAGTTATTAAAAACACGGATGGTCTATAATGATAGGATTCACTACAGAATTTCATAAACTTTTTAGGTGGGCAGAGCAAGAAAAAAGCCCTAAGTTTTATCCTTGGGCCAGAGGCAGGTGATAATGGCAAATAGGGGGTGGTCTTGAAAATGGAAATAATAATAATCATCTCACAGGATACCTCCAAGGATTAAATGTCTTTATAAACATCATGAATTATATTTACACATATGAACACTAAATTTGTGTACAGATAAGCATGTATAAAGTTTCATTTATTTGCATATGTTGTGTTAGATATATTTAGATATATTTATGGATAAACAAACACATATATAAAATATATTTATATATGAATTACATATGCTTACACACCCAAATCTATATACAAAGGGCAGAGCACAGTGCCTGGCCCATAAGGCTTCAGGATATAGGGCTACCATTAAAATTAATTACCTACCATAAACCATGTGCTGAAAGTAAACATTTATCCCTGACACTCTCTTAATCTAGTGCTTTATGCCATTTCTTTTCATCATTGAACTACCTTACTTTTTCCTGCTTCTCCACCAACACACAGGAGGATTTGAGGGTTTGGGGGGTTTTGTTGTTGCTGTTTGGCTTGACAGGCTTCTCCTCTGCCCACACCTCCAATGTTGGTCTTCACTGAGACCCACATATTTCTTTGGACCTGACATAGGGACTATAGGACAATCCCTGAAGAAACAAGTCTTCTTTCACCCATTTACGAATTTGTAATGATAAACCTGGCAAGTCTACTACTCCTTTTAAGTCAGAATACGTTTTTGATGGTCCAATATTCATTTGCATCTGAATCTTCTGTGGCAGCTTTAAACTCATTGGACTCTAACTGAATCATGCCTCCATCTTCAAAACCACTGCTGCTCTTGTAATAACTCTTCAAAGTAATATTTTTTAATCATCTACCACATTTACTTAATCCAGGAACCTCACGTCTGTCATCAGCTCCTCCCACTTGCTCACTGCTTTTCATGTACTTTCAAGTTCAGAAGACTCTACCCCAAAAGACCAACGGATTCTGCCTAGTCCCCATATTTATAGCTGCTTTTAATTTCTGGTGTTTGTCTTACATCTATACAATCTAGCATGGATGTGAGGTTTGGTTTTTGTTTTTTTTTTTTGTTTTTTGGTGGTTTTTGTTGTTTTTTTTTTTTTTGCCTTTCTGACTTTTTGTAATCAGAAAAACACACTACAAAGTAACATTTTTAAAAGTCCTATTGATTACAGAATAAATTCAATATCCTTCTTACAGTTCAGAAGCCATTCAAAATATGTCCGTAATTACCTGATTACCTACTATTCCCTGAGCTGTTCCTGGACCATATTTTGAATGTTCAAACTTGTAAAACATTCTAAGCACTTTTCTCTCATTCTGAGAACTTCCTACTTACCTGCTCATCTTCCATATAGGCTGTAGCACCGAGCAAAAAATGCCACCACCTCCTGTCAAGCTTTCTCGGACTTCTTGGGTCATAAGCTGTGCTCTCCCCAGTGTTCTCAAAACAGTTCTTATCTAGTAGAGCACCTTTTGCATTGTTTCATAAATACTGATTTTAAAAACCAATCTCCTTTTACTGACCTATGGAGTTCTTAAGGACAAAAGCCATATTTCATTCATTTATAGAAGGAAGAAAAAACAGAAGGAAGTAATGAAGGGAGATAGATATGTAATTTTCAGAAATAATTTCCATGATTTTGGAAGGAGAAAAATAATATTTTTGTATTTAAAATATGGTGCTTAGAAGTTTTATCTCCCCAAAGGGGAAAAACATCTTCACAGTATTTAAATTTTGCTATAAGAAACATATTTGAACATTGTATTTATGGGCTCATTGAAGCAAAACTGCGGTCTGACTTCTGCAAATGTGTGGTTTCATCAGCATTGTCCTTCTTGATAAAGAGTGAAAAAAATGGGTGATGGTGTCTAAATTCGTTGTGAAGAGAATTCTAGCGTTGTTTTAGTTGTTTTTCTAATTTAGATTGGTATCTCCACATTCCCAATTCTTTCAAGAGTAAATTGGAATGTACAAAAGGCCCTTATACAGGGCTCTGCATGATTTCCTCTCTGATATAATTTCTGATCACTCTCCTCTTCCTTCCAATCTCACTGGTTTCTCACTTTTTTTCCTGAAATATGCGAACACATCCTTGCCATAACATTTTGCTGAAGATGCTCCCTTAGCTTGGAAAGCCGTTCACCCAGATACCTGTTTGAATAACCCTCTCATTCTCTAAATTAGAGTGAACATTTTCTAACCTGAGTTGTTCCTGTGTAGAGATTTGGTTAATTCTTCCATTACCTGAATTTAAGGCTTTAGAAAATTCGAGGTAACTCAACTAGATCCTAGATATAAAGATAAGAGATAAAACTCTTCTAAAAGAAAACTATGCAGTAACGGGTTGAAATGCTCAAACCCTGGACATTCCAAAGAAAGGACTAGCCCTTTGACAGGCTTCTAAGAGATAAAATCTAAATCCTTGGAAAATCCTGCCTGAAAATAGTATTTCTGTACATCTGGATTCTTGGACGACACCAGATAGTATATGATAACAATGTGATTTATGATGAATGCCTGTTTTTATTCACATGGGTCCTGGATCACACTGTTTCACTTGACCTTTAGAGAGGCTGGAGACTCAGTAGCTAGGGTCTGTTACACAAATATTCCATGCCTGTGTGACCACTGCAATAAAAACCCTGGACATGAAGGCACAGACGAACATCCCTAAACTGGAGATATTCTGTGTTGTGACACATTAGCGCTAAGAGATTTAAGTACTTTCCATATATCTCCACCAGGAAAGGACAACTGGCAGGTTGTGCTTGTTTTCTCATGAACTCTGCCCTATATTATGCCATTTTCCTTTCCTGATTTTAATCTGTATCCCTTCCCTATAATATACTATAACTCTAAGTATAACAGCTTTACTGAGCTCTGTATTCCTAAAAAAATCATCAAAACTGGGGGTCATCTGGGGAACTCCTCCAACATAAAGCATAGGGAGAAGCTTTTGTGATCTCAGGTTAGTAACATGAGAATAAAAACATGAGCCCAATGGACAAAAAAAATTGATAAATTTGACTTCATCAAAATTTAAAATCTTTTTGTTTCAAAAGATGACATTAAGAAAATGAGAAGAAAAGTCAGAGAAAGGAAGAAAATATTTGTAATTGTATACAAAGAATACCGAAATGATTTTTATGTAAAATTTTATATAAAAAATAATAATTTTTTAAAAGATTTTATTTTTTTGACAAAGAGAGAGACACAGCGAGAGAGGGGACACAAGAGGGAGAACAGGATTCCCACAGAGCAGAACCTGATGCAGGGCTCCATCTCATCACCCTGGGATCATGACCTGGGCTGAAGGCAGCTGCTTAACTGACTGAGCCACCCAGGCACCCCTCCCAAAAATAGTGATTTTGTAGACAGAATAACTCAATAACAAGAAGATAAAGACAGGAAAAAAATCTGAAGAGACATTTCATTTAAAAAAGGACAAATTGCTATTAAGCACAGGACAAAAAAAGTTCAACACCATTTATCATAAGAAAATTAAATTAAAACTACAATGAGATACTATTGAGCAAAATATAAAAAAACAAACAATACAAAGTTTTGGTAAAGATTTGGAGAAACTGAAAAAACCTTAATACATTGTAAATGGAAATGTAAAAATGATACAGTGTTTATAGTATCTCCAAAAGGGAATAATACAAGAGTCTTTTTACTGGGTGTTGGAAAACAAAAGTGGTCTATCCATACAATAAAATACTAATTAACAAGGAACAAAATACCTCTATATGCTACAACATGGATGAACCTCAAAAATTATGCTAAGTAAAAAGAGCTAGATGCAAAAGACTAAATACTGTATGTGAAATGTGAAGGAAAGGCAAATTTATAGACAGAAAGCAGATCAGTGGTGGCCTAGGGCTGGAAATGCAAGTGACCATCATTAAGAAAGAGTCCAAGAGACTTCTTTGAGGAGATGGAAATGGTCTACAATCAGTGGTGCTTGCACAGCTCTATAAATTTTACTAAAAATCATTTACTAAAAAATGATGGATGAATTTTATAGGCTAGAAAATTATACCTCGATTAAACTGCAAGAAAAATCTTGTAGGAAGAGACAGAAAAATAGACAAGTGACTTACATGGTATGTAGGAAAGAGATAGGTGTTCTGCTACAAACAAAATGAGGAACATGATAAGGATAGAGAATATAGAGAAGGAAGATGGTAAATTTGCAGTATCAATTTGCAGTATCAGGGTAAGCCTTATAGATAAAAG
Organism: Martes martes; assembly: GCF_963455335.1. Classification (NCBI taxonomy): domain Eukaryota; kingdom Metazoa; phylum Chordata; class Mammalia; order Carnivora; family Mustelidae; genus Martes; species Martes martes. The sequence goes on along the minus strand of NC_137893.1, from coordinate 72,622,756 downwards.
AGCTAGCCAAGGGGTGCCTGGGTGGCTCAGTGGGTTAAAGTCTGCCTTCGGCTCAGGTCATGATCTCAGGGCCCTGGGATCGAGCCCCGCATCAGGCTCTCTTCTGTGAAGAGCCTGCTTCCTCCTCTCTCTCTGCCTGCCTCCCTGCCTACTTGTGATCTCTGTCTGTCAAATAAATAAATAAAATCTTAAAAAAAAAAAAAGAAGCCAAGGTGACATCTGGTAGAAGAGCTTGCCAGGAGAAGGGAAGAACATGAGCAAAGTTTTAAGTCAAGAGCACATCCTCAAGTCTGAGGAAAAGTGAAGAGGCTGGCATGGCTGGAAGGAGACTGGTAAACAGGAATTCATATAATTGATTGGAGTAAGGAGGGAAAAATATAGGGTCTCACTATCCATTGTAAAGTTTTTACTAAAAAAAAAAAAAAAATGGAGAGCCATTGGAGGCTTTCTGACAGGAGTGGCATAATCAGATGTACAACTTCAAAGTGTGACTCTGGATACTATGTTGAGAATAAATTTTAGATATGAATGAGTAGAAGCAGGGGGACCTGAAATTCAGCATAGATTTTGATAATCCTAGCAATAAATTATGGTGGCTTAAACCAAGGAGCTTGTGGGGGAAAAACAAAACATGGGAAAAGGAATTTTGGCATCAATTTTTCTCTTTTTTAAAGTTAATTCCAAATTTCATAAAAATTAGAATACATAAAATATTAATAGTATTTCTCCGATGAAGTTATTGATAATTTCATGTTTCTGCATTTGCCAATTTGCCAGTCATGTGCATACACTATTTCTATAAAGCAGAAAAACCAACTGTCTCAAAATCCAGTTCATTGAATGTGATCATAATGCAAGCAAACTTTCTTTTTTGCCAAATTTTTAAGTCAAAATGGTTACATAAGTGAGGCAAACGGTGATAAACAGTAATGTTAGCAATATGGAGAGTAGCTAAAGAACCAACAGATAATGTTTCCTGACCCAGAATGGTGAACTCACTCTCCCATGAACATGCAGTAACATTATTACCAAGTAACTTTCCTGGCATTACAGGACTGTCTCCTTTGTATGTCTGATGTTTAATTTTTTTAATTGATAGTAAGTACAGATCTAATCATAATAAATATAAACCTGAATCAATCAGGGAAGTTAAGGTTATGCTCATATAACAAATAATCTCAAAGTCTTGGATATTTAAACAATAAAGGTGTATTTTTTATTCCACTACATGTCCACTACAGGTGGATGAGGGAAACCTACCTAATTATTATAGTCATTTAGGGACCCAAAGTGTCAAAGATTCCATTTTGTCATGGTCTAGCACAATGAAATATGTTAGATTATGAACAGGTTCATAAAACATCTCCCTCCAAATGATACACATTATTTCTGCTCTCATTCCATTGGCCAATACAAGGCCTATGGCTACAAAAGTCGGGAATTATAATCTTATAATGTACTCCAAAGGGAAAATTGGAATAAATGAATACCATTTTTTCTTTATTCTTCAAATTTGTTCCTTGGTGATAAACTATTCTTTCAAAGAACTGAACATGATAAGGTGACACAAGTCAAGTAATCTACAATTATAATTATTCATGAACTAGCTTACCCAGGCTTTAATCTGGGATTTATGATGACACTTATGTTATCTCCTAACACAGATCTCTAAAGTAGGCTACAACACTCCATAGAGTATTAAAGATATGAGGTAAGAGAATAAAATATGGGCTTCAATTCATGTTCATTTCTATATTAAACAAATAAGAAAATTAAGTTATACTAGTAGTTAATATAAGTGTTTTCTAATATTTAACTTTATTTTTTAAAGTTTTATTTATTTAAACAATCTCCACACCCAATGTGGGGCTCAAACTCACAAACCCAAGATCAAGAGCTGCATGCTTTTCTGACTGAGCCAGCCAGACATCCTTCTAATATTTAATTTTAAACTTTACTAATATTTACTATTAAAAAAACCTAGTTTATTCCTACATCAAATGGTCACATGACAAAAATAGGCTACATTATACTAATATTGGGAATTCCAAAAAATGAGAGTTAAAAGAATTGTCCTAATCAAGAAAAAGGAATCTTTGTGCACTGTTGGTGGGAATGCAAACTGGGGCAGCCACTGTGGAAAACAGTATGGAAGTTCCTCAAAATGTTAAAAATAGAGCTACCCTATGATCCAGTAATTGCACTACTGGGGGTTAACACACAAGAACATAAAAACATGAATTCAAAGGGTTATATATACACCCCTGTGTTTATGGCAGCATTATTTACAATGACCAAGATATGGAAGCAGCCCAAGGGATGACTGTGGTATAAAGATGTGGTGTATGTACAGTGGACTACTATTCAGATTTCAAGGGTGAAATCTTGCCATTTGCAACAACATGGATGGATCTAGAGAGTAAAATAAGTAGTCAGAGAAAGGAAATGCTGTATGATTTCACTCATCTGTGGAATTTAAGAAAAAAAAATGAACGAAGGGAGGAAAAAGAGAGAGAGAGAGACAAACCCCAAAACAGACTCTTAACTCCAGAGAACAAACTGATGGTTATCAGACGGGAGGTGGGTGGAGGTGATCTTGATGGGCACCAAGTGATATATGAAACTGCTGAATCACTCTATTGTACATCTGAAACTAATGTAACAGTATATGTTAACTACACTGGAACTAAATTTTTTGTTTTAATTTTTTATTTCTTTTCAGCGTAACAGTATTCATTGTTTTTTCACCACACCCAGTGCTCCATGCAATCTGTGCCCTCCCTAATACCCACCACCTGGTTCCTCCGACCTCCCATCCCCCGCCCCTTCAAAACCCTCAGGTTGTTTTTCAGAAAAAAATTGTCCTAACCATTCATTGACTGGCAATACTTCCATATAATGGATTTTATATGCATCAAGTTAAGTTGATTTAAGAATTATCATAATCTAATTTTAACTATACTAACTCACAAAATAGACAATAACTTTGCAAGAGGCTCACAGAGACACTTACTTGAGAATTGAAGACTACAGAGCCCATCAAGAAGAAAAATGGCAGAGTGACACATCTATTCCTAGCACTAACTTGTCATCAGCTGCACACAACTACTACCTAAAGAAGCTGCCAAAATCGGATTTATGAAGAGTATTTCACATATAGATTGACAGCCACCAACAGTAATGAAAATCTGCTCTAAGTATATGTTATATATAGTGCATATTGCTAATTTTCTCTTTACTTCTCTTATAATTTTTATTACAGTGTATGTTTTAGAATGACCATAAATGTCAATAAAGAAATGCATATATAAAGGGTACTTGTTCATTTTTTTTAAACTGATGAACTCTATGATCAAATAAAGTCCTGACCAATTAAGTCACAGATGGGGCATTCCAGCCATGATCTCGCTCTGTGGCCAAAACTGGCTTTTCAGTTGTCTACCTGAAATTTCTACATGGATAAATAACAAGTATTTATATGTCACATGACCACTACAGAGCTTTTGCATTCTGCACCGAAGCCCTCTTCCCCTGGTCTCCACAACCACTCTACCGAATGCACAAACATCTATCTTCTCTTATGACTTTCCTTTCTGCTTTCTTCTCTATGTTCGAGGTGACAGGAATATTTTTCTATCCCCCAGACTAAGCTCTTTTTGGTCTCCAGATGTTTACACTAGCTTTTCACTTTGTCTGGAACATTCATCTCCTAGATCTTTTCTTGGCTAATTACTCCTCATCCCTCAGGCCTCTGCTCCTAAATCAGTTCCTCAGAGTGGCCTTTCCTGATCACTTTATGTTACAGGCCCCCACTGGCTTCCCCACCTGCCAGTAGATTACGTACACCTAGAGCCTTCAAGGCCTACACAATCTGTGTCTACCCACATCCTCAGCCTCATCCCCATCATCCTCCCTTCAGTTGCTCTGCTTCTTTCTCACCGATTTCCTCTGAGTTCCGCCCGATTAGATGAAGAAAGCCATTAGGTGGTTTGCACTTGCTCTGTCCTATGTGGGAATGTTCTTCAAGATCTGTGAAAGGCTTATTTCTTCAGTTTATTCTGGCCCCTGCTCAAATTTCATCTCATCAGAGATACTTGCCTTAATCACCCTACCAAAAACGTATCCCTGGGGTGCCTGGGTGGCTCAGAGGGTTAAGCCTCTGCCTTTGGCTCAGGTCATGGCCTCCAGGTGCTGGGATCAAGCTCCGCATCAGGCTCTCTGCTCAGCGGGGAGCCTGCCCCCCCCCCACTCTGCCTACTTGCGATATCTCTCTGTCAAATAAATAAATAAAAAATCTTTAAAAATAAAAACAAAAACGCATCCCTTCCGTCTGCCTGTTTACTTCCTAGATAATTCTCATGGCACTTGTAAATATTTTAAATCAATCATTTGTTTGTCATTTATCCAATGCACTGGAATATAGAATCCAGTAGGATAGGGGCTTTGTGTTTTTCCCCACTGTAATTCTAGGCTGTTGAACAATGCCTGACCAATATTATCATAATTTATATACACTATTCCCTGCTGAGCTTCACTTGATGTTTCTCTGTAAAACAAGCTGTTAGGATCACTGTAGTAGAATCATTATCCTTGCTTTTTATAATTATATTTTAAGTTAATTTCTAAGAGTCAGATGTTTATACATATTATATATTGACACATATTGCTCAATTGATTCCTAGAAAGTCTAGAATGGTTTACATAACCACTGATCATGCCTCCTCTCATTTCTATACATTCATGCATACAAGTATTGTGAATCTTCTTAATATCTGTGATCTCAGAGGTGATTAAGAATGATTTATTACTTATTAGCATTTTATGGTTAATAAATTTGAAAAATTTGGGGACACCTGGGGGCTCAGTCGTTAAGCATCTGTCTTTGGCTCAGGTCATGATCCTAGGGTCCTGGGATCAAGCCTGGCATCGGGCTCCCTGCCCAGCGGGAAGCCTGCTTCTCCCTCTCCCACTCCCCCTGCTTGCGTTCTCTCTCTTGCTGTCTCTCTCTCTCTCTCTCTGTGTCAAATAAATAAATAAATAAATAAATCTTAAAAAAATTTTTTTAAATAAATAAAATAAATTTGAAAAAATTTTATATGATTTCTGGCATATGAATTGCCCTTTATATATTTTTCCACTTTAAAATTTTTATTCATTTTTGTTTATTGTTTTTTAATGATTTTTATAAACATTTATGCATTTTTTAATAAAGAAGTTTTCTATTTCACAAGTTCAGTTTTTCATTTTTTAAAATCCTTAGTTTAATATATTCTTCTATGATTTCTCTGAGTGTTTTTATTGTTAATGTTTTAACTTTTAATGTTTTTTCTCCATATTTAATTTATGCTGGTACATGTAACAGCAGTGGAATTCAAATTAGTTTTATTTTACATTTTAGAAATTATTATTATTATTTTTTAAGATTTTATTTATTTATTTGACAGAGATTACAAGTAGGCAGAGAGGCAGGCAGAGAGAGAGGAGGAAGCAGGCTCCCCACCCAGCAGAGAGCCCAATGTGGGGCTCAATCCCAGGATCCTGGGATCATGACCTGAGCGGAAGGCAGAGGCTTTAACACACTGAGCCACCCAGGCATCCCGATTTTAGAAATTATTGATCAGTTTTCTTCATTATATGTCAACATATGGTAATCATAATAGTAGTTAAGATTTCCTGTAAGATATCTATGGGCCAGTCATTTTGCTAAATATTTTACATACAATAGCTCAATTAATCTTCATAACAATCTTCAGGGTTATGATGAAGCCTATTTTTCTCAAAAGAGGGACAGAGAAAATGTCAAACATTGTAAGTTGACTGTGAAATCATCTCTCATTTATAACAGACAGGAGGCAGAGTCTTGAGTTTTTAACCTAGTTTTATGCTTCATATCAATAGTGCGATTTAATACGAGCAACATGTTATTAGAGTATCATCCTGCCTATTATTACTGTGGTTAAGTTGGGAGCATTCAAACCAGTGCCACTTTTTCTCAAGTTCCCTCAAACCTCTCTTCTCCCAAAATCTCCTGTCATGGAATCATAACCACAAGATGGGCAAAACCTGGTTCGACTTTCTATACTATTAGAAGAAGCAAAAAGAATATAAAGAATATGTTTCCCTGCACTAAAAACAAGACATCAAAATACTGAGAGTAGATGCTTAGAAAAAATATTCCAAAAGAAAACTGGAAAAGTCATATTATTATCTAACAAAATAGACCTTAATAAAAAAAATCATTTGGAAAAAGGATGACAAAAATAGAGTAAGAAGCTATAACCCTCATTAATATAAGCACATGCAACAACTCAACCTCAAAAAAAAAAGACAGAAATGAGGAATGATTTAGATAAATGAACAACAAAAGGATTTCTTTTATATAACCCTTTCAGGAAATGATAAAGCGATGAAAAATACACAATGAGAGCAAGATTCAAACAAAACAATGAAAAACTCAAGCTACTTGGTATATATGGAGAAATGTTATACCAAACAATAAAACATATGCTTTCTTTGAGCACATGTGAAATACTTCCAAGGTAGGTTATGTCATACCATAAAGTGATAGAAGTCTTAATCAATTTCAAAGAAACAATGTAATACAGACTATTATTTTCTAACATACAACAAAATTATTAATTAAAAGCAAAAGAAAAGCTAAGAATAGCTAAATAGCTAAAGAAATCCCATATTATCAGTAAATAAATAAAATAGTCATTGGATTAAAAGGAATAAACTGTGAGCTGCATAATCAATCCTACTTGACAAAATTCACAAGACACAGTTAAAGAAATGCTTAGAGGAAAAATTACAGTTTTAAACTATAATCAAGAGAATCATGAAATGTCTTTAAAACAACTACTGATTCAACCTAGGATACTAGAGAATAAGCAAAGGAGCAAAAAGAGAAATGAAAGAAAATAATGAAAATCGAGTCAGAAATCAATGAAAGAAACAAAAGAAGAGGGCATATTAACAAAACCAAATTCTGATCTTCCTCCAAAAAATTCTGTGGTTGGTCAGTAGTTCTTATAGAAGATTTCTACCAAATTTTAAGGAAAAATTCCAGTTTTTTTTAATTACCCAGAAAATAGAAAACAACAAAAATCTCTATAGCTTATTTTAAGAAGTTAGTGTTGCCTTGAATTGAAAACAGATGAATTTATTGGCTCATTTCAAATGTGATTAAATGTAAAAATCTTAAATATCAATTCTACAATTGTATTTTGAAAATGTATATATAATATGAAAGGATCTTCAACTTGAAATTTTTTTTTAAGATTTTATACATTTATTTGTGAGAGAGAAAGAGAAAGAGCATGAGTGGGCGGAGGGGCAGAAGGAGAAGCAGGCTCCCCGCTGAGCAGGGAGCCCCATGCAGGACTCCATCCCAGGACCTTGGGATCATGACTTGAGCTGAAGGAAGATGCTTAATCAAGTAAGCCATCCTAAAAATTCTTTAAAAAAAAAAATATTTATTTTATTTATTTTTTAGGTTATATTTATTTATTTGACAGAGAGAGAGAGAGAGAGAGAGCCTGTGTATAGCAGGCAGAGCAGCAGGCAGAGGGGAGGAAGAAGCAGGCTCCCTGATGAGCAGGGAGCCTGATGGAGGACTCAATCCTAGGACCCTGAAATCATGACCTGAGCAAAAGGCAGAAGCTTAATTCTCTGAGCCACCCAGGCACCCCAGATTTATTTTTTGAGAGAGAGAGAGAGAGCATGTGCATGTGAGTAGGCATGCAAGTAGGAGTGGGAGCAGAGAGAGAGACTCTTCAAGCAGACTCCCTGCTGAGCACAGAGCCCCATGCAGGGCTTGATCCCAGAACCCTGAGCTCATGACCTGAGTGGAAACCAAGAGTCAGACACTCAACTGACTGAGTCACACAAGCACCCCTCAACTTAAAAATTCTTTAAAGGTAATATACATTAACAGACTAAAGAAACCAAAGTACATTATCATCTTAATCAATGAAGAAAAAATATTCATGGAGTTCAGTATCTATTTACTATGAAAACACCTAGAAAGCAAGGAATAGATGAAAACTTCCTTAATTCGGTGAAGGTTAAATTTAAATACCAATCTTAGAACATTAGGCTTAAAGAAAGAATTTTTTATGTATTTTCTTTATGATAGGAATTAGACAAGGATTCCCATTATTGCTTAAATAGTATTGGAGGTCCTGGCCTACAATATAAAGATAAGGGGAAGAAAAGGCTGCAAAACGTAGTAGGAAATAGATGCAACTCTTGATACTTTCTACTGGTATCAATACCTATCAGTTTTAGGAAAACCAACACAATAAAAAAGATAAACTATTAGAATTAAGAGTTCATCAGTACCACTGATATTTACTTGATTCCTCTATGTCAGTGATAGTCCATGAGAAAACAGAAGAAATATGATTATCAGTCAATATAGCAATACATATATATATGTTTATGTGTGTGGATTCTAGGAACTAATCTAGGAGACATTTTATTGAACTCTAATACTTTATCTAGATGGGTTTTGTTTTTGTTTTAATGAGAGAGAAACTATGCTCGCACATAGGAAGACCTTACTATTTAAAAATCTGAATCATAATTAAAAGATCTCTATATTAGAAATCCCAGGTCAGAATGGCTTCATGTGGAAGTCTACTAAATATTTAAATGAGAAGTAACACTAAATTTGCATATTTTAGAAGACTCCATCCAAGAAATTCTATTAATGTCAACATAACGCAGTACAAAAACATGGTTAGGACACTATAAGAAATAAAAATTATAAGCTAATTTCATTCTCCAAAAGAGATACAAAAATCCTAAAAGAAAAAAAAATTAGTAAACCAAATTTAGTGCTATATGACCAGGTTAGTTTTATTCCACAGGGAAAAGTCTTATTCAACATTTTAAAATCAATATATACAAAAAACATATAATCATCACAAAAGTCACAGAAAAAATATGTGATAAATTAAACATACATTCATGATTCTAAAAATTATCAGAAAATGGAAGCTTATTTAACTTAAAACATACTTCAGGATGAATTACTGAAATTTCTCTGTGATTGTGATTTTTTTTTAAGACTTTATTTATTTATTTGACAGAGAGAGAGATCACAAGTAGGCAGAGGAGCAGGCAGAGAGAGAAGGGGAAGCAGGATCCCCGCTGAGCAGAGAGCCCGATGCGGGGCTCGATCCCAGAACCCCAAGATCATGACCTGAGCTGAAGGCAGAGGCTTAACCTACTGAGCCACCCAGGCACCCCTGTGGTTGTGATTTTTTTATCATTATTCCTATTCAATGTTACAGTAGAAACACTAGTCAGTTCCTTAACTGAAGGAAAAAAAAATACAATAATTGGAAGGAAGAAATAAGATCCATCAATATTCATAAAATAATAAATATGTACATAACAAATCCAAAATAACCTAAAGGTATTATTTTTAGAATTCAAAAAACATAACAAAGAGAAAATGAAAGTTTCAAAAGATGTTATTTATAATGGAATGAAAAAGTCAAATTAAGAATAAAAAGAAGTATAAGAACTCCACAAAAAAAAGCTATAAAATGAAAGGAGATCTATATAACTAGATAGCTATACCAGGTTTATGGGTCAGAAGACTTAATTTAAAATGATGCCAATTCTCTCTAAAGCAACGCATTGCTAAGCAAAATGCCAAGAAGACTTTTGTGAAAGTTGATAAGTTAATTCTAAAGTATATACGAAAATTCAAACTGCCCAACTTGAAGGAGAATAATAAATTGGAAGAACTTATTCCATAGTATAATTCTCAAATTTGGCTGCATATTATAGTCATCAGGGATATTTTCCAAAACCTGATGGTGATACTGTATCTTTCACACAATTAAATCCTTATCTTTAAGGAGAGATCCAGCATCGTTATTTTTTTATATTTTCCAGGTGTTTCATGTGCATCCAAATTTGAGAGCCACAACTTTTGCAGCATATTATCATACACAATATAAATTATGTATTATTCCAAACGTGCATTAATTAAGATAGGGTGAAACTATTGTAAGGATAACAATTAGTCGAATGGGACAGAATAAAAGCTGTGGAAAGAGACCCACCCACGCATGAATGGACACTGTTTATGACTAATATAACACAATAAGGCAGTGGGAAAAAAGCAGTTTTTCAATTAAAGTCACTGCACCAATTGGCTCTATAGAAGAAAAAAATAAACAGTGATCTCAATCTCAAATCATATACAAAAAATATCAATTCTAGTAGACTGCAGATCTAAAAGAGGGAGTAAATAAATGGGATAGATGCTAAGAGAACATCTTCATGAACTTAAGGTAAAGAAAATCTTCTTTGACAACATACAAAAAGGAAAATAATTATTAACTGACTACACTAACACTAAAATTAAAAACTTCCATTCATCAAAAGCTGCCATTTAAAAAATAAAATGTCAATTTATAGACTAAGAGAGGATATTTGCAACACAAGTTGATGACGAAAGTTCAGGACCCACTATATGTATATACATAGATACATATGTAAGTGTGTGTGTATAATCAATAAAAAGAAGTTACAAAATCTAATAAATAGATGAGCAAGAGACATGAAAAATGTTTTCATAAAATAGCATTTCTGGGGGCACCTGGCTATGTCAGAGGAGCGTGCAACATTTGATCTCAGATTTGTGAGTTTGAGCCCCACGTTGGGTGCGGAGATTACATAAAAATAAAATCCTTAAAAAAATAAAATAGTATTTCCAAAAGGCCAATAAACATATGAAAATGTGACCAATCTCATTAGTCACTGGGGAGATTCAAACTCAAACCATGAGCCACCATTATATTCTAACCAGAATAACTGCAATCACGAAGACTGATAACATCAGGTGTATTGCCAAAGACACAGATTACTTGGGACTCCCAAACACATGCTGCTAGTGGGAATGCAGATTAATATAACTACTTTGAAAACCTGTTTTACGTTATCTATCAAGGCTGAACATACACATACCATACGACATGGCAATTCCACTTACGTATATACCAAGTAAATGCACAGACATGTGAACACACATGTGTAGACATGTGAACACACTTGTACAAGAATGTTCATGACAACGTTACTGGTAACAGCTCCAAACTGGAATTAGTCCAAATGCCCATGAGCAATAGAATGGATATATAAATTGTGGTATAGTTAATGAAGAGAATATTATACACATTGAAATGAATAAGTTATATAGAATATCATGGACGGATTTTACAAAGATAATGTTGAATATATATGCCAACCAAAAAAGAACACATACTATAATTTTTTCATTTATGTAAAGTTCATAAATGGACAAAAGTGAGGATAATGGTTACCTTTGGGGAGGATGGTAGATAATTATTGAGAAAGGGCACAAACTGGGGCTTTTAGAATATTTGCAATTTTCTATTTCTTGACTTGAGTGTTGGCTCTATAAATGTGTTTACTTTGTGAAAACTCATCAAACTGTACATTCTTTTCTCTTTCTTTCTTATTTATTTATTTATTTGACAGAGAGAGAGAGAGAGAGAGCGCGCGCACGAGGGCACAAGCAGGCAGAGCAGCAGGCAGACCAGCACACAGAGGGAGAGGGAGAAGCAGGCTCTCTGCTGAGCAAGGAGCCTGACACGGGGCTCATCCCAGGACCCTGGCATCATGAGCTGAGCTGAAGGCAGTTGCTTAACCAACTGAGCCACCCAGGCACCCCTGTACATTCTTTTCTCTTAATTGAAGTATAATACAGTAGTAAAACATTTAAGAATGATGATAGTCAGAACACATGGAGAAATAAGCTATCTTCTTTTATGAGTTAATATAAAAATGTCAAATTTTCTCAAGTTAATCTATAAACTCAATACAACCTGATGAAAATTCTAGTAGAATTTCTTCAGTAACAAAACTAATTTCTTTGAAAACACAATTACACGTCTATGAATAGCTAAGTCAACTTAGCAAAAAGGAGTAAAATCAAGGGTCTGGTCTATACATGAAATATATTACAACACTTAGCCTGGAACCATTGTTACACACAGGGTGATTTGAGAACAACTAAAAAAAAAAGGCGAGTGGAGTACAAGAAGTATTTCAGAGACAGACTAATCCAGATGTGAGCCCATAATATGATTTAAAGTAGCAACACAAATCAATTGGGAAAGATGACTAGCTTAGTAAATGGTACTGGGAAATCAGGTTTATTATATGGAAAAATTTAAAATTGGATTGCTCTACAATGTATCACAAAGTGTCTTCCAAGTGGATTAAAAACTAAATGAGAAATATAAAACTGTAAAATTGATATAAAATAATAAAGAAAAATATCTTTGTAACTTCTCATGCAAAGCTTCAAAAGCACAAACCATGAGACAAAAAAAAAAAAAAAAATGATTTGGGGCCGGCTTAGGAACAAAGATACATTTCATAATATGGTCTGATTACACATAACCAATTTACAACAATGAATTCAACAAAACCCTATGTCAGGCTGATGATGACAGCAGGTGAGTGTGTGTATGTGTGTATGAGCTAGATCTGACATTTGTCAATCTTTATTTCATAATATAATATCTAAAACACTATTTTGTCTATGAATGGGACAGATTTGCCTACCAACAGTTATTTAACTTAATTTCCCAGTAGTTTTTTTTAATCTAATTCTACCACTCTTGTGACTAGAAATATATATTTTCCTAGAAAATAACTCTTTGTCTTACATGTTTTCAAATTCACTCCTTAAAGATTCTAGGGTATATTCCGTAGGATTTAACATTCTTTTACTGAATTAACACAGTAAGTCACCTCAAAACACACTAACTTATTATTCAAGAATCTTAGCAGAACCCTAACTTTTCAACATAGATTCTTACAAATCATCTTTGATTAGCAGATATTAATTTCTATGCCTTCAAATCAGAATGTCATTATTTAAGGAATTAGAGGAGATAGGCCACTACAGAAAAAGTGAGCGAAATCTTGGCATAAGCAACACTGCAAAGTGGTTAAGAGTTTGGTTAGTTTTTCTTTCTAAACACTGTGTTTTTAACAGCTGTTTTATTAAAAAAAAAACCACTAAATTTTATTTTGCATATTCTAGAGATATAAACATGCATAGTAACTCTTCACTCCTGGAGTATAACCCATTTCAAAGAAGAGACATGTTGGACTGTTAAGAGGCCTACAAAAAAGCTCAAAAATCTTCACTTAATTCCTTTTCCCTTACCTACCCCAGAGTCCTATCTAGTTTCTTCTCTCTAGCACTCTGGGATTGTAACCACCTGTCCGTTAATTACTTTCTCTCTTTTGTGATTACCTTTCTTTCAACAGAACTCACATATTTTCCATTAAAATTTCCCCTTCCAGTTCCCAAGAGTGCATACCTTATCAGCAGTTTCTAGCAGCCAAGGGAGAAGAGGGTGCTTACCTTCAAAATAGATGCCTGACTGGACTTCTAGGACCCTAGGAAGGGTCCTGAGGTCAAGGGAGTGGACGAACTCTTCCAGCGACAATGCCATGGCTTGGGTCTTGCGCGGTCCAAGCACTTACAGAAGCTCCTGCCTTCTGGGCACCACTTGTTTGCAGCTGTTGTCCCTGTTGATCATTCCTCCTTCGGCAGGCGAGGATGTCACACTAGAGTCCCACTAGGGTGGAGTAGCTCTATGTGGGGAGGACTGTGAGGAGGGAAGGAGGAGGCAGGGGACAAAAGGTGTGACAGCTCTTTTTGTTCTCATTGTGGCTTCATTTCCTTCTGACACTGAAGCAGAACAGGATGGGGGGGGGGCGGTGAGCATGTCTGAACAGACAATGCCAAAAAAAACCAAGAGTTGGTAAGTAGCTCACTCTGTCTGTTGCCAGCCCAGGTGCGCCTCTACAACACTGGCAAGACTGTTGGGAGTTAGGGCTGCATGTGGCTTTTTGAACCAGAAAAGAACAGGAATGCAGGACTAGAGTCTAATCTTAACATGGCACCATGTTAATTCTTTATGTCTTTAGCTCATTTTTAAAGTTTGGCTTTGTGCCTTATTTGCATACTCTCAGTGCTTTCACATTAAATTTGGTTACAAAAGTGCTCTGTGTCAGCTCTTTTGAGAAATCTGATATTCTGAAGAGAGAGGATCGAAACCACTTTTTATTGTTCCACATTAAAAATTTTGCTGAATCTTAAAGGAGGGTAGGGGAGGGGCACAATATGCAAAATGATACAGTAAGTTAATCCAGTAGGTTAATACGAATTTTCTAATCACTACAGAATAGTGAAAGTATCTAAATCTGTTGTAAGGAAACTGGGTTTCCTGGGTTTAACTCTCTTTAGATATATAGGTGACTTCAGCCTTATTGTCTCTGTTCCTCATTTGGCTCAATTATTAAATGAAAAAAAAAAAAAAGTAGAAGGAGTCAATGAATCAAGCAATTTCTCCCCAGACTAAAATTCTGCATTTCGGATTTTGTTGTCCAAATAGTAGGGAGAGGGAAATGTCCAAAGTCAAAGAAGCAAGAGAACCCTTGTTGAAACAGATCCCTTAAAAATTCTCCCTCTTCAGGGGTGCCTGGGTGGCTCACTGGGTTAAAGCCTCTGCCTTTGGCTCAGGTTGTGATCTCTGGGATAGAGCCCCACATGGGGCTTTCTGCTTATCAGGGAGCCTGCTTCCTCCTCTCTCTCTGCCTGCCTCTCTGCCTACTTGTGATCTCTGTCTGTCAAATAAATAAACAAAATCTTAAAAAAAAAAAAATTCCCCCTCTCTATTCTTTGTATTTAGCACAAACAATGTTTTATACCTAGTTTATACAACTCAAGTTGATATTTTCTTTCTTTTTTTTTTTAAGATTTTATTTATTTATTTGTCAGAGAAAGAGAGCGAGCACAAGCAGGGGGAACTGCAGGCAGAGGAAGAAGCAGGCTTCCTGCTGAGCAAGGAGCCCCCATGCAGGACTAGATCCTCATGACCTGAGCTAAAGGCAGCCGCTTAACCAACTGAGCCACTCAGGCGTCCCTCAAGTTGATGTTTTCTAAGTCTCTTTAAGCATAAATAAAGGAAGACTAGTTAGTATAGATACAGGTGAAAGATACTAAGAAGCTGCACATTCTCCTTATAAACTGGGGACTCACGGCTCTCTGTTGGGAAACTGTTATAGCTTCAGGCTGCAGAGTATAGCTAGACAGAGGGGGTCAGGGCTCACCCCAGCTCCACCATTCCCTTCACATAAATGACCAAGCAATAAAAACATAACCTTATTGTGATATAGAGCTTACAAAACTCTTTCAGCTCAAATCATATTTGACATTTGCAATAATCTGCTTGGCTTCATTTCTCTTTTTACAAAACTAGAATTTATGGGGTCCTAGTCATAGTTTTTCACTAGTAGCTTCTACTTCCTCACTTGGAACTATTTTGCCCCAAAAATCTCCCAAACTTGATCACTCTGCCTCCTGCACACCCAAGCTCAGGCTCTTCAATTGGCTGCAAATACTGTTTACAGCCTAATAGCATATCTCACATTGCAGATCATATAAAAAAGGCTGCTGTGGATGGCTCCTTAAAAATCATACATCTTTTAGAACTGGTGCCACAACCAATTTCATTTCATACTTACTCCAAGCTAGATTTTACTTGCTTTTTTTGTTTGTTTTTATTTTTGTTTTTTAATTTTCCCAAATCAACTTTCTATCCTACTAGCCAATAAAGCCTTTTTGAAACATCACCTGTATCTTAGTTATCTATGCTATTCCTGCTTCTGTTCTTTCAACAGATAACCCTTGGTTTCCGCGATAATCTGATTCTCTTATATTACCAATCTTAGTTAATGACACTACCATTCTACCAGTTTCCCAAGCCAGAAGGCTGCATCATGGGAGAAGCCATTTCTGGCCTCTGAATCCCTCAATTCCTCACTGTCACTCATTCTGTTCTTGTTCTGTATCTCCACGGTTACTACTTTAGTCTAGATAGAAATCACTTCTGACACCGTAGGCAAGGAATTCGTGACATGAACAGCCAAGACAAAACTGACAAATAAAAATTTTGAGACGGTACCTGAATCTAAAGTGGATGACTACAGTTGAACAACTGAAACAGGAAATTACAAGTGCAATAATAATGATATTAATGAGAGCTCAGAAACAAACCAGAGTACAATGATTTCCTATATGAAAAAGGTGAAATTCCAACGCAGTAGAGAAAAATGTTTTATTCAACAAATAGTTGTTAAATATCTTTTAAATAAGTTAGTTCCCTAACATTCCATGCACCAAAATTAAATTTAGAAAAATTTAAAAGTTAAGCTTAAATAAAAGTAAAACAAAGGAGAAAGTAGAAAAATGTCTGAAGAAAGTAAGGGAAGAAATTTTTAAAGAATTTAATGCAAGGAAAAGACTAATAGATTTGATGACAGACGTAGGAAATATGTCTATAAATAAACACACACACACACACTTCAAACTAAGAATCGATGTCTGGGATGCATAAAGAGCACATATAAAGTGATATGCAAATAAAAAATATTCTAGGACTTCTGCTTCTGGCTATGAGCTTGTATCTGACCAACCCTCCAACCAACAGCAACGAGAATAGTGAATGGTTTTTTGACACTCTTGTTTTAAGGAATAGGAGAGCTATCAGAGCAGTTGGGACTTGAGATGCCAAAACCAGAAAAACAGGGAAACACAATGAGAGGAACCCAACCTCCCACCCCTTTTTTCCCCTCAAGGTATTTGTGGATTAATATTTGGCATCAAAAGAAAAGCTGAGAAGCAGAGCATACGTGATGGTTAAGGGGGACGGAAGCCGAGTTGAATTGCTAGCAGTTTCAGATAGCTAAGGAGATAAAAATTGGAATTTGGGGCTAGCAAGGCATCTAGGGAAACAGAAATGAGTTGTTTAGCACCATTTTCCCCCTTCAGGGTTTTGTGCATTCAAAACCAGCATAGAGTTGATTGTATGACACTGGTTAGAAAGTGATCTGTAAAAAGCTGACAAAACCAAGCAGCACTTTCTGGGGTCTCATTGGCGGGAAAACACACCCTGCTAAGGGGGAGGAAGGAGCTCTGGTAAATACCCTGTGTTTTTGGCGGGGGCCCCTGAAGCCTAGTCCCTAAAAGAATGGGTTGACTATAAATAGGCCTTACAATATTGACGCCCAGATCAAAGTTACCTCAACCCCTGATTGGATTAAAGTGATCTGCCCCATTTGAGATGCCAGACAAAAGCAAACACCCTGTCACTGGGGAAAAGCAGCCAGAACTTCTATAATATTTTAAACACAATGTCTAGCATTTAATAATTTAAAAAGCTCAGATATGGAGTTATGAAGCATGCAATTTAAAATAATTTTGATTAACATGTTGGAAACTAGAAGACGAGGAGAATTTCAGTAGAGAAACGCCACCTATTAAAAGTACCAAATTAAATTCTAGAGTTGAAAAATAACAACTGAAATTAAGACTTCTGGACATATGGTAAGAGAAGGTTGGTAAGTGGACCAAGGAAAGAAGAAAATATTCTCTATTAAAGAGAGATAAAAATAATTCAACATATAAGAATAGAAGAGACATTGTAGCCACAGTGAAAAGGTCTTATGTGGACCTGGCCTCCTCACATGAAGGGAGAGACGGCATAGAGGGAGAAGCAATATTTCAAGAGATAATGGCTAAAGGTTCTCCAACACGGTTCTGGGTATAGCCCTGCGGTGGGGGTTCCCGGGGAACCACCTCTTGCTACAACAGTGTGGGGGGGGGGGGTCGGGGAACAAACCCGAGGCCACCCCTTCCGGCAGCCTTGGACCGCCCTCCAACCTCTTTTCCAGTCTCAACCCTCAGAGCAGTCGTCGCAGCCATCCTCTGCCTCCAGGACCAGCCAACACTGATGTTTTGTTTTCTTTTGTTGTTGTGCACTTAGCTCCTCACTGCCGTCAACCATGAGCCCCAGATTCACGGGAATTATTCCAGCGACAACACGCATCTGCGGGGCTCCTACACCTGCCTCTCTCTGGGCCTCTGTTTGCCTCGTGACGAAGTGGCTCTGGAGGTCTCCCGCCACGTCCTCTGGCGTCGCTGAGGAGAAGCGGGAGGCCTCCGAGCTCTCCCAAATGCAAAACCAGCTCGGAAACCGCGCCCTCTTCCCGGGCCTGCACACGCCGCCCCAAGACGAGTGGTAAAACCCAGGACGCCCCGCGGTCGTCACGGTCCTGGACAAGAACCTGCCCCAAGGCGCGGGGGTCTGCAGGCCCTGGGTTCCCCCCAGGCAGCCAGACCCCACCTCTGACTCCCTAACGAGCCGCTTCCCGGATGAGAGGCGAAAAGCATGGGGAAGGAGGCGGCCACCCAACTCTCCTCTGCAGGCTGGCCAGGGCAGCTGGAAAGGCTCAAGGTCAAGCAGGAATTAGGAGCCCCCAGAGCCCAGCGGGCCTTGAGGGGTGCCTCTGGCGTTCCCAGGGTGTTAGGGCTTCTGCCTGAGCCTCTCCCTTCGGCCCCTGGGCAGCTTTTTAATGACCTGGAGCACTTTCCCTAGCCAGGGGTCTCCCTAGCCAGGGGTCTCCCTAGTCAGGGACCTCCCTAGCCAGGGACCAAATGGAAACAAGGCAGCTTTTTGCAGGGGGGCGGGGGGGGAAGTGCACAAGTGGACCAGTGCAATTCAAACCTGTGTCTTCAAAGGTCAATTGCACTCAATAGCTGAGAGAACAACCATGTATTTAATTCTTAAAACCCGTATATTGCTGAGGATGTGGTATATTCGCCTGTACTACAAACTGATGTGATCTATTTTGAAATCAATTTGATCTAGTAATTTTACATTGAAATGTAATCAGATAAAGATTATACACACAAAGATTTATTTATACCATTCATTGAAGCATTTATTACTTTTAATGGCAAAAAAAAAGGGAAAAAACTAAAGTACAAGAATAGAGGTTATTTACATAAGTTATTCACATGATTATATACTACGCTGCCACTAAAAAGCATGTTTTCAAAGAAAATTGTTGACGTGAGAAATTTGCCAGCAACATAATGTGAAAAATTGAGGATAAAGGATAAGCAGCATAGAAAACAAAGTCTAGAATAGGTACTAAATTTTATATTTTTAATATGCTTGTGTGGTTTTATTTTTTAAAATATTAAAAAGATTAAGAGTCAATGAAATAGTTTTCTTTTGAATAAATAAAGATTACTTTTTTAATTTTGTAATTTCTAACACCTTCATTTCATTGTTTTCACCTAAGCTACCTATTACTCTATCCCTCTTTATTACATTTAGTGGACATTTTTATTCTTTATCTTACCTTTATACTCATGACCATGCTCTTTACATTGAAATGTTCTCTTTACTTGGATTCCCTCAGTTTTCATCCTATTTTTCTACTTGCCCCATCTAGGTCAAATTTGCAGTTTCCCCTTTCTCTGCTTTTTAAATATTGTGTTCTTGCTCACATTTACTTGGGATATTCAACTGCAATTTCTATCTTAAATGCAATGTATAAGGTAATATGAAGCACCAAAAGGGCCAAGTTTAAAAAACAAATTTTCTTGGACAAAGGGTCTTATGGAGAACAGGCTGTCCCATCTCTTGTTGTTGTTGTCAGGAAAAAATATAAGGCCAATGGTCCTGGTTTAAAAAATTTTCAAAAAAATAAAAATGGGGGTACCTGGGTGGCTCAGTGGGTTAAAGCCTCTGCCTTCGGCTCCGGTCATGATCCCAGGGTCCTGGGATCAAAACCTGCATTGGGCTTTCTGCTCAGTGGGGAGCCTGCTTCGCCCTCTCTCTCTGCCTGCCTGTCTGCCGACTTGTGATCTCTGTCTGTCAAACAAATAAATACAATCTTTAAAATATAAATATAAGGGAAAAAACCAAAACTGATGTTTTTCTTGTGAATTCACCTTTTATGTGTCAGCAACTAATTCTCATTTCTAAAACTGATGGCCAAGTTAATATTTTTATGTGAAATTGCTTGATCCTTTTACTAAAAATTTGCGACTTGTTCTCAGAAAAAGGAAATGATAACCGAAAATCAATCAATTAAAGGGCTGTCCATTATGACCTCCAGCCTGTACCAGAAGAGTGATGGCTTCTAAGTCTTTGTCTCTGGCCCTAATTCTTAACTGAGATCCAGACCTGTATAAGACCTTCTGGATATTTTTCAAATTTTATATTCAACATGCACAAAATTGAATGGTTCATTTTTGCTGCTTTCCCCACTCCCCCTCCAATCTCCTATACTCTCTGTCTCAGGAAATAGTAACAGCCTCCATCCAATTTGGAAGTCAGAATCCTGGGTCTTTTAATGACATTTTCCTCTCTGTCATACCCTATATCAAACAATCGGGAGGAAATCCAGGTCTATTGCTAGGATATTTTTCAACTCTCGTACCTCTCCCCAAGGCCACTGGCACCTATGGAATGAAGGCCACCACCATCTCTTGCCTACATGAGGGTAAAAGTTCTTAGTTCTTAAAACTTCCTTCCTCACTGTGAAGTCCGTTTGACCTTTCTAAAGTATTAATCTGACCAAATTCCTCCCTTCATTAAAACACTTCTTTGAAATGAACGTAACATTTTTTTTTGTCAACTATACCTCAAACAACAAAACTTTCGCAGTTTATTCTTCAGCGGTTATTATCTGGAGACTCTGTTGCAATGAATAGATTGCAAGTGACAGGAGCTCAACTCAAACAGTGTGTGCCACACAACTTGTGGCCACAACCTGTATGAGACATTTGGTCCTTTCATTTAGGAAAAGTTGGAATAAATACTTGTGGCTGAAAGCTTTTGTTCTCAGGTAAGCATCACCAGTGTTTGAGGGCATCTCTCTCAGAAAGATGCATTTCACATTATTCCAGTAACTCAAACATGCTTGGAAATTTCCTGTAGAGAAAAATCTCTGTTCAAACACTGAGCTTGCCCCTCAACGATTTTACCAAAGAACAGAGATGGCCTTGCCCATTAGCCAACCTAAAAGGAAACGATAGAGTTATAGTTAGTCATCATCCCATCATTGCCAATCATATCTGTCCTAAGAGAAGTAATGTTGGAGAAAAACAAAGAAAAACAAAGAAAAGCTAAAAACAAGTTTTGCTCAAGATGTTCATTCCTTTGTTAAACACTCAGTACCTATTTTCCTAAAAAGTAAGTGCAACTAGCTGAACACAAAAAACAAATAAGAAAACAAAAACTCACTACATAAGCTACAAAACAGGGGTTTAAAACCACTATTTGGGGGCGCCTGGATGGCTCAGTGGGTTAAGCCTCTGTCTTTGGCTCAAGTCATGACCTCGGGGTCCTGGGATCGAGCCCCGCGTTGGGCTCTCTACTCAGCTGGGAACCTGCTTCCCCCTCTCTCTCTCTGCCTGCCTCTCTGCCTACTTGTGATCTCTGTCTATAAATAAAAAAAATAAAAAAAAAATCTTAAAAAAAAAGTTAAAACCAATATTTGAATATTTGAATATTATGAGATAATACTTTTTGAGAGGAGACTAAACTTAGAGATGGATCATTTTGACTGGTATCTAAGTCTCTTAATTTTCTAAAACATTCTCGTCATAGTTTATTTCTGAAATAATCAACAAGTAAGCCTTTCCTAGAAAAAAGGAATTGCTCCCTAATGTGGAAATTATTGTTTCAAGTCACTGATGTGTTGAGAACCAATTCTAACTACAGGATAAACTGATTCTGGGCGATCAGACAACATCATCAGAGCATCAGGTTCAGATTTCTTATGCATGGGTTGCATTTCAGGGAGGTCATGCTGCCTTGGCAACACCTGGCAACTCAAGACTTATATCGCTATTGATCCAAGTGCAACGGAAAGAGTACTCCTCTCTCCTACTTACACCAGGAAAAATCCCAGGATAAGCTGAGATTGATTCACATTGGGTTACATGTTCATCTTTCAACCAGTCTTTGTGACTGAGGAAATGAAATATGCTAGTTGCCCAAGTCAAATTCATATATTTTTTATTAGGTTGTTGTCCCTGCTAAGTCACCATAATAGAGTTGGGAGAGGACAGGTCTCAAAGGAAGGTCAGCATGCTATTACCAACAAAAGGAGAAATTGGTGTTTGATGGGCAAATTCATAGTATACTTACCATAAGCGTTCCCGGTGCTATATATGGCTTCCTATTTGCAGTACTTTGATCACCTCGTTCTTCCATCTCCAACTGGAGATAGAATTACATACATTCTTAATTTATAATTTAGTGTAATTTCTAATTAAATTAAATTAAAATAATTCATATTTATAAATTAAGTATGTACATAATTTATAAATATGAATTATTTTAATAATCCAGAAAGTATTTTAATAGTCCAGAAAGAAAATTGAAACGTGCTATTAAACTATTTAATTATCTTGTCAAAATCCACATAGGCATATCTTTAAAAGGATTGCTAAATCAAAACTTCTCCCTTCTCCAGTTACTCTGTGTATATATCTCACAACCTGTGAGTGTGTGCCTTCCTCAGGGCCTCATTTTCTAAGCACCAGCTTCTACCATGCTAATTCACCTTTTGAATGAAGCTCCATGCAGGGCTCACATTTCTTCCCAGGTAGGTTCACCATGGTGGTTACCCTTTTTTCAACCCTAATGCTTAATTGTTTTTTTCCACAAACATTTGTTGAACCTTCTCCTGCATCTGTCATTATTAAAGGCACTGAGAAAATAAATAGCCCTTAAATAAGATTACATTTTAGGACACCGTGCACACAGCTTAAGAATCGTAATCTAATGTACAAAGTTCTCCATAGAGATGAACAGGCTACTCTATGAGAACACACAGGAGGGACACTCAACCCTGGGACTTGAGAGTTAAGAATGGTTTCTCCTAGGGACAGTGTTCCTGAGCTAATTTTAAAATATAAGTGGTGGTGAGCTAACTAAACCTGCTCACCTTGTAAAAGCTTTACTCAAATGGATGCACATTTTCCATGGGATTCTGCCTATTACCATATAGTACAGAGCAAGAGCACAGGTTGAAACAGGAATGTTGCAAAGAAGAATGACCTGGATATTAGCATCATGTGACTCCTGCACGGACATTGCCCTTGCTGTAGAACTCAACCCCTTTCTTCAAAACCATAATGACTTATCAAAAATAAAACCCCTTCACTCATGAAATATATTCCACTTTCTCTCTCCAAATGGTGAAGTTTCTGTGATGATATAACTCTACCATTTTCTCCTGACGTTTATATGGCATTATTTAACAACTCCAATATGCCTGTAGAAAAGATATTCCCACTTCACCAGGTCTTTTCTCCTTCTCATATATTTGTTATATCTGAAAGATAATCAGGGATGTCATTTACATATAAGTGTGATAACATACTAGAGTCTCTGAGGAACAATTCAGTCCTAAGCATTCAAAAAAATAAATTTTAAAAGATTCACAATAATTTCTCGTTACAAATTAAATGTTAAGTTCTGACCTCTTTAAAGGATCAGGGCTTTCTTTTCAGACCTAAAGATTTTAAAATACATTAAATATAAATGATATTATAAAATACAATCTAGAGAAAAATAAAATACTGAAATGTATGTTAAATATAAATTATTTGGTTTGGCAAAGGTTATGTATCTCTCTTTTTTTTTTAAATTTCTTTTCAGCGTAACAGTATTCATTGTTGGTTTATGTATTTCTTTAACCCAAGTCAGTTTCATGAGCAATAGACTTTCTGTTTTAACTGTCATATACACACACACACACACACACACACACACACACACAGACAAATACATATACACACACACACACATACAAGTACACACACATATATATATATATATGAAATTGTTCTTTGTAAACTTTTTTTCACTTGTTACCACCAGACTGAGTAAGGTACCAGGTGACTAAAACTCTGGAGTATCAATAACAGATTATAGGGAGAGTGATAGAGACAGTAACAAAAATAAACAAACATACAAATATAAAATAATGACCAATGACTCTATATATGCTGAAGACAGAATGGTGCATGTTGCGGCTTGGTAGGATTCCTACTTCCTAAAGTATTTTAATAACTGAATTAAGTATTTTGCTCACATGGCAGATAAGCAATATATGGTTGAGATCATTATGTTTCTCAAAGTCCCCCTATTTTACAAACTAAGTAGTAATACATAATTTAACTGAGATCATTTTCAAAGTTGGAAAAGTCATATATCTAGTGACATGATAACCTGAGTCAGGAACTACTTATGGAAAAAAAAACAATTTGTTGAGAAACTGTTTAATTATCTTCCCTCAACCCCAAGTAAAAATCTCAAAGAAAGAGATTAAAGAATAGCAATGTGAGGGATTTACAGATTCACTTTATATAAAAAGAATGATTTTAGATTTCATTACTTTCCAGTACATCCAATTTATTTCCCTTCCTTCCTTCCTTCCCTTCTTTCCTTTCTCCCTTTCTTTTCTTTCTTGCTCTTTCTTTCTTTCTCTGTTTCTTTCTTTTTCTAAACATGAAATAGCTAAGAATAAATGGAATAAAAGTCTTATCTTATCTCCACCTCCTTCAGGTGGTTATGTTATACATTTATACACAAGTACATGATACGGTTATGTAATCACTGTGTATATAATATGCATATCATGCATAATAATACAGCTGGAGTCTTTTGTCAAAGTCTGGATTCTGTCCCAGAATTCCTGGGCAATTATCACTTTTATAAGTTCTTTATCACCTAGCAGTGAGATGTCTAATTATCTTTTCTAAGATACAGAAGAGAGACCCAAGAATACATATGAGTATTAAATTCCAAGTTAGTAATTATGTTTTGCTGTTGGAAGTATTTAAATACATGTTAACATATGAATATGTATGGGAAATGAAAATTCTAAAATAATCCAAAACAATACTAGAATGAATAAGTACTTCAGGGCCTATTCCTGCATTGGAATACTCTGCAGAGTGAAAAACAAATTATATACAAATGTACACACAAACATGAGTGCATTTCAAACACAAGAATAAAAGAAGTCACCAAATAATACATATATAATTACATTTAATACAAATGTGTATTTCAATTAATACATAGTATGAGAAGCAAAGAAATAAGAGACACAAAAATCAGGATACTACAAATATTGTAGAGAAGAAAGAAAGAGATGTGTTCAAGGAACTCAGAGGTAGTGGTAATGGTCTACTCCTTAGGCTGACCAGGTGTTTGTTATTATTAATATTATTTTTATTTTAATTTATTAAACATCAAATGAGTACATATGTTTATGCACTTTGTTATGTACTTAAAATTATAAAGCTGAAATAGCCAAAGCAATGTACTCATTCATTCATTTACCTGATAGAGATCTATTGTTCTTGTGCCATATGCCAGGCACTGAACTTGTTGTTAGAGATTCTGCTAATCCCAAACAGGTCATGATCTCTTTACTCAAGGAGCTGATAGACTAATGTTTGATTGTTTGCAAGCAATAGACAATCTGATATTTTCTCAAAAAATATCATGAGTTTAATATCCATGGACAAAGCTTATCTGTACTACCTCACTTTCCTTTGGTTGCCTTTCTCAAATCCTGAAGCATGGACTTAGCTTAACAGGGTTGAAAAGCTATGGAAGTCACCTTAGTATTCCAATTTTCCATATCATCTTAGACTCGGAATCCCTTATGTCCAGGACTAGTTTGAGAAGTTCTCACTAGAAACCGGAACCCTTCTTTGAGAAAACTTTGAACTCTAGACTATGACTTGCTTGCATGGTCCAAGTTGAATTATTAATAGACATAATATATAACTGAAAAATATTTAAAAGCTCTAAGCAAATGCAAAAAAGAAAAGCTATGATCTTCCTGAAATTATGAAATATGTCATATGTCTTCTGGTACTCCAGAGCAGAAACTTTCACAAAAAAATAATTTTTTCACCTCACAAAGTCCAATCCATGTAGTATGGAAGTTAAGGCCTCCAGGACCTGCCCTGAAGTTACCTCCTTTCCAGTGCTTCTGCTATGAAACCCATTGTTTAAACGATGTGAACCTCATTCTTTAGGAATGTGTCCCTTAAATAATGGGGAAAGATGACTCTTGAAGGTGTTTCTTAGCAGTCTGATTGGGTGACGCGTCCAGCCCTGATTTTTGCACAACGTCAGTGGCCACAGAACTGCAGGGCTCTTTCTGGCCAGGTCAGATCACAGCCCCATGTTGACACTCGATATCAAACAGCTGGATGGGCAGTGAAGTAAGAACTGATTCCTCAGAGTAAGGCAAACAGTTCCTGGGTGTGGAAAAAAGTGTCTCCTCCATTCATCATTTAAGTTCCCACTAGAATTCTTTTACCTCCCTGAAGCCTTTTTTGATCTTTAAAGTATTTTCAAAAATCTCTGTTCTTTCATAGAAGTTTCAGTAACCGACCATTTCTTACTACCTGGCCTTTTGTATGCTTTTTCTCTGTTTCTGGATTTAAAATTCTAAAGGGAAAGCTCTGTGTCTAATTCAGCTGCATGCACTTCATAGCTCCAAGCACTGTGCTAAGAATATTTCCCAAAAGAATGAATGAATGGCTTTTCCGTATTTGTTGTATTTAATGGAATAATGTGAAGCTGATCCAGGTCAAGCTCTGCCTCCACCCTCCTCTTCTTTTCCTCAAGATAACAGAGTAAAGTCCTGACCAGACCTCAACACGGGCCAATGCTAAGGCATTTGCCTCACCGAGAGACTTCTCTGTTGAAGTAGGACTATAAATTTAGGTTTTTAATCCCCAAAGCACTATTTACTCTGCATTTGAAGTAAATATTGACCACATAAAGACGCTAAATATTTTCCTCCTGAGTAAGATTTTATAGCCCATACCTTGGAATTCAGTCACATGTGCTATATTCCTAGACTACTGCTATTGAATTGGTAATGACAATCAAGGACTGTGTTATTTCCTCGGACTTAATCTAGAGGAAATATTGCTCTCAAACTCCTTCCTGAAGAGTACAGAGAAATGGTAGATGCTAAGTCTTATACTGCTATTCCTATAAAGGCCTATCTGTGAAGATACTATGAAAAATGTATATTCCCTTTTCTTGTCACTTTGTAAATCTCTACAGGATGAATCCCTTATGCTGTATATTATTTCACATAATGATAGAGTTTAAAGAATAAAAGGAACCTCAAAACATAACTGTATGTCCTCTACAAAGTCTTATTTTGTTAGAAGTAAAGTGGTATTATAAATAAAATTCCAAGTACAATATTTTATAAATGCACACCGTTTGGTTATCAGAAGAGCAACTGACTTTGACTTTCTTTATATATTACCAGTGAACCTAATAATCGCCGGTATTGGATTCTTTTTAGAATCAGCTACATTTTATTTTTTTCCAGTTTTACTGAGGTATGGTTGAGATATAAAATTTGAAGTTGTACAATGTAATGTTTTGATAAATGAATACATTGTGAAATGATTAATGCAGTCATTAATATAATCACAAACATATCCATCACCTCAAATAATTACTTTCTTGTGTGTGTGATAGAACACTGGAAATCTACTTTCTTAGTAAATATCAAGTCACAATACAGTATTATTAACCATAGTCACCATGCTATACATTAGATCTCTAGAACTTATTCATTTTATAACTGAAAATTTGTACTTTTTGATCAATATATCCCCTTTTTCTGCCACCCGCCAGCCCCTAGTAACTATCATTCTACTCTCTGTCATGATGACTTCAACTATTTTTTCTTTAGATTCCACATATAAGTGAGATGATATGATATTTATCTTTCTGTGTTTGGCTTATTTTACTTAGCATAATATATTCCAGATTCATCCCTGTTGTCATAAATGGCAGGGATTTTCTTCTGTTTTGAGGCTGATTCAAATGGAATATGATTATATATATTACATACCTCACATTTTTTAATCCACTCACCCATCAGTGGACACTTAGGTAGTTGCCATATCTTGACTATTGTGAATGAAGCTGAAATGAACATGAGAGTGCAGATACCTCGAGATCCCATTTTTATTTCCTTTGAATATATACCTAGAATTAGGATTGCTGGATCATGTGGTATTGCAATATTTTTGAGGAGCATCTGTTCTGTTTTCCATAATTCTTGTACCAATTTACATTGCCACCAACAGAGCACAAAGGGTCCCTTTTCTCCACATTCTCACCAGCACTTGGTACCTTTTGACTTTTTGATAATACTCATTCTAACAGGTTTGAGGTGATATTTCCTTGTGGTCTCCATTTGCACTTTCTGATGACTAATGATGTTGAACATCTTTTCAGAAACCTGTTGTGCATTTTTGTGTTTTCTTTGGGAAAATAACTATTGGTTCATTTACTGATTTTTATTTTTATTTTATTTTTATTATTGTTATTTTTTTAGTTAAGCTTTCCACCCAATGTGGGGCTTGAACTCAGAACCCTGAGTTCAAGAGTTGAATGCTCTACTAATTGATCCAGCCAGGTGCCCTTCATTTACCCCTCTTTTGGACAGATTTATTTATTTATTTTCAGAGAGAGGAGGGAGAGGTAGCGGGAGAGGAAGGGAGAGAATCTCAAGCAGGCTCCATGCCCAGTATCAAACTGGATACAGGGCTCCATCTTGTGACTTTGAGATCATGACCTGAGCCAAAATCAAGAGTCAGACGTTTAACTGAGTGAACCACCAAGGTGCCCCTCATTTGCCCATTTTTAAATTGAACTTTTTGGCTTTTTGCTGTTGAGTTGTTTGAGTTCCTTATATATATGGGGTTATTACCCCTTAGCCAATGGATAGTTTGCAAATATTTTCTCCCATTTGGTTGGTTCCCTTTTCATTTTGTTATGACTCCTTTGCTGTGCAGAAACTTTTTAGTTTTATGTAGTGCCCGTTACTTATTTTTTCTTTTGTTGTTTGTGTTTTTGGTGTCAGATCCACAACATCATTGCCGAGACCAATGTCTAGTAGGTTTTACCCTATGTTCCCTTCTAGGAGTGTGTGAGTTCAGTTGTTATGTTTAAGTCTTTAATTCATTGTGAGTTGATTTCTGTGCAAGATAAGGGTCCAATTTAATTCCTTGGCATACGGATATCCGGTTTTTGCCACACCTTTTATTTAAGACACTACCCTTTCCCTATTGTGTATTCTTCGCTCCTTTGTCACAAATTAATTGCCTGGGTATGTCTGGGTTAATTTCTGAGCTCTCTGTTCTGTTCCTTGGTACATGTGTCTTTTTATATGAATACTACACTTTTTTGCTTACTATAGCTTTGTAATATAATTTGAAATCAGGAAGTAAAATGCCTCTAACTTTATTCTGTTCAAGATGACTTCTGCTATTTGTAGTGTTAGGTGGTTCCATACAAATGTAAGACTGTTTTCTCTATTTCTGTGAAAAATGTCATCGGAGTTTGATAGGGATTCCATTGAATTTGTAGATTGATTTGGGTAGAATAGGTATTCTAACAATATTAATTCTTCTAATCCATGAACACAGGCTATCTTTCCATTTATGTGTATCTTCTTTGATTTCTTTGGCCAACTTGTTATAGTTTTCATTGTATAAATCTTTGACTTCCTTGGTTACATTTATTCCTCAGCACTTTATTTTCAACTCCATGTTACTTTAATTTTACATATATTAAAGTCCCACTATAATAGTACCTTACTGATGGATCCATTTTTGTCCTTTTGGTGGGAAATCTACTTTTAGAAGAACCACAGAAAAACATTTTAAAAGCTTTTGTTGGAGTGCTGAGTGGGGTTTATTTTACTTCCCTTTTGGAAACAAACAAAACTGAAAACAGACATTAGAAGCAACATGATGATGTTAGTATTTGGTTGTCGTTTGTTTCTTTTGGTATAGCTGGACTAGAGAACATAACTGTGACTATTAGCTAAAAAGCTAAAAGTAGAGCCTCCCATCACCTTCCACCAAGTCTAGAGTTTGGAATTGACAGTTAAGAGAGTTGAAGTTTCAGATTCTAAACTCAGGAAAATTCACAGCCTCTTTCGCAAGTCAGACTTTCAGGCCTATCTCTAAAAAACAGGCCTCAGGCCCTGACTTGGTTGGGCTTACCAATTAAAGTCAAGGCAGAGAAAGATCAAGTGATCTGACTGGGGGCAGGAGCAAGAGACAGACAGAGGGGTAGAGAGACAGGCAAAACCACACATGAACCTTTATCCCACTCTTACCAAAAATGAACTTCTTTTATGCGGGGAGCAAGTAGGGAAGAAAAATGGATAAACTTTTTCCCCAGCATTTGAAATGGAGTGCAGAAGTTCCTATTTTATGTGAAATGGACATCTAGAAAGAGTCAGAAAATCAGCCCTATATTTGTTTAATTTAAAAATTATTTTATATTTGAAACTGAGAGAAAGTGTTAGAAGGAAAATCTATATTTTTTTACATTGCAATTAAATTCCTTTATTGAAAAAAATAAACTTAAGTAAAGAGTCAGAAGGATGACCAAAACTAGAACCATATCCTTTCTGTGGGAAACTTAAATGTTAAGAGCAATAAGACAAAGGGAGTAAGAAAAATAAAATGGATGGCCTTCATTCATTTCAGTGGTTTGGACAAAATAGTTAATTCCTAAATATAGCAATGATAGCTTCTAAATCTTGTACTTTCACCTTCTGATAGAATCAGTGAACTCTTCAATCTGCTTAAAATAAATCTCTTTGCATAAATGAAACAAGACGGGGTCGGGAGGGAGACAAACCATAAGAGACTCTTAATCTCACAAAACAAACTGAGGGTTGCTGGGGGGAGGAGGGTAGGTAGAGGGTGGTTAGGTTATGGACACTGGGGAAGGTATGTGCTATGGTGAGTGCTGTGAAGTGTGTAAACCTGGCGATTCACAGACCTGTACCCCTGGGACTAATAATACATTATATGTTTATAAAAAAATATTAAAAAACAATAAAAAATAAATCTCTTTGATTAAACTAGTTAATTTCTGTTGCTTGTAGCCAAGGATCTTAAGTAACATACTACCAGACAATTGTTTCAGATTGCCACATGGCACAGGACAAGATGGAGGCCATTAAATTGATGGACAGGTCAAAACACCTAGTCTCAAAGCCGCTGATAAGAAACAGAGACTCCCAGGCCAGGACTAGAACTGAAAGATTTGATTCTGCAATATCATTTGTTTTGAAATCTAGTCCACCTCTGGTCCAAGAAATGGAAATAGACACAAACAATGGAAAAATCTTAAAGGGTTGTATTTCTAGCAAAACAAAGCCTGGCAAATGACAAAGTATTTATAATCCCAAATCTCACACACTGTAGAAGAAGGGTTACAAAAGTGGGATAGTTTCCAAGCCTTCCCCAGAACTATCTCAGAAATGGTCTGGAAGTCAACGTCAAGAGAGCAGAGTGGAGTCAGTTTTCCAGTTACATTTTGGGACTGTAACATGGAACAGCTTCTTCTGGTAGCAACCTCTGTATTATTTAGTCCTTTAGTTGTGAGCAATATGTAAGAATGATAATTAAAATAAAAAGGTGAAATTTATTAGGAGGATAACGTATATAGAATTGATCAAATACTAAAACAGCACAGGAACCAAGCAGCATAATCCAGAATGTATAAGCACTATACCTAGTCTTTCACATTAATCCTGAAATCACTACTTTTAAATGTTTCCCTGAGTCAGTTCCTCAGGAAGAACATTGTTTCAGATATTTTTTTATCTACTGCCCAACCCCTGCTCATAATTCCCTTTCTCTTGGAATGAACAGCAGGGGACCCCCTCTCAGCGATATTGTTATGATCACGTTGTGGACCACAGTTGATTAAAGAGGAACCAACACCTAGGCAAGCTGGGTCAATGAGATTCTCTTCACTAGAATTTAGAATTTGATCTAAAAGACATGCCAGAAATTGGGAGTTGTCATTAAAGTGAGAATTTTTAAAGAACTAGCCATTAATCCCTGTTTCCGGGATTTGTTTTTCCTGGTTGCCACATTCAAAAGACCTAATTGTTCAACATTTCCTTGGATTTCATGAGATGTCATAATTATTTCTAAAAAAACTTTCTCTTTCTGTAAGTTAGCATGAGTCAGTTTATGGCATTGATATCTGGAGAAACCTAACCCCTAAACTGACTAGTTAAGTTAAGTTTCTTGATAACATTAGAAGCCATCTTCTTGGATAGGCCCTAATCCCAGTATAGAGAGTGCCTCTTCATTAATTCCAAACTGATGCTTGAGACTCCAAAGGAGAGCCTCCCACCGTTAAAAATAAACAAATAAACAAACAAACCCATGTATAACACATTCCCTGAGATCAGCATTTTAATCCTAAAGGAAGAAGAGAATTATCAATCTGAGTCAGCTGGTAACAGTAATTTTTTTAGAGAATTTTTTTTTCTAGACTAATCTCCTTAATTGGCTACCTCGAAGAAGAAATCCCTGAGAGTATAAACATGACCAGTGATAACTGTGGCCCTCAGATGTCTTATAAGAAAGGGATTATTCCACAAAAAGCTGTATGCTTGATCAGATACTGGTGTTAAGGATCATTATCTGTGTAAGGGCATTGGAGTAGTGTAAGTCTTCCAGTGTCCTGTAGGAAAGAAGGGAGCCATGAAGCCCCAACAGCAGCAAAGGAGACCAATGCAAATATAAGCCTTGTCAATGTAAATATAAACTTTGAGTCTTCAGAATGTACCATTTGTGAACCTGGTCTGTCTACAAAGGGTGTGGAGCTCTTAAATCTTGATGTGGTTAAACCCAGATGGGACCAGACTTGGTATTTCCTGCTGTGTTAGCTGAAAAGTAACAACCCCCAATTCGTTAGAATAATCTGAAGAGTAAAATTATTACAAGGTTTCAGAATTGTTTAAAGGCAGGCTTGAAGTTGGGGAGCAGGTGAAAACTAGAACCACAAATCAAAAAGCCATCTGGAACTTAAAGTGTCCTCTCCCCATCTTTCGTTTTTATTTTCTCTGCCTGTCATGAAAAAATGTAAGTAACCCTCCCACGTTCACTCAGCTAGTTTGTTATAGAGGTAGAACTGCAATTCCAAGCTTCCAACTTCCGGTTTTGAGCAATTTTACTTCACTGAACTCTCTGCCTTGAGAGCCACTAAAATCAGCCATGCAAATCTAACTCCTTCCATGTTCTATTGACTGGTAAATTGCACCGAATGAACAGGTATTAACTGAGTTTCAAGGAGTAGTTGCATGAAGGCCCATATATGTTCCTCCTTTCACCTGTCTGCTGCTTTTCCAAAATAGTGTAGTAGGTGGAGTCATTGACCAAGAAGTCACCTGGTCTGTCCAGGTCCCTCATTAAGCAGACTGTAAGCAAGTCATTTAAACCCTCCCAAGTCTGGCTTTCTTGTCTTTAAAGCAAGGTAGTAATCGTATCACCCACGGAGTATTGCTGTGAAACTAAAGTAAAATATTGCACACACGTGACATCCAGTAGTGCACCAGCACGTGGTGAACCTTTTGATGGTACTAGAGCTGTTAGTATCGCCATTCCCACGTCAGTCCTCCAGACAGCTTTGCCATCCCATCTCCAGTTCTAAACAGGAACACCACGGCCTTGAGCATTCCCCAAACAAGATACTTACATTGATAAAAACAATCTTTAATGTCTTGGTGGAGGGGGAAGTGAGGGGAAGAGATGAACTAACATTTATTTGCAACCGAATGTAGGAGTCAAAGTCTGGTTTCCCAAAGACAATGGCCAGTATTTCTGGGCAGCTGTTGCACCTCCCCAATTTACACAGATGCAACAGCACCTGCTGAATTAACCTGTGGCATTTGCCAAAGCCAACCTCTGCCAGAAACAAATTTCTTTCCTCCTGGCATGTTGAATAAGAGATAGGAATGCATTAAACATTTACTGAGACACTTCAAGATGGTCTCAGGTAACAGGAAGTGTTTTGAGATTTATTTGGCATACTTTAAGTGCACATAAGACAGCAGGAGATATGCAGGGAATGTTCCTGAGATTTTTTTTTCTTTTCAATCAGCTTCCTCTGTGACTTTTACACTATAATTTACTTTTAAAGAGGCATCATAGTTTTCTGGGTGCCATAATAAAATCTAAAATAAATGTTTTCACCCAGATAAGCACTATTAAAAGGAAAGGATACTGAATTCATTTAAATACATTTGCAAAAGATTGATTTTCCCAAGAGAGTGTACATATTCTATTTCTTTAATTATTCTTGAAGTTTTGCCTATCAACTGACAATTTCCTACAGAAGGGAAGCAAAACAGCCTGGCTTTCCTGACAGCAAAGAGTTATAATAATACTAGAATGAAAACAGGTTTGTCACTTTCCTTATCTGTTCTAATGTCTGAGTTCTGGGAGTCAGAAATGAAATAACCCACCCCTCTCTAGTGAACACAATTGCTAAGAATATATTAAACTGAAAATTAAATTCAAAGTCAACTTTCTCTAGTTTTTAAAGTTTAGGATGCTCATCTTTAACTGTAAGTAACCAGTAGGGTACGTTATACAAAATTAAAGTAAAAGGTGGTCATACTTACTTTACTTTTGTGACTACTTTAAAGCTTCTCTAAAACCCAGCCCCTGCTTTGGTGGTTGTTGATAGCAGGTTTCTCAGTAATACATAAGTAACCCATTAAGCCCTGCCTAGCTCTTTTGCTTAACCTAGGTCAGCAACCTCAAATTTCCTTCCTATCTTAGCATAGTTCTTCTTTCGAAGCCATAGTTTCTTTCTTATCATTGAATTTGGTTCAGATCTTCCTGAACCTGGTCCTCCCCCAAAGGCCATGATCTCTGTTGAAAAGTAGTGTTAGTTACACAACATTTTGAATATAGCTAATGTACAAATTGTGATTTGTTCACTTAACCATGGTTTAAAAACAGTAAATATTATGTTGTGCATATTTTAGCATACACACAAAAAAATTAACTGTCTCTAACTTTATTCCCAGGTAGCAGAGGGGCTTTATCTCAGAGGACCCTGGCCATTAGGGTCCACCTATTTGTTTCCAAGAGGTCCAACATCTCTATCTTTGCATGCCAAAAGTAAAAGCTTTTTGTGCTAATCATAGATATACAAAATACAACTATGTCTTTATACCCTTTCCCTTCTCCTTCACAAGATGAATACATTTCCCCCCTGGTATCTATGTGCGCTTATGACTCTCTTGAAACCAACTGAATGTCGTAGATACCATGCTGTGTAAATTTTGAGGATAAATGATTAAAGGCAATTCATCTTTCTCACTTGCTCAAACTCTCAGGTTGGCCTCCTCAACTACCACGTAGGCAGTCGAAGTATCCTGGGGCCACTATGCTATAAGGAAGCCCAAACTAATGAACACAGAGAGACCAATGGAAAAGCTCAAATACTGCAGGAAGTCAGAGAAATGTAGCCCTCAGCTGTTCCAGCTTCAGTCACTCTCTGACCACAACTGCATGAGGCTCTGAGCCAACACTACACCGTCAAGCCCTTCCCAAATCCCAGATTCACCAAACTACAAGAGGTAATAAAATTATTGTTGTCAATTTGGATCCATAAGTCGTTATGGAGCAAATAGAGAATTGGAACAGAATTTGGTGCTCAAAGGTGGGTGCCGTAATAAAACCCAAAAATATGTGACACTGGGTTTAACACTAAGCAGACATCGGAAGAGCCTTGATGAGACTGTTAAGCTTAAAGGACCTGGAGAAAAGTTCAGCAGAACCTTAAAAGATCTCAAGAAGCCTGTCTGTGGAATCATGAAGATTAAGGAACGTATTATTAGAAGGATAAGGAAAGAAGATCCTTCCATGTAGCAACAGAAAGTTGAGCAAAGCTGTCATCTGAGGTAACGTGGAAAATAGCAGATGTACTTAATGAACTTGATGATCTGGCTAAGGAAATTTCCAGGCAGAATGATGAGAGTGATGCTTGGTTTCTTCAAGCTGCCTATCAAAAAACGAGAGAAGAGATGAACTAAAAAACAAATTCTGCAAATTTTGAGTTGGATTTAGAAAAGATCCCCAAAATAAACTTTATGGCTAGCAAAAGCTTCTCAAAATAAGAAAGGGTCTCAGGTCAAAGATCAAATCCAAAATGTGACTATAGGATTATCAGAAAGACCTAAGGCAGGGCCTCGTGGCACCTTTCAGACAGACAAAAGCGCCTCAGAGGACCTTAAGGTCATCACTTTCAGTTAGACAAAGAGGTTCTTGAAAGTCTTAGAGCATTGTCCCTCATCAGCTTCCCAAGTAAACCCAAGGTGGAAAGGGGCTTATCCTGAAGAAATCTGTGGATCTGTGGATGTGGCTTTGTCTACTGAGGTAAATTAGAAACGAATAGCCAGGAAGCCTCTGCAACAGTTCAAAAAAAAAAATAGTATTTGAGAAAACTGAAAATTAAAAGAGGTTTTTGAAAGTGATCCACCTGGTAGCTTCTTGTTTGTCTTTGAGATTTTGTGTGTTTCTGAGCAGGAGCCACAGAGAGGCCCAGTTCATGAGTGAATGTCTCAGGAGATGCCCCAGAAAGGGTCTGGGTCCCTTTTGTTAACTGGGTCATTCAACTAATTGTTGTCCAAGGTCAAGGATGTCTCACTCACATCATCAATTAAAGGGACAATGTGGAATTGGATTTAGTTTGGAAGCCCAGATACCTGTATCTGAGGGGAAGCAAAAACAACAAAATAGAATTGTACTGAGATTGGAAATAGAAAAGCAGAATGTGAGGACCAAGCCAAGCTCATAACCCCAACAGTAAAGGTACAGTGAAGCAGAGTGGTCCTGGGATATTAAGAAGAAATACCTAAAAACAGATCACTGTAAAAAGATTTAATATGCCTGTGTATCTGGTTCTAACTCACCTCTAGAAGCCCCTGAAGGTCAAATCCACATCTTTCCCCATAGAGTTTTAATGAAGGGGATATGGAGGTATAATTTTGATCCCTAACCTTGAGGCCCTAGGAATGGAAAGGGTTTTAGATACAAACATCACATTTTTCTTTTTTTCACAGAAAACCCCATGTCTGATTTCATAAATTCAAAACTTAGCATGATACATTTAATTGTAATTTCTTTCTCGGCCTAGGTAAAGTTCAATCTGAAACAATTTCAAAGTGTTTCATTTTAATGATTGAAATGTGTATTCAATTCCTATAAAAATCCAAAGCTCCATTCTGAATGCAGTTGACATTCTCCAGCACATCATTTAAATTTCTCCTAGTAATTTTCTGCCTTCTGTGAGACAGTGATATTACATTGCCTCAAGGCATTTTGCATATTTTGTTGATTTTAACATTTAAAGTCCTGGTGGTTTTTACTCTCTCATTATGTCCCTGTTCATGTCCCATATTTCCCTCTACTCCTCCCTAGAGAGCAGTGAGAGAGTTGAAATAATTTGTATGAGTTTAAAAAGCAATTTCTCTGAGATGGGGACAGATGAGGGTTTGAGACAGGAGCACTGATGAAGATAGAAGAAGTAAAGGAAGTTTGCTCTGGTTATGATGGCCATGAGGATACAATAATTGAATTCTTCTACCTACCATGTAGAAGGTCTCAAAAAAATATGGAAACTGAATATTAGAGTCACTTTCAGCATTTAGGGAAACAAATTTGTAAAACCACTATATTATTTGCAATTTCTTAGGCAAAAAAAAAAAGACTGGCATGGGGTAAAACTAATAGGGTATACCAGGTCTCTCACCTTTCAAAGGTAAACTCTCTTGAGGAGAGAAGAAAAACTTGAATGAACACAAGAGAGAAGAATAAGCTCATCTGATCAAAAGGCAATGTCAAGAACCATTATATCTATTATAAATTTTCAAATACCTCCATTCCAATGTATGGAAAAGAAGAACCTGTCTTGTATCAAATGATTACTGTATCTATGTATTACATATTTTACTTACATATTTGATAACAATGTCTAGACCATGATGCATAATCCTAGGAAATTTTACACTTTATATGGTAATATTCTTTATAAATATTTTCATTGTTAATCTTAACCCATCATTTCCTCTCATTCATCTGCTTTCTTTTGCTTACATCTTTTTCATTTATCTATCCATCAATCCACCCACCCATCCAACACTTACTGAGGAATGCCAGTGTGGTAGATTCAAGATGGCCACACATTTTTTGACCCTTTCCAATTGAGAGCTAGGATCTATATCCCCTCCTTTTGAATTCAGATCGGTTTTGCTACTACTTTGACCTATTAGAATGATTGGTCAAACTGAATTAAGATTGCTTCATCTTTTTTGAGCCAGGACTTAAAAGATTGGGGCTCTTACTTCCTGCTTGTCCTGGAATGAGTCAGTCACCTTGTGAGAAGTTAAATGCCCCTGAGTCTAGCATGGTATGAGGAAGCCCAGGTCGGTTACATGCAGAGGCCACATGGAGAGAGATGACCAACTAGCCCTTGAGATAGACATGAGTGAGGAAGCTTCCTGACCCCAGCCACAGGTCATCTGACTGCAAACATGAGTGACCCTAATAAACAACCTACCACTGTGTCTATCAACACTCAGGAGAGCTAAAAATAATATATTGCTATTTGAAGGAATTAAGTTTTGGAAAGGATTACTATACAGCAATAACCAGAACAACTCTTCATCACATGGAGTGTTGGGAGCATACAAAGAGAAGGAAAGTAAGAACACTTCCCTCAGGAAAACAATAGAAAAGATTTTTAATTCACATAATAAGAAGTGTTACACTTTTTTTTTTTTTCTCAAGAGAGAGCACACACATGCTGGACAGGGGAGGGGCAAAGGGAGACAGAGAGAGAGAGAATCTTATGCAGGTTCCACACCCAGTGTGGAGCTCAAGGACAGTCTCACCACCCTGAGATCATGACCTAGGCTGAAATCAAGAGTCAGATGCTTAACCAACTGTGCCATCAGGTGCCTCACTTCTTTTCATGGTTAACTAGAGCTAGAATGAGGTGTCAAAACAAGCTCACTGTTGAAGTAAAAGAGAGAGGTGAATTTCACTGTGTGATTTAGATTATCTGAGTCTTGGTTTCCCTATCTGTAAATCTTGTAAAGATTAGATAGATTAATCATGCACAATACTTAGACCATGGCCTGGCCCCATAGTAAATGATCAGTATGTGTTAGCTGCTATTATTATTACTATCCTATTATCAGCAGTAGCAGTGGCAAAGACACCTCCATCCCAAGATTAACTAAAAAGGCCAATAACTCTCTCATGTTAGTTCTGCTGGCCCTTGGTGGGAAACAGATCCATAGTTACGCTTCTGCATCCCATTCTAATGTTCTTTTGAGCATCTTTGACCTTCAATAGCCTCCAAAGTGTTGTATTGCCTTACATCATGCTAGTCTGTCTAAAATCATTGTTTCTCAAAAGTACATAGGGAAAAACATTATGGCATAATGTTTAAGAGCCAATGTATGTTCAAATCCTGTTTTGAACATACATTGGCTGTGTGACTTTCTATTCTTCGGCTCTCTCATCTTCAAAACAAAACAAAATTCTTTATCTACCTCAAGAAATTGTAGAGAGGATCCAGTGGGATAATATGTGTAGAGTCCTTAGCATGTAATGTGGAATAAATGTTGTTATTCTGATTATTATTATTATTATTACCACTGGCAAGTACAAATAATACAGTCTCTACTACATGCAAGTCATTTTTCTATATTATTAATGAGCCATTCTATAGCCTTTGATCATAATTATTACCATTGCTATAAGAAAACTGAGGTTCAGAGACAAATTACTTTCCCACTGCCCGCTAGCTATGAACTTAGAAAGTAGGACTTCAATCCACATCTGTCTGATTTCAAGCCTCATTCCTTTGCTGCTATGCAATTCCTTCCTTCTTGAAAAAACAGTAATATTTACCAGAAACAGGAATTAATATACATTCTTACTTTATTTGGGTTGCCAGATTTATCAAGTACAAATTTTAAAAAATATTTGCTTTTTTACCTGAAATTCAAATTTAACTGTATCTGGTAACCCAGTGTTTTTCTGTCTTTTTAGCTGTTAAACTAAGCATTTTTGCTTTTTGCCTAGCCATTGAAAGCCAGAGATCTTGCCTTTTGTGACTTACATTTTCATTTTGTTAGATGAAATTTGATTGAGGGAAGAAGCACGTTTTTGTAATAGATATCTCCTACCCTTAGAGTCACAGATTATTACCCAAGCAGATTGAAAGTGCCCCTTGGAGAAAAAGGCTTTTCCTCACTCATGTTTGTGTCTCCCAACACTATCTATAACATATCTGGGCACTAAAACAATGCTTGTGGAATGAAAACAGCCGTCAAGTTTCCTAGGGGTCCTTCAGAAGAAAGATTTGAGCTGTTAGAAAGTGTTTACTACCAAATGGTGTGCATGGCAAATATGAAGCAGCAAGAACTTTGTGTAGCTGTTTGGCAACTTAGAAACTGACATTCTCTTTCCCTTCCACGACCAAAAGAAACTCCAGATCCATTTATCCAAGCCTTAGGTAAATGCTCTGACTGCTTATTCATGTTGAAACTCTAAACTGTCAAAATAGACTAATACTAGCATACCTAAAATGCTAAATACTTTGGACCATAGTCTGATTCAAAACTGTATCATAGCAGGAAAGCGTCATCATCATCATCGTTGTCATCGCCGTCGTCACTCCTAGCTGCTCACGGCATCATTTTTAAGATTCCATTCCTTGAGAACATCGTAAACTAAGGCAACCCTTTTATTTATTTATTTATTTATTTATTTATTTATTTATTTAACAGACAGAGGTCACAAGTAGGTAGAGAGGCAGGCAGAGACAGAGAGAGAGGGAAGGAGGCTCCCTGCTGAGCAGAGAGCCCGATGCAGGGCTTGATCCCAGGACCCCGGGATCATGACCTGAGCCCAAGGCAGAGGCTTTAACCCACTGAGCCACCCAGGCGTCCCTAAGGAAACCCTTTGGAGCAAGCAAGAGAAGGGTCAATTAAAGGTCAAGCACAGGCATAGACGGTGGGGCCCCAGGAATAAAATTACCACAAGAGACAAAAGCAGTGTGCTTGGAATGGAGGAAAAGAAAAAAAAAAAAATTTGATCTGTGAACTGGAAAAAATGGGAGATCTGACTCAGAACAGTCTGGAGAGGTACATGCATCTAAAAAACTATAACCCTGACAGACTTGGCCAGCTTTTGCCTGGGGATTTCTGGACACAGTATCTCTGGAGGCGTGGAGTTATCTGCTTTGCCCAGGCCAGGGATCTGAAGTAGCAGCCATCAGAGTGGCAAGAGATCCAGAGTAATCCAACCCCATTGCCATGAACTTGACCATCAGTGACAGTATAGTTGACCCATGAACAACAAGGGGTTTAGGGATGCCAACCGCCAGTGCACTCAAAAATCCGCCTACAACTCCTGACTTCCTAAAAACATAACAACTCAAACAGAAGCCTAGCCAATAAAATAAGCAATCAATTAACACATTTGGTATGTTGTATGTATTTATGCCATAGTCTTACAATAAAGTAAGTCACAGAAAAGAAAATGTTACTAAGAAAATCGTAAAGAACAGAAAACACATTTACATCACTGCCCTATATTTATTGAAAAAAAAATCCACTTGGAAATGGACTTGCATTGTTCGAACTTGTGCTGTTCAAGGGTCAAATATATGTATTTACTGTGGACAATTCTCTGCCTTTTATGATCTTGTATAACTTACTTAACATCTCTGTGTCTCTATGCTCTCATCTGTAAAGGGGGTTAAAAATAATACCTGTGTCATGTCTGTCATACAAGCTAAAGTTAAGGAACAATATTATAAATGCTTACTGTTAGTATTACTATTTTTCTGTAGGCACTCTAGTATGCAGAGACATTACTTTCTTATACTAAAATAAGCCGTAGTCTTGGGAACCCAAAACAGTCTGGGTCTTGAATTCAAGGGAACAAGAGGGAGTTTCCCTTTTGAAAGTCCGCCTATTCTGGGCAGTAGGAAGAAACACCTAATTCTTCCAGTCTACCCCTCCAATTCTGACACCAATTCTCAGGCCTAGGGTCTAGCAGAATGCCAGAACACCTCAAAAAACCCCAGAGTACAATGGGTGTAGAGCATTCTCCAGTCTCAGAGCATGCCCTTTGGGGCCAGCACCAGCTCTGGGATCTGGAGTGAAGAGGACTGGCACCCCTGGCCAGTGCTAGACACACAGGAATTCCTGAACATGGAGGGGTCAGAAGAGTCCCTGATGAGGGCAGGCAGCTGTTTAAGCTTTACCCTTTAGTCTGCCATCTCAAAGTATGATACCGCCCACCCAACTACATGGACACAGAAAAGAAAATAGTACTACCAGGTGTCTGGGTGGCTTAGTTGTTAAGCAACTGCCTTTGGCTCAGGTCCTGATCCCAGAGTCCTGGGATCAAGTCCCACATCAGGGTCCCAGCTCCACTGCTTCTCTCTCTTTCTCCCCTCTCATGCTCTCTCTCACTGTCTCTCTCTCTCAAATAAATAAATAAAATCTTTAAAAAAAAAAAAAAAAAAGAAAAGAAAAAGAAAAAGGAAATAGTACTACCAATTTTTTTTTTCTATAAGGAAAAGAAGGACCTGTGGACAAAGGGTAAAAAGATACACATTGCTGGGGTAAAGAGAGGAGAGTAAAATATGTTCTATATATCACTGATATGAAATCTTCCTGTATTTTGCATTTTAATTAAGGAAAAAAGGGACACAACCTCTACATCTCCTTTTTCAGGACCTGATCCATTTTTTTCCTAGGTTCTGGAAGCTAAACTTAGATTATTTTTATTTTTCCATTCATGCAGTATAGCATATTTTTAATTGTTACCAAATCCTGGATATGGCTAGGGTGAGGAGTTTGATGATAGCAGTGTGTGAAATTTGATTTTTTTTAAAGAAATTTCAGAACATTCCTTTACCCTTTAAGTAGACTTTGTTTAAATTCCTAAGAATTTATTCAGAAAAATGAAAA
This sequence comes from Martes martes, assembly GCF_963455335.1. NCBI lineage: Eukaryota > Metazoa > Chordata > Mammalia > Carnivora > Mustelidae > Martes > Martes martes. The sequence continues at coordinate 72,579,922 of NC_137893.1, read as the reverse complement.
ACCAAAAGAACAAAAAGTAATTCTCTATCTGTTTCTCAACATTTTTTTCCTCCTGTTGATTCATCTTATTTTTGTTTTGCTGACTCACTTTTTCTCTGAGGGTTGGGACCCTAAAGTAACTAACTACTTTAATTTTTTTTTGCTCAAAACAAAACAAAAATCCAAAAAATAAACAAACCACAGTTTCCTGGCTAGAGCACATTTACAGAGATTTATCTTTTTCTTTCCCCATCAGTACTTATCACAAATACAGTACTTACAATTCATAAAATGACAGCATGCACTGCTCTTTTCAACACTTTCAGAAATACATTTAGTGGTATGTTTGTGGATAGCAAAATGATGTCAACACATTTATCCGTCTGCCTTTCTACTAAATTGGAGTTCAACACAGGGTATTTGATGTATACTGTGGATTATAAGTGCTGTCCTCAACACTTCTGAAAATGGGTTATACCAAAAGCTGTAAACATGAACTCATGATACTTTATTTAGAATTGGAAAACTACAAATATCAGAATAGCTTATTCTATATTGATCCTTTTGTGGAAGACATATAATCTTTGGAGATTATGTTGGCTAGAATTCTCTCTCTAAAGAAACAAAGCAAACAAACAAAATAGTGAAAGTCCTTTTTCTTATAGAGAAGCCCTTGCAAGTTTTCCTAGGAACGAATGGGTAAGAGCTCATCACATGAGACTTCTATTTCTACTTCTGTGTATAATGTGTGTGTGTACGTGTGTGTGTGTGTGTGTGTAATTTTGAAGGTTTGGGGAACTGCTGAGGTACACAGAACTTGAGGATCCAAGTTCTTCAGCTACCACGTAAGTAGTCCAAGTACCCCTAGGCCACCATGCCGTGAGAAAGCCCAAACTAGACCCCAGAGAGAGTCCATATGGAAAGCCTGAAGACTACATGAGGAGGGAGACTTAAAATTACATGACAAGCCAGTACCCAGCCGTGCCAGCTCCCACTCTTCCAGCTCTACATCACCGTCTGACTGAAACCTCCTGGAAGCCCCTGAGCTGGGAACTTTCCGAGTTTTTACCCACAGAAACTGAGAGATAATAAAATGATTCATGTTGTTTCAGGCCACACACGCACGCACGCACACACACGCACACACCCGTGTGCACATGCTCACACAAGATAGAAAACTGACATTTCCCTCAGGGCACTTGCCAATTTTGGGAGCATAGTGAGAGACCAAGAATCTGGATGCAGAGTTTAACCAAGGGCAATTGCAAAGAGGCAAAGAACCATGAGAACTTTTGAAAAATCAGGGTGCTGAAGAGACAAAACTTGGAGACTGTCAAGCAGCCAATATTTATATTAAAAGATGGGTTTTACGCCTTATTGACTGCTCTTTCCACCTCACACCCACAAAAATGGCTACATTGAAAAAGACTGATGATAACAAGTATTGGTGAGCTTGTGGAGTGGCCGGAATTCACATACACTGCTTGTGAGAGTTGACGGTGTAATAGGCACTTTGCAAATCCATTTGGCACTCAGTATCTGCTCATGGTAACCAGGTATATTCCAGTCCTAGATACACTCTTAAATATACACTTAGCAGAAATGACTACATCTACTCATGAAAAGAAAGGTACACTAGGGCATAGCAGCACTATCTGTAATAGAGAAAACCAGGAAGCAATCCAAATGGTCATCCCATTAGAATGGACAAATAAATGATGTTATGTTCGTACAATGAAATACTGTGCAGTGCTGAAGGTGAATGAGCTACTTCTATATGGAAACAGCTTAACCTAACAAACATTATGTTGATTAGAATAAAGCCAAACACAAAAGAATTCCTTCTATTTGATTTTATTTATATAAAGCTCAAAACTACACAAAACTAATCTGTGCTTATTGGGTATTTACCCCAAAGATACAGATGTAGTGAAAAGAAGGGCCATCTGTATGCCAGCGTTCATAGCAACAATGGCCACAGTCACCAAACTGTGGAAAGAAGCAAGATGCCCTTCAATGGACGAATGGTTAAAGAAGATATGGTCCACATATACTATGGAGTATTATGCCTCTATTAAAAAGGATGAATACCCAACTTTTGTATCAACATGGACAAGACTGGAACAGATTATGTTGAGTTAAATAAGTCAAACAGAGAGAGTCAATTATCATATGGTTTTGCTTATTTGTGGAGCATAAGGAATAACACAGAGGACATGAGGAGATGGAGAGGAGAAGTGAGTTGGGGGAAATTGGAGGGGGAGACGAACCATGAGAGACTGTGGACTCAGAAACAAACTGAGGGTTTTAGAGGGGAGGGTGTGGGGGGATGGGTGAGCCTGATGGTGGGTATTTTGGAGGGTACGTATTGCATGGAACACTGGGTGTGGTGCATAAACAAAGAATTCTGGAACACTGAAAAGAAATAAATTTTAAAAATTAAAAAACAAAAAAACTAATCTACGCTCTTAGAAGTTGGGATAATAACCTCAGATAGGGTAGTGACTGGCAGTGGTCATTAGCAGGGTTCTGGGGAGCAACATTCTAGTTCTCAACCAATTGCTAGTTCCATGGGTATTTTCTCTTGCTGAAAATTTATTGAGATTTACACTATGACTTGTGTCTACCAGTATGAAGGCCATGCTTGAATAATTAATTATGTTTAAAACGTAAGATCTCACCTCTACATTTTTATGAGTTTTACTTCTGGGAGTTTTCCAGGTTTTCACAGTGAAGAACCAAGATATATCCCATCAAGGCTCTGGCAGGGGGAGGAAGAGTAATCATTTTGAAAAAGTAAATACAACTAACATATTCTACATAACAAAGGCCTACTCTCTAGGGGCAAAGACTTTACCAGAGTCTTCTCCCAGGTAAAGTGAAGAGCCTTTACCTAACTCTTGCTCCTTCTAGCCTGGAGTGGGGGTGGGGATTGGAATGGGGACAGGGGAAGGGAAAAAACACTTGTGAAAGTCAAAACCCAGGAATACAGGCTCAGTAAATGGCTGAGGTTTAAATATAAGATTATAGATCATTTTCCCTCCCCTACACCTTACCACCACACCAACACGGCTGTCACAATAACGTTAGATCACAGTTAAGAGTTGCACTGGGCAGACTCCATTTGAAGACTTCTTAGGAAACCCAAGACAACAAGGAGAGACGACACTAGAAAAATCAGAAGTCAATGGCACCTATAGCTAGCTATTGCTAACATTAAACACAGCCCAATTCCTAGACAGACTAACATAAAACCTCAAATTTAGGCCTGTTTACCTCAGGTTCTATTATTATCTCATGTCTAGCCTTCAACAACAACAACAAAATCACAAGACATGCTACAAGGCAAGAAAAAGAAGGATCTCCAGGTTGGACCAAGACATAGTTTTGTTTGTTTGTTTGTTTTTTGCTTTTTGTTTTTTTAAAGATTTTATTTATTTATTTGACTGAGACACACAGTGAGAGAGGAAACACAAGTAGTTGGAGTGGCAGAAGAAGCAAGCTTCCCACAGAGCAGGAAGCCCGATGCAGGGCTCTATCCCAGGATCATGACCTGAACACAGATGCTAAACCACTGAGCCACCCAGGCACCCAAGACATAGTTTTTACATAAGTATAAATTGTCTCTGAACAACTGAATTAATCTACCTGAATTAAGGTAACTTTTCTTCATTGAATATAGGGCTTAGTTACCTGTTTGAGTTGTAAATAGTACTAAACTTTTAGAGGTTATAATACTGAATTTAATTAACATTGTCTGTTAACATGCTGAATAATATTCTCTGCCTCAGCTCTCTGCTCAAATGTCATGTTCTCAGTGAGTTTTTCCATCACTTAAAGTAGCAGCACTTCTCTATATTCCTGATCTGTTATCTCTGCTTTACTTTTCTTCATAGTTTTAATCTTTGTCCAACACATTGTATATCTCATTCAACTGCTTATTATTTGGCCTTCCCCTACTAGAATGTAAGCTTCATGAGTGTTCTCTGTTTTATTCATTACCCTTCCCACTTAACCTACAATGGTTAAGTGTTTGGTAAATATGTATTGAATAGTGAATAAATATAAAGTCCATCAGTACTTATCTATAGTTAGATAAATACACCAGATTATATGATGCTTGCTAACATTGATTGAATTCTTACTATGTACTAAGAACTGTGCTAAACAGCCATGAATTTTACATGGGTTACCTTTTTTAAGCTTCACAACAATGCTGTACATCAGTGCTATTAACTTCTCCATTTTGCAAACTAGAAAACTGAAAACAAAGAGATAAGGTAAATTATCTAACATCTTCCATAGATAAATTGGACTTTTTTTAATCTCTTAGAACTTTGGTTAAATTACCAATATTATAAGCCATAAATGATAGGAGCCCACTCACTCTAAAGAAGAACCAACATACACATCTCTGTAAGATCTTTTTTTAAAGATTTATTTTAGAGAGTGTGAGTGGGGGAAGGGGCAGAGGGAGAGAGAGAGGGAGAATCTCAAGTGGACTCCCCACTGAGCATGGAGCCTACACAGTGCAGTGAAGAGACTGTGATAGCTTTACCTGTGTCTCTGGCGTTTGGAAGCATACATGGACATAGCAGCATGTCTCTAACTCTCACCTGGGTAATCCTGAAGTTAAACTGATAGCAGAAGTAGCTTCTGATGGCAGGGCCCAAGGATAGGGAGCCACACATAGCCATCACTCCCAACCATTTGCTATGACAGAGCAGGGATTAACCCTTGTTGAAGTTCCCCATTTATGAAGGGGGACTTCTGGGGCAGCAGAAGCTCAGCAGTCAGAGACCATGGAGTAAACCCACCAGATGAAGGGCCAGAGTTGAGCACAACCACATGTCAGTCAGAGAAGGCATACAGATATCACAAAACCAGGCCAAAGTCCCCAAACGTTCTCTAAAGAATGAAATGCTCCACATACTGACTGTTGGATGTCAGCTCCAGAGTAACTGTAGCCAGCTTATCAGGGGTAGCCAAGAGAAAACAAAATTACAGGACCAAAGAAGCAAAAGGTAAATGCCTAAGAAATTTATACCCAGTTCTAATTTTTTTTTTCTCCTTCACAGCGTTGATTTGAATTTCTTTTACATTAGGCAAGAGGGAAGAAGAGTAAGCGAACAGACTCTACACTAATGTAAGACCACAAGCCCAGGTCAACATGAGTTGGGATAGTAAAAGGAGTTGCTTTTAACTGGATTAAGATTTAAGTCAGTTGTGGTCTGTTCTGGAATTTATAACTCCTAAACTTCTTTTAATTGAAAGTTCTCAGGAAACTATGGGATCCGCCTGCCTTGGATATCATCAAGAAATGAAGGCAAGATCAAATCAGACATGTTGAAAGTGATAGTGAAGAAAAATTAAACTTTCCTGTTGTACTCTACCAAGATTAGATGATTCTATATATAAGTTACAAAGACAGCGTTCATACTATGTATATTCTATCAAAATAAATAATTAAAAAGGAAGATAAAATAATTCTCATGATCTCCAAAAACTCTAAAGTATGGCACTATCTGGGATGAAATCAACTTCCTATTTAGTATAAAGGGTTTAGGCTTATAGTGTCAGTCCTGCCATAAACAGGTTATTTTTGACACAGAATCCATGCTTAATCTCATTCAACTCAACTCAATTTTGCATCTGCTCCAATAGCCATATGTGAAATTAAAATATGTAGTAAAGATTAACACAGTAGAGAGGACATGATGGCATATCCAATCTGCTAAAATTGTAAAATTATCAAAATTACATGTGAAGAGATTAACATACAATGTTATGTTAATGTACAATATGATGACTCAACAGTTCTATGCATTTCTCAGTGCTCATGATGAGTAAATGTACTCTTAATCCCCTTTATCTATTTCCCTCATCTTGCCACCTATATCCTTCTGGCAACTATAAGTTTGTTCTCTATATTTAAGAGTCTGGGTTTTTTAATTATCTTTTTTTTTCTTTGTTTGTTTATATGTTTTGTTTCTTAAATTCCGCATGTGAGTAAAATCATATGGTATTTGTCTTTCTCTGACTGAATTATTTTACTTAACATTATACTTCTAGGTCCTCCCATGTGTGTTGCAAATGACAAGATTTCCTTCTTTTTTTTTTTTTTAAACGTTTTATTTATTTAACAGAGAGAGAGAGAGAGATTACAAGTAGGCAGAGAGGCAGTCAGAGAGAGGGGGAAGCAGGCTCCCCGCTGAGCAGAGAGCCCAGTGCGGGACTAGATCTCAGGACCCTGAGACCATGACCTGAGCTGAAGGCAGAGGCTTAACCCACTGAGCCACCCAGGCGCCCAAGATTTCCTTCTTTTTAATGGCTGAGTAATATATATATATATTATATACATTTTATATATATGTATAATTTTATATATATATATATGCACACTACATCTTTTTTATCCATTCATCTGTCAATGGACACTTCACTTAGTTGTTTCCATATCATGACTATTATAAACTATGCTGCAATAAACATAGGGGTGCATATATTTTTTCTGATTAGTGTTTTTTGTTTTCTTGTGGTAGTAGAATTACTTGATCATATAGTAATTCTATTCTTAAGTTTTTGAAGGACCTCCATACTGTTTTCCATAATGACTGTCCTGATTTACATTCCCACCAACAGTGCATGAAGTTTCCTTTGTATCCACAACCTCACTAACACTTGTTATTTCATTTGTTTTTGATTTTAGCCATTCTGACAGGTGTGAGGTGATGTCTCCTTGTGATTTGAATTTGCATTTCCCTGATATTGGTGATACTGAGCGTCTTTTCATGTGTTGGTTGGCCATCTGTATATCTTCTTTGGAAAAATGTCTATTCAAATCCTCCGCCCATTTTTTTAGAAAAGATTTATGTATTTATTTGAGAGAGCATTATGGGAAGAGGCAGAGGGAAAGGAGAATGAGAATCTCAAGCAGACTCCCTTCTGAACACGGATACTCCCACCCAGGGCTTGATCTCACGACCCTATTATCATGACCTTAGCCAAAATTAAGAGTCAAGAGTTTGACACTTAAATGACTGAACCACCCAGTCACCCCCCACCATCCATTTTTAATTGGATTATTTATTTTTTTCATGTTGCATTATATAATTTTTAAAATATTTTAGATATTAACCCTTTTATCAGATATGCAAATACCTTCTCCTATTCAGTAGGTTGTCTTTTTGTTTTGTTGATTGTTTCTTTCATTGTGCAAAAGCTTTTTGTTTTGGTGTGGTCCCAACAGTTTAATTTTGTTTTTATTTCCCTTGCTTGAGGAGACTTATGTAGATAAATGTCTGTATCATGGATATCAGATAAATTACTGCTTATGCTTTCTTCCAAGAATTTTATATATGTATTTATACACACACACACACATATATAAAAAAAAACATATTTTATATATGTGTGTGTGTGTGTGTGTGTATATATATATGTGTGTGTATATAAACGTATGGCCACAATCATTGATTGAATGATGCCAGTCCCTGTACAAAATACTTGACTCATTTAATCTTCACAGTCAACCCGTGAGGTGGGTATATTATCATTCCCACATATTTCACATATGAGGAAACTGAGGCATACAAAGACTTAGAAACTTATTTGTCACCCAGTTAGTAGGTAGCAGATAGGATCTGAGTCCAAGCAATCTGGAGTCAATGTATGCTTCCTTTAATATTTACATAAAAAGGATGCCTCTAGTGGCAAAACAGAACTAGTCAAAATTCTTTAAAAGTAGTTATAAAATTATAAGAGTTGCTCCCCTGTGTTTCCTTAAGAGCCCAGAACTCATAATGCCAGAGGTGTCAGTTTTGAAAAATTTCCTCTGTCCAAAGTTGATTATAGCATTATTATAAAATTCTCAGTGCTTGTCTCTTTTGGATCTTCAAACCCAGTATGGTGGGCAGGGATTTCTTTAAAGTCAAATTTAGCTGGAGGGGAAATATTAATCATTAAAGGTGGACTGGCCCCAAAGGCTTAGGGTTTCTGTTCTTTTATCTTTATACTTACTTCCTGTAATACAAATATTACAAGATTACATATTTTCTTTTTTTCCTTTTTTAAAAACCGAAATATATATTGGTTTCATACTTTTTATTATTATTTTAGTAACCCTCTAGTTGAAACAAATGTGAAATGCTCGCAAGTAATGTATTCACTCCCTCAACTACTAGGAGTATTGCTGGCAATGGCTCCCGATTGAATTTATCTCTAGCAATTATCCTTGGCTGAAAGAAGTAGGCTCAGTCAATATTAAGACATGTCCTTGAGGGCTGTTTGAATTTAATAAGTAGTCAAAGTTATGGTACAAAGCTCTTGATACCCTTGGCTCAGTTGAGACAATTCTGAAAGGCTATCTCAGTTTCAGAAACCTCTGTAGCATCAGGTGAAGCCTCTGTTGCAACTTATTACAATTCAATTTTATCCTCTGCCCTATTTTGACTCCCTCATCCCTAACTGGTGAGGTTCCTCAGGAAATGCCTCCCCAGTAAATCTGGATGCTAATCCCAGAGTCTGTTTCCTGGGGAATCCAACCTAAAAGAGGTGGTACTGGGAGTATACCTAGGAAGCAAACTCAAAAATGTGATTTTGGAGCTAGATCCTCCACTGACCATGTGGCTAATAAGGAACCCATCACCAGAGGTAGGTAGTGTGCTCATAGCCCCTGGCATGTATTTGCACTGGAACTCTTAAAATTTTTACCAGTAGCGCACTAGGATGAGCTATTGGTCAAATGGAATGTGCTGGCAGGTGCAGTATCTTAGGATTTTGAGCGTTTGGGGGAAAGTAATAATTATAAGAATGATGGAATCAGACAGTTATTGCTGGGCTAATGGACATAGTGGGAAAAATCATGAAAAGCTGATAGTACTTAATCACCATCACATGTGAGAGTGGCAAAATCAGTGAGTCTCCTCGACACCATACAGAGACTCTCATTTCCTTTAGCTAGAGAGCAGAAAAAGTTGAGAGTCAGACCTAGGACTTACTTATAAAAGGATCTGCTCCAGAGCAGGTTGAATTCTTGACCCCAGCAGGTCTAATATGCCAAGAGCAGGGCACTTATTAAGAGAGAGTGTGACCCTGAAAGTCGGAGTGGCTGCATCTGGGGAAATGCACTAAGGATCCTGAATCTCCAGAGTCCTCAGAACCACTAAGCTTCCTCACCGAAGGTTACCTCCCCTCCTTCTGGGTAGTCTGTGGCCAGTGATTTGCCAAGGCAGGCCTGTAGAGGCTGGGCCTCTTTGCCTCAGTTGGAGCAGTTCTGCAGCTCTGAAGGGCCATCTCAACTCTGTTGAACACAGCCTAGGAGATCTGACATTTACTCATCCAATATTCAAAAGTATCATAATCTATTTTCTCTATTTCTCTAGCCTTGACATAAAGAAAACCCCTGCAACAGCTCCTTTTAATATGAAACAATGCATAATCTTTACCAAAGCCACCAATTTCCTGTACCTTTAAGCCTCTTTGTCTCATTTCAAGAACCGCAAAACACTATCATTAACAAGAGCCAACAACATTTCTCAACCTAAATTCAAATTTGATATTTCAGTTTAAGTTTACTACAAAAAGCATCTTCAGAAGAGTGTTGTTAAGGATAACTTTTCATTGACAGCAAAATAAAGCCCGAATTCCTGCCATGTTAGGTCCTCCATATTTTAAATTAATCTCCAGCTAAACTGATTGATAGTTCACTGATATGTCTTGTTCAAGAAAGGGACACCCTTGGGGGTGCTCTTCTCTCTCACAACTCTCCCACCCATTAGACAAGCCCATCTCTCGAGTTATCTCTTCTACCAGTTTCCATGACCAACAGCAGTCGTGAAAGTGTCTCCCATTGCTCACGGGAGAAAACCCTAATCTTCAAGCCAGCTCAGAAGGTCCTGTACAGCCTGGTCTCTCCCCAAACCCAGCTTTCTGTTGTACCTTGCTCTCTAATTTTTAGCTATACTGGAATTTTCTCTCTTCATACCACCATGTTCTTCCTCTTAAAGTGTTATTTGCATACCAGCCCTCATTCCTATAATACCTCCTCTGGCCTGAAAGCTTCAGTCCTTGCCTAGTTAATTCTTACACTTTCAGATCTAAGATCAGCTTTCCTTTCCTCAGGGAAAATTTCCTTGATTCCCCCAAACAGATAAGAATTCCTTTATTATATACTCTCACAGAACACATCATTCCAGTCATGGCTCTAGCAAGGCATGAGTTAATTTTCTTTTCCTTATTGATTTCAGGGCTTTTCTGATTGACACAGTTGAGGTCCAGGTAGATCAGAAATACCTTCTTGAGGTGTTCCCAGGAGGAAGGGGTGGAATATAGGAAAGCAAGGCTTACATAAGTCTTTGGAAAATTGGGAAGAATGAAGCCTGGGGGGAAGCTACAATCAGAATTCAGGAAATTATAACATACAATAGTTACTTATGATCTCCACTGGGCTTCATGGCTAATTCATCTAGGGGATACCTAGAAGCTGTTGACAAAACCTGCTCTCGGCTGTCTGCCAAAGCTCTGAAGTTTCTTATACTCTTTAGAAAAAAACTATCTTGTGCTTCTTTTCTTTCTTCTAAGTCTCTTATGAGTACCCCTCATTAGTGAAATTGAATCTACAGGAATTTGGGGCAATCCAGTTCCCAGGTTTCTAGATCAGGTTTGACACTTTTTTTTTTTTTTTTTTTTTTTTTGTGAAGGACCAGAGAGTCAAATATTTTAGGCTTTGTCATTGTAGCTCATAAAGCACACAGAGGTGCTAAAATTTGAATTTTTACATGTCATGAACGCTTATTTTTATTTAGATTTCCCCTGAACCATTTAGAAATGTAAAAACCATTCTCAGTTTGGAAGCAGTACAAAACAGGTGGCAGCCTGAATTTGGTCCACAGGCACTTTTTTTGCCAACCCTTGTTCAAGAGCCGGCAAAACAAGTAGGGTGGATATGGTGACAAGCCAACAGACAACCTAATCACTGACTAATAAAACCATGATGACTTTAGAATCTCAATGAGGCCATAGGCATGAGTTTGCCAGAAGAAGTGAGGAGTAGAAGCACATGTCGGGAGACATCACTTCTGAAACGTACTCATAGCTTCTTGACCTGCTCAGGCTCAGTCTTCTATGTACCAATCACATTTCATACTGGAATGCTGCCCCACACAGCCAAGTTCATAATTCCTTGGACCAGAGGACACTCAGATGTTGATGGTAGCTATTCTTATCATCCACTGTCATAGCCACTGGTGTTCCATTCCATAGTGTGCTGTTCTTTTCCTGTAGTGGCAAATTCAAAGCAGCTCTACTAAAGGAAAATGGTAGCAGGCAAACGAGCAAGCAGCCTTTCTCCAAAATCTCAGTGCTCTGCATTATGACTTCCCACTACTGGCTACATGTTTTATCTCTTTCTGCCACAAATTCTCTAAGCACCACTCACTCAGTCTGCTGAGTCAAAGGCCTAAGTGGCAGGGCAGTCTGTGCAGAAGTGTGGACCTGATGCAGACTCCTTGCTGCACATAGAGCTTAGAAAAGCCTTACAGGTTATCTGGTAGGTGGACTAGAGCAGTACACCCATATACAATCTCTTAGATATCCTAAGTGCTAGGGCCCTTTTGCTGTGGGTTATGCAATGTGAGATAGCGTATCTCTCACTGAAGAGGGAATATCTCGATATTTTTCAGACCATTTGTCCTATTAGATACTTCATAAATATCACAGGTCTGTGAACGTTCACTTTTTTTTTTTCTCCCTTCCTCAATCATGCTTTTTCTTCCTAAGACATCTAGTTGCTAGTTTCTTCCTAAAGACATGGACAAATTAATACATCCCAACATGATATTCTGTTGCATATCAAGATGATCAAGGTCCCTCCAGACCAGAATAACAGCTATTCAAAGTACCTGCCTGCAGCAATGAGGTAAAGAGTTTGCATCCAAATGTAAATCAATGTATTTCTCCCTCATCAGAAAGACTTGCTAAGGAAAAAATCTGTGACTGCACCTAAATATACAGAGTTTCATATTCTGGTGCAAACTCTTTAATTCATTGGGACAAGCAAGAAACAGGACCAGAAACCAGTTCACAGATGACACCTTGAGGATCTACAACATGACAGAGATCAGACAGAGTTTTGATAAAAGGCAGCAAAGTGTACTGCTGAGCCACTGGACAAAGATGAGATGTTACAGGTTATATTTACTGGTGGAAACTAAAAGGAAAGTATTTTGCTAGACCAATAGGTTCATATCACATGCCAGGGGCAAATTGTTTTAGTAAAAATACCAGCTATAGCTTGCCCCAGGTTACTAGGGTCCCATTTCCCTCTGAGGAAGGATGCACTCATTAAATGTATGCATGACCCAACTCCATAACCCAATTTGATGGACTGTGTCTTAGAGCCACTTCTGGAACCAATTACTATTATCAGTCAAGATTTTGACAAGAAATGGAAGGTATACTTGAGCAGTAAATTCAGGGATTTAAAAAAAAAAAAAAGATTGTTTACAGTGGTGCTAGTAAGTTTAGGAGACTGCAACAAAGATTTCTAAAGCACCCAGAAAGTAACAAGAGCGGAAAGTCACTATCATCCATAGACTAAATTGTAAGAGCATGAAGCAGTGTTGCTGGAATCAGGAGAGCTAAAACCGTGGGGTGAAAGGCTACCCTCCAGGAGGCTGGTAGAGGAATGTAGCCCCTATATAAAAGTGGACCAGCAAAGGGAAAGCACCATTTCTCTTTCTGCCAGCTTATCTTCTTGCTATTGGTGCCTTGCAAAACCCAATTCTGAGTCAGAAAGCAAGGGAATCCTGGTGATGCAATTGCAAGAGGTTAGCCTCCCATGACACACAGCCAGGTAGAGAAAGCCTCTGGAGAAGCCAGTAGAGAAAAACACACGCACTCATGAAAGGAAACAGATAATAACATGCATTCATTCACAAGAGAAAGTTCTGATGATAAAATAGGTTATATCTCTATAATCCAGTACCATAAAGCAATTAAAAAAATGAACTAGCTTTCCAACATAAATATAATTCAAAAACATAATAAGTGAAAAACAGAAAGCACCTGCAGAATATCCACACTATAACATTTATATAACCTTTGAAATCCAATAAAACCATATTTTATGGAATCCTAAATATGTAGAAAAAGATGTTCTGGCAGTAACCACTGGGGAGGCAGTTCTCTCTACATCACTGTTATGGGTTGAATATGCCTGAAAATATCCTCTTTCTACCTTCTTCACACTTGAACAATTTGGTGAGGTGTATTAGTTATCTTGCTATGTGTTGGGGGTTCAGTTGCCTCCTCCAAGAAGGTATGTTGAAGTCCTAACTCCCAGTACCTCAGAATGAGAACTTACCGGAAAACAGGATCATTGTAGTTGCAATTAATTCAGTTAAAATGAGATCATTATGCAGTAGAGTGAGCCCTTAGGCCAATAGGACCAGTATCATAAGAGGAGAAGAGACACGGGGACACCGTGTGAAGGTGTAGACAGAGATTGGGAGTGATGCAGCTGCAAGACAAGGAAGCCAAATATTGCTAGCAAATCTCCAGAAGCTACAAGAAACAAGGAAGGAGTCTCCCCTACAGGTGCCAGAGAAAGCATGGCTCTGCTGACACCTTGAGTTTGGACATCTAGCCTCTAGACCTGAGACGATAAATTTCTGTTGTTTTAAACCACCCAGTTTGTGGTACTTTGTTGTGGCAGTCCTGAGAGGCCCTCTTGGGTAGAGGTGGGCCTCTCGATCTTTCAGTCCGGGGCAGTCTGCTTTTCTCCTCCCCTGGAATGACTCCGGTCCCAGATGTGCAGACACAGTGTGATCCAGAAACCCAGCTCGGCTATGGTCCTCTATATGCCTTTCAGAAAAGCCTCTCTGTTTCTGATTGATGAGATTTTCATTTCTAGTTTTCATAGTAGGCTTGGTGTTTATAAAATATGTTTACATGCTGCTATCATTTATCTGTTTAGACTGGAATAGAGAAAGATTTTGTTTATGTTCAATCAGTGGTATTGAACCGGATGAATTGCCATAGTCTACTTAGACCCAGATTTATTTTTTGTTTCTGATGGTCCTGAGTCATATTACTTACTAAAGAGCTCATTGAATTCATGAATACTATAAATGAAGTGCCAAAGTACTTAGGAGAATGAGCTACCCAGTGTACTCAAAGGATAATCCTGGAAAGTGCCCAGGACCAGATGCCTGTGGGTTTCATTTATTTATTCTGCTTTTTTAGAAGAAGAGACACTGTATGATGTTGTGGGGAAAACATCAGAGAAGAAAGAAGAAAACTGGATCCTAGCTCTGGGTTAAATTATATCTAATAAACATTTATTGATATCTGCCATGTGCAATGCAATGCAGTAAGCTCTGGATTATATAGTATGAAGGTAAAAAGAATGGGAAATTTAAATGAATAATATCCAAACTCTTGGCTCTGGCTTACCATGCCCATATGCTGGACCACTCTGGATGACCTCACTCTGTACCCCTCTCCTCAATGTGCTTCAGCCTCACTGGCCACTTTCTCACCATTGCACACATCCAGTTTCTTCCCACTTGGGGACCTTGGATTGAAAAGGTCCTCTCCTTTATTCTCCACAGTGACCGATGTCACTCGTAATGCCATCCATTGTAATCCTCTGCATAACTCTTATTACTATCCATTTGTCTTGATCATCTGCTCTATGTATTTTTTGTCTTTCTGTCCTTTCTACCTGGTTTTACTCTTTTGGGCATGGTTTTGGAAAATCAAGATTTTGATTAAAATCCTATCTCATATTTCCTTCCTTTTGAATACTATTGCTATTCTAACAGAAAAGAAATAAACCAGAAAACGTACTTTCTCTGCTTGAAAAAGAGATTATGGACCCAGGTGTTAATGACTATCTAAAATTTTCCTCTAGATTATATAAGTAGGAAGATGGCTTGGAATAATTTGCCACTGGGGAGTGGTTGAAAAAATTTTAGTCCCATGTTGGATAAATTGAATCACATGGGAGGGATATATGTGCTATGGCATATCCTTTGGTCAATTGAAGAATTTCTCCCTTCAAGTTTCATCTCCAAGGAAGCTTTTCTTTTCTTTTTTTTTTTTTTTTAAAGACTTATTTATTTTAGAGAGAGTGTGCATGTAAGCAGGGGGAGGGGCAGAGGGAGAGAGAGAATCTTAAGCAGACTCCCCACTGAGCGTGGAACCCAAGGTGAAGCTAAATGTGGGGCTTGATCTCACAACCCCGAGATCATGTCCTGAGCTGAAATCAAGAGTCACATGCTTAACTGACTGAGCCATGCAGGCTTCCCTTCAGGGAAGGTTTTCAAACTGAAATACAATATGACAACCAAGACATAGACATTAATACAGTTCACTAAACTTACTCAGATTTACCCAGTTTTACTTTTACTCCTTTGTGTGTGCATGTGTATTTGGTTCTATGCAATTTTGTCACATGTGTGAGTTCATGCATCACCACCATAGGCAAGATACAGAAAGGTTCCATCATCATAAGGATCCCTGTGCTGCCCTTTATAACTACATCACCTCCCATTTACCTACCCCACCCATTTTCCTACTCCTTGACAATAACTAATCTGTTCTTCATTTTTAAGATTCTGTCATTTCAAAATATAGCTTAAATAAAATCATACAGCATATACTCTTGGGATTGGTTTTCTCACTCAGTATAATTCCCTGGAATTTCCTCCCTTCCTTCGTTCCTTCCCTCCCTTCCGTCCGTCCTCCTTTTCTCCCTTCTTCCTCTCTCACTCCCTCTCCTCCCCATCCCTGTCTCTCTCCTTTTTACTCTTTTTCTTTCTCTCTTTTCAAAGAACTAAGAAAAACATACCTTTTTTCTTTCTTTCTTTCTTTTTTTTTTTTTTTTTTTTTGGTGTCTACCACAGCAAGGTCTCAAAGAGCCCAAGCAATCTGTTTTTTGTAGAAATCTCCTTGATCAGATTTCTTGACTTTGACCATCTTCACCTGCCCAGGGCATTCAGTTGTCACTGTGGCACACAAGAAAGAGTTCTTTTTCTTTTTCCTGCTTTGCAGACATTGGCAATACTCAGCAGGTGTTCATCATTTGGTGTAAAAATGTCTCTCTGTAATGCATGCTTGATTGCTGTCATTTTTACTCAGTGCAGGGCTGGACAGAGTCCAGCTGCGCCAAGGTGGGTCCTCCAAGACAGATACAAGACTGGGTTGGGAGGCCACCATTACTGGGATGAACCTGTCAGTTCCCTGGAGATCCTTTCAAGTTGTTACCTCTATCAGTAGTTTGTTCCTTTTTATTGCTGAATAGTATTCTGTCTTACATATGTACAGTAATTTGATTAACTAGTCACCTATTTCAACATCTCTGGACTGTAGTTTGGGACAATTACAAATAAAGCCGCTCTGAACATTTTTATACAGGTTTTTGTGTGAACATAAGTTTTCATTTTTCATTCTGCCTGGGAGTGGAATTGCTGAGTTGTATGTGATTCCATGTTTAATTTTGTAATAATCTGCCATACTCTTTTCTAGAGTGGCTATTCTATTTTTCCATTTTACATTTCTACCAGCAATGTACACACGATCCAGTTTCTCTGTACCTTTGGTAGTGTTTGGTGTTGTCATTATTTTTTATCTTAGTTATTCTGCTGTGTAGTGATCTCTTAATTTACATTTTCCTAATGGCTAACAATGTTGAACACCTTTTCTTTTTAAAGATTTATTTAGGAGCACCTGGGTAGCTCAGTCGATTGAGGATCAGCCTTTGGCTCAGGACATGATCCTGGGGTCCTGGGATCAAACCCTGCTTCAGGCTTCCTTGCTCAGCGGGGAGCCCGCTTCTCCCTCTCCCTCCGCCTGCTGCTCCCTCTGCTTGTACGCTCTCTCTCCCTCTCTCTGTCAAATAAATAAATACAATATTTAAAGAAAAAAAAGATTTATTTATTTATTTTAGAGGGGAGGGGCAAAGGGAAAGAATCTTTAAGCAGACTCCCTGCTGAGCTGGAGACAGATGTGGGGGCTCAATATTACATCCCATGAGATCATGACCTGAGCAGAAATCATGAGCCACCCAGACGTCCCTGTTGAAAAACGTTCCATAAGCTCATTTGTCATCTGTATATCTTCTTCAGTGAGATATCTGTTCACATCTTTTTTTTTAAAGATTTTATTTATTTATTTATTTGACAGACAGAGATCACAAGCAGGCAGAGAGGCAGGCAGAGAGAGAGAGGAGGAAGCAGGCTCCCCGCTGAGCAGAGAGCCCGTTGCGGGGCTCAATCCCAAGACCCTGGGATCATGACCCGAGCCAAAGGCAGAGGCTTTAACCCACTGAGCCACCCAGGCGCCCCTCTGTTCACATCTTTTACACAGTTTTTAATTATGTTGTTTTTTTACTGCCGAGTTCTGAGAGTTCTTTATATACTCTAGATGCTGGACCTTTTACCAGAATGTAGTTTGCAAATAATTTCGTCTAATTTGCCTTTCATTCTCTTCATATGGATTTTCCCAGAGCAAAAGATCTTAATTGTGATGAGGCCTAAATGATCACTTTTTAGTTTTAGGGATTATATTTCGGGGGCAAGTCTAAGAATTCTGCTTGTCCTAAATATGGAAAATTTTTTTCTATTGTTTTTTCTGTCTAAAACCAATATTGCACTTTTCTGAATAACATGCCAAAATAGTAAGCTTCAACATTGGGTAGAGCAATTTTTCTTACTTTTTAATTCCTTGTCAAGATTGCCCTTCTGTATGAATTTTAGAATAAGCTTGTCTGTATCTATAAAAATTCTTGTTGGGGTTTTTATAGGATTTACATTAAATCTATAGATCAGTTTGAGAAGAGAATGGTTTTTCGTTTTTGAAACTTTCAATGCAAAAATGAGTATATCTCTCAATTTATTTAGGTATACTTGATTTCTTTTATCAGCATTTTATAATTTTCAACATGTAAATCCTATAGATATTTTAATAAGTATATATCTAAGCATTTCATTTTCAATAGAACAACTGTAAAAGGTATTATATTTTTCAGTTTTACAAGGTTTATTGTTAATATATAGAAATGAAATTGATATTTTTATATTGGTTTTGTATCCTGTGAAATTATTTAACTCATTTATTAGTTCTAGGGCTTTTTTTTTCTAGATTCTCTGGGACTTTCTACATAGAAAATCATGTAATCTGCAAATAGCGGTTATTTTAACCTTCAAATCTGTATGACCTTTGTTTCTTTTTCTTGTCTTATTGCATTACTAGAAATTCCAGTACTATGTTGAATAAAGTAGTGAAAAAGAACATACTTGCTTTGTTCCCAGTAGTATAGAGAAAGCATCCAGTCTTTCACCATTTACTATAAAGTTAGCTGTAAGTTTTTTAGATGTTATCAACTACAGGAAGGTTCCCTGTAGAGAGTTTTTCTCATGAATGAATGCTTTCATTGAATGCTGTTTCTCAGGCAATCTCTCAGGCAATTAGTTATAATCATGTACCTTTTTTTTCTTTAGCTTGTTGATACATGGTATATAACATTGATTGATTTCTGGATGTTAAAGCAGTTTGCATATGTAGAAATAATTTCATTTTGTTATGCACATAATTCCTTTTAACTTTGTTGGATTCAGTTTGCTAATATTTCTTTGAAGAATTTTATTTTATTTTATTTTTATTAAGATTTTATTTTTTTGACGAGAGAGAGAAAAAGAGAGAGAGAAAGAGAGGGAGAGAGTAGCAGAGGGAGAGGGAGAAGCAGATTCCTTACTGAGCAGGGAACCCGATCTGGGGCTTGATCCCAGGACCCAGGATCACAACCTGAGCTGAAGGCAGACAATTAACTATTTCTTTAAAAAAAATGGATGGGATTTTGATAGGGATTGCATTAAACGTGTAGATTGCTTTAGGTAGCATAGACATTTTCACAATATTTGTTCTTCCAATCCATGAGCATGGAACATTTTTCCATTTCCTTGTGTCTTCCTCAATTTCTTTCATGAGTACTTTATAGTTTTCTGAGTATAGATTCTTTGCCTCTTTGGTTAGGTTTATTTCTAGGTATCTTATGGTTTTGGTTGCAATTGTAAATGGGATTGATTCCTTAATTTCTCTTTCTTCTGTCTTGCTGTTGGTGTATAGAAATGCAACTGATTTCTGTGCATTGATTTTGTATCCTGGCACTTTAATGAATTCCTGTATGAGTTCTAGCAGTTTGGGAGTGGAGACTTTTGGGTTTTCCATATAAAGTATAATATCATCTGCAAAGAGTGAGAGTTTGACTTCCTCTTGGCTGATTCAGATGCCTTTTATTTCTTTTTGTTGTCTGATTGTCAAGGCTAGGACTTCTAGTACTATGTTGAATAGCAGTGGTGACAGTGGACATCCCTGCTGTGTTCCTGACCTTAGGGGAAAAGCTCTCATTTTTTCCCCATTGAGAATGATATTCACTGTGGGTTTTTCATAGATGACTTTGATGATATTGAGGTATATACCCTCTCTCCCAACACTGTGAAGAGGTATGATCAAGAAAGTATGCTGTACTTTGTCAAATGCTTTTTCATCCTCTATTGAGAGTATCATATGGTTCTTGTTCTTTCTTTTATTAATGTATTGTATCACATTGATTTATTTGCAGATGTTGAACCAAAATTGCAGCCCAGGAATAAATCCCACTTGGTCCTGGTGAATAATCCTTTTGATGTATTGTTGGATCCTATTTTGTACTGTAATGTACTGTTGGCTAGTATTTTGGTGAGAATTTTTACATCCGTGTTCATCAAAGATATTGGTCTGTAATTCCCTTTTTTGATGGAGTCTTTGTCTGGTTTTGGAATCAAGGTAATGTTGGCCTCATAAAATGAGTTTGGAAGTTTTCCTTCCATTTCTATTTTTTGGAACAGTTTCAGGAGAAGAGGTATTAATTCTTCTTTAAATGTTTGGTAGAATTCCCCTAGGAAGCAGTCTGGCTCTGGGCCTTTGTTTCTTGGGAGATTTTTGATGACTGCTTCAATCTCCTTACTTACTTACTTACATGGGTCTGTTCAGGTTTTCTATTTCTTCCTGGTTCAGTTTTGGTTATTTATATGTTTCTAGAAATGCATCCATTTTTTCCAGATTGTCAAATTTGCTGGTGTATAGTTGCTCATAATATGTTCTTAAAATTGTTTGTATTTCTTGGGGCGCCTGGGTGGCTCAGTGGGTTAAAGCCTCTGCCTTCGGCTCAGGTCATGATCTCAGGGTCCTGGGATCGAGCCCCGCATTGGGCTCTCTGCTCGGCAGCGAGCCTGCTTCCCTTCCTCTCTCCCTCTCTGCCTGCCTGTCTGCCTACTTGTGATCTCTATCTGATAAATAAAATCTTTTTAAAAAAATTGTTTGTATTTCTTTGGTGTTAGTTGTAATCTCTTCTCTTTCATTCATGATTTTATTTATTTGGGTCCTTTCTCTTTTCTTTTTGATAAGTCTGGCTGGGGTTTAACAATCTTATTAATTCTTTCAAAGAACCATCTCCTAGTTTTGTTGATTTGTTCTACTGTCCTTTTGGGTTTTATTTCATTGATTTCTGCTCTGATTTTTATTATTTCCCTTCTCCCGCTGGGTTTAGGCTTTCTTTGCTGTTCTTTCTCCAGCTCCTTTAGGTGTAGGATTAGATTGTGTACTAGACAACTTTCTTATTTCTTTTTTTTTTTTTTTAAGATTTTATTTATTTACTTGACAGACAGAGATCACAAGTAGGCAGAGAGGCAGGCAGAGAGAGAGGAAAGGAAGCAGGCTCACCACTGAGCAGAGAGTCCAATGCGGGGCTCGATACCAGGACCCTGTGATCATGACCTGAGCTGAAGGCAGAGGCTTTAAGCCACTGAGCCACCCAGGTGCCCCAACTTTCTTATTTCTTGAGAAAAGCTTGTATCACTATATACTTTCCTCTCAGGACCACCTTTGTTGTGTCCCAAAGATTTTGAACATTTGTGCTTTCATTTTCATTTGTCTCCATGAATTTTTTTTTCAATTTTTCTTTAATTTCCTGGTTGACCCATTCATTCTTTAGTTGGATGCTCTTTAGCTTCTGTGTGTTTGAGTTCTTTCCAACTTTTCTCTTGTTATTGAGTTTTAGCTTCAGAGCATTGTGGTCTGAAAATATGCAGGGAATGATCCCAATCTTTGGTACTGGTTGAGACCCAGGATGTGAACTATTTTGGAGAATGTTCCATGTGCACTAGAGAAGAACGTATATTCTGTTGCTTTGGGATGGAAAGTTCTGAATATATCAGTGATGTCCATACGGTCCAGTGTGTCATTTAAGGCCTTTACTTCCTTGTTGATCTTTTGCTTGGATGATCTGTCCATTTCACTGAGTAGGTTGTTAATGTCCCCTACTATTATTGTATTATTGTTGATGTGTTTCTTTGATTTTGTTATTAATTTGTTTATGTAGTTGGCTGCTCCCATGTTAGGGGCATAGATACTTAAAATTGTTAAATCTTCTTGTTGGACAGACCCTTTAAGTATGATAGAGTGTCTTTCCTCATCTCTTATGATAGTCTTTGGCTTAAAGTCTAATTTATCTAATATAAGGATTGCCACCTCAGCTTTCCTTTGATGTCCATTAGCATGGTAAATGGTTTTCCACCCCCTCCATTTTAAATCTGGAAGTGTCTTTGGATCTAAAATGAGTGTCTTGCAGAGAGCATATCAATGGGTCTTGTTGTTTTTTTATCCACTCTGATACCCTGTGTCTTTTGATTGGGGCATTTAGCTCATTTACATTCAGGGTAACTATTGAAAGATATGAATTTAGTGTCATTGTATTGTCTGTAGGGAGACTGTTACTGTATATTGTCTCTGTTCCTCTCTGGTTTGTTACTTTTAGGCTCTCTCTTTGCTTCGAGGACCCCTTTCAATATTTTCTGTAGGACTGGTTTGGTGTTTGCAAATTCTTCCAATTTTTGTTCTGGAAGGTTTTTATCTCTCCTTCTATTTTCAATGACAGCTTAGCTGGATATATTCCTGACTGCATATTTTTCTCTTTTAGTGCTCTGAATATATCATGCCAGCCCTTTTAGGCCTTCCAGGTCTCTGTGGCTAGGTCTGCTGCCAATCTAATATTTCTATCATTTTATGTTACAGACCTCTTGTCCTTAGCTGTTTTCAGGGTTTTCTCTTTGTCACCAAGACTTGTAAGTTTTACTATTAGATGATAGTGGGTGGACCTATTTTTATTCATTTTGAGTGGGATTCTCTGTGCCTCCTGGATTTTGATGTTTGTTCCCTTTGTCAAATTAGGGAAATTCTCTGCTATAATTTGCTCCAATATAGCTTCTGCCCCCCCTTTCTTCTTCTTCTGGGATCCCAATTATTCTAATATTGTTTCGTCTTATGGTATCACTTATCTCTTGAATTCTCCCCTTTTGGTCCAGTAGTTGTTTGTCTTTCTTTTTCTCAGTTTCTTTATTCTCCATCATTTGCCCTTCTATATCACTAGTTCTTTCTTCTGTTTCATTTATCCTAGCAGTAAGAGTCTCCATTTTTGATTACACCTCATTAGTAGCTTTGTTTATTTCAACTTGGTTAGGTTTTAGTTCTTTTATTTCTTCAGAAAGGGATTTTATTTCTCCAGAAAGGGATTCTCTAGTATCTTCCATCCTTTTTTCGAGCCTAACTAGTACCTTGTTAAATGTCATTCTTAACTCTAGTTCTGAGACATTACTAATGTCTGTATTGATTAGGTCCCTAGTTGTCAGTACTGCCTCTTGTTCTTTTTTTTTTTTTTTATGGTGAGTTTTTCTGCATTGTCATTTTATCCAGATAAGAATAGATTAATGAGAGAACAAAATACTAAAAGGGAGCAATGACCCCAGAAAAATATACACTAACCAAATCAGAAGAGTCCCGAAACTGCGGGGAGAGGAAAGGAGGAGAAAAAGAAAAAAAGAATAAAACAGATATATATATATAGAGATATATATCAGATATATCTATCATATCTATATCTATTTATTATATATCTATATATACTAGACTGGTGAATAGAACAGAGCCACAGACCTGATTTTGGGTGTATTTTGGCCTGTTAGAAGAAACTACCTCCCAAAATTTTAAAGAAAGAAAACCTTATATATATATATACAAAAATAAGGGTAAACACAATGAAGGGATGAAATATGACTATAAAGATGAAAGTTTAAAAAGATTCTAAAAAAGGAATTGATAGGTAAGAAGTTGGTTGAAAAAAAAGAAAAAAAAAAAAAGGTGAAAAGAATGTGGTCAGGGTGGAGACTAGAACAAAGCCATGCACGAGATTTAGGGTATATTTTGATCTATTAGAAGAAACTGTATCCCAAAATTTTAAAGAAAGAAAAACCTATATGTATACAAAAATAAGGTTAAATACGATTAAGGGATATAATATGACTACAACAATGAAAATTTAAAAAGATTTTTAAAGAGGTATTGTTAGGATAAAATAGTTAAAAACATGAAAATAGGAAAGAGGAAAAATTTTTTAAAATAGAATAAGAAAAAAATAAAATTAAAAAAAATTTAACTTTGAAAGACTAAAGAATCATGGGGGAAAAAACTATGAATTCTATGTGTTGCCTTCCCCTAGCTCTGGAGTTCTGCAGATTGGTGAACTTGGTCTTGGCTGGTTGTTCTTGCTGATCTTCTGGGGGAGGGGCCTGTTGCAGTGATTCTCAAATGTCTTTGCTGGAGGCAGAATTGCACCGCCCTTGCCAGGGTCCAGGCTAAATAATCTGCTTGGGTTCACTCTCTGTGGCTTTTGCTCCCTGAACACTTTCCATGCAGTTTGGAGGACAGGAATGAAAATTGTGGCCTTCCAATCTCCGGCCCTGTAGGAGCTGGAAGCTCAGGGCCCCACTCCTCAATGTGGCCTCAGAGAAAAGCAGTCAATCCCTCCTGTCTCTCTGGTCTCCGGCCACGCTCCAAGCTCACCCAGCCTGTGACCAAGCATTTCTATCTCAGGTGTATGGCCCTGTTTGAAGTCTCCAAACCCAGCAGATGCGTGCTCCCACACCATTCCTCCCAGAGGAGGAAGGAGGGGAATCTCCCTGGATCTGTGACTTGTGGGGTCCCTGCTTGAAGAGCAGTGGTCTCACTGTGCCTTGGATCATGGATTAAGGTAACACTGAGCTAAGAGCCCACTCCTCAGCTCCGTTTCTTCAGCCGTCTTCCCGGGTCTGACACCTGAGAGTTCTGCCACCCTCAGACACCCCTGGTCTTTTTGTGACCTTGTGGGTCCTGAGACCACACTGTTCCCACACAGGCTTCACTACTCCCCCACCCCCCCCCACACACACACACACTCCCCTGCTTAGCCTCTGGAGCGACCTCCCTTAGTGGAGCAGACTTCTAAAAGTTCGGATTTTGTGCTCTGCTGCTCTACTGCTTGCCAGGAGCCGGCCCCTCCTTCCTTGGTCTATCTTCCTATATATTGTCTCGGATTCACTTCTCCACACAGCCTACCTTTCAGAAAGTGGTCACTTTTCTGTTCATAGAATTGCTGCTCTTCTTGTCTTCAATGTTCTTTTGAGTTTGTAGATGTTCAGAATGGTTTGATATCTGGCTGAACTCTGGGATCTGATGATATTTGGTCTTATACTCCTCTGATATCTTGCTTCTCCCTTTTTTTGTTTGTTTTTCTGGTCTGTTTCTTAAAGTTTCCTTTGAAGGGGCGCCTGGGTGCCTCAGTGGGTTAAGCCACTGCCTTCGGCTCAGGTCATGATCTCAGGGTCCTGGGATTGAGTCCCGCATTGGGCTCTCTGCTCAGCAGGGAGCCTGCTTCTCTCTCTCTCTCTCTCTCTCTGCCTGCCTCTCTGCCTACTTGTGATCTCTCTCTGTCAAATAAAGAAATAAAATCTTTTAAAAAAATTTCCTTTGTAAACTTCTCCTTGTCCTATGAAATATTTAGTAGTGTGTAGCTTAATTTACATATGTTTAGAGATTTTTCTGTTGTTTTTCTGCTACTGAATTTTAGTTTGATACTTTTCTGGTCAAAGAACAGAGTTTATAGAATTCTTTTCAGTTTGTTGAATTTTTTAAAAAAGATTTTATTTATTTATTTGACAGAGAGAGGGAGCTCACAAGCAGGGAAGCAGCAGAGGGAGAGGGAGAAGCAGGCTCTCTGCTGAGCAGGAGGCCAGATGCATGACTCGATTCTAGGACACTGGGATCCTGATCTAAGCTGAAGACAGTTGCTTAACCAACTGAGCCACCCACGTGCCCTCATTGAGGTTTGTTTTATGGCTCAGGATATAATCTCTCTTGGTCGTGTTCCATGGCTGTTTGAAGAAAATGTGTTCGGCTGTTCTTGAGTAGCATATTTAAAATTTTTCAATTAGACCCTGTCAGTTGATTGTATTGTTCTGATCTTGCATGTCTTTGGTGATTTTCTATATACTAGTTATATAAGTTGCTGGTAGGAGCCAGTGTGGGGTATGAAGTTTCTACATATAATTGTGGATTTGTCCATTTCTCTTTGTTTCATGCATTTTGAGGCTCTGTGGCTTGGTGTGTATGCATTTAACATCATTTTGTCTTCTTTGTGGATTGATCTTTTTATCATTATGTAACATCTCTTTATGTAGTAATTTTATTTGATCAGAAGTCTATCAGATATCAATAGTAGTTACTAATTATTTTCAAAATTGAAAGCTTGCATAGCATATCTTTTAAAATTCTGTTACTATTAGCCCACCTATTTCATCGAATATATAGTGAGTTTCTTGTATGTAGTTAGCTTCCTTTTTCTCAATCCAATATGACAATCTACTTTTATATTGACATACTTAGACCATTTAAGATAATTATTAATACACTAGCACTTAAGTCATTCAATTATTTGTTTCCTATTTATTTTATCTAGTTCTCACTCCCATTTCTCTTCCCTTAATTTTCTGTGTTATGTTAGCATATTTTAAGATTCCATTTTTATTCATTTATAGTGCTTTTGAGCATATATCTTGACATAATATTCTCAATGGTTTCTCTAGGCAGTTTAATATACACATGGCACTTGTTATAATTTAGTGGTATCATTATTTTATCACTTTGAGTAAAGCATGGAAACCTTATTTCTATTTAGTTCCCCTTTTCTTCCCCATTTTGAAGTAGCATTTACTTGAATATCATATGGTGTTATAATTTTTGTTTAATCATCAAACACAATTTATAAAACAGATATATGAGGGAAATGATTTTCTATTGCATGTACCCATAATACTGTTCTTTCCATGGTTCTTTCTTCCTTTCTGATGCTTGAAAGTTCCTTCCATCCTTTTTGGTTGTTTGAAGAACTTGCTTTAAACATTCTTTAAAAGTAGGTCTAGCAATGAAGATAACAGAAGCCAATGGCCTAGAAATCTCACAATGTTTACTATCAGAACTTTTCCTTTTAGACACATGATGACTCTTGGCTTTCATTTCTTCTCTTTTTGTTTTTTTTAAAGATTTTATTTTTATTTATTTGACAGACAGAGATTACAAGTAAGCAGAGAATCAGGCAGAGAGAGAAGAAAGCAGTCTCCCCACTGAGCAGAGAGCCAGATGCAGGACACGATCCCAGGACCCCGAGATCCTGACCTGAGATGAAGGCAGCGGCTTAACCCACTGAGCCCCCCAGGTGCCCCTAATTTCTTAAACTTAACAATAAGAACATTGGATTTGATAATCTTAAATATCCCTCTACTGCCTTTCATTTCATGAAGAAATCAATCATGATTTCCCATGTGAGGGAATATTTTTTCCCTCAGTGACCACATTTGAGCTCAGAGAATACAGAAGTTGACATTGGAAAGTAACAGCACTTACTCACTTTATCATGCTAAGAACTAACTGGAAGGTGTAAAGAAATCAAATTCAGTCTGCTGACTGTGCTTCAGGTAACTTGATTTATGGAACTGGAGTTCAGGTTCCTACAGTGGGCTGGCAAGAGCCCATACTGTTTTGCACCTGCCATGGAAATCAGCCTGTACCATTACAATCTGGAAGTGTGGTGCTTCCACAGATGCTTGTCTGCACTTGTGACTAAAATGGGTCAGGCCATCCCATGGCTCACAGAATAAGCACTTTCTTTTGATGTTCTCAGTACTGTAAGAATTATTTTCTTGTCATCATTTTGGAGCTGCTTATTAGGTGTGATATGTGTGATTTACCTTCTGAAATACACTCTTTTGCATTTAGTCCAGGTAGGAGGGAGCAGCAAGAGATATTGACCTTGTTTTTTTGTTGTTGTTGTTTTTTGTGGTTTTTTTTTTGTTTCTTTGCATCTTAGGAGTCAAGACTCATCTACACATATTTTTAAAACAGAGAAGTATGTAAGAAGAGAAGGTAAATTGGATAAGAATAAATATGAAAAAATAGTCATGATAGCTGTTTTAAGAGAACTAAAGCTTGTATTTCTTTAAGAATATTTTTAGAAAGTTGAATGGTAAAACAACAGGTATTCTACAATGGAAGTCAAAACTGGGAGACTGTGTTTCTTACAGACCACATCAGATGCAGCTTTCTGACAGGGTTTTTTGTTTTGTTTTTGGTTTGGGGGGGGGGGTTTGCACAGGGTTGGGCCAGAGGTTTTTGTTTGTTTGTTTGCTTTTGAATTTAATTGGTTGTTAACATTCAACGGTCTTTAAGAGTCTATGTAAAAATGCAATGTTCCGCACTCTTGAGAGATGATACACTGTTGGGTCCATATTCTCATGCAGCAAACACTGCTGGGAGGTAAGTGCCATTTTCTTTAGGCATCACACCTGTCCAAGTTGGGGTTGGCCTCACCACATTGTTTCCTCTGGTTCCCATACCAAACAGCAGTTGTCACTTATCATTAATCTTATTATTTTGTTTTGTAATAGTAAGAACTGAAGATGGCAGAGTAGCTCTAGTATCCATTTTTCAATCAAAATTGGGAAAAGGAAAACTTGGGGAAATATTTTTAAAAGGATTTTAGTAAGTAATCTCTACACCCAATGTGGGGCTCAAACTTACAACCCCGAGATCAAGAGTTGCATGCTCCAGCCACTGAGCCAGCCATGTGTCACAGGATGTTGTTTTGATAAAAATGGGACATCTATTTTTGTAGAAATGAGAACTATTTCTATTAGAAAACACATAAGCTAAGGGTGTCTGTTATAATAATACAAGAATGACCATTCTGAAATCCCTGTCCTGTTTTCCCCACTCAGAGCGTCTATTGGCCCTGCCGGCATTTAGGTTTGCCTCTTCTATTTCTCAACAAATAACAAGTGGATGTCATACTGATCTTATTTTTGTCTGCTCTTCCGTTTTGATTTTTTCTGAGACCAGGCAAATAGTGGGAATGTATGGCCTTTGCTTGTCTGCACATCTAACATCTATTTAAGAAAAGAACTCTTTGGTGACTCAATTTAAATATTCTTGTTCTTCATATTCTGTTTCTACTTAGATTGCATTTAAGTACTGAAACATTAAAGAAAAATGTTTTTTGGCTTCCATGCTACGTATCTCCTAAGGGCATCAAGACTAAAGCTTATAAGACTAAGAAGACTGTAAGACTCATAAGACAATTACACATCAGAACCAGCACACAATATTCTGTGTTAGATTTCAGGTATTGTAGCTTTTCTACAATTGCCTAGTGCCTCATGAGAGATGGTATCTGTCACAAAACCTCTCTCCCCGAGCAGACTTTGACATTAAAAAAGGGACTTTCTGATCCCCAGTAGCGACTTCATGTTTGCTTCAATGGTTTAGAAACACCTTCAACTGGTTTCTTACAGGATTTGATAACAACAGTATCTCTCTGGTGTTTGTTTTCTTTCAGGTTAGCATTTCAATTCACTTTGGAGGAAGCTGAAGTTCAGAAGTCTTATAGATCTACCATCATTGATTTTTGGACAATTTATATTCCAGAAGCCACTTATAGCTTACTTAACTAGATCCCAAGACAGAGCTTTTCCTTTTAGTTTCAGAGATAATATTCTAATACTCTGCAGACCACTTGAATAGACCAGAGTTATGAACAAATTCAGAAAATATTGCTCCCATTCTGAGCATTCCCATTCCCTAAGCTATGGGGAAACTTTATGAAATAACATGTAAGTAGAAATTATTATAGGAGGCACAGCTGGCCATCTTCTGTCTTCACATAGGAAGGTATTGAGCAGAATAGCATGTTGTAGGGGGGGTGTTTACTAAAACACTGAAATGCATCTAGGTAGGCTGTGGAGTTTCTGCCTGTGGAAATATTTTATAAGTATTCTACATATTGCACTGGGATGGGGGCAGAATATTGACTTTTAGCTATTTTGTTATGAAAAAGGACTGCTTGCTGAAGTGCACAGAAATTAAATTAAAAATGTAGAATTGTCACTCTCCTATGTAAGTTAGGCAAATCTCAAAGGCATTCTTCCAAAGCTAAAAGATTATCTCATATTTCTAGTTGAGCTACAGCGACTTCTCTCCTGCATCCTAATATTTCTTGTTGTCTACTATGTTTTTTAGATGCCAGGAGCCTCTTCCCACCATTTTCTAGCAACAGAGTGGATTTGAGAGGGAGCAGCTGCTGAAGTCTGCCTTCCAAGCTTATTACACGAGTACCTGGAACCCAGGAGAATCTCAGTAAGGGGAGGATTGAACGAGCACATCGACACATCACTTTAGGGATAAATATCTTTCTTCTCCCTCTTTGTCCAAGCAAAAAGATCTTCCTTTCTCTCAAAATGAGATCATTTAGTTGTGATAAGCAACACATTCACATGAAAACCTTTCTCCAAAGACCAAATATTAGAAAAAGTCTACACAGCTCAAACCAGAAGCCTCACAGTTATTTTCAAGAGGATTTTGTTAAAACTTATAAATTCCCAAGTGTTTGTGTCTCTTCCAGCATTTCCTTAGTGATAATATCTAAGAGGATGTATAAAATTTAACTTCATAACTGCCATTCAAGGAATAACTGATAGGGAGATAAGAGGACTTTCACTGTGAAAAGCATGACAACTTTTAAAAGTTGTGCCAGGACATCGCCTGCCCAGAGGGACACGGCTGAGTGGGACATGGCCATCAAGCACAAGTCTGCTCAGGGAGTGCCACAGGGTACTGAGTAGGACTTTCTGAATAGGAGTTTTGAGGAAAACAGATTTATACCTCCCCACATTGTCTCCTGACGGAATGGCTTCTGTGGTGCCCGCAAGGAAGCAAACACAGAACTGTTTCTTGTCAGAGAGAGAGAGGACTCTTATTTTCTTTGCTTAAGTTTTGGAGGCCACAGGTACCCTAGAGCTTTGCAAACAGTATTTACGTGATTTTGGTGAAGTGTGGACACAATCAGGTGAGAGGAAATGAAATCAGGGTCACGCAGCAAAGCAGAATCCTCTGTAGGATTAACATCCTGAAAGTTATTGGGTAAAAAAGTCTGGGAGGAGCTTGTGGATTTTTTTTGTTAAATGCATCCATGTTTAAATGTAAATTAGTCTTTCCAGGAAAAGATAAAAGTTTCTTTGTCTAAATTCTTACTAATGAAAGTCACAAATGTTCTAATAATGTACACAGCAAATAGAATTTTGAAGATACCCATAATGAGACTTTATGAGAAAATTAATTAATGAGGAACAGTAAGAATGAAGTGCCAAATTTTGTCATGCCATTGGGGAAGCAGTGTGTTTAGTGGAGGAGAATGAACTGCTAAATCAGACTCAGATATGAATATGTTGACAAATCATTTACTTTCTCATTAGCTTCAATTGCAACATCCATAAAACAGGAATGCTACTTATTTTTCATTTGCTATAAGAAGTATGAAAATGTATATTACATAAGAAGACAGTGATGTACATATATAGCAATTAAAAAAATTATGTCAATCCTCTGGCCTTTTCCCCCTCCATTCATCTGGACTCGTTGATATTCAATTAAAAAAAAAAAAAAGATACCAGTGCTTGGAGATTCATTTTACTTTTAATAGAATTTTTGGGGTATACTACTATCAAGGAGAAGAGGCTATTTATTTGGGAATGAAGGCATGAAAATTTAGAGAAAATAGGTGCAAACAATTGTTGTAATTATAAAAACTTTATTTCACGCTTCCTTTAGTTAAATCTTGATAAGCACCATGTCATGTACTGGCAATCTAGGAGGAGAGGACTGGAATGCCTTAGTCAATAACAAACTGCAAGCTGATGATGTGAAGTTACAGCTACAGGGAGCATCTGAGTAAGACCACATTTAGAAAGGTTCCCTTGCCAATCCCATGACAATGCACAAACAGGAATCTGGCATCGATTTGTTCACACTTCCCATGGCCAGAACCCAGAGCTTGTGCATGTAAACATCCAAAGAAACACTCTATCATCTTGACAGTTTACAGTTTGCTGAAACTTGACTCTGAAAGCGTGAATGTTGCCATCTTGTTTTCTTGACCAGTGCTTGCTCATAGGCTGACAAAATCAATTCCTTTAAAATTTAAATGACGCTTAAAGGTGTGTTCAGCATTGCGTAAGTCATCAGCAAGGCCTTTGAATGTGTGCAATTCTCAAGTATGATCACCAAACCATGATTTACCTAATGAAATTGTGAAAAATTACACATTTTCAGCAAAATGTTTGAATTTGGTCCTATATTAAAAGACCCAATTGCCAAGGTGTTTTACATAAATTTAATTCACGAGCATGTACACAAGAGAATCACTATAAAGAACATTGCTTCCTCATTTATGAATAAAAAGTTTATCCTCTACTTACACTAAAACATACAAAAAATAATCTACAAAAATCGTTTACAATTGATTTTAGTGAAAGAAAAAGCTTTCTTCAGAAAAAAAATGATCGTGTGGTGGTAGTATTTTAGCCATCAAAAAGGAATGTAAGTAACCAATAAATATAATGTGCTTTCTCCATATAGACATATTTACACTTGAGTCTTTGGCTTATGTTTTTGTTTTTTTTTTTCCTAAAAAGAACTTTAAATGATCCAGCCATCATTGCACATCAAAAGAAAATAAGCCAGTTTATATATATTTATATATTTATATAGAGATCTGCTACACTGGAAACATATAAAAAATGAACTTTACTATGAATTTGCACAGCTTTTCATACTTCTGCTTAAAGGTTTAACATCTTTTATCCAAAAAAAGGGAGAAAAATGCCACATAGAAAGTATTAATTCATGCAACATGTGGTGTTGCCAGGCGAGAACCAGGCGAGAAAAAGCTGCATATTCACTGTACAAACACTGATAAGCTCTCATTGGAATCTGTTCTTATTAAATATAATTCATGTGGCACGAAATGTTGATGCTTTCATACAGTAATAGAAACTAAATGAATCCTTTTTATTAAGATACACAACTTCATAAGAAAAATACTTTCACTTCTCGAATGTAAAAGCCTCCCACCCCCCACATTAAAATCTTTCTGCACGACTGTAACAGGTACAATGGCTGCTGGCTCAACAGACGAACAGGCTTCTGGGTGGATGCACTCTGAGGTCTCACCCAACTAAGAAGATTCCAGGTACTCCAAAGCGACATCATAGCAGAAACGGTACTGCTCCTGGAAGAGGCGAAAACGTAAGAGTTGAGAAAAGTTAAGAGAAGGGAGACTAATGCGAACCATCGCCACCAAATGAACACCCAGCCACTGCTTAAAATTATTCAAGAATTACCTATTAGTTTTCCTATATAAAGAAGCTTAATTTCTGGGCATCCATGTTTTATGTTTGAGTCTAATGTTTCTGTTTAAGGAAAAGGAACTCGATGTAAAAAGATATATTATCTTTGCCTCATATTTTCTATTAATTTTTGAAAATCTCCAGTATTTTTTAATCCAGTTATAATAGTAAAACCTGATCACTACAGAAAAATTGCCCACTATAGGAAAGTAAAAGCCATCAGAAAAAGAGTTCCATAATTCTATTACTAGAAACAATTATTGATAAAATACTGCCTGAGTTTTGCTCTAGTCCTTTTTAAGGCATGGTTGAAATAATAATTATTTTAGGCCAAATATAATTACCCTCACAGATTTGAGAATACAAGCTTATATTTTATTTTCCTTTAACACTGTTATGTATCTTTTTCTTATGTTATTTAACATTTCTTTTCACACTATATAGAAGTCTAACATACAGATTTGACTATTAGATTGTTTTTATTTTTTCTTTAATAGAAATAAATGCTATAGTGAATATGTGCAAATGTTCCTCTCTAAACTTCAGATAATTTTTCTTAGCAGGAGGAAAAAAAGTCACTTTAAGCTGCCATTCACAATTTCAAGTTCTTAATTTTTGATACAGCTTTTCATTTGTCAGAGTATTTAAGTAAATTTTTAAAATTTAAAAATTTTTTGAGCTTATTTATATCTGAAAATTTATTTCTGCTGTCTTTATATATTTAAGACAACTTGGTTGACAAGTTCAGTTAAAACTTCCTTTCCTCTATCTATGCACTTCTCCATTATTAAGAATTTAGAGAAAATCAGACTGTATTACAAGTTATGACTTATAATATGTCATTAAAAACTTCTCAACTCAGTCCAAGTGGGTAAAATTCAGGCTGGAATGGAGAACAGTCTAAAATGCATATTATTTCTAAAGAGAACTTCCAGGTGTCTCCAGCAATAAACCAGGCTAATAAAAAACTTCCCCAAGAGATCTTTATCAATCCTACCTTTAATTATCAAGTAGGTGTGATTTAAATTAGCCTACCACTGTGGCAAGTGCATCTGAAGAGCCAAAAAGTGCTTGAAAACAGTTATGTCTCTTTAATCTGTCATTAGCAATTTTGTTTACACTCTAAATTTTCTTACCAAACTTGTCAGTTCAATTCAACAGCACACTAAACTCATCATTAACACTGATTAAACACAAATCAGAGGGTAGGAGTTCAGTCAGGATTAATGGGACATGAATGTAAACGTACAAAGAAACTTTTTGGAAGGTTCTAGAATGGCTGAATTAGACCAGAGATCCACCCCCCCCCCCCAAGTTATTGTAGGAAATCAGAGTTAAATTTGGAGGTAAAACTTGAATTCTGATGGAGAAGTGAGCCCACTGAGGAATTTAAGAAGACGTGATCTTAGACACCGAGGCAGAGTTTACGTTGAGGAACCTTCAGACAGCAAAGAATCAAAAGACATAATCACTATGTTCTGTAGGAAGACTTCAGAGTTCTACATCAAAAATCCTTCAGATCCACCCCCCTTTCTCTATCTCCACTGCCAGTACTCCAGTCAAAACCAACATCACCTTGTCCAGACAACAGCAATAAAACCCAAGGGATGAGCTGGAGAAGGGACGGTTGGAGGGGGTCTGTAGAAGGGGAAAACGTCTGTTACCACTTGTAAAAGCGAAACGGTATAAATGTAACTCTTCAGATTTTGTCTCAGGAAGCAATGCAGTTTTTGTGTGAACAATCCATGAGCAGGAAGTGGTAAGAATACTTTAAAGGTTTATTGAATTGCTCATTCTAGTTATCTGATCATCTTGATAATGTAGGGCAAGCAACAATTTTGCCTTGGTTTTTCTGGTTTACTTTTGTGTGAACATAAACTAACTACACAGCTGCTCCTGACCTTATCCCACCATGTACATATGTGTAACCCACAGACAACTCTCTTTAGAAGTAAAATGTGCTCGAGGAGTTTAACTTTTCTTTCTTACTGTTCACACAGCTCCACCCAGATGAGCTCCCACATACCCATTCCTATCAGCTCTTATTTTGCGAGCTGTGGTCTGATTTTATGAGCCCTGGCAAATTCAGGTGGCACCATCTGAACCACTCACTCTAATTTGTAAAAGCTGAAAAATGTCAATGATGACAGTTTAAAATTTATGATTTGACCAGAAGTGAAGAATTATAGGAAATGACTAAAATAAATTTCATTTGCCAGTTAAGGACAGACATTAGGTGCCTAAGTGCTGATACAATTTAGGAATATATCCGTTGGATGACTGCTTTACCAGTTAACCTAAATGCTTTAAGAAATTAAAAATAGACAAGAATAAAGACTAGCGAGTAGAATTTATTCTTATTATAGATCTATTTACTGAAGCTTCTTACAGCAGATATTTATGGTCTATCACAGGAAAAAACCCATAATTCTATACATTTCCCAAATCAAGTGAAAATAGTTTCCATCATGAACATTTGTGATATGTGATTAGGATTCTGTGGGTAGAGAGAGATACTCAGCAGTTCATCAATTAGGCAGAAAAATCCCCACAAAGACTCACACATCTTATTGCCTTGGGTGTATGAAGTCAACCCAGTGAGTAGGTTAGGATTGTCTAATGTCTCTGCTCCCTTCTGTGCCTGAGACTCTGACTCACCGGGGCTTCCACCATGTTGGGCTTGCTGTTCCTCAGGGTCTTGACTGCATGGAACACGTCCACCACATTTTGCCGCTTCACCATTTCAACAACAATGCCTATAGCACAGAACATACCGCTTCGCCCACCGCCATTTCTGGAAGCAAAGAAAGCCAGGGCATTTTTTTTTTAGAGAATTTTTTTTTAAGATTTTATTTATTTATTTAGTCAGAGAGAGAGAGAGCACAAGCAGGCAAAGTAGCAGGCAGAAGCAGGCTCCCCACTGAGCAAGGATCCTGATGCGGGACTTGATGCCAGCACCCTGGGATCATGATCTGAGCTGAAGGCAGTGGCTTAACTGACTGAGCTACCCAGGTGTCCCAGCCAGGGCATTTTAAATGGCAGCTTTTGGTCACCAGAGGTCACACAATCTTATAAATTGAGGAAATGAAAACATGATTTTTATTTTTTTTCCATTTTGTATTATTCTGCTTCATTTGTGTGCATGTATGTGTAGAGGGCAGAGTGCAAGGACCCATGAGGATGATGTCAGCTCTATAGCTTATGCTTAGGAACATTCTGGAGTCACCAGCTGCTGCAACTTTGATCCCCTGAAATTTTGGTATATTTGTATACTGTGTACATTAGGAAAGTGGTTCTGAGTAGTGTTTGAAAGAGTTTAAATCATGTGACAACTATATAATAATCAATTTTGAAAAAATATGAAAATGAAAATTGGTAGTTAATTATAGAATCACGAGACAGGAAGATTATTTAAAATGCTATCGATGGAGATCCATAAGATCTTTAATGTGGGAAACATGAAGTCTAGTGAGGAAATGAGCACCAAAGCCCCAGCACCGCCAAGCTGAGGCGCCATACTCACAGGCAGTGGATGATGGTTCGGCCCTCCCCTTCCTCGCACTCCTCCTGCCATTTTTCCACCTGCAGTATCAGTTTCAAAAATGACCGTTTGGAGCCTGGCACTTCTCGGTGAGAGGCCCACCCTAGATACTGAAACTGCTGTACCATCAGATAACCTTCTTGTGGCTGTAGAGGGAAAAGCATTTTTCTGTAAATAAGTTGGGACTAGAATTTTTACTAAAAAGTAAAGGTGCATAAAAATTTATACCGTGACATAAATGCCGTTTATACCGGATTGAGTCTAGATGGTAAGTCCAAAATAGGTACATGCTAGTACAGAAACATTCTAAGTTACAGAACCAAGAAACATGAGAATTACCTTTACATAAGCTTCTCCCTTGCACCCCATATCCAATAATCAATCACACTTCTTAAATAACTTTCAAATCCTTTCTACTCTTTATCACTGCTGACATCATTGCATTGGCCCAATTACCAGTTATGATAATTGCTTCCTAGTTGATCTCCTTGAATAAACTTTGATCTCCTTCCAAATCTTTCTTACTGCAGCATCATGATTATTTTGAAATGCAAATATGATCTTGTCATTCCTCTGCTTTAATGGCTTCCAAATGATCTTACATAAAATCCAAATTGCTGCAGTGGCTTAAAAATTCCTACATGATATGGCTCCACTTCCTTCCCATTTATCAAGTCATTTCTTGCCTGGGAACTTTGCACAAACTCTCCATTTGGCTTCAAAGATCTCCTTCTTGTTTGTGCCTCTTAATCTCAAATACAGTGACCAGTTTGTCTTGGGTTTGCCTGCGGCTCTTCTGGTCTTTGAACTGAATTTGTGTGTCCTGGGAAACCTCTCTATTCTGTGAATACTGAGATAGTTGGTTCTCCCACCGCCCAAAAGCTCCTATGGTTTTCAAATTTTGCTTGAAAGATCACTACCCCAATGAAATCTTCTCTAGTCACTCAGCTATGTCAGATAACCCAAACATTCTGGATTCTGTCTTTTGCCTAAAATTTCTCATATTTGTAAATAAATGATTATAGAATGAGTTGTTCAGTGCTTGTCTTCCCTGAAAATATAAATTCTTTAAGGATGAGGCAATCTCTTTCTTTCTCCCCTAAACTCTATATTGCTAGAACCTAGCAAAATACTGTGTCCAAAGAATAGTACTGTTGAGTGAATGAAGCAAAACATTAAGCCCCATATGAAAATGTAAGAAAGAATTTGCAATACATGAGTAAACTGTATAAGGCATCAGATCTGAATTTCCATATGGCAAGGGCTCACACATCATAAGGACCTACTAGTACAATACCCCAACTTCTCATTGGTGCATATTAAATATCTCATGAACTACAAGATATTAAGATTGGGAATAGAAAAAAAAAATCAAGCACTAATAAGAACCAGAACACCAAACATAGAGGAAGATAAATAAACAAATACGCTGACAAAAAAACCAGATTTCAGTTTCCATCCTTAGAATATTCTTCATACAAACAGCTCAATAAAAAGACAAGTCTTACTTTCTTAGTTTAGCAGCTATGGTTTCTCAGCTAAAATATTACTAGAACCATAATGGAACAGATGTGCAGACAAAATGAGATTCCATTTAAATTAACATCTAAGATATGCATGAATATTATGACATGATTTGAAGTTATCTTTTTTTCCACTGAAATGAGCGACAGAATTGGCAATGACTACATCCTCTGCTTATAGTTATACATATAGACTTATTAACCAGAAACACAGATAGCTATTTTGATATGAAAACACCGAAACATGACAATCTGAATTACACACTTAAAATAATACACATACGTAAAGCTGCTGAGCTAAAAACAGAGTAATTCTCTTTAAAAAGAGAGTAATCTCATGGAAGTTACTAATGATTTCTTTTCAAATTCTGCTTGCTATTTGGTTACACAATCTAAATAGTTTTTATTAGCATTTTTTTTTTTTTTTGCTTTTTCAGAGGAGAGACCCCAGACTTAATTTGTCATTTAGTGTAAAATATATGAATACTCAAGGAAAGAAAGATTTCTGAGAAACACAGCTGCTGCTTTGCTCCTGGGAAA
The DNA here is from genome assembly GCF_963455335.1 of Martes martes. Classification (NCBI taxonomy): domain Eukaryota; kingdom Metazoa; phylum Chordata; class Mammalia; order Carnivora; family Mustelidae; genus Martes; species Martes martes. The sequence continues at coordinate 72,541,697 of NC_137893.1, read as the reverse complement.
AGTGGTAACAATGCTGGTTCTACAAATCTGGGCAGAGCCAGATACTGAAATGTGTAGGGAGATTAAATTATAGGTAGAAGGGGAATCGATGGCTGTAACTTACCTTTTCTCTTCATGTGTGGGATTCTCCCTTATATGCAATAGTGACATGGAACCTGTCTATAATGGCTGACATATCCCTTCTTCCCGAGGTAAAGCTTTTTATTCATCATCATCACTATTATATCTTTATTTTTCAATTATATGCCTTTTCCAGGCTGGGTATCAATACTAATATCACATGTAGTTGACCTTGACCAAAGTCTGCATATACGCAGAAACCAGGCTCCAACCATCGAACTCAGTTGAGTCAGTGCATCTGAATTTAGTTTCCAGATGTAATACACTAAGTAACTGACCAGGACACCCAGCTTCCTACATTTCTGCTTTCCTATTTTTAGAATGCATTTTCCTTCTAATACTAAGGTGTAAGATGATTACTAGCTTTGGAACTGATTATGCAACACCTTAGTTCCACTCTTCCTGTTGTCTGATTGGAATTGTGCCCCAGCATGGTTATGATCGGTTGTTCTTGATCAGCTCAGGTTAAATATCAACGACTTACTCTTGTTAGATTGCATATCCTAAAAATCCGGTTTATCACATCACAATCCATTGAACAAGACATACATTCCACTTGGATAGGGCCATATCTTAACATGCCTTCCTCTGGCCAGTACTGAGGGCAGCCCTAGATGATGAATGTTTGGGAGGAAAAAAAAAAGAGCATTATTCTTCTCTATTGAGGGTAGTATGAAGTGGACTTTAACTTTTATTACTACTTTATTAATTTGTCTATGAGTACACAAAAGCAACTCATAGCCATTGACCTGGGATAAGTCGACTTCATTCAACATCACGATGGAGGTACAGCCATAATCATACACTAATCTCCAGAAGTCTTTCACAGTGTTCGGCAGAGGGTATTGTGTGACGATGAAAGCAGCTGGCTGTCTGTAACTCTGTGAAGAAAAAAGGAAGTGGGAAAACATGAGAACTTAAACCAAGTATCAGTCGTACAAGACAATTCAAAACATTTCCGTGTAGGGCCAGGTGAGGTGAAGCAGGTCCACGTGGAGAGGGAGGCAGATGCTATGTAAGCCACGGAATAACAGATGTGGGCTGCTGGAATGTACTGGAGCTAGTAATATGCCAATCCGATGGCAGGACTTCAAAGTCTCAGCAGCAATTCAAGTCAAGACTTCAAGTTTTATTTTGTTGAGGAAAGTAAACATAGGACAAAAACAAAAGAAGAAACTCAAGAACTTGTCAAGGTTAAGATCCTCCATGAGGTACCCATGGGCTCTTTCAGATTTTCAAAGCTAATCAATCTGAGAGGCTGAAGGCACAAAATTCCCCGGTGTATGTGTACATCCATCTGTATGTATGTATCTATCCACCCATCAAAATCTATCAACATATACATGTATTATCTATATATTTATCTATGTATTTTTATATATTTCATATATTATATATTTTATATGTATTATATACTTATACATTTCATATATATGAAATATATACATACATATTTCATATATATACATATACATTTCATATATATGTATATATACACACATATATATATCCAGCAGTCCTATATATATATATATATATATATATATATAGGACTGCTGGATTCTCTTCCATTTCAAATAAGAAAAACCACATATGCCTCAAACTTGTGTGCTTTTATATTATATGGATATTAACGGCACATTCTGTTCATCTTGCAGGCCCATCCCAGTTTCCTGGACATTTCTAATGTATATTAATGGTCAGAATGATAGTTTCAATCACTAAAGATTTATCTTAAACTAAAATGCACTTCTCGGTGAAGTGTATTCCTTCTACCAATAAGGGAATGGCTCCTTTCTTACCAAGTGCCCCCTGACTGGGACATGACACATTATCTCTACCCAGAAGGAGAAGGTATGCTCATCAGACCTGGGCAATCTGTCATTCTGCAGACGAATGATCTGTATTTCTATGTATTAAACAGTTTATAAAAAAACAACGAAAAGTAGACAGCTGCCTGAGATAGATTTCCTTCATGTGGATAAAAATTGTCAGTGAGGGGCGTCTGGGTGGCTCAGTGGGTTAAAGCCTCTGCCTTCAGCTCGGGTCATGATCCCAGGGTCCTGGGATCTCTGCTCAGCAGGAAGCCTGCTTCCCCCCCCCCCCCCCCGCCCTGCCTGCTTCTCTGCCTACTTGTGATCTCTGTCAAATAAATAAATGAATAAATAAATAAATAAATAATAATAAATTAAAAAAAATTGTCAGTGATCCCCTAACTCATTTTTACCACGTAACTCCTTAAATCTTTCAAGTGTCTTAAATGTTAGCGTAGAACCGGATTCCCGAACATTGATCTTATCGCCATTTGGGAAACACCGCTAACCATGGCATTTAACTCCATGGAAGACCGTGGGATAAATCTGAGTACTGACAGTTCAAATGGCTGCTTCTGAGTGACCTCAGGCCTCACAGAGTTACACCTGCATCTGAGGTGAGTGTCTCCTAAGAAAGGTATGATGGCTCATCAAAAAGGGTCAGAAGAAATAAGTAAAATTTCCCTCTAATCATGTATCTGTTCCATGGGAAGGTGAGCTCTTTACTCAGTTTTTGAGTCACAGGGGAGGGGAGATGGGTAAGATGATGTGAGAGGACAGAGCTGCTTTCCTAGATCCTTCCTCTGTAAGGACAGGAGGACATCTGAGGCTTTGAAATCACAGAATCCTCGGCCTTACTTCCAAACTCTTCACAATCATGGCACAAGGGTGTGTAACACTGAGAACGTTGCTAGAGGGTAAGCGGAGCGGGAAGTGCTGACCAGTGAACCTGTTCTTATAAGACAAACCAAACCTAACTTTTCTGAGGCCCCCAACTATACTATTGAATCTAGTGAATGGTCTCAATTATGAAATATATCTATGTTAAATCATAAGGAATTAAGCAGAGAGTAGAAAGAGGTAGAGAACAAGTTTCAGTCTTCGTATTGACTAGAAAACAACCTGGAAATGAAGAAAAATTTGACAGCGATCGATGCCAAAGACAAAAAATGCCTCAGACATAGGCCTCATCAATCTCTTTCCTAATGGTATTTTCTCCTTCCCTTTTCCACACAGTCTTTTAAAATTCCAAATCTAGACTCAGAAACAAAAAGGTCTTGTGTGTTTTCTCTGTATTTAGTATATTTGTCTTTCCAGACAATTAAAATGGGAAGAAAAGCTACAGTGAGGATCCAGTGTGATTTCAGTGGATATGATTAATGATCAGGCAAGATTCTGGTCATAGCAAGAAAGGGAACTTTTCACTTGAGCTTGTCTTTAGACTATTCTACTCTGCAGCATAAAAGGAGCAAAGTAACTGCATAAAGACTGGTATCAGAGGTAGAAAGTAGGCTTTCTAAGTCCTTAGTATCAGAAGCTAATTTTGGAAAACGCAATAGGAGCAACATTGCAGAAAGTTTCATTATTAGTCACACAGGAATGGACCCTGACTTCTAGTTTCTCCTGGCGATGGTTCCACAGATGAAAAGGCAAAACCTAGAAATGTTTATAAATGAAGATGATGAGCTGTTTAAAAGGATTCTGAACCAGGAGAGCCTTTTGCTTCTTTCCAAGGTAACCCAGCAAGGTAGCCAAGGACTGACTTAAAACTCTCTCTCCGTGTTGTTCTGTCTATGGGAAGCTAACCTTCTAAGGAAGTACTCTACCTTTTATACTTTGTGAGGGCTGGAGTGGGGCAAGACAGTTCTTTCGTTAATGATGGATATATTATATCCTTTATAAAGGATCTCTATTAATTACTGGCCAATAAAAACAAGTTAGCCATAAATTACTGGAACTTTAAATGTCAGAGATAAAAGATTTCCCAAATTAATACAACTTCTATAAGATAAGGCATTATGTGGTTTTAAAAAATTCATTCCTCACTTAACATTCAAAATACACAAGCATGATTTTCTTTTCTGAAAATAACAGAGATGAAAAATTTGACTTGCAGTTATCTCCTGTACAGAATATCATAATTGACAATCAAGCTCCAAATTTACAATGGGGCCTAAAATTTATAGTTCCTAAGAATCCCTGTAGGGAAAATTCAAAATCATGCTCTGAGAAAAACTTGTATTTCAATGAAAATTTCCAATTTTCCTTTCTAGGCCCTTTTAATTTTCTTGAAAAGAAAACAAGCCAGTGTTCGTCACATTACGTAGCTTTTCACGACACTTTATATTAACAAAGACGGCAGTCTCTTACGTCCATAAGAGCAGCATTGATGTAGTTACTACTCTCCCCATCAATTGTAATTAAAAAAGGCAGACATCTGTCAGGTGGCAGCATGTCCATAAAACGATTCTTGTCATGATTCCTTGGCAGGCACGCTATACTGCAGTCTTCGGCTTGTAGTCGAGGGGTGACTGAATTTAAAGTCTAAAAAGAAAAGGGAACGTAGGTTAAAAGCAAGTGACCCATTTAATAGCATAAGGCAGATCCATCTAGCAGCTGGGAGGCCAAGTACAAAGTGAAGGATCTGTACAAGGCAACGGCATTTGCCATGATGACAGGCTGATAGACTTTGTAGTTAAAGCTAATGAAGCCTGAGAAGTGACAAAGAAACAATACACACGTTGTTCACTGTTTCCTAAAAGGAAAAGGGAAGCTGAAAACCATTGCTGTCTGCAAAATGCAGTGTCTAACCAAAGAAAACAGAGTTAGAGTGGCCCATAATGATGACCCATCATCAAAGTTGGAAACTATCATTTGTAGTAATGTTTTGCCGGGCCGTATTTGAAGACAGGCTGTAACATGCTAGAAAGGGCACTGCACAAAGGATCAAAGTATGAGGTGTCCAGAGCTACTCTTGACTTCACATTCACACACCTTCAGGGATGTCTTAAGGGCAGTGGAAACATTTGGGGTTATACAGGGACAATGTTTAGTACAAACTTCAGCTATTATTATTAATACGCTTGATTTCACATTGTGAGTGACACAGGTTAAAATCCATACGACTGCATATAAATACACACAAATCACCAAGTTTGACTTTTATGATACCTTTGTCCATACCCTCCCTGAGTCTGAACTCATTTCAGATACAGCAGATATGAGCTCATTAATACAAAAATAACTCCACAATATGTGAAATGAAAGAGATAGGTATTATACTTAAAATAGGGTCAAAAATTATCAATTTGACTTGAAAGACCTTCCTTAGAGGAATTAATAATGCCCAGAACACACTGTAATAAGTTGCTCATAAAAGAAACTCTAGAAATAAGTAAATACCTGGAATTCATCTTTGAGATGTGAAGAGTTAGTCTGAGAGTCTATTCTAATCATATCAAAATATGCAGCTTTAAATTCACAGACAGGTATGGCAGTTTCTCCACATAAACAGGCTTCTAGAATGGCATCATGAATAAAAATGTACTGTTCCTAAGAAAGAAAAAAAACACTATTTTAATAAAAATCCTCTGTCATCAAAGGTAGAGAATACAGAGAATTTTCTCTATATATAAACATTAATAATGATATCAATATTTTCCTATATGACTTGAGGTAATATTGATTCTATGTGAAAAACATTTACTGTTTTTGATAAGTGTTGGAAACCAACAACAACAAAAAAGAAGTCATTAGAGATAACAAGCAACATACCTCTGTCTGGACCATATTGATACGACGAGATCTTAAGGCTTTGACACAGTTGTAGATGTCGACAACACCCTCTCTTTCAGCCATGTCCAGCATGATGTCGATCACAATGTAACAGCCAGTTCGTCCAGCACCAGCACTGAAACAAATTAAACAGATCTAAAGAAGTGCAAGACTTACGTTCTTGCAATGTTATTAAATAAAGATCCTTTTGAACTGTCAGGTGGAATCAAATTGATTTAACAAACTGCAAGATGTAATTTGTATGTGTTATATAAACACTTATTTCATGTACAAATAACTTCAGGTAGAGTATTTGTTTTGGTGCAAAATGAAGACGGGAGCAGGAGTTTGAAATTGAAACGACAGACTCTGTATATCAAATTGTGTTTTAAAAATAATGTACGTATGTTGTACAAGTTCCATAGCTCTCATACAGTCTTCATTCTCTGGCAATCTAGGGCACATGATTTCAAGCTCATAGAAGTGATGAAGGGGTGCATTTGGGCTTTAAAATTTCACCTCAGAAATACTCTTACTCATATACTTGTGAGTCCTCTGGCAAAATGCAAGAATGCTGGCTTACTGTTTCAGTCTAATAGACTCTTGTATATACCAAGGCTAAATAAATAAATAAATAAATAAATCCAAAACATTTACTGGGAAGTCTGAGGAGTCAAAATTCAGAGGAAGTGTTAATCGTGAGGGTGGGAAGGGAAATGGTTATCAGCAAGGAGGAGACCAACAGTAGAAAGAATATTTGAATGGTGATCTGAAGCAAAAATGAAAATGAACAGTTAGGTATAGAATATAATTCTTAACAGGTCACAAAGACAGCCACTATCTTACTGTATTTAATTCAGTAATTGAATCTTAATATACTACTGATTATTTTATCTTTTGGAAATGTTCCCTCAATTTTTGAAAAAGATTTAATTATTTATTTTAGAGAGAGAGAGTGTGATGGGGAGGGGCAGAGGGAGAGAGAGAATCTCAGAGACTCCCTGGTGAGCAGGGAGCCCAATATGGGGCTGGATCTCAGGACCCTGAGATCACCACCTGAGCTGAAATCAAGAGTCAGATGCTTAACTGACTGAGCCACCCAGGCATAAAGATATAGTTGGGATTTGGCAACTATATCTGGGGTGGGGGGGGGGGATTTCACTTGGTAGTCAGCTTCCTCTTTTTTGTATATTCATGGATACCTGAGTATAAGTGAAAAATGACACTTCTGTTCAAGAGAGTATCTGAGCATCTTGGAGCACTTCTGAAGCAGGCAATTCATAGGGAAGTAAACCTCTATGATAAGTCAAGACACTCCTGAATTGAAAACATATTTATCTCATTTTCTAATGCATAGAGGGGATATTAACATTATACTTTGTTGTCTAGATTTGGTCACTTCTCTCAAACACACCGTTCTTTAAGAAATTTAATTAAAAGATATTGTGGGTATCTCTCTCTTTTTCCTTTTTTTTTTTTTTTTTTTCTTTTGCCTACCATCTTCTCAATCACTGTTCCCAGGGTTTGAGACAGGAAGATAATTGAAGAGTACATCAGATTTCCTGAGGAGGATTGAACTGAAGATTTTCTTTTTCAGGGTACACTGTATCTGATCCTTATGGGATCCCTTATTTTTATGTCATTCTCTGGGCTGTTTTCCCTCTTCCATACATGGTCATTTAAATTCTGAATAGGTCAGATTTTCAGGAAAAAAAAAAAAAAGAAAAGCTTAAGTACAACGTATTATGTAGTTTGGAGGGGACAGTATTTGAGAATGATGTGCAGCATTTAGGAAAAGCTTTTCAGATTCAGTACATATTTTTCTGTTCATATCTCCAAACGAGGCCATGTAATTTGCTTTTAGTGTCTCTGAATGCTTGTTTTAAGAGAAGTTTCTAATCAGAAGGAAGCCTGGATATAATGTTCACATTTTTCTGGCATATATTTGCTGGCTCTCACTGATGTAGTTTTTAAGGTCCTCTGATGGATGGCTTTTTTTTTTTTTTAAATTCTTAAGTAGCTGTTTTATAGCACAAATTCTTGCAATTTAGGCCATTTAGTAACTCTGTATGTCTCGAATTTAGTTTTAAAAGCTGGGCTTCTATTGGGAATTTACTAGATTGGCAAGAAATCTGTATTTTAACCTCCCATTCCATACAATATGGGATTTGCAAAAGTGATTAAAAAAAAAACACAAAAAACCCAGTCACAGATGTTGCCAGTAAAAGACAGAGATTCCACACGCCCATTTGTGAACAACACTACACATATTAGGATGAATGTATTTATTTTTTAAGTTTCTATTTTATATCCTCCTTTGAGCTAACTTTTCTTTTTTTAAAACCTTACCTGTAATATCATAAACCGGAACCTTATAAGTATGCACTAGTTCTATGCTTGAAGGCCTTGTCTTCCCACTTTAAAGAAGCTGGCTGTATACAGTCCAGAGTGTCCGGTCCAGTACTCACCTGCAGTGCACAACGATGGGGCCGGCACTGGGAGGGTTGGAGAACTTCACTCGCCGGATGAAGGAAAGGAGCCCCGTGGCATGGTAAGGTACTCCGTGGTCAGGCCAGCCGGTGAAATGGAACTGTTTCACTTCGCGGATCTCATTGTAGCCCCTCTGTGCAAACATGTAAACAAGCGTGTTCAAAAGTGCCCAAAGAAAGCCATTCAACACCAACCACAGGCACTAGACCTGGCTGCCAAAGGAAAAACAAAAACAAAAACAAAAGCAAAAACAAAACAACAAAAAAACAAAGAATCTATCAAAGATCAGGATTTTTCTGAAAAAGAATGCTGGCCTAACATGTTTGGGAGCTTACCTTATTGTCAGACACCTGCCAAAGAAAGAAAATTAGAAGTCTTGCTCAGTTCTGTAACTCTGTGTAAATTTTTATTTACCTTGACAGTTTGTTCCTTACTTGGAATGACAACACATAAAATTATTAGGAGAAAAGGAAAAAAAAAATGGGAAAGCTAAAATGCTGCCCTCTGGACCCAAGGCACTGAGTTTTCGAGTGGTGCATAAAAGCAACTTTCTAGCTTCTCACCTCAAAAAGATTTTAATGCCTTGCTTATCCATGTTGAAAATGGTTTTGAAGCCCAGCATGCAGGGATTTTCCAGGACAGAACTACTTTAGATTCTTTTGTAAAAAGAGCTGGCTAAACTTCTTTGGGCGAATGGTTTTTCCTAATTCTGTGAAATAATGCAGCACCAAATATTATTTATAGTAACAAAAATACAAAATAAAAGGGAACCATCATTGTTATGCCTCTTTCCTATTGGGTTAATTTGATAGAACTTTTAAATGAACACTTCAAAGCTTTAACCCTTTGGTTAAAGCAGCCTATAGATTGTGTTAGCGCAGCTCAGAGAGCATAGATAGAATGCTACGGAGTTTATTTTTAAGAATCCACATTTGTAACCCCTCAAACCCCACAATAATCTATACGATGCCAATGGCTCTGTAAGCTATCTGTGATATCTCCAACTTACTTGTTCAATCAGAACAGTGAGAAAAATGTCAGTAAATAAATGAATCAAATTGAGAAAGGTTAGATTCTGTCCTATATGGATAGACAACCAATAGCACCAAAAACTTGGAAGCCAGTGATCAGGTCTTATTATTCTTTCTAGTTCCAGTTCCTACATAATACCCTATATAAGGCGGCACTCAACAGATAATTATAATAATGACAATGATAAACACTCTCATGGAATCATGCACAGAAAAATCACTTTTTTTTCTTTTTCTTTTTCTTTTCAAGATTTTATTTATTTATTTGACAGAGAGAGAGAGGCAGAGAGGCAGGCAGAGAGAGAGGGGGAAGCAGACTTCCTGCCGAGAGGAGAGCCCCATGTGGGTTTCAATCCCAGGACCCTGAGACCATGACCTGAGCTGAAGGCATAGGCCTAACCCACTGAGCCACCCAGACGCCCCGAAAAATCACTTTCTTTACTACTTTTCAAGTCAACTCCAGTGAGTAAGATCATAAATTTTTCCAAGACCTGATTTCAGACAATTACCTTACCTCCTCCATATTAATCCATCACTGGAGGTGCTTGCCATAAGGGCCTTGTTCTTTTTAGTAAACTTCAGCTAAAAGTTCTTTTTAATATCTGGCGAGGCATGTTCCTTTACTGTTCTTTCTGTTTCAATCTTCCTGAGTAATTTTCAAATATGTGATTAAAAAAAACAAAAACAAAAACAAAAACAAAAACCCCAAACTACTCTTTTACAGTTTTAAATAATAAGACAGATTAAAAATAAAAATCCAGTGATGTTCTAATTAGTATGACATTAACTACAGAAAGTGGTATTAACATAAAACATTCCCATTCTGGGCCACAGTGCGTGTCTCTACTTACTGATTCACATCATATTTTACGTCCTTTAATATACTTTTGAGGATTTAGTCACTTAGGACTTCTATCTTTGTTGAATCTATTCCCAGATACTTTAGAATTTTTTTATTACTGTGAAAGAGATTTTTTAATGTCTACTACTGTTTACAGCTAATATACAGAAAAGCTATCATTTATGAATATTTATCTTGAATTAGCCACTTCAATGATTAGTAGTTCCATTTTAAAATATTTCTAGTTTTCTTCATATAAAATCATTTCTTGTTAAAATAATCTTATCTTTTCTAATAGTTAAGCAATTTACTCCTTCAGTTGTCTCATTTCATTTACTAGAACTTCCCCCAATTTTGAATACTAGTGAGACCGATTATCCACATCACACTCCTGATTACATAGCGATACCTTTAGGGTTTTCACTCCTTAATATGCATGCTATTAGTTACTGTTGAATCACCTTTATCATGCTTAAATAGCCTCCTTATTTTCCTATTATAGATTATTTCTATAAATGTCTTTAAAGCAAAAATAAGTATATTACAGTATCTATTAATAAAACCATATGTTTTTGGTCCTTTGACAAAGATGCGATGAAATGTTTGGCTAGATTTCCTACCACAGGTGTATATCCTTGCATTCCTAGAAAATAGTCATTATAGATCATGTTGTGACATTTTCTTAATTCACAGCTGGGTTTCAAATTTTCAATATTTTATTTTGAAGTTTTTTTCAAGCATGTTCTTGAATGAAATTGGTCTGCAAAGCTCTTGTGCACACAGAGAGAAAGAAGAGGAGGGGGGCGGGGGAGAGAGGAAGAAAGAGATTTAAAAAAAGACAGAGAGGAAAGAAGAGCTTGAGAGAGTGCCATCTTTACCTGTTTCTGTTATCACAGTTATGTTAGCTTTTAAAATATATTTGGTTTTAATGGTCTATGGTCTAAATAGTTTTATTAACATAGGCATTAATTGTTCTTTAAAACTTAAAGGAACCTTAACTATAAAGTCATAGTGAAATTTCAACGATATATTTTAAGATTCTATTTTCTTCTATCATCTGCTCAGGTTTCTAAGTCTTCTTGGGTCTCATTTTTAGAAATCAGTGTTTGCTAGAATATAAAGGTATTTAGACTAAAATCTGTCTCCAAGTTTACATGTAAAATTTTTACCTATTTCCCAACACCAAGTATAACTACAGTTATATCCTTTTTGTGTTTTCTAATATTGCATAGTTTTGACTGTCCCTCATTTAGAATTGACAATGGTTACTGATCTTTTCAAGAAACTAGCATTTTGATCTTGTTTATTCTTTTCTGTTGGTTTTTGGTTTATATTTGATTTTTTTCTTTTATGCTATTGATTTTTCTCTGATGCTCCAGTTTTGTGATTTTTCATATGATTCTAGACCACCTTTCTAAATAGAAATCATTTATGTATTTAATATGTATCCTGGGGTTTACAAACATGACTGGCATTTGAATAAATATTTGTGGAATGAGTGACTGAATGAATGAATGAATGAATTTTATAGCAACAGCAAAACAAATCTTGATGGGGACTTTATGAAAAAAAAATTTCCATAAACATATTTTAAAGAAAGAGAATTTAGGGTACTTACCCTTTCCAGGGTGAATGTCCTAACTACATATTCAGCAAGTGGCTCCATTTCCACACAAGTTACTTTGAAGTCACCATAAACTTCAGTATCATCAGGCCAATACTTGTAGCACTTAACCTAAATGACACAAAGGGTATATATATGGACTTGAATATACATGAACCAAAATGATTAATTCCAGTGGTAACTCTTTAGGTTATAATAAAAATATGGTTTAAAAAAACTATATATGAGATGAAGGAGTCTATTTCACAATAAATAGAAAAACTCTGTATAGTCTCATTATAATATACAAGCCTGATGAGACAATTAGAATCTAGTATAAAATCAAAGTTTCTTTCATTACTCAATAAGAAATCAAATAATTTTCTCAGCTGAGGAGCACTCAGTTGAAATGCTCTGCATACAAATATTTAAAACAATATAGTGAGTGTTATTTTAAGTTTGTTAGGTTTGGCTACTCAACTTACACTCATGTTTTGTGAACAAGGAAAAAAAAATCTTTTTTCTCTTACCCGGCCAACCTCAACTAAATTTGTAACCATCACAATGCAGGCAGACTGTTCTTGCCAGATCATTCTCCAGAAATCATATACTGTTTCATGAACTGGGCCTTTGAAGAAATTAATTTGAATATTATGTTGTCAGAGAAATTTTGTGGTTAGAAAAAATAAGTGGTAAGAAGTATACATAAGGCACAAATCACAGTAAACTAAATAACCCAAAAAATAATATTAAAGGCCTAATATAAAATGTCACTGAAATTACTTAAATTCAGTTTGTATCTAAATTCACACTATAGCAAAAACATAGGCATATACAACTTTTTTTTTTTTCAATTTACCTGCTATACTTCTCATGAAGAAGACATCAATAGATTCTAGGATATTTATACCTGTCACTAAATTAGTTAGATATATCTTCAAATACATGTTAAAAATAGGAAGACTTATTCCACTATCAACCAAACAGCATATATTACCAATTAGATATACCCACATCATTTATAAAACAGTGCATGTTTAGGGGTTAATGAAGAAATATCCACACATATAAGCACACATGCCAACCTCTATTACCATCTCCAGACTACAAACTGGGTTATACTCGGCTCAGTGCCACAACCAAACCTAGAACATTGTTCACCTTGGATGATCTTTGACTTTAAAGAGCTTATAATTCAACACAGTTAATCCAAAGATATGTGAAAATACTCAGAAAATAATCTCTGTCAAAACAGTAACAGAGCTTTTGCCCTCCCTCCCTCTTCTAAGAAATAAGTAGATAAATAGGTTTCTCTTCTGATGGCCAGTGGTCAATCTGGAGAGAGAACTAAAGGTGTTTTAGGAGGCTCTCATTCCCTGGGGTGCCACTATAACAAGACTCCTCTGCCTTTTCCTTATTTTCTACACAGAATGAACTTGATGGAGTTCCCTTTAAGCCCTTCATTTTGTCTGTCTTGACTTGTAAAAAAACCTGCTGGAAGACAGTCTAACATCTCATTATAACAGTATCAGTCTTGGATGATACTCCATTCCACCCACAGACCTCGCTACCTCCCCACCCAAAAAAGGCCACTTATACAAGGTAAGACCTCTCTAGCTCTTATCAAGAGTCATTCCTATGTCCAGCTCTATTGACTAGTGTGCTCTGGGACATCAGAATACCAAACCCAGACCACACATCAGCAGCTTCTCTTTTATTTTAATTAAAAAACAAAGCAAGCTTTAATTTATGTGTTTTACACAGATAAAACAATTTGTATTATACAAATGAATAAAGAGTAGTCTCACTCAAATGATCTGATCTTTTTTTTCAGTTAAGTCAGATAAAATGGCAAAAAAACCACAACGCCCATTTCCAAACCCAAATTGACCCCATATGGATGAATAAGCAAGTTTGGTTGCTCTAGAACATTTAGAAAGGCCATGTTTTACCTTGAGTTGCAATATAGTGGCTTGGTCTCTGGTAACCCTAAAATAGGAGAGCAGATTGGTTATCATTTTACATCAGTATCAGAAATAAATGAATGAAGGCATAAAAAGATGAAGACAACCACCTGTTAAGATTAAGTTATAGTAAAAAGTCCAGAAATGAGCAGTGAACTCAGAGTTCACTTCTCAAACCTAGGTTATCTGAAAGGTAAACATAAAACAAAAATTAAATGTTTTAAGGGCTCAGATTAGAATATGTATTGCATAATTGAGCTTTGTTTGCTAGGGCATAACCTCGTAGATATTGTTTGGTTTTACTAAAATGTTTATGCCTTCATGTTAATCTTTAGTCATTCATTCCTGGCAAATTGTGCTCAAAAATATTAATTCTCATCTTATCATCCAAAAGTACAACACACTGCATTACAAATGGACAACGACATATTAGAACCATAAAAAAATAACAGAACATTCCAATGTTAGAGCTGGACAATGCATGTGTGCATTCAGTCAAAGTCCTGCTGAGCTATTTTAGAGAATATTCCTGTATATAATATGTTCAGGAATCTGCCAAAACTATTTTGTGTGTGCTGATAATATTAGTTTACACACACATAATTACAGGTACACACATATATAGGAAAAGAAGAGTTTTAAATAAAATGCATCTCATCCTGAACAAAAAATTTAGCACTTTTTTTCTTTTTAGTGTGCCAAGAGCTTTAGATGGTTAAATATTTAATACTGTTTCAACAAAGAAATTATTTTCTGATAAGAAATAAATTGTTAGTTGCTCTCGATTGATTTGAATTCTGGTACATCATGAGTAGCACAACTGTTAACGGTATCATAGGGTTAAGCTTTGGGTTTGTTTTGTATTTATCAAAGTACTTTAGCAAAAGCCTCTGGTACAATTTGTCCACATTTGGTGTGGGCAACTCGATGAGCGTATTAATGCACATAAACTGAGATCTCCAATCTAAGACTTAATAGGCTGAGCATGATACTGATGCCAATTTGGAAGTTTTCTATTTCTTCTTACATCAAATAGTACAATTTTTCATGGAAAAATTTTTTTCAAGCTCTATAAGCATTTCATCTCCCGTTTTTAATGAAAAATTTACCAATTACAGAAGAGTCTTACATGTAATAAACTAACAGGAAAGGGAACATTATGGAATTGTGCAGTAATCAGCCAAAATACACTGGGGTCTTTACAGAACGACTGGGTAACAACACAGTCTCATTTAGAACACAGTTTTACCATATGAACCATAAAGTAGTATTAGAACAAGGCTCCAGTGTACATGTCTTGGCAGAAAACCAAGGTTAAACTGAATAGGTAAGAACAAGTACAAATTTGTCACAAAACTGTTGGAATTTTTTATTCTAAAGAATGGATCATTAGCTTACTCTTTCGAGATGTCTGATAAATTTAAAATATTGAATGAGAGTCAAATGATGATCAAAATTTTTACCAATATACTGAGACTGTACGTAATAAAATTAATTAATTCAAAGGTATCAATGATGACAGTTCACAAAATAACTATAAAACATGAACTTAATAAATGTGACAGAGGTCATTGCCTATTTATGGAAATTAGACAAAGTCGGGGCCTAATTTTTGTATGTTTTATAAAAATATAAATGTGTACATCATATACACTGCAATATTTGAAACTTCTACCTTTTCCCTTATAATTAGTGCAAGTCTTAAACTGATTAATCTCAGCACACCTAGGACTGAATTATTTAAAAATAGCTGATGTTTTATGAGTGCTTTGTGTGTGTGCTAGGTATTGTGCTGAATGTTCAACATGCATTACTTTATTTATTTCTCATAAAAGAATGATGAGGTTCATACTATTATTATCCCCACTGCAGAGAGAAGGAAACTGAGGCACAGAGAAGGGAGGCAACAGTCCCAAGATTCCCAGCATGATTTTGAACCAGGAAATATGAAAAAAGAGCCTGTCTTTCTTACACGTAATGTAGTATTATTACTTCCTTGACAATATTTTATCTTTGATTTGCTAATTACTTTCCATTAAATCAACAATTTGCATGTAGATATGCTTGTAACCAAAATGTAACAGTGAAAACCTGTGACCAAAACAGCTTTTTGGTTTGCACAATTCGATATATATGTGTGATATGTGTATTTTACAAATGCAATTTAGTAATGATTTTGCCTAAGTAATTTTAATACTTTAACAAGCCAATACCACACACCACAAAATAGTCTTCCTACCCATTTTTAACATCAGAAGTCAAATGTAAAATGTAAAATTTCAGAAACACTAATACACATCATACTATCCAGCTTCTCACATGTTTAGGGAAGGGGAAGAATAAAAGCCAGAAACAGAAATCAACAACAAATAAAACTCGAGTACATCATAACTTGTCAAAAGCTAAAAATGGTCCTGTTTTTCTAAACATAGCAAAGGGAAGGAGGTAAAATAGATCTTCACACATGTAAAGGAGTTACAAAAAAATGAACATAGATATACCATATGAGGCTAATTAGGTGAAGCATGCAGAGGTAACTAGTATTAAGCATTAGTAAGAACTGTAATTAAGAGTAGTTATAGTAAAGATTTATAATAGGGTGCTGTTATTTACATATAGTGGTACTTACATCCCTGTACAGCCAAATCTACAGCCCAAACCAAAGTCAGGTGTGAAAGAAAGCACAACAACGTCAGTGAGTACTAGGACGTAGAACAAGGAAAAGTGTACAGTTTGTTCTTTATTTTAAAAAGCTAGCAATCACTTTATAGGCAATAACAAGGCAAAAAGATTCACATGGATAAGCCAACAAATTGGGCTCACCGAACTGTAAAAATACTTACATCTATATAGTTGGCATTAATGTAATCTGAAGAAGGGTCATCCTCGACAGGTTGCAGAATTACTCTGGAGTGGTCATCTACGGTTTTTAAACAATAAAATAAAGCTATTCAATTTCCCCTCTGTTCCGAGACAATGACCTCAGTAGATAGTTAGAGTAATTCAAGGGTTGTTGATAGCTTCTCCATAACAGAGGGCTATTCAAATTTCCTTAAAGAAATACAAGAACTCTTTTTTTATTTTGTTATGTTAGTCACCATAAAATACATCATTAGTTTTTGATGCTGTATTCCAAGATTCATTGTTTATGTACAATACCCAGTGCTCCATACAAGAGCTTTGATGAGTTCCCTACTTATCATAATATTCTGTTAATAAAGCTTCAATGACTAGCATCTTCATAGTTGGCAGGTTTTTAGGGAACATGGGAATGTCAGATGAATCATCATTGGATTTGTCTAAAGGACCGAACTTGTAACTTCTAATTCTGCTTCTTAAACATGGTTTGAAATGGGTGGGATCCATTCCTGCTGCTGTGTACAGAAAATGAGCTGGAGAACTAGAGAGTGGATTTTGAATCTCTGCTCTCGACTGCTTATTTCTTGAAAGTCAAGACTGAATTCTGATGTATTTGGAAGATATTTTAAAATAACTTAAATTGAGGTTTGAGTGGGCCAAGTACATCACTAGCTAGTCACAAACTAAACTATGCTACTTTCCTTACCGCTCCTGTGATTTCAAGGATAACCAATTTATTTATCCCACACAAACACCCTGAAGACTTAATGAAGTCCCTAATGACAAGTAACACGGAGTGGCAGGAGTTCAGCCATTGGCTCCAAGGAAGAAATAAAGGTTATACGGAAAGAATAACACTCTCACCTTGAATGTGTTTGGTAGAAGTGTTACAGCAATTTGTCACTGAAAAGACCTTTCTTTTTCATTATCCTGATATTCTCAGCTGTCAATAACACCTCCATGCATTTACATGCAAACATAACATCAAACAGCACGTTATCTCCACAGGCTGAAGAGTCTGAGTCAATTTAATTAATGAAGATGACGACAACTTCAGAGTCACTGCCAACAGCCAATGCTGCTTTAATATTAAATAGATTACTTTACAAACAGATGTGCCACCCTCTGGGATTTTTCTTAAAGTTTAAAAGCAAGTAAGGAGGACTTGCCACTATTATTTATCTTCTACACACAATATTTACACTCACCAAGAACTGTATGAGAACTTACATGCTATAATGTTTCCATATCGATTTTTTGCTCTATTTTGATCTTTTTTAGCTACATCCCAAGATGCGGACTGTCCTTCAAAGAAGCTCTGGGAAAAGAAAAAATAAGAAGACTGAATTTAACTCCTTTTCCTGGATCAGGTTTATCTGTTCTGAAGACCAAAATAATAAAAGCCACTCTTCTCAGGGAGGAAGGGAGTACTACAGGAGTAAACAACTTCTCTTTTCAGATCTCAAAGCTTGTTTGTTGGACTCCTACTTGCTCATTTTGGATTGGACTGAGTTCAAAATGAGGACAAAAAGCAACTTTAGGGAAAAAAAGGAGCTTGAAACGATTTCAAATTTAAGACTGCTGCAACTCTGAGAAATGGAAGTAGAGAAAGCATCAAAACGTCAAAACTACCTTTAATGAGTATCTTTCAAATGTTTTTCTCTTAGCATTTGTAACAGGAAAAAGAAAACCTGTTTTCCCCCATAATTATTCATTAAATCGTGTGCAATACATCCCATTTCAGTTCTTTGAAGATCATGAAAAGGACTGAGTCTCTACAACAAGGGACCATATGAAGATTAAAAAGAGTCTCCATATCCAAGGATCTTGGAACAGATGAATTTGCTGATTGGTTTAATTACCATATGCAGCAATTTAAAATATGGGTATAGATTTCTTTTTGCAGTAACACTTAAACTTTGCTCAACACAGGAAATGGGGTCTTCAAAGAATCAACGGTTTTTGAAGTGAGGTACACAGGAATACACACGAAATGAAGAAAAAAACCCAGCTCTGGCACAATCTTATAATTCCTTGCACTATTCTGTGGCCACAGTACAGTGTTTCCGGTGTGTCTCTAAAACCAGCTTTCAAAATTCACAGCTAATTTTATTTGCTCCCAAACGGAGGTATACAAGCCATCTGCAAATAAAATACAGAGTTCAGAAGATTCTTCACGCAGTCAAACTCATTTTAGATGGTCTCTCAAAGTCAAGTACTGCTTGGATTCTTTCACTTTAAATGTGTGTACACGGTAGTTTTGAGTATGGCGGTTGAAGAGCTTCCTTCTATGCCCGAGGCTCACGCTTCTCAGTAATTGCCAAGTTGCAAAGGAAATTTGTCCTTTTGGCTATGTTGTGTTTATTGAGATGTTCAGTTTAAACCACTTCCTGGGCAGTATGACTTATATTTATATTTTGGATTTAGTAGGAAGGGGAAATCAAGTTGGAAGAAGAATTTCCCACATCCTTCTTTTGGCTTCTTAAAATTGTCTAGATTTGCAGTGCTCTGTTTTTCTTCCTGGCCACTTTCAACCAATAAGCCACAAGGAAAACTAAGAGTGACAAGCAGTACATTTAGAACACAAAGATCGACTCCACTTCTCAGCAGATGGCCAATAAGCAAAGAGGCAGAGAAGTACCTCCTGCTTCCATCATTTAACTGGTTGAATCTGTAATGATACATTGGGACTCAAAGGATCCTGTTAATGGATTTTTCCAGGGTGAAATATAAGATCTAATATAGGGGTTTTTAAATAGCCCAGTAAAATTCTGGAATCCAACATTTCAGAGTTCTTCAAGTGAATTTCGACCCAGAAAGTGCCCTTTCTTTCAATTCTGTCTGCCCCTTCTCCCTGCATGCACATTTGAGGATATTCTCAGAGACCCAAGATTAGAGTCTACAGAGTAGACTCCCTTCCTTGTGACAGTAAAGGGAAGGCGGGGGGGGGGGGGAGTCCAATTCTATTCTTATCATTAGAAATAAAATTTAACATAACAATGAAACTTTCACCTCATATTCCTCTTTGAACCCATAGCTGTCTGATGTCTTCATGAGATTAATGTGCTGCAGTAAGTCGGCCACCCTGATGGCTGGGTGCAGCTGTCCCGTCTGGTAAGGGGATTCTGTCCCCTCACAGAGGTAGCGAGGCACATCTAGAAGACGACTGGACTCTGCTGTGGCACTGTGGTTCTCATCTGGTGGTTTTCAGATTCCAGAAGATTAAAAAAAAGACAAAGTTATCTTGTTTAATATATATCTATGCAAAGAAGATTGTAAGAACTTAAGATTTTTCTGATAACAGGAGGAAGAAAAAGAAATCTAGCATAGATCTAGGGCAGCTTCCCTATAAAGACAAAGCCTTTTACATCAGCTCAAGTTATGAAGTCAGAGTATATTATATTTAGGTCAGTGAGATAACAGATGCTGGGAGACGTAGACAGCTGATCCACTTTCAGAAAGTATAAGTGGAAGATTTTGCTGCGTTCTTCCTTTTTCTTGTATCTGCAGTCCCAGCAGCATAGAGTAGGACCAGAAGATCAAGTTGTCAACTTGGTGAGGTGTTTTCATTGGTGGGTAAACTGAACAAACTCCTTCCCCACCATATCCCAACCTTGCTCACAGACCCCATCTAGGCAATCCATCCCCACAGGGCTGCTCTCTGTGGCCTTGTGGGCCTACTCTGCCACCTGGGGCTTCTGAGTACGGCACAGTCCAGACTGGGAAACATGGGCCTTCTCCAGAATCATCCCCTGGCCGCACTTGTCCGCCAGTCAGGTTACACATGTGTTTATACTCAGTCTCTAGGCTTTTGGGTTATTATGATGTGGTTGTTTTTATTGTGAATATATTTGGACTTTTGTGGCTGCTGTGTGAAAGAAACTACAGTATGTCTCTGGGGCAAAAGGTGTAGGTTGTTCCTCTGGAATTCTTCCCTGACCCATCATGGCTAAGCCACACGCTGCTTTATTATGTTCCCATGGCCTCCTGTTCTATGTGTCCTTTCTCTTACTCTATATTTTAGTCATTTGTCTCCTGATCTCTTTCTTTTCACTAAACTCTGAACATTTAAAGTGTAGAGACAGAGTCATAGCTGTCTTTTTGTTCCTAATGACCGGTGCAATGCAGTCACTCAATAAATATGTCAGTGAATAAATTCATTAAAATAAGCTGAATCCCTCACCACCCACATTTAAGTGTAGGCCCCATCCCCATTGTGTTATTAGTTGAAAATGAAACTTTAAAGTCTCTTTATGTCATAAGGAAGAAATGAACAAGAACATTGTACCTATGAAGAATAAATATTATTTTAATGACCACAGCACTAATCATTACAATGAGAAAAAGCATGCTTATATTTACCACATTTAAACTTACCCCTTAAAAAAAAAAAACAAATGTTTTAAGGGGTGTTACTTTGGAAAGCATTATACTGCCATATTCATTAACAGAAGAGAAAGTACACTCTTAGGGGAACTTTTGTTTTTAATGATAATGCATACTGTAGAGAACGATATTTAATTAACAGTTAAACATATTTCAAGTGCTGGTACATTTGCCTGTTCTATCACCAACTCTACAAATAGGATATGGCAAAAAATGAATTGTTGTCCCCATGATAAACATTTTTTCTTCCTGGAGAAAGGAAAAAAAAAAAAAAAGAACCCCACAATCAGACTTGTGTGTGTCTGTAATTTAGTTTGATTGCATTTAGTTTATATTCCCTTATTAGGCTGAATGCTTTTTTCTTTTTCTTTTCTTTTTTTTGGGGGGGGGGGAATTTATTTCTAAAAATATCACATGGAATCCAAAAACCCCTGGTGGATTCTGTTGTGACCTAACCACCCAACTCAGGTTTTGCCCACCCCTCTACACACCAACATTTGTTAGCAAATATGATTTATGAATTTCCTTTACTTTCTATGAGACTACACTCAACTGATCTGTCTTTGCTACAATATTACAATCAATACACTGACATAAAGGTTAACATAAAAATTAAACTAAGAAGCCACTGATTTGGGCACTGTCACAGAATATACAGCTTAATATGAGAAGTAAAGAGGACATATAATGTTGGAGACACAAAATGCAATCACCCAAGCCGGACTAGGATAGCCCAGGCTCTCTGGAGCAGCCCCAGAGCTCATATCGTATCTCCTGGTGCAGCAGAATATTTACAATTATAAAAGGCTCAGTGAGAAACAAAGAATTCACCCATATTCCAAATCTTACATGGTATGTGCAATATAAAATGACAGTGTTTTCTGTTTTGCATTAAGCTTTAACACATTAATACAAAGAGCAGTATTCATTAAAATAATCACATATGAATTATTAATCTCAATACATTTCCACCTCATTATACCACCTAATAATATCACTAGTAGTCAGAGTACATGTTCTAATCATTATCCTTATTACACATTTAAGAATAATAACTCCGTATACTCTTGATGGAAAGGTTTTCTAGAATTCTTTGCAATGCACTTACCAGTTATAGGGACTTTAACCCAATGAAGCAGTAAAACACAAAAAACACAAAAATATGAATCAATATGAAAAGTTTGAAGTGTTTTTAAAATCAGTACGTAGGTATTAATATTAAGCAATATTTGAAGTGATCTCAAAAATTGCTTCACAAATACAAAATCAAGTGGGTGAAAATAACCGTAAACACTATGATTCTAAGAATGATGAAAAATGCAACAAATAATTTCTACAACTAATATGATTCATGAGATTTAGCTTTTAAAGAATATTTAAAAAAAAACAACAACCAGCTTGACTTTCAAAATGCAATAAAATGACAACAATTGCATCTATGGATAGATTTTGTGACTTTTGTGTTAACTCCAGCCTTCCTTAAACATAAATATCCCTTTTCACAGGGCAAGTTCTTACAATAATCTTTTAAATGTTATAGTTTGTAAAACTCACATATATTATTTCATTTTCTCTTTATAAAACTGTGAAAAAGTTTACAGATGGGAAAGCAAAGACATAAGGCAGTTTCATGGGTTCATACTGTGAGTCCCCAGGAGAACTGAGACTTGGACCCAATTCAACATTTTCTTATAATATTACTGTAATGAAATTTTAACATTTAGGTAACTAACTTTTCCTCAGTGAGTTTTTAGTATTTTAAGTGGATTTTACTTATTAATTTGATGGTGACAGCATTCTGCTTAACAGAAGATGACATTTTCAGAGGCATTTGGTGCCATCCCAATGATCATGATTCCTGGCTCCTCCTTACATGATTGGTCTACCCATTGGGATGAATTCCCCAGTTTACTTCCCTGCCATTATTGGTGTGGACATCAAAAGGAGAGTTCAATCAGAGAAAGAGAACATTGACTTTCAGATTTTTTCCAGAATATATATTCTTTATATTATAAAATTGTAAGTTTAAAAATTATTTTAGTAAAAAAGAGGTGTGTTTCACTTAACTGAATTAGTTGAACTGTTCCCAAATACTTTAAAAATATATTTAAATCTTGAATACATGGATAGTAAAAACATGCATAAAATGTAAGATAAAGTTTTATGTTTGCAAGAAATTTGAATTAAAAAAAAAGAAATTTGAATTTTTATGTTTAATGAGAGAATTGGTAACTTTTAGGTATATTTATCAGGCAATTTCCATATTTCTTTGGTTAAATCTTAAATAAAACATGGGGGTAAAACTAATACAGAGCTTCTTAACATATATGCAAGCTGGTCATGAATCACTGGTATGTAATTAGTCAAAGAATAGAGTACAAATTAAAATGAAACTCATTCCATTCTTCAATATACAGTTAAACATTAATTTTACATTTGAAAAGGCCTTATTCATCACAAGCAGTACCACTGGTCTTAGATGTTGTATAGTGGTAAAGCTTGGTTATTCTAGATATCTTGAAGGATAACACATCATGTAAGATGCATAGAGAATGCAGAACTCCACATCAATATTATAGTAACTTTACCTGCATTTATAAATTCTTAATAAAGACAAAACTAAAGCAAATGCTCCTTGGAAATGTGTTCTTTATAAGTTGCTATAAACTTAGGAGGATTGAGAAAAATCTTTCCATCAAGCAGATTTTTTTTTATATAAACTAATCATTCAGGTAGCACTGGCCCCTGAGATGTGTGCATTTGCTTCATTCTGCTAACCTGCATATGCAAACGTTTGTTAGTCATATACTAAGAGTCCCCGTACTTTTGCTCCAAATCTAACAGAACCAAGACTTTAAAAATAATGTTGCTTTAAATAAAGCATTTTACTAATTTGAAATCCAGTAGCTCTGACTGGTTTGATGACAGTTGCTCTCTTTGATAAGATCATGACTTAGTTTTCAAAATCAAGCTGCTTCCTACACTGTAAATAATTACTATGTAGACAAAGCTTTAAGTCATGCAAGGATGTGTGATCCATGCAAGGAAGAATAATAGAGAATTAGGGCCTCACCTAACACAGCAGTCGGCACAAGTGGATCATTGGGCACTGCAGGAAAACAGAGCTCATGAAGGAATATATTGCCCTCAAGTTGTACTTTACATTTTTCCTTAAAATAGATTAATGCTTTCTTAAGAAATATAACTACTCAACTTTGATTATTATAACCGGCAAAGGCAAAATTCTCTTTTTCAGCTTGGGTTATCTCAAAACACCAGGAAAGGTGCATCTATAATTAAAGTTCAGTTTTCTGTTCAATTTTAAAAGCCAAGAAGATTCAACTTGACATTATAAAGATTATAACATGAAGGGAGGGGGACCCATTTAAATCTCTCAAGTGCAAGGTACTTGGAGAAATAATTATCTCACATTCATTCCAAATATATCTTTTTTCAGCCAACTGTAATAAATAGAGTTTATCTTTTTTCCAAGTTTGTAAGTGGATATCTACAGTTGGTTACAATGCTGAATTCAAGCTTCCTAATAAAGTACTAACATAGGCAATAGGTAAAAAAGTGTGGGGAACAAAAATGCTCTCAAATGTCTTTTGAGTAAATGAAGTGGTTAGAGAGATGGTACATCTATATTTTCAGCAAAACTTATTTTCAACAAAACCAGTATTTTATATTTTTCTCTATCATATATATTATAGTGAAATAGGAGTAAAATAGATAAAAAGACCCTATCATGATTAAAATTAAATTCCAAAATGAGTCATACAGTATTACAGCTATTAATTTGGTGTCAATATATATCAAGGAAAATGATGCCTGCTTATAGGGCCAGTAATTACTGAAAATTTTCACCAAGCTGCACATTGCAGGGAAAAAAACCTTCCCTTTCTGAAAAGACATAAATACACACAACCGGGGCGCCTGGGTGGCTCAGTGGGTTAAAGCCTCTGCCTTTGGCTCAGGCCGTGATCCCAGGGTTCTGGGATAGAGCCTGCTTCCCTTCCTCTCTCTCTGCCTGCCGCTCAGCCTACCTGTGATCTCTGTCTGTCAAATAAATAAATAAAATCTTAAAAAAAAATAAATACACACAACCTACATATCCCTTATTTTCTCAACCTCCCCACTACATATGTGTATAATCTGTATAGGAAATAATATTTCTTTTGTTTGCTTCTTTCCTTATATCCATGTTTCAAACTGGAGTAGACAAATCTCTGGAATTTGAGAATGCCTCTGTGTATACATGGCCAGGGATAAAGATGATTTGTTTTCCTCATGCATCACTTGTACATGAGGATTTGAAGGAACAGGTAATTTCACTTAAAATTTAAGTACCAAAATGAACACAGTGCTATAGAACAGAATATAAAATTCATAGGAAATCTGAAGATAAACAGTAATATTGATTATGGGGCAATTATTCAAATCATCTGCCATGAAGGAGTACTTAAGCATAAATGTTTTAGAAGTCCTGCCTTTAAAGATCAACATTAGGAATTTTTAATATGGATGAACAGATGGATGGATGGATTTTACCATTCCCTGCCAATCCCCCAGTTCAAGTAAATTTTTGGATTTCACATCAGATACTTAAGAGCATGTTGTCTCTTTTTTCCCCTAGTTAACGTTTTATTACTGAAACTCTCCAGGAGTCGTTGTAGAATAATAAAATAATTTTACCCATGCCATTAATTCCCAGAAAGAATTATGATGTTCAAGTTCTAAAGGAACTTTACCTTACACAAAAGAAGATTCAAATGGCAAAATAATTATAAATAAATTCTGAAGTGAGCTAATTTTATGTAGGCAATCAAGTATTTCAACTTAGAGCAATGACATATGATTTGGTATTGAGTCGTACATGAATATCTTTTATGATACAGTAATAAAATTCACAGTTTGCAGTTCAACGAAATCCAGTATCAAGACTGAAAACAAGTCCTCTTAAAAATTCCATAATATTCCCTAACATGTTTCTCTTTCTGGCTGCTTTCTCCATTTCTGTCTTACTTTTTCTCACCATTCAAAATTAACGTATTGAATTCAAAGTGGTTTAAAGGGCTTCAAAATCACTTATTAAGATTTTAATGAAGAACTTACATCTTGGACTGAAATTATGCTGGTCCATGAAGGTGATGGAAAGAGGGTCTTCTGCATGCAGAGTGCTCTGATCAGCATAACTTCTGTCCATAGCATTCACCATGTGAGTCATCTCCTGCCGGGTATTCCCCATGGCGTCTTTGCGTTTTTTAGCAAGCTTGCTGCCAAGGCAAATACAGATGGGAAACCTTAGTGTGAGGTTTGAAGGAGAGTTGACACCAGCAGTAAGTAGTTCAAGAAAGCCCAAGGATAAGAATACATATAGATGTAGTTTGGAATCTCTAAGTTTCCTAATTTCAGGAATTAGGTTGGATATTCAAATGACACCTGCTGGTAGCTATACGACTATTTGTCATAGGGATATTTCAACATTCAAGCGGTCAAACGAAGCCTTTCATTTCTCATTATCATTAAAACAGTCATAAATTATAACTATGCTTTATTAAAGCCATAAATAAATACTTCCTTAGTAAAATTGTTCAAGGAAAATTTAAGCTAAAGCTAAATTTTGTTTTTCGGGTAATTAATTCTTTTGATCACCTTTTATAAGTTCTTCTGGGGAATAACATGACTAGTTTTCCAAGTTTAATTTACTCAAGTTACCCAATTAAAATGCACAAAGAAATCTCATTCTTCATTCTCTGTTTTATCATTCAGGAAAAATGGAACGTGTAGCATTAATGCATTTAGCAGCATATTTATAACATTAATTCCCAACTTAATCTGGAGAATTGCAGAATTTACCACTGCTAGATTTAATGCAAATACACAAATAAATGGAAAAATTATATACTATGTAAGAAAAGTACCCTGAGAAAGGTTGAAAAATATAATGTTGACACATTATACAAATGATCATAATCTTGACTTATAGCCATGGTCAAATCCTAAAAATGTGTTTTAGAACCACATGGCAGAGTCTTAACTGAGGAAGTGCCTTATAAATGCCGCAGGTCAAGTATCTGAGGGGATTTAGAAATTAGCAGAGTAAGACTTTGGAACTACTCAAATATTGACATCTTTATCTAGGATGTGAAACATATTCTGGTTCTTTGTGAATGTTACACATAAAACATGCAATAAAAGACTATTAAATGTATATAAAACATTTATATCACATTAACAAAGAAATTTATATATAATATAAATAAAGGCATTCTAAAAGCCTGTAGTAGCCAGCTTATGTTTATGGCAGCAGTTTATGTTGCCTTGGAATTATTCCTCAGTTGTCTGAAGAACGCCATCTCTCAGCTAGATCATTAAGTAGGACATATTCTTCTCATTCTCATTAGAATCTATCCTAGAGTAAATATACTACAAATATTTTTTTTAAGGTTCATGTAATGGTTGTGTTTGTGTCCAAGGGCTTTTCTTTCACAAAATGAGTGGCAATTTGAGACACAGTCTGGATTTTTCTTCCTGAGTACTATAGTACTTGGCCTCGGTGGGAGGTTCATACCCAACACACCCAATACACTGATATGACAGATTTGGCACTTAAAAAAAATAGTCAGAAACTAGGCTTTAGGATGCAAATGGCATTACTTTTTTAAAAGAAATAATAATAATGGTAATGACAGTACTAGTAACAGGACAACAATGACAAAACTGTAACAAGAACTACCACCACCACCATCACTACCATGACCATTACCATCCTCATTTATTAGTAATATTTGCTGCATTCATTGAAAGGGTTATTATCTCTTTTTTCTAGGCTAAGGGGTAAAAACCCTGCAAAAATCTTATAGATTCCAGACAGGGAATACAGATGACTGCTGTTGCTAGTGCTAAGACATTGTGTGGAAGGGTGGGGTTGGTGGAGAACTGGAAAGCCATTTAGGGGGCAAGTAGGCCTAAGTGACTACTGGCATTTAATCCCAGTGTTGAGCTTCTGATTTTAAAAATTATTTTTAAAGACAAGTCATGAATCTGAATATTTATGTTCAATTTCCTGATTTTTTTCAAGTTGATCTATTTCTTAAGACCATGTATGGGGCAAATTAAACATCAGCAGGTCATATTTTAAGTCTGTAGACTTTACTTTGCAAACTTATCTCTAGACCATCATATAAGGTATTTGTTCTTTGACCTACAATGTTCCTTTCCCTCCAATATCTGGTGCTCTTCCATTCTGTCTCACTGCATCAAGAGGCTTCTCTGATCCCAATACAACCCGCCTCCAGTTAGGTTTCCCTGCTAGGTGTTTTTTGTTTGTTTGTTTTTTAAAGCTAGGCATGGAGCCCAACACTGGGCTTGAACTGATGACCCTAAGATCAAGACCTGAGCTGAGATCAAGAGTCCAACGCTTAACTGACTGAGTCACCTACCCCTGCTAGGTATTTTTATAGCACCATGTTTTCTGCCTATGACATATATCAATGCATGGTTAATGGCAATGGTTAATGGTATCACTCTGTTTCCCCACTGTGTGTTCCATGGAGAGAAGACGATTACTCCTAGCACTTACAGTGTCTCTGGGACATAGCAGGAACTCAATAAATGCTTTTTGAATGGATGAGTTAGGCTTGTTATGCTTCACACTTTTCATTTGTTAATTCAACTAATTCTCATATCAACCCACTGAAAAAGGGATGAAGATTCTAATTGCATAGATGAGTTCACTGAGGCTCAGACAAGTTCAATAACTTGCACAAGGTTATTAATCTAATAAATAGTGAGGAATGACCTGGTTCTAGCTTAAACTGTTACACTATATCCAGTTGCTGACACTTTTTTAAAATGCCACATTACAAGTACATAATATGAAGCATCTACTAGGCTCTAGGAGTTAAACATTAGTTGTCATAAATTTGAGAAAAATAATGTGAATACAGCCAAATGTTTTGCCCCTTAAAAGTGTTAAAAAAGTTAAAAAAAAAAAAAAGCACAATTTAAGAAATAACTCCCAATCTTTGTTTCTTGGGGAAGAAGAATGAATTCATCCGTCAAAAAATTAGAGACTGAACTGGATAAAAGTAACACAATTTGAATATGGATTAAAAATAATGTTAAAATTTTGAGGATGGGCAGTTCAAAGTATTTATAAAAGACAAGTTTAAAGTTTGAGGCTTTACTTTAAAACATATATAATTTATTGTACATTTTGTGATTAAGGAAAAATAAGAGGCAATTATCAAATGTACAACAGATAAAGTTTTCATGGCAATGAAAGATTTCAGATTCACAAACCTTTGTTAGATGACAAATTATGGGGGGGGGGTAGTATAAACTTTGTTACTATTTGCCAGCCATGCATTATCAACTTGGTTTTTTATACCTGAACCCTCACAACAACCCTGTGAGGTAGGCTTTAACTCAGGTTATTACAAAATAAAAATTAACATTAGAGTTAAAGTGTTTTGGTCATGAGTAACAGTCACTATGACAATGCCAATGAATGTTAGCTCAAAGATTACAATTGGTTTTCTTTTAAATTTTATTTATTTACTTTTATTAAAAAAATCTCCAATTCAGGGTAGGTATGTTTAGATTAGATATGTTTAGATTTAGATTAGGTATGTTTAAGCAGCTTTAAAAATCACATATCTGTGACATTCTTTTGAATTATAATTATTAATGTTAACAGTCCTAAGTATTACAGTAACAGTACCATAACCTACTATATAGACTAGAATAAAGAAATGTTACCCAACCACTAAGAAGCCAATCCCATTCTAACATTATAGGTACATCAATGGTTAATGGTAAGCTTACTGACATTCTTATCAATACTTATTGATTCCTATACGTTTGATGCTTTTTTCCTCTCTGAGCAGTATGTGTGTGTGTGTGTGTGTGTGTGTGTGTGTGTAGAAAATATATGTATATATGGTACACTTCAGGACAATTAGGCAATTCATTTTGCAACTACTTGAGTTTGACAGATGTGCAAATGAGTTTCATTATCTAAGCAGCCAACAGCATAAACTTCTGCAGGTGGATATATGGGTGGGCTATAAAGAGGAAAAGTGTTCCATAATTGTATGAAATGGTACAGTTAATTACCTTTGGCTTCATCAAACATGATTTAACAAGGATATTATGATTCATCACAATAAGCTAAGAGCACTGTTAGTTTACACCTGCTTGTTTCAGCAGATTTTAAGAAGCCAAGCATTTATGATATTTAAAATATTGGCAGACCTCTGTTACAGTCATTGAGACTCTTACCAAATTTTATTGTAAAGCTAGCTTAAATTTACCTCATAAAATAAATACTGTGGGATAAATGCCACCAAACATACTTAATCACAACCCTTTAGTCTTAGAAGTTGGTGCATCAAAATTGATCAAGCAATGTCCAAGAATATTTTTTTACATCATTCCTTTGACTTGGATGAATACCCTGTCATCTTAGGTAAGAAACTGAAGATGACTAGAGAAATAGAAGGAACAATATTCTCTGTCCTTATTCAAACTAACGGTCCATACCTAAGTATAGGGTGAGCTAAGGGTTTGGAAGAGAAAAGGAAAAGAGGACACCTAGGTGTGTTTTGTGTAGGATAAGAGGGTTCTTTTGGTCTTGGTTTTATAAAATCATTGTCCTGTTTAAGTTATAATAAACTAACTCAATTTTTCTTTTCTAAAAAGATATTTTTTATTTCTTTATCATTGCAACATTATCATTTTATCTATTTGTTTTTAGAAGAATTTATTTTATTTTATTTGTTTTATCTATTTCTTCTTTAAACAATAGCATACTGCTTGCCTAGATGGCCAGACCAAAGGTGTTCTGAAGTTATAATCCATCCTGGATTCCTGGAAATGTGGAGAAAGATGTTATCACAGTTAGACCTGACCTGATGTATAGTATGAGGTATCATGTTTATAAGATACAGGTTTGACTTAAGTAAATAAATGATGTTTTGGGCTGTAGTCTAAAGCTACTAGTGGAAAATTATAAATAAAATTAAAAGTAGCTGAACATACAGAAATACAATATCCCTTTTTAAAAAGATTAACAAAATAAGTTAATGGTTAACTTTATATTTTAGAGCCCAGAAAATATCATCAAAATCACAAACATTTTAAGATATTTTTGTTTTTGTTTTTTGAAAAGGGATACTGCATCTTTAACACATGTAAAGTTGTATATCACCCGTTTTCTACTTACAGGTAGTAGGAGTAAGAATAGTAGCTCCTCCTGGCAAGCAAATCACAGACAGTGGAAAAAGAGAAGCAATGGTGAATGAAAAGCGTGACTCTGTCACATTCAATAAAGCAGAAAAATGTGTGTTAAAAAATAAAATAAAATAAAATAAAGTAAAATAAAATAAAAGTCATGTTTTTTTTTTTTTTGGTTTGCATTTCAATTTGCTCATGCATTTGGTTAGATATTTTTTTTTTTGCCATGCAATTAAACAGACAGATATGCAGTAGAAAAATAAAATTTAAAGTACATAATTTGGAAAACAGCATGCTGATATTTCTCTTGCTGCCAGAAAAATTTTAAAAATTAAATGGATTGTGTATTTCAACATGCAGTTAAGCATAATATTATCTATTACCATCAAAAAGCCATGACAGATGGAACTGCTGTGTATAGAACTTGTACACTAAATTGACTATTTTTCTTCAAATACAGAACATAAATATCTATTAAGTTAATATAGACTATATGCAGAGTAACATCTAAATTTCTAAACAAGTTGTTATATCTTAATGGTACAGGGATGCATACATATATTATGTGAATATACATATGCCCCATGCACTATATATACACAGAGATATTTCCACAGTAGATGTATGTGATCATAATATCATACACAAACATTTACTGTATTGAAACATAATTTCAATTTATGTTGGGAATTATAATGTATTCATGCTGCACATTTAAAATATAATACATAACCAATGAAAAAATGGCATACATTTGGAAATAATTCAACAGCGTTTAAATTAAAAAAAAAAAATGACATTGTGTTTTGAGAGATGCACTATCCCTTTTCTTAGCCTAAAAACTTACTTTATATATACCCTCAGCTGTAGAATTTTACTAAATTAAATTCCAAACCATATCTTTACACAAAACTCAAAAATACATAGAACTTTTTTCAACATAAGAAATATTCCTCTGTCTATTATTCCCAGTAAGGGATAAAGTCTTGAGAAACTTAATTTCCCATAAAAATAAAGATCATAAGAGACTAAAATAGTTTGGTCTTATATTAGTTTTATTATAAATTTGTGTATTAAGAGGGAAACATTATATATTAAAACTGATTAAGCTTGATACTATGCAATATGTTGTTATAAAATCTGTGCCTTTGTGTATGTATAATAAAGATTAGTGATTAAATCATACATGATACATGTGAGACATACTATATACGAATTAAAGTCATTACAAAGTTGCTTAGATAAGGGATTCACATAATTTAGTTCTAATATTATATATTGGAAGGAAATATATCTAAATATGTAGCTTTCTCTGTCTATAAAATTGCAACTTTTCCTAGTCATAAAGGTTGTGGTGAGGAAGAGAAACAAAGGCCCTGGTATACTTTCTATCAAAAGACAATCAATGCATAATTATGAAAAGTCAAATGTGAAGCATTTTAATAGAGAGGCCAACCATTTAAAATATGAACCATAAAAAGAATTCGTACATTATGCAATTTTAGACAGTTGCCAGAGCATTTTACCCACACAAAAATAATCATGCTTAGAGATCATTTTGGTTTACTTTAGGAAATTTATGTTTCACATTTTTTTTGTAGTTGTTATTTCTGAAACAGAGGGCCATGGATAATGAAGGCTACTATAACATTTAAATAAGTGTTGAATAAATAACAAATAAAACCAATAAGCTTAACCCAGTTCTAACTAAGTGAGAACATCATCAGAGGCCAACTTCATGCTCTCCTTTCCAATCTGAAGGGACTGGAATGGTTTTAATTGTGAAGCAAAGTTTAGTTAACTCTCTATAAACAGTTTAGTTAACTGCAAATATAAATTGAAATTAAATAGAGACATAAGATCTGAGAGATTACAATCAGCCATTTTATTGACCTTGATTGGCAAATTCATATTACTAAAATACTTAAACCTTCCTGTCTCAATTATGATGTATTCTCCAACCACAGAGGTAGACAACAGCAAAAAGAGAAAGCACTATTAGGGAAAGCACGTATGTAGCTAATTTAACACAAAATACTATAATGCATACCTAATGTTTCTAATGCAGATGTGTCTTCTCCAACATATATATCTCCAGGGGATAATTGTAAAGAGGCAATACATTAAAATAAACTCTGATGGATTGATTAAACATGTAGTATGAGTCTTATCTATACTGTTAATGATTTGAGTATAAAACAATCCTAATAGTATATGATTTAATGTAATGTAAGCAACATCATTTAATATTTGATATAATCAAAACTTTCAAACACATCTATACACAAAGCTATTTTAGGACTGTACTCTGCATGTAAAGACTTGTTTAAAAGTCCTTCCAAACTGCAGTATAATCTAAAACATATGATTGGAAGGATTGGAGAGTTGTATCAGTTTCTAAGATATGCCTTGCAGATAATGACATTTTATAGAATGGAAAGAAGTTCAAGTTATAAAGACTGTATACTTTGAAATGTTTTTCAGCAGGAGTATACTTTAATCTCCTGAATAGAGTTTAGTTTAAATTCCAGTAGGTCTTAGTATCTTCATAGAATTCCAGGAGATGGCGGTATTGGTTGATATTGTATAAAAGACTGATGTTCAATTAAAAAAAAAAGACTCTTCATATTAATGTGCTGAAATATCTAGTCAGCGAATATTTAATATACAATTTCACAAAATAATATTTAGATTCTTCTCATCTCTTACATGTAGCCAACATTTAGAAAAATAGAGAAAGAGTACAAACTAATTCACAGACCATAATCCAAGTATCATAATAAATACTTTTGTCATTATTAGTAAATAACATTTCAAAATGTAAGAAATGAGTATCTCAAGTTTCTCTGCATCTGAGAAATTTAAATTCATACATTAATTTCAAAGTTAACTTGATGAAAATATACCTTTATATCCAAAATCAAACTGCAAGGAACTGATAGGAATTTATTTTAAAACCATGAGAAATAGACTCAGATGCTGGCAACATTGTCAAAATTCAATTCTTCTTGTTTGTTCTATTTCAAAAGAGCTCAGGAAAATAAAACATTATTTGAAAACTACTGACATAAATGGTAGGTGAATGAGACAGAACAAAATCAGGTCTTACCTTTTTTTTACAATTAGTATGACAACTAGGAGGAGGAGGATGAACACCAGAATTCCAGCACTTATTCCTGCTATTTTCACCACTCTGTCTGTCTGCTTTGCTGGGTCTGGAATCACTTCTGGTTCTTCTGTTGCTGCTGCTAAATGAATTTAAAAAATAAGTTACTGAAAGCAGCTAATTATCACAGAAGTGGAAATTAGTTCCAGCCAAAAATTACTACAAAAAGAGAACTTGTTTTATTTTATTTGAATAAAAACCCTGGATATATAAATACAAAAGCATGCTGAACTACAGCATAAGGAATTTAGGGTGGAGATAAGGGGAAATAAAGCCTTCTGAATAGGAATTCTGTTATCACATAAAAATAAAACAAAACCTAGAAAAGACTATCAAAGGGAATGGTGAACTACTTTTCTCCAAATGTCTGTAAAAGTCAGACACAAGATTTTTAGCCTAGGACACAGAAAGAGATGGTGTCAGATCTAGGATTCATTTGTTTGCTGGCCCATTCAGCAAACACTTCTGAACTCAAGCACTTGGTGCTGTGCTTGGCCCTTCACGGTAGATGTTAATAGCTCTTGGCTGGGACACAAGAGGTTAGGTGAAATAACGCCTTGTCTAACTAGTGGAGGTGTCAGGTTATGATTTGATATGAAATGATTTGAAAGGAATAGTTGGTTTGGAGGAAGAGAGAAACAAATACATCGAGCAACATTTCTCATTCTCTTTAAAAATAAAACCCAGATGATGAACTTGGGGAAACTGAACTTTGAAAAGATAAAGTTGTTTTATTTTTATTTTAGAAATTCTTTATTTCCAAAAAAACTTCTTTTTCCCCCAATTTCTTTTTTATTTAAATTCTAGCTAGTTAACATATAGTGTAATATTGGTTTCAGGAGTAGAATTTAGTGGTTCATCAAAACAAGTGCCCTCACCCTCCTTTTTTAAAGTAGCCTTCATGCCCAGCATTGAGTCCAACACAGCCCTTGATCTCACAACTGTGAGATCAAGACCTGAGCTGAGACCAAGAGAAGGACGCTTAATCAACTGAGCCACCCAAGTGCCCCACAACAAGTGCCCTCCTTAATACCCATCACCCATGTAGCTCATCTTCCGCCCACCTCCCTCCAGCAACCCTGTTTATTCCTTATAGTTTAGAGTGTCTTATGGTTTGCCTCCCTCTCTTCCCCCCCCTTCCCATATATGTTCATCTATTTTGTTTCTTAAATTCCACACGAGTGAAATCATATGGTATTTGTCCTTCTCTGACTTGTTTTGCTTAGCATAATACACTCTCTAGCTCCATTCACTTCATTACAAATGGCAAAACTTCATTCTTTTTGGTGGCTGAATAATATTCCATTGTACACATATGCACACACACATCTTCATTTATTCATTATACCTCTAACTTTCCCTCTTTCTCAAAGCCACTCCCATCCCCCAGATATATACACAATCAAAAGCATAAACCTTATTAGTCAATTTACAAGTTCCACTAACCTTCTGAAGCTATTTTCCTTTTACCTTATTAACCTTGAAAACTGGCAAGAAAAGTATTTCACATTTTGCAACTACAAAAACTGAGGTTTAGAGACACAAGAATAGATTATAAATTGCTCAAGTATAGTAACAAAACCTAACACATCTTCCATCTTCTAAAACAGCATTTCTCAATGTTTCCAGATCTATGGTCCCTCCTGTTAAGAGTCTGGGTGACAAGAGTATGGGTGACTCTCAGAATTAGGTACTTGGGGAAACTGCCTTAAAGCATCCACAACAGCATGAGGAGATGGTGGCTGAGTGAACAAACAAACCCCTAAATTAACCTCATACCTTTCCAATGGATAATTAATAAATTCCTTTAAAAATGATCTATTGTTCTGTATTTTAATTCTTTCTTTAGCGTCTCTATCTTGGCTTCCAAACCCCCTCCCTATGCTTTGATTCCAAGTTCTGCGTATCTGCACATCTCAATATCTGTTCCACTTTCCTGACCAGCCACAGTTTCTCCCCAAAAGAGATGGACACAAGATTACTGATTTTTTAATTTTCCCAAGTAGGAAATTAAAAATAACTAATATATCTAATATCAGTATCATTTCATAAAATAGTAATTTAAAGTAAAACCAGTAGGAAACATAGTTTGAAAAAAGTGTTAGAGAAACAGTTTACTTTGAAAAACAATTCACTATAACTATCTTAATTTATCTGATTTCAATTGGAGAGGATAAAACCTCTCCATGGTTCCATATTTCATAACTGTTATGCTCAAGTAGGAAAAGCAAGCCTTCAGCTTGTTTCTTCTGGTAAGCAAGGGAGTTTTCCTTTCTGACATGACACTTTCCATATATCCAGGCTTCAGGAAATTTCCAATCTCATTAATTATGAATAGAGGTAGTTCAATGCTTACCACATTTCAAACTATACATTACAGTTCATTTCATCAAGGCATGTATTAACTATATTGCAGATCTCTTCTTTCCTAAGAATAATTTTAGAAATATAGTACATATATGTGTATGAAAATAGGTAGAATATATTTCAAAGTTGGATATAAAGGTAAAGAGAATATATGTTGATTGTAATTCTCAAGTACATTGGTTTAAATAGCTTCAAATAGGGAGACAGAATGATGTAGAAGTCTCCAGGAGAAAACTTCAGTGCATACAAAAAAAATCATCATTATTCATTAATTAATGCTTATTCTCAACAGGTTCTAGGTTATGCTTGCCTTTCAGAAGGTAATGATGATGGCTTTGTGATTTGACATATCTCACAGAATTAAATGTTTGTGAAACTCTTTGAAAGAGCAATTCTTGTTCAGTGAGGTTAGAATATATTTAATAAACCATTTTAATTCAACAAATAAAGTTATGAGCTACCTTTCTAAAGATCTTATGCCATAAGGAGCATATATCTCCTAAAAATCTTCAGAACTGCTAAGCCTGCCAGAAAAATCTCAGAATATATGCAGATTCAAATATAAACTCCGATCCTGAAGTATTAACAGGCAGTCTTTTTTAAAAAAAATTTTTTTTAAGATTTTTATTTATTTATTTGACAGAGATCACAAGTAGGGAGAGAGGCAGGAAGAGCGAGAGGAGGAAGCAGGCTCCCTGCTGGGCAGACAGCCTGATGCGGGGCTCAATCCCAGGACCCTGGGATCATGACCTGAGCTGAAGGCAGAGGCTTTAAACCACTGAGCCACCCAGGTGCCCCTTAACAGGCAGTCTTAATACTTGCTGAGTTTACAGTCAGAATGGCTAAAATTAGCAAGACAAGAAACAACAAATGTGGGTGAGGATGCAGAAAAAGGGGAACCCTCTTACACTGCTGGTTAGAATGCAAACTGGTGCAGCCACTCTGAAAAACAGTATGTAGGTTCCTCAAGAAGTTAAAAATAGAGCTACCCTATGACTCAGCAATTGCACTACTGGGTATTTACCCCAAAGATACAAATGTGATCTGAAGGGGCACTGTACCCCAATGTTTATAGCAGTATTGTCCACAATAGCCAAACTATGAAAAGAGCCCAGCTGTCCATCGACAGATGAATGAATAAAGAAGAAATGGCATGCATGTATACATATAATGAAATATTACTCAGCCATCAAAAAAATGAAATTTGCCATTTGCAATGATGTGGATAGAGCTAGAGGCTATTATGTTAAGTGAAATAAGTCAATCAGAGAGAGACAATTAAATGATCTCCCTCATATGTGGAATTTAAGAAACAAAATGGGAGCATAGAGGAAAGGAGGGAAAAATAAAATATGATATAATCAGAGAGGGAGAAAAACCATAAGAGACTCTTAACTCTAGGAAACAAACTGAGGGTGGCTGGAGGGGTGGGAGGTGGGGGATGCAGTAAGTGGGCAATGGGCATTAAGGAGGGTACATGATGTAATGAGCACTGCATGTTACATACAATTGATGAATCACCTAACTCTACCTCTGAAACAAAAAATACACTTTATGTTAATCAACTGAATTTAAATAAAATTAAAAAGAAATACTAGCTGGGTTTAATGATTAAGTAACAAAACTGACATAAAGATGGTGGGTAAATAATTTCAAATTCAGAGATGGAAGAATTCTTATAAGTCTTATTAAATAGATTTGCTGATGAGTTAATCTAAACATATTTTCAGAAACAAAAAGCCAAATATAAAAGTACATTTCTGACTAAAGACACTGATAACCTTGCAAGTAAGTGTATTCTGGGTATAAAGTAATGAAACTTTTATAATCTGTTATGTAAAACAATGTTGCTATTTTAAAGTCATAGTCTATATGTCTTTGCTAAACACTGGACTTCAATTAATTTTTCCCAAACAGTTAAAGAAAAAAACACCAAGTTCATTCATTTGGGTTAAGTAAGGGTGCTTGTCTGTCATGATTACAACTCTGGTGCAGAATTGCTCATCAAAGTTTCAACATCATTATTAAACTTGAGTATTAGAAGACTAATCAAATTCTCCAGGAACATATGATTTGGTGTCTGTTTTCCCTTGATTGTGAATCCCCCTTAAAAATCTTTAGCTGTGATATTTACTATTATTATTATTATTACCAGTATTTTTTATTAAATGTCCGCATAAATTTATTACTTTAGATACTTTAATCACACATATTTTTTTCTAAGTTCTTGGCCTACTAGAACCAAGGAACATAAATATCCTATTTAAAATCATTCAAGCTTAGAAGATTCATTAATGGAAATACAGAATAACCCCTAAGTGAGCATTTTCCATTTTCTTCAAGAGAGCAAAAAGCTATTATAGTGACTGAACACTTGAGCCCTGTTTATAATTTATGCACATACACAAAGGCGATGTGGAACACCTCTTTCAGAAATGCTTTCCTTTGCCATAAATCTTTACCTTTTTTACCTGTCAAAGAATATTCGAAAAGTCCCATTGTTCTGAAGCCAAAGGCAGCATAATTCTTTGGACAGTGAGAAAGAACTAAAGGTGTATTTCCTTTTAATTGAGCAAATTTAAGTGTTGCGGGGCACCTGGGTGGCTCAGTTGTTAAGCATCTGCCTTTGGCTCAGGTCATGATCCCAGGGTCCTGGGATCGAGCCCCACATCGGGCTCCCTGCTCCACGAGGAGCCTGCTTCTCCCTTTCCCACTGCTTGTGTTCCCTCTCTCACTGTGTCTCCCTGTCAAATAAATTAATAAAATCTTAAAAAAAATTTTTTTAAGTGTTGCATTTTTTTTCAAAATAGTTAAAGTGACCTCATAAATTGTGTCCTTCCTCCCACTATGTAAAAATAATTTACCTAAAAACTTTAGGTAAAAATTTTAGATTAAAAAATACAAATACCACCTAAATATACAAATTTACCTAAATTTAAAAGCTGTGGTCATAAAAAACAGTCTTCCATTTTCATGATGTACTAGAGGTGGAAGCCTCTAAGTTCAATATATCAGGTGATCTCATAACAGCTTTAGAGGCACTGTGATCCTGTAAATTCCACAAATTCTCCGGGTATTTCATTAGTGCTTTCTTTCCTTCTCAGTTTTAATTCTGAAGATTGTTTACACTCACTTCTCACTCATTAATTTAAATACTATAATCAAAGGGAGGAAGATGGCAGAGGAGTAAGGGACCTAAGTTTTGTCTGGTCCCTGGAATGCAACTAGATAGTTACCAAATTATGCTGAACACCTGTGAACTCAACCAGAGATCTAAGAAAAGAATTGCTGCAATTCTAAAAATGGAAAAGAGACTGCTTTTTGCAAGGTAGGAGGTGCAGAGAGGTGAATCTGAGGGAATATATCAAATGATAAAGTATAGAGGAGGGAGCCTCCATTTCCCAGCCATTTGGAAGTGGTACAGCAGCAGAGCACAATATCGGAACTTTTAGAAGTCTGCTCCAGTGACAAATGTCCCTGCCTGAAAGGCACACAGGTGGCTAAGCAGGGGTGGAACACTAGGTGGGACAGTCTGGTCTCAGGATCCCTGGGATCACAGGAAGACTGAGGTGCCTGAGTGTGGCAGAGTTCCCAGGCATTGGAGTGGGGAAGCCAGCTGCAATCAGTGAGCCCTGGAGTGGACTTTCAACTCGGGATTGCCATAGATCATGAACCATGGCATGGTCAGGTGACCACTCTCTTATTAGGGGCCCAGTAAGTGGCAGAAATGGGGTGAGCCCCCCCTCCCTCCATGGGAAGGTCTGCATGGGTGCCTGCTGCAGGAGTCTTTAGGGTTTGGAGACTCCAAATGGGGTCATGTGTCAGTGTCTTGTGTCACCCAGGTCAGTCCCAGGCTGGGTAAGCATGGAGTGTGGACAGAGACAAAGGAGACAGAAGTGACTGACTGCTTTTCTGTGAGGGTGTACTAAGGAGTAGGGCCCTGAGCTTTTGGCTCTGGGACTGGATATCAGATGCTGCCATTTTTATTCTCATGCTCTAAAGCAGTGCAGAAAGCTTTCAGGGAATAAAACCCATGTAGAGCAATCCTGAGCAGATTACTTAGCCTGGCCCCCTGGCAAGGGTAGTGTAGTTCCGCCTCAGATAAAGACACTTGAGAATCAGTGCAACAGGTCCCACCCCCAGAAGATCAGCAAGAACATCCAGCTAAGACCAAGTTTACCAATCACATAGAACTGCAAAACTCCAGCGCTAGGGGAAAATAGTATATAGAATTCCTGTTTATTTTCCTCATGGTTCTTTAGTCTTCCAGTTTACATTTTTTTTTCCTTTTAAATTTCTTACTTAATTTTTAGAATCTTTTTTAATTTTCTTTCTTACAGTTACATTCTATCCTTACATTGTATTTAAATTTTATTTTTCTATATGGAAGTTTTTCTTTCCTTACAATTTTGGAATCTGGTTTTCTAACAGACCAAAATACACCCAGGATCTGGTGTATTGCTCTGGTCTGTTCACCTGTCTGATCATATTCTCTCTCTGTTTTTTATTTTATTTTATTTTCTGTTTCAGATCTCTTCTGATTAGTTTCCTGTATATTTCTCTGGGGTCATTGTTGCTATTTTAATATCTTGTGCTCTCTTTCCTCTACTCTTCTCTGGACACAATGACAAGACAGAAAAACTCACCTCAGAAAAGAGAACAAAAGGCAGTACTGACTGTGAGGTACCGAATCAGTATGGATATAAATAAGATGTCAGAACTAGAGTTCAGAAAAATGATTATAAAGATACTAGTTGGACTTGAAAAAGTCATAGAGTACAGTAGAGAATTTCTTTCTGGAGAAATAAAAGAACTAAAATCCAATCAGGTTGAAATCAAAAGGCTATTAATGAGATGCAATAAAAAATGGAGGCTCTAACTGCTAGGATAAATGAGGCAGTAGAGAGAATTAGTGATACAGAAGACAAAATGATTAAGAATGAGGAAGCTGAGAGAAAGAGAGATAAACAACTACTGGATCATGAGGGGAGAATTTGAGAGATAAATACCATAAAGCAAAACAATATTAGAATAACTGGGATCTCAGAAGAGGAAAGAGAGAAAGAGGAAGAAGGTATATTTGAGAAAATTATAGCTGAGAACTTCCCTAATCTGGGGAAGGAACAGGCATTTGAGTCCAGCAGGCACAGAGAACCCCCTTAAAATCAATAAAATAGGTCAACGCCTTAACATATAACAGTGAAGCTTGTAAATTTCAGAGACACAGAGAAATTCCTGAAAGCAGCTTGGGACAAGAGATCCTTAAGTTACAAGTGTAGAAACTTTAGACTGGCGCTGACTTATCTACAGAGACTTGACAGGCCAGAAAGAACTGGCATGATATATTCAGGGTGCTAAATGAGAAAAATATGCAGCCAAGAATACTTCATTCAGCAAGGCTGTCATTCAAAATAAAGGAGAGATAAAGAGCTTCCAGGACAAACAAAAACTAAAGGAATTCATCAACACTAAACAACACCGGCAAGAAATATTAAAAAGAATACTTGAAATGAAGGGAGAGCCCAAAAGTAACATAGACCAAGAAGGAACATAGACAATATACAGCAACAATTATTTTGTGGGTAATACAGTGGCACTAAATTCATATCTTTCAATAGTTACTCTGAATGTAAATGGGCTAAATGCCCCAATCAAAAGACACAGGGTATAAAAATGGATAAAAAGCACACCTGGGTGGCTCAGTGGGTTAAGGCCTCTGCCTTCAGCTCAGGTCATGATCCCAGGGCCTGGGATCAAGCCCCGCATCGGGCTCTCTGCTCAGCAGGGAGCCTGCTTCCCCCCTCTCTCTGTCTGCCTCTCTGCCTATTTGTTATCTCTGTCTGTCAAATAAATAAATAAAAATAAAATCTTTAAAAAAATGGATTAAAAAAAGCAAGACCCATAGGTATGCTGTCTACAAGAGACTCATTTTAGGTCCAAAGACAGCTCCAAATTGAAAGTGAGAGAGTGGAAAACAATTTATCATGCTAATGGACATCAAAAGAAAGCTGGGGTAGCAATCCTTAAATCACACATATTAGATTTTACACCAAAGATTGTAATAAGAGATGAGGAAAAACTATATCATAATTAAAGGGTCTCTCCAACAAGAAGATCTAACAATTGTAAATATTTGTGTTCCTATCATGGGAGCAGCCAATTACACCAACTAATTAATAACAAAATTAAACAAACACATTGATAAAAATAAAATAATAGTAAGGGACTTTAACAACCCATTCACTGCAATGGACAGATAATCTAAGAAGATCAAGAAGGAAATAAGGGTTTTGAAAGACACACTGGATCAGATGGACTTTACAGATATATTCAGAGCATTCTATCCTAAAGCAACAGAATACACATTCTTCTTGAGTGCACACAGAACATTCTCCAGAATAGATCACATACTGGGTCACAAATCAAGTCTCAACTGGTACTAAAAGACTGGGATCATTCCCTGCATATTTTCAGACCACAATGCTCTGAAGCTAGAACTCAATCACAAGAGGAAAGTTGGAAAGAACCCAAATACATGGAGGCTAAAAAGCATCCTACTAAAGAATGAATGGGTCAACCAGGAAATTAAAGAAGAATTTTTAAAAATCATGGAAACAAATGAAAATGAAAATACAACTGTCTGAAACCCTTGGGATGCAGGAAAGGTGGTCCTAAGAGGGAAGTATATAGTAATATAAGCCTCTCCCAAGAAACAAGAAAGGTCTCAAATATACAACCTAATCTTACACCTAAAGGAGCTGGAGAAAGAACAGCAAATAAAGCTTAAACCCAGCAGGAGAGAATTAATGAAGACTAGAGCAGAAATCAATGAAAT
Organism: Martes martes; assembly: GCF_963455335.1. Lineage (NCBI taxonomy): Eukaryota > Metazoa > Chordata > Mammalia > Carnivora > Mustelidae > Martes > Martes martes. The sequence goes on along the minus strand of NC_137893.1, from coordinate 72,498,205 downwards.
AGAAACCAAAAGAACAGTAGAACAGATCAACAAAAGTAGAAGACTGTTCTTTGAAAGAATTAATAAGATCTATAAACCTCTGGCCAGACTTACCAAAAAGAAAAGAGACCCAAAGGACCCAAATAAATAAAATCATGAGTGAAAGAGGGGAGATCACAACCAACACCAAGGAAATATGAACAATTATAACACAGTATGAGCAACTATATGCCAACAAATTAGGCAATCTGGAAGAAATGGGTGATTCCTTGAAACTTATAAACTTATAAACTACCAAAACTGAAACAAGAAGAAATATAAAACCTGAACATACCCATAACCAGCAAAGAAATTGAAGCAGAAATAAAAAATCTCCCAACAAAGAGTCCAGGGCCAGATGGCTTCCCACAGGAATTTTACCAAACATGTAATAAAGAAGAATTAATAGCTATTCTTCTGAAGCTGTTTCAAAAAATAGAAATGGAAGGAAAACCCCCAAACTCATTCTATGAAGCCAACATTACCTTGATTCCAAAACCAACAAAGATCCAACCAAAAAGGAGAATTGCACACCAATATCCCTAATGGATGCCATAATTCTCACCAAGATAATAGCCAATAGGATCCAACAGTACATTAAAAGGATTACCTACCCCGACCAAGTGGGATTTATTCCTGGGCTTCAAGGGTAGTTCAACATCCACAAATCAATCAATGTGATACACACTACATTAATAAAAGAAAGGACAAAAACCATATGATCCCTACAATAGATGCAGAAAAAGCATGTGACTAAATAAATCATCCTTTCTTGATTGAAACTCTTCACGGTGTAGGGGTAGAGGGAACATACTAATATCATAAAAGCCATCTATGAAAAGCCCACAGAGAATATCATTCACAATGGGGGAAAACTGAGAGCTTTTCCCTTAATGTCAGGAACATAGATGGCAGGGATATCCATTCTCACCACTGTTGTTCAACATTGTACTAGAAATCCTAGCCTCAGCAATCAGACAACAAAAAGAAATAAAAGGCTAGCTTGAACTGGCAAAGAAGTCAAACTCTCACTCTTCACAGATGACATGATACTCTATGTGGAAAACCTGAAACACTCCATCCCAAAATTGCTAGAACTCGTACAGGAATTCAGCAACGTGGCAGGAAATAAAACCAATGCATAGAAATCAGTTGCATTTCTATATAATAACAGTGAGATGGAAGAAAGAGAAATTAAGGAATCAATTCCACTTACAATTGTACCAAAAACCATTAAGATACCTAGGAATAGACCTAACCAAAGAGGCAAAGGATCTGCACACTGAAAATTAAGAATATTCATGAAAGAAACAGAGGAAGACACAAAGAAATAGAAAAATGTTCCATGCTCATGGATTGAAGAACAAATATTGTTAAAATGTCCATGCTAGGGGCGCCTGGGTGGCGCAGAGGGTTAAGCCTCTGCCTTCGGTTCAGGTCATGATCTCAGGGTCTTGGGATCGAGCCTCGCATAGGGCTCTCTGCTCAGCAGGGAGCCTGCTTCCTCCTCTCTCTCTGCCTGTCTCTCTGCCTACTTGTGATCTCTGTCTGTCAAATAAATAAATAAAATCTTTAAAAAAAAAAAAAAGTCCATGCTACCTAGAGCAATCTAGACATTCAATGCAATCCCTATCAATATACCATGAACATTTTTCACAGAGCTGGAACCAATAATCCCAAAATTTGTATGGAACCAGAAAAGACCTCAAATAGCCAAAGGAAGGTTGAAAAGGAAAACCAAAGCTAGTAGCATCACAATTCCAGACTTCAACCTCTACTACAAAGCTGTAATCACCAAGACAGTATGGCACTGGCACAAAAACAGACACACAGATAAATGGAACAGAATAGAGAACCCAGAAATGGACCCTCAGCTCTGTGGTCAACTAATCTTCGACAAAGCAGGAAAGAATATCCAATGGAAAAAAGACAGTCTCTCCAACAAATGGTGTTGGGAAAATTGGACAGCCACATGCAGAACAATGAAACTAGACCATTTCTTTATATTATACACAAATATAGACTAAAAAAAGGATGGAAGACCAAAATGTGAGAGAGGAACCCATCAAAATTCTAGAGGAGAACACAGGCAGCAACCTCTTTGACCTTGGCTGCAGCAACTTCTTGCTAGACAAGTCTGCAAAGGCAAGGGAAACAAGGGCAAAAATGAACTATTGGGACTTCATCAAAATAAAAAGCTTTTGCACAACAAAGGAAACAGATTAAACCAAAAGACAACTAAGAGAATAGGGGAAAATATGTGGAAATGTCTTATCAGATAAAGGACTAGAATCCAAAATCTATACAGAACTTATCAAATTCAACACCCTAGGAACAAATAATCCAATCAAGAAATAGGCAGAAGACATGAACAGACACTTCTCCAATGAACACATACAAATGTCCAGCAGACACATGAAGAAATGCTCAACATAACTTGGCATCAGAGAAATAGAAATCAAAAGCACAATGAGGTACCACCTCACATTGGTAAGAATCGCTAAAATTAGCAAGTCAGGAAACAACAAATGTTGGGGAGATTGTGGAGAAACGAGAACACTTTTACATTGTTGGTCAGAGTGAAAGCTGGTACAGCCACTCTGGAAAATAGTATTTTTAACTCAAGAAGTTAAAAATAGAGGTACCCTATGACCCAGCAATTGAACTACTATTTACCCCAAAGATATAAATGTCATGATCTGAAGGGGCACCTGCACCCTAATGTTTATAGCAGCAACGTCCACAACAGCCAAACTATGGAAAGAGCCCAGATGTCCATCGACAGATGAATGGATAAAGAAGATGCAGTATATATACATATACACATACATACATACATACATACAGTGGAGTATTCCCAGCCACCAAAAAATGAAATCTTGCCATTTGCAATGATGTGAATGGAACTAGAGGGTATTATGTTAAGTGGAATAAGTCAATCATAGAAAGACAACTATCATATCATATCACTCATATGTGGAATTTAAGAAACAAAACAGAGGAGCATAGGGGAAGGGAGGAAAAAATAAAACAAAATGAAATCAGAGAGGGAGACAAACCATAAGAGACTCTTAAATCCCAGGAAATAAAATGAGGGTTGTTGGAGGGATGGAGGTAGGGAATGGGGTAACTGGGTGATGGGCATTAAGGAAGGCATGTGATGTGATTGAGAACTGGGTGTTAAATAAGACAGATGAATCACTGAACTTTATCTCTGAAATAAATAATACTCCATATGTTAATTAATTAAATTTAATCAATTAATTAATTAATTAAATTTAAATAAAAAATGGAAAGAAAATAAATGCTATAATCAAGTTTGTGTCTCACAATGTCACCAACTCACTATCACCAACGTCACTGGTGACTTACTAGTTACTGAGTTCAATGTATAGTTTTCTCATTGTATGTGAGCTCTTGATAGAATTTGACATTAGTCTCTCTCCTCTCCTTGAGCTTCCAATTACCTGTTCATCTCCCAGCTTTCGTATGACCTTGACCTTTCTTTTCCAGATCTCCTATGTGAGCCCCTCTTTGCTTCCCTTAAAAATAGATGTTGCTTTGAGTTCCCCTGGGGAAGCAGGCCTCTTCATGCTTTCTGGCTTGGTGAACTCATCCACTGCCATCATTTCAGGTGCCATCCATGCTGATCATTCCCGAATCAATGTATCTCTAACCATGAGTCAGGGCTCCAAGCTGAGCTCCTGACCCCTGTAGTCATCTGGTTCTTGTTAAACGCCTTCACTTCAATTAAGACAGTTACTTTAGACACACAGTACCCATTCTGAACTCAGTCTCCTCCCTATACCACTTTCACCTCCAATGAACCCTCTTTCAGTATATGGCACAACTATTCACACAGGTGTTCAAGCCAAAAACCTGAGCAAAATTCTTGAGTCTTTCTCTTGTTTCTAGGATCAACACATCTTTATCAACCAAACTGAAATGCTTTTGAAAGTAAAAGGGGATACTATTAATAATTATGATAGAACAAAGGCAAAAAAATTGAGCTGTCCTGGGTAAATAGGACAAAATGACTGATTACTATACTTTTCTTTCTCATACAGTTAGAGTACTGCTACTTCCTAAATATCTCTTGTGTCTACTTTTCCCATCTCCACTGCTACTACCTTACGTCAGGTCAACATCACATCTCACCCAATTTACAGAGCAGTCACCTATTATGTCTCCCCGAATGCGCTCTGCCTGTTCCACATTAGCTCATGGTGTAGCCCATAGAGCATCTGTGACTTCAACTGTATCACGTCACTCCAATGATGAGAACCCGCCAGTGGCTTCCCACTGCTATTAAGATAAAGCCCATGAAAGCAGGAACCACGTTTGTTTTCCTTAGCATTGCATTTCTAGTAGGGTCTGGAAAGCAGCAGCAATTCAAAGTACTGGTTGAGTAAGTAAAAGAACAACAGTAAGGCTGCTTATGGTAGCTTATACTGACACACAGAAAATTGCTTGTCTTCCTAAAAAACAAGGATAGATTTGATCGATATGCATAATCTTGTTTTGGATGCCAGCATATGCTTCTGAATTGTTTCTAGAAATTTCTAACCCCTCTGCTAGCGACTATACATACACAAAGTTAACTGTTTCTACCATCTGACACCATCTACCACCAAACCAAAGCGTAGGGGAATTTCAGTCATGGGAAGTACAAGAAACTTGCATCAGTAAGGCCCTATTTTAACTCTCAGCAGCTTCTCTTACTTGTTGTGCAACAATGAGTAAGTTGGCATCTGTGAGTTAATATTTTACCTATAAGATAAAAATAACAGTAGCTGTATCATACTAGCTTTTAAGAGTATCAAGTGACACAATGATGGGAAAAGTTCCTATAAAAAGTGGAACACTGGTACTAATAGTAGTAACAGAGGTCCTGCTACCCCGAGTGGAGATAGATGGTCCAGATGTCAGCCCATTGGGTCCATCACACAAAAAAACATTAAAAATTATGAATAGGGGAACTGACAGGACTAGAAAACAGTTTTTTAAAATCTTAACAGTCTACTGTATAAATAAGTTATGGTGAGTTTTGTCAAGTACATGTTATTAATTAAACAGTCTGCCACAGTGGACTTCTCAGCCTTACAGGCATCTTGAAGCGTGCATTATTTAACTCCATGATTCTTTGAAGTCCTGTTGCTTCATCATGTCATATGATCTTATGAAACCTGTCCAGTCTCAGGGGGTTGGCAATAAAAAACAGGGTCTACTGGAGTTTTATATAGGTGAAAAACGAAAACAGATAAAGTATGTATTTTCTTTTAACTGTTAACTAAAATACGGTTTATTCTTGTTTAATTAAGGTGTGGATATTACCTGAAAATTTCTGATGTGGAAAATAATAGTTCAGAAGTCTATGAAGCCTTTAAATAACTATGAAATAAAAGTACAGAATAACATTACAAAGATTTAAAATTCATTTCACACTGCTTACACATGACATCTTGTAGTCTTTGATTCTCTACTTTTTTAAAATTTTAAAACCACAGTTTAAGTTTTACATAAAATCCTGAAGAAATGATAGAAATTCTTTTTTAAAAAGTAGTAAAATAAGTATCACGTTTTAGAAAGGTACTTGAAGGTTAAAAAACATGTTCAATATTTTTTGCTTCACAACAACTTAATGAAGGTCAAATATTTTACATATGAATTTTTCATTAAGCTTTCCATTCAGTTAAATTTATTCAACTGGGTAAAATAGAGCCTTAGTGTTTTCTCTTACTTCTTAAACATGGTTAAGTCTATCTGCTAAGTTATGTCTGGAGTCTGTCCTTAATTCTCCATTCCATTTTTTCAGTGTCTTACACAAGACCCAGCTCTCTTGCTTTTTCATGAAGCCTTTCTGCTCTCCTTAAAGGCCTCCTCAGATTTATCCTTTCTAATGCCACAAGAATGAGTTTTCTCAAATGCAAATGTGACTAAATGACTTTTTAAGCTGCTTCCCATGGAAGAGAAAAGACAGAAGTTCTTGGTACAACATAAATAAAGCTTTTAAGGCTCTAATCAACCTTTTCCATCTCATCTACTGACAACTCAACTCCTTTAGGCTATCACATACCCCTGATCATACAAAAGCACCAGCCCTTCCCCAAATACTCCTCTATTTCAGTGTTTGGCAAACTGTGACCCCCTGGGTTGTATCCAGCAGATTTGGACTGCAACTATTATATGCTTGCAAATATTCAGCTTTACAAGATAATGTTAAATCATGACCCAATTATATACCCACCAGCCGTTTACATAAACTCCATTTAAATTACATCTTAACACTTTGTATTACCACACTTCATGATTTTTGCCAATTTAGTGGTAGAGACTGACATCTCATATGCATTTGATTATTGAAATTATCTTTTCAAAAAAAGAAATTATCTTTTGAGATACTTATTTGAAATATTTATAACTATTCTTTCTCTTTGCATGGTGTAAAACTTTGGGTCATATTTTTATATTTAGTTTTCATCTTTTTTTGTTTATGGAAAATATTTTGTGTATGGATAATAATCTTTTGTCAGTTACGTGTTACACATACTTTCTATGGGGTGGTTTTCCTTTCACTTTATTTATGACAGTCTGATGAATAGCAGTTCTTAATATTAATGAAGTCAAATATATCAATCATTTATTTGAATTCATAGAAACAATCTCTTTCTCTAAAAGTTTTAAAACTACGCACTTCCTACTTAATTCTGCAACCATCTGAAATTGCTTTCTGAATATGATATACACTAGGAAGACATTTCGGGTCTAGCCCTCCAATCCTTCACATATAAGTATTCAGTTATCTGTGGACAATTTTGGAATTTATCCAGTTATCTACAATCAAGTTCTGTCCTATAATCTAATTACATAAATGCATGAATTCAGTTTCTGGATTTTCCATTATTTTGTAGGAGGCAATATATTTATTCTGTACTGATATGATATGGTTTTAATTACCACAGCTTTATAATACGTTATATGATGGGCATGTTCCCAGGCCTTGTTCTCTTCGTGAGCATCTTGGCTGGTCTTTACACTTTGCTGCAGCTTCTTTGGATTAAAGTTCAGCTGATTAATTATCTTTACACTTCTGTCAAAAGTGCTCTGTAGTCCATCCAAAGAGTTTTTAAAATTCGAACAATTTGTGCTTTTGCTTCTTAAAAGTTCCATTGGGCTCTTTGCAAATTGTTCTTGGTTTAGTTACTCTTAATAGCTTATTGCTAAACTTCATGATTTGCACTTTGCCTCTCTGAGTGTTTTGTACACCACTCTTTTGTATTCTGAATGGGACAGTCACAATTTCTGCGGTCCTTTGAGGATGTACATCTGTTGTTTCTGCTAACACTCACAGTGAATTACTTCCAGGAATGCTTGGTGACCTTTGGTTGTGAGTTAATGGCTTTATGTTAGTCTGTGGGAATCCCGCAGGCCTAAATTGATCATTCTTTCATCTACAAAAGAACCTGCATCACCTTCTGCCCAGTAACCATGAGGGACCTCAGGAGTCAGACCACCTCTGCTCTCCTCAAGAGTATCAGCTCTATATGAGAGTTCAGGCTAGGCAACCCTCTTATTACCAGCCCAAGCACCTGTGTTTCAAGGACAATATAGCTTCAGCATCCCTTCAAGGACTACCAACCTCTCCTCGTGCCTATTGTTCACTATTCTTACCTCCGTCCACCTACTTTTTTGGGTGGGGGACAGAAGCAGAATACTAAATCCTTAGAGACCTCTCCTAGGTACTGTGAGGCTGGTAATGTACCTAGAAATGTGTCCTATCTAGGTAGGCTGTTCTGCAGACCCCTTCAGAGCACCTCACCTGCCAGATTTCCAAAAATGGAAGTCAGACCATGGGATTTTATGTTTTTTCTTTAGAGCTTACTCAAGACCTTAATCCTTAACTACCCTCTCATCTCTAAAACAGTTAATTATTTGCCCATAACCCATATGTAAAATTGGATTGCAAATATTTTTAATAAATCTACAAAATATGCTAGATTAGAAGCTAATTGAGGGGAGATATAATTGCATTCATCTCTTATGTCCAGCGATTTACAGTGACCAGCAGTTTAGTTTAACGAATGAGTAACAAAAATGTTCATCTGTCAAAGAGTACTGCCTACATAAAAGCATGTATCATATAGCATAAAAGCATGTTTAAAGTTTTAACATTTTTGAAATAAATACATTAACACCAAGCTTAAATGAATTAATTTATGAAATCTATAATTATGCTTTAAAACAAACTGTTCTACATAGCAGAAATTGCTATGGAACTTCAATATCTGGAAAAGATAGTGATAAGGGACACTCTAATCAGGTGGCATTAAGTATTTTTGTAATAACAAAACCACTGGTCCGGGTTGGAGTTCCAGGTCTGCCACGTACTAGTTCGGGGGGCCTTAAGTAAGCTACTTAACCACTGTGTTCCTTCATTTTCTTATTGGTACAATGGAAATGATAAAGATACATATCTTCTAGGCTGACAGAAAGTCTAACCATGTTAAAATACATAAAATACTTAGGATAATACCTGGGTACTTAATAAGGCCTCAGTAAGTGTTAGGGTGAAAATAATCAAAGTCAGATAAAATCCTTTTTCCAAATCTAAATTTCCAAAAATAGAAGTCAGACCATGGGATTTTATGTTTTTTCTTCAGAGCTTACTCAAGACCTTAATCCTTAACTACCCTCTCATCTCTAAAACAATAGTTAATTATTTGCCCATAACCCATATGTAAAATTAGATTGCAAATATTTTTTAACCATAATTAGTATGAGTTCAAATAAACAGCTAATGGAGAGAAGTCTAATTTCTAAAAATACAGAGATATTACTATTACCATTCATCATTTATCACATATTTGTTGAATACCTTGGGGGTAAAAAGATTGTACTAGGCTAAAAACCAGAAAGATGAACAAATGCTCCTCCTTCAGAGCATGTATAATCTAGAAGTGCAGCCAAGTACTTACATAATTGTACTTAGTAGCAGAACATGGCAAGTACCAAAGAGGTACAGGTGGGACTCTGAGGGAGATGAAATCATATCCAGTTTGCTGACATCCTAAAACATTTCTTAGAATCGTTCAACATCAAAGTCCAACTTTTATTTTTTTATTTTTATTTTTAAAAGATTGTATTTATTCATTTGACAGAGACAGAGACAGCAAGAGAGGGAACACAAGCAGGGAGAGTGGGAGAGGGAGAAGCAGGCTTCCCACTGAGCAGGGAACCCAATGCTGGGCTCAATCCCAGAACCCTGGGATCATGACCTGAGGCAAAGGCAGACATTTAACGACTGAGCCACCCAAGTGCCCCAAAGTCCAACTTTTATTTTATTTTATTTTATTTTTTTTTAAGATTTTATTTGTTTATTTGTTACACACAGAGAGAGAAGGCGCACAGGAAGGGGGAGCAGCATACAGAGGGAGAGGGAAAAGCAGGCTTCCTGCTGAGCAAGGAGCCCAATGTGGACCCGATCCCAGGATTCTGGGATCATGACCTGGGCCGAAGGCAGACACTTAATGGACTGAGCCACCCAGGTGCCCCCAAAGTCCAACTTTTAGATAAAAATAAAACTTCTTAGATAAAAAACTCAGAGGAAGTACACACCTTTTTCATGGTCATGGTATTAGTTACTGACACAATAAAAATATAGCCCATGCTTCCTGACCCCCATCTGGCACTTTCACTTGGGAGCAATGTGGTTAGCCATCTAGTTAGGAATATTTTTTTACCACCGTCTTCTCAGAGAACGATACAGGAGAGGTATCAACCTCAACCACTACTTAACAAAAAGAAACAAAGTTGGAGAGATAGAAATACAAATAAATTGGTAGTTAGATCAAACCTTTCCTATAAATATCAGAGATGGGTATATAGATGGATGGATGCAATCTGGGAGTATTCTTAGAGGAAGTTATAAGGGCTTTTTTAAAAGATAAAATTATAAAATATAAATTCCACGACCCATCTCAAATCCATGAAGAAGGCATGGGTTTCCTTCCTTTCACCAATAAATTATTTGTTGCTCCTGGCATGTTCTCTGTCCATTTCTAGGCTCTGATTAAACGTCACTGAACAAGACAGAGAATATCTCTACTCTCGTTAAGTTTGCATCCTTGTGTTGTGAAGCAGATGATACATGTGTAAACCAGCACCTTACAGTGAGAAGTCCCATGCCAAAAATTAAAGTAGGGAATGAGACAGAGCATCACAGTGACCTTTTCAGGTTTGAAGGTGAGGGAAGGCCTCTCCAAAAGAAACATGGAGGTGGATGATGTGGTTTTTATTGAGATGACGAAGGCTGTAGCCTATCAATAGCAAATACTTTGAGTGCCTGCGTTGTAGGCATTGAAGTGAGTTCAGAGATTATGAAAATGTCTAGTTGATGAAAAAAAATCTTTTCGAAAGTAATAAAGGAGATCAGAGAATAACAGTAGAGTAGTAAGGGCCCCTGGCTGGTTCATTTGGTAGAGGAGGTGACTCTTGATCTTGGGCTTGTGAGCTCAAGCCCCATAGGGGTCTAAAGATGACTTTAAACAAAAACACAATAGAGCAGTAAAAATTAACTTGAGGAAGTAGAAAGAAAAAAAAAAGACAAATAACATAATGCCCTAACCCTGGCCCACATTTATACTGAAGGCACAGGAAAAGGAAACTGTAAATGATGAGGAACTGTATCTTCCATATAGTGATTAGTACATGCGGGACATCCAAGCAGGAATGACCTATTAAGACTAAAAGAGGTTGAGCTGAGGCTTACTGAAAAGTCAAAGGAGTAAGTTAAAACTAATGATGCTGGATCACATATCCATATATGGGCTTTATAGCAAAGTAGTCTATGGAACAACCAAATTTGAATATTAAATTAAGATGTTTATAAAATGATAAATACAGGTATCTGGAGATGTTTGGTAAAAAAAAAAAAAAAAAAAAGCTTCATGATAATGTCAGTGATTTTTTTTTCTCCTATGAACTACAGGATCAGAAGAGTCTCTCCTTCAGGGAAAAATGTGGAATATTAAAATCCGGGCAGTGCATGTAATTAAAAGGCAAATAAATGCACTTGACATTTTTGTTGGCACAGAACTCAGAATGCCAGATCTAGGCCAGTCATCCAAACATGCCATTCAAAGTACAAACAGGAAAAAAAAAATGCATTTGAATGTACTATAATTTGAAATATTAGAGAAAGAAATAGAAACCAAACAAAACCTTTAACAGCGCTGAAGTTAGAAGGATGTAGCGTGATCTAAAATAATAAGTATGACTTATCTTTTAACCTATTTATACTTTCCTTATTTGTAAAATGAGGGGTTAAGATTAGCTGCTTTTGGGGCTGCTTTTAGTTATGAATTCCACTTTCATTTTCAGCAGGTCATTTTCCACCAAGGCCTGGATAATTCATTAATCTGGCATATCTCAGGAGAACACACGCATGATTTAAATCATATTAATAGAGGTTGCACTGCAATTTTCACAGGTGTTTATTTACTAAATTAAAGACTGCCTTAATATTGCACAGAGGAGCCAGATTAAAAAATGATTTTACTTGAGTTCCAGATTTTCCAGGATAATTTAGTTTAAAGTCTAAATTATTAATAAATGTTTTAGAATTTGAGATTGGGTTTTTAATCCTAAAAATATCTTTTGGCCTTGGGTGAAGAGACAGGAGCCACATTTTTAAATGGTTCTTGATAGGGGCACCCGGGTGGCTCAGTGGGTTAAAGCCTCTGCCTTCCGCTCAGGTCATGATCCCAGTGTTCTGGGATCAAGCCCCGCATCCATCGGGCTCTCTGCTCAGCAGGGAGCCTGCTTCCTCCTCCTTTCTGTCTGCCTCTCTGCCTACTTGTGATCTCTGTCTGTCAAATAAATAAATAAAATCTTTAAAAAAAATGGTTCTTGATAGTCTAAAATGATCTGAGTGTGGACTACATTTCACAATTTCCTAATCAAAACATCTAGCAAACACTTACATCCAAGACACTTTAACCGACTACATTTTGTCTACTTTTAGATAATGAACTTTTTTTTTTTTTGAACAGCCAAAGCCCTTCCCTTGTCTAAATAGGATCCTTTCAGTAGAGAAATTTCAATCTGTTCAGTGAAGCCTTTCCCACTGCTTTAATCTCACTTGCCTCTTCTTATATTCCTATGCACTTATTGGTCCTATTTCTTCTCTGTGCTTGAACTCATGGCCTAAAAAAGGTAGGCTGGAGTTTTCGGAATAGCAAGGGTTTCTGAGGTCACCATTCACTGATTATATGGACTTGGGAAGTTACCTAACATCTTTGAATCTCAGTTTCTTTATCTATAAAATAAACAATAATATTCTTCCATACCTATTCTAAGTACTAAATGAGATAATCTTAAAGAAAACTCCTAAAGGGTTGTTTACTGTACTTTCCCTATCTTTCTTCTTTGTGAGCACACACTAACACCTGCACTCTCCAGTATGGCTAGGGATTCGGGAAATATCTGACCTCCAAATTCCTTACTTACGTTACCATTTTAACCACCAACAATCTGCATGCCGCTCTTTGGGAAAGGATTTCACAGTATAAGTGGAAACAGGCTACTTAATCTTTTGCCCACTATTTCACTGATGCCCAACAGTGGAGCCTTCAGCTGTCCCATACTCTGAACAGTATCTTTTCCTCCTTCATCCTTGCTTCATATTCTACTGCAACCAATTTTTAAATGGGGGGTTTTTGCCATCCCAACCTCTGGTCTCTTACTTTTCTTCCCGTAACATCTAACTCTCAGCAGCCTCCAAACAAGTGGCTTCATTTTTCTTTGACCTTTGGTTTATTTACTTTTTCAGTTACCTTCAAACTCACTGAATGTACTGTTCATTTACTTCTCCCACGACTGCTTTGAATTCCTTTCTAAGCGCCTCACTCCCAATGAGTCTTGCTATTGTCAAGGACTTCTAGCTGATGAGAGACAGACAAACCTGTGTTATGTTCTGAAGAGATCCCTGAGGATCTCTCAGATGCTGTCCCCTATTTGTCCTACCGGATCACACAGCCTGGCTTCCAGTCCTCAGTATTCTCTAGAAGACTTACCTTTCTTGGATGATGATGATCAATCCTTTTCCATTGGCTTCTGTGTGAATTTGCTCTTTCTCATGGAATTCACTAAGCCTTAGATTTTATGAATGTACTTCTTTTCTCACTCCCCACCTCCCCCCCATAGGTTTTCCTATTTGGGGAGTATAGAAAGCCAAGCTTTTTCAAAGAATATTTTGCTCTTTTACAAAGTTGACACACATACTTGGTAGATTAGGTGTGGAATCCTGTCTCAGCTTAGCTACTTGACATCACTGCATCAACGAACATGCTCTGACAGAGATGAAAAACTTATAAAATCCTATCCTCTACAAAATTTTCTGCATTAAAAATATTGAACTCCTCTTCTTTATAGTGAATGGAGTAGTGGGATTGGCAGAAGCAAGGAAAAAGGAGAGGCAAGGCGAAGACTGAAATCTGGAAAATCAAGCATAATTTGGGAAAAATATCTGTAAAGATATTCAATAGATTATTAATAATACTGTCATGTGTTGGGGCACCATGACTGGGTGGCTCAGTCAGTTGAACATGCAACTCTTGGTTTTGGTTCAGGTCATAATCTCATGCATCATGAGATCGAGCCTTGTGTCTGGCTCTGCGCTCAGTGGGGATTCTGCTTGGGTATTCTCTCCCTCTGCCCCTCCTCCGAGCACGCTCTCTCAAATAAATAAATAAATGTCTTTTTAAAAAAAGTCATGTGTGCACATTAACAATTACTCCAAAATTCTTAGCTGAAGACTGATTTCTAACTACCTTGACAAAAAACAAGCTGAAGTTCCAAGTGAAGAATCAGGTGAAATCACAGGATCTTTTTCTTTTCTTTTCTTTTCTTTTTTTTTTTTTAAGTTTTTAAATTCCAGTTAGTTAATATACAGTGTAATATTAGTTTCAGGTATACAATATAGCGATTCCACACTTCCCTACAAGACTCGGCGCTCATCACAGCAAATTCACTCCCTAATTCCCATCATTTTATTTAACCCATGCCCCCCCTCCTTTTTCAACAACAAAATAATTCCTTCACTTTTGCAACAAAATAATTTTTCAATTTTGCAAGGATAAAGATTAGCCTTTCTTCTAATTCTTTCATTTCCTTTTCTTAACTTTTTTCATTTCCTCTAGATTATTTTCACTGTTCCATCTCCTTTTCATATCGTATTGGATCTATGAGAGGTCACCAAACAATCTACTTGTGTCTGCAGGAAACAAGGCTCTCCAGTCATCTGCACATCCATGTTGCCTCTGTGGTTTCAAGCTGCATTTACCGGGGTGGGGGATGGACTGGCAAAATTCCACCCACTTCTATTTCATCAGAAGTGGACCCAAAGTCAGAGAAACTCAATCCAAGTTGGCACATGAAGGCTGGCCCTGTCTCTTTCTGATAGCGAAATAAATGGGCCTTGACAAAGGGTGTGAATTCTCCTGTAAACAGGCAGGTCTCAGGTGATGCGAACAGACCCCACTGTTTTTTTCTGTTTGTTTAATTGTGGACATGTTTAACTACTGATGGGCTGTGGGAATGAGTAGGTTTCACTAAACAATGATGTCAAACCCATGTTGATGGAGACATATTCTATTCTGGGTTTCAACTGTATTAAAAAGAAAAAAAAAATATTCTTAGCTTTGTAAGGTATCCTTAAACCACAGAGGGATTTAATAAAGGGAACCAAGCACAAAACAACCTTCCCTGGAAAGGAAACCACACTAGAATTAGGTTCCTCTAGTCATGATATTATAACCCACCTCAATTTCACTCCTTACCCTCCTCTAACCTACCCCATAGGCCTAAAGAAATGGAACAGCTGGCTGGGACCTAGGGCTCCAATGTGTAACAAGAAATGATCTAAAGTGTAACACATTCTTTTGAGGGGACATTGGATGGTTTCTTGAAGGAGTGAGAGTCTGAAGACTCTCAGGTAGCTCTAAGAAAGAAGGAATAGGGAAGAAAGGAAGGAGTGATAGCCTTAAAGAAAATCTCTTTCCTTGAGGTCTAAGAAGAGAAGGATACTTCTCACTGGTGGTAAAGGAACTATGATATATTCAAGTCAGCTAAATTCCCTAATGTTTGTTCCTTCTTCACATATGTCTATAGTCTTCCTTCAGGACAGAACCCTGGATAACTAGGTTGTTGTTAGAACCATTTGGTCTAGTGGAACAAAATGGGATGGGTATGAGTCCAGGAAGGAATGGACCTGATGTCCTTCATTTTCTTGCATTTGGAAAACCATCTGGCTCTCAAAGAGGATCAGCAAGTCATGATCTTAGGATTCCTTTTGGTTCCCAGAAACATTCTTTAAGGAAAAAGATAAGATAAATGGTTTCCTATTATATGTGTGCAATATAATAAATAAATAAGTTTAGTATCAAGTTTTAAAAAATGATAACATTTTCATAGTATGCAAAACTAAAACTACATTTCAACTAATCTCTGCAAACTATTAGAATTAACAGGGAATTCTAGGCAACCCACCAGAGTAAGGACAAACATTTTTGGTTGTTCTGCAGAGCTAAGTGAAGATAACCACTCTTGGACAGGAAAGAGAGGGTGCCCAGCTTTATTAGTGTTCCAATTAAGATTTGAGAGTATGGGGGGCAACATTTATCTGAGATCAATGGTCCCCACTCTCGAGAATTTGTGGGATCTAAGCATGGATGTGGAAACCAGTACCCCTCTTTAGAGAGCACTTGACAACCTCAGATCTCTAGTCCTCCTGCATGTACTAACTTCTGACCTTGAACTCACGCTTTCCTAAAGTGAAATTTTATTTATCAAACCTATCTAGAAGATATACTCATGGTTTTAGCCCCAACAAATTTTCTCTGCTCTCCTTCAGCTGTAGGCCTGGTGTTGCCACTCTTCTCTTCCTGTGGTAGTTAATTTTGTGTTAATTATGACTGGGCTACAGGTCCCCCAATATATGCTTAAACATTATTTTGTGTGGGTCTGTGAGGATGTTTCCAGAGGAGACTGGTCTCCCCAATGTAGGTGGACTTCTTCCCATCCCCTGAAGGCCTGATGAGAACAAAAACACAGAGGAAGGGAGAACTGGCTCTCTCTGCCTATTGAGCTGAGAGATATTGATAGGTCTTCTGCTGTCCTTGGACTGGGCATCAGTTCTCCTGGTTCATAGGCCTTTGGACTCAGACTAGAACTATACTTTTGGCTTCCTGAGTCTACAGTTTACAGACAATAGATGAGGAACTTCTTGGCCTTCAAAACCATGTGAATCAATTTTTCACAATAAATCATGATAAATCTTCTTTCAGTTGTTTCTCTGGAGAATCCCAATATTATACTACCCTTCATATTAACTCCACCACTGAATTGGCCCCCACGATGTGTATATGTTCTATATTTTGCAATGGTTTCCCATTAAAACTCTGCTGGAAAGTATTCTTTTCACAAATATGATAAAAACAAAGGAACAAACAGTTTTCATCTAGTCTATTTTAAAACAGAACTATTTGATCTCTTATTTTTACAAATAGAGAACAACTCTAGGGCAATCAAGTAATTCACAGATTTTAGTCTCTGTCCACCCATATTTTTCTATTCCAAATAGGCATTTAACCTACTCCTGAAGTTAAAAGCTACTTAAATATTCCCAATATGCTTCAATCCTCTAAGCATAAAACATTTCAACCCATATGAACACACTAAAATAATTCCTTGTAAGAACTGTGTAAACATCTGGACAAATCTTATCCTATCACATCACCATGTACCTTAGCAACTGAAAGTCTATTCCAAGCACATGACCACAACTACTTGCATTGTAAAGGATCATATTCTCAATAAAAGATTATGTTGCTACAGCATCAGCAAACCATGATCTTATGAACCCTTTTGTTTGCCAGGAACATTTTTAATGAAAAAAAATATTAATGGTTCTCTATTATGCATTTGCATTTATAATAAATATAAATTTAGTTAACAACTATGGAAATTCACTGACTAGTTTCTCAGTGTATAAAACCAGAACTATGTTTTAGCTAATCTGATAATTCCCAGAATTTACCAGTAGACTCTGCAGCACTACCACTATTATTTTTGCAGCTCATTAACATATGCTGATAACATGAACAGGAGAGAATAATATGTAAACTGCATTATTTACCATTTCAGCTAAGGTCACGTGCAGTTCTAGTTTATTTGTAGTACAATAAGTTTATCTTTGACATATGTGGAATAAATTCTATAAAGCTAAAGGAATTTGTCCATCCTTTTAAATTAGATTATCTCCAGCTATTTCCAAATCCCCAGCAAAGAGTGAAAGAGAGTTTTGCATTCTGCATGTATGAACTTGGCTGATGACAGATTTGCATAAGACATTCTTTCCCTATGAGGCCAAGTTTGGTTTTTCTTCATTAGTTTCTATGAATTCACATTCCAAAGTCTCTGATTCAGACAGATTGTTTTCTCCAACTTTTGTTATATCAAAGTTATTTAAGCCGAACCTCAAAGGAGACAAGGCATTCTTATAAATCTCTTGCTATATTTTCTACCTTATAGAGGAAGAATATGTAAACTTATTTAAAAGAAGTCGAAAATCAACGGTCTGTAGATGAGAAAACCCTGGTTCTATCCGTGCTCCAGATACAATGCTGACTAAACAGCTACACCTCAGGGAAAAGGGCATAAAATAATTTCTATCTATATATTTGTTTCCAATGCCATCTAACAAATTTACACAGACTTGGCGGCTTACAACAACATGCGTCTATGCTCATAGAGTTCTGGGGACTGGAAGTCCAAAGCAGGCTCATGGGGCCAAAACCAAAGCACTGGCAAGGCTACACTCTCTCCAGAGGATAGGTTTCTTCCTCTGCCTCTCTCGCTTAAAATGTACATGATTGGATTTAGGGTCCATCCGGTTAATCCAGGACAATATCCCCAGGTCAAGATCTTTAACTTCATCACATCTGTATATACATTTTCCATATGAGGTAACATTTACAGGTTCCAAGGATTAGGAACTGATATATTTGGGTAGTCCTTATTCATAAAACCTATTTGCTGGGGCGCCTGGGTGGTTACATCGGTTAAGCATCTGCCTTCCATTCAGGTCACATTCCCAGAGTCCTGGGATTGAGCCCTGCATTGGGGTCCCTGCTTGGAGGGAAGCCTGCTTCTCCCTCTCCAGGTCCCCTGCTTATGTTCCCTCTCTTGCTGTGTCTCCCTCTGTCAAATAAATTTAAAACAAAACGAAACACCAAAAACCCAAATCAAAAAACAAATCTATTTTTCTTTCCAGTGGGTCTTAATCAGCATTTTTCAAGGTACATACGTTAGGTAATCAAGAGAATCCCATAGGAGAGAGAACAAAGTGGGGTTACTGAGAGGCAAGGAACAAGGAAAGACAAAGATTATCGTTGGTCATGTTGGACAGATCTTGTAGGCAGGTCTACTTCTCTTTACTCCCACAGTTGTTTCTGTTGTCAATGACCCCTCCTCATACTCCACAGACTCCTACACATGGCAGCTACAGCAGGCCCTGTGACTTGCTTCAATACTTTACTCTTCTATGTGTATTGTGTATATGCATTAAAGTCATCTTTCTTTAAATCAGGTAAGATAACACAATCCAGGCATGACAGTTGTGGCTCAACAGCTGAAGGACTACCACTTGAAAGGGGATGACAATCATCCATGCACTCCAACCTTATTTTCACATAGTCCCTACTATAATTACAGGAGTCCAATACTATTCCATGTGCTTCTTCATATGTTCTAAGCTCATCTGCATATCCAGACTTTAATGGGTCTACTCTTTGGCCCTACCCTCTTCTGCAAGTCTAATCTCTTTCATTCCTTCAATGTCTACCTCAGATCGAGTCCTTCCATAAAGCTTTCACCACTTGCCCTAGTAATAGATTATGCCTTCATATATCAGAATCTCATGGTCTTTTAAGACAGTTTTGATTATTCCTTGTTTTATTCTTAAATGTGTGTATTTTGTCTCCACTACACCATAAGCTCCTTAAAGGCAAGAACTGTCTCACGCAGAATTGATGGTCTCGGCCCTGATCTCCATCCGTATCCATCCACCTCCAGCGACAGAGGCTTCTATATAGCTAAGACTCTGTTCAATTAATTAAGCTTGCTCTTTACTTTGGGCAAAGTATTTCTGACTATATGACTTGGCTTCCCTAGTGAAATTATAAAGCAGAGAGATTATCTCTTCTAATTCCTGGTTAAAAAAAGAACATAGTTATGAGACACAGAATACATATTTATTTCTTAAGGGTGTGAATTCCTTAAGAGGAGCAAGCTCTAAACTTGAAATTGGTATTTTAAATAGCTACCCAGAATGAAAATTACCTTTTCAAAGAGGAGAAATAACAGTTAAAGTAGTACCTTAAAGCGTAGGCTTTAGTCTTTCAAATGACAGCATTTCTTTGGGAAAAACCAAAACTATTTTAGAAAGTAGATTCAGATAATATGTGGAATTCAAATGGCAAGTCTTATTTTTATTTTAACATTTCAAAATATAGGAGATCACAGATAAATATATTTTATCTAAGCCATGAAGTATAGAACCATTATTTGTTAAGCAAATACTTAAGTGTTTTTGCAAGCCAAGTACCGGGTACATGGGGGACGTATTGCCTAATAAGACGGAGAACCTAAGTTTTTAGCTTAGAGATGGAAAGAGACCCCCCCCCCCAAAAAAATTACAATGAACTGTGATAAATCCTCTGACATAAAAGAGGGCATTATGAGAACACATTAAGAGAAGACTCTAGTCGAGCTTGGGAATAAGAAAAGATAATTCTATTGAGGCCTAAAAGATGTGTGCCAGTGAGACAAAGATGTTGAATGAATAGATATTGCAGTCAGAGGGCTGTAACTCTGTAGAGAGGTCTGAGATAAGAGAAACAGGTTTGCAAGCCATTTTAAGTATAGAATAATGTGATTGCAGCCATAGTGAAATCTTGTGGTGAGAACATAAGAGGAGAGGGTCAGCTCCAAGACCTGAGTTGTAGTTACAAATGAAGGAAAAAGGGTGAGTAAGCATTTCAGACAGGTTCAAAGGTCTTTCTGCAACAAGCAATTAAAGACAGCTTCGTGTGGCTAGTGAGGCTGACGCTGAAACCCAGGGTACAACCAGATAGTGCAGGACTCTGCAGGCCAGACAGAAGACTTAAACTTCTATATTAAGAGAATTCGAAACTCAGAATAAGAACTGAAAAAGAGTAACAATATTTTAGGCAAGTATAGTCAGACTTGCATTTTTAAATGCTCTCCCTGGCTCTCATTACGGAGAATCAATAAGAAGGCGGCAATGGTAGATGAGGGAGGAGAGGCTGCAGGGATGGTACGGTGGTCCAGGTAAGAGAAGAAGGTGTCTCGCTCTCAACTAGCAGCAGCGGAAATGGGGGAGAAAAGTAGATTTAAGAAGTGTAGGCAGTGGACTCAGTAGTACTTGATGACTAGTTGGCCAGAAGTTAAAAGAGAAAAATCAACCATCATTCCCGAGTACAGCGATTCAGTGGGCAGCAATCATATAAACTGAGATAAGAACACCAGGATAGGAGATTTTAGGGGCAAAGCATCATATTAGTTGTAAAGTTCATGAGTCCGATGTGCTAGTGAGAAGGAAAAATTGCAGAGATAGGGCTGTAACTCAGAGGAGATATCTGAGATTAGAGAAACAAGTTTGCAAGCCATCCTAGTACAGAACATGATGGCAGCTATGGTGAAATTTTACAGAGAGAATACAAGTAAGACAAGAAGAGGGACCATATTCAAACCCTGAGGAGTAAGAGCTAGCAAAACACACTAAGAAATTGTGGGTGGAAAAAAGAAAAACCCATGATAGTAGGTTACTACAGAGGAAGCCAAGGAAAGCAAAACTCTTGGTTTAGTCCTATTTTAAGTTTGGATAAACAGGGGAAGTATTTACCCAAAAGGCTATTTTTAATTGTTATTTTTAAGTCTGAGAACTAGAGGGCAAAGAACATGTTTATCTGGACAAAACAAGTTGCACAAAAAATTTCTTTATTAAGTAAAAAAATAAATGTATTATTTTAAATCTCATGCATTGAACAAGTCACTAAGCGTCATTTATCTGAAGTCTATGATCTACTTATAGATTCCAGCTAAGAACTGACATGGAGTATTTTTGGGGCCAAGATGAAAAAGCAGTGGTAAATTATCAAAAATTTCCAAAAGTTTATGGTCCATGAAAATTTCATCTACCTATGCACTTTTGTATTATTATAAAGATGAAACACATTATGTCTAGCTTGAATTTCTCTAAGACCTCTCCTAAATATCTGAGAATAAGTGTACTGGTTTATTTTTTTTGGTGGTACACTTGCCAAAGGATCAGGTATGACACTGCTTTCCAGATCAGAGAGGCAGCAGAAAAAACCTGAGTCAGGAAAAATTGCTGTGTACTCTGTGGAAAGTTACTCTGCTTTTTTGGGGGTCTATGTTTCTTACCTTTAAATGGGATAAATAATTCTTGCTCTCTGGGTTTGTTTTGCAGATTATTGAATGCATAAGTGTCTGGAAGTGCTTGGCACAAAAAGGAGCTTAATACATAGTTATTATCATCAGTATCAGGGAGTAAAAAATTGCTGATATGCAACACATATATTGTGTCAGGATTCCATAATTTTGAAAAATATTACTGGCATTCTTTTTGCACGTGTCCCAGGCAAATCCTTTTGTTGTTTTTAAAACAGAAAAAGGATTCAGTAGTAGATAAGGAAGTTATTATTCATTTTCTATAACTTTTAATTCTACTAGGAGCATCTGGGTGGCTCAGTGGGTTAAGCCTCTGCCTTGGGCTCAGGTCATGATCTCTCGGTCCTGGGATCAAGTCCTCCATCAGGTTCTCTGCTCAGTGGGGAGCCTGCTTCCCCCCTCTCTCTGTCTGTCTCTCCGTCTACTTGTGGTCTCTCTCTGTGTGTCAAATAAATAAATACAATCTTAAACAAACAAACAAACAAAAAAAACCCAAACTTTCATTTCCACTGCAACACATAGAACATATCCTCACACTGAAATTGTGGCTGATCCAACACTCTAAGCAGTGTCCCATTTCATTCACTCAGGTTGTATTTGTTAATTCATTTGATAAATATTTTTCAGCATCTGCAAGGTAGCTGCTATAGGCAGATTCAAGTCTGACCCAAGCCCTGCTCTCATGGAGCCTGCAAGGGGAGAATGGCATCAAGCAAACAATTAAAATTGAGCCCAATGCCACAAAGAAAAAATGTATTCCTCTTCTAGACTTAACTCATATTTCACAGGGCCCAGAGAGCTTGTGGATTCTTCTTGATGGACCTCATGGCTTCATCTCGTCCTTTACACCAGTCACCTGCCTGGTCCACGAATGTAAAATGGCTAACATACACTTTCACTACAAGAGAAGAAAATCCCTATTACCATGTGATCACTGAAGCATTCTGACTTTTCCATCATCTCTTAGAATAATGAGTCTGTCATTTCCTTTAAAAGCAGACTCTACTAGCATGTTTCCCATAGGATGGAAGTGTGTGTCCATTGAGCAAACAGGTAATTACTGCCTGGCTGTTCATTAGTTTATTCACCAAAGACATATGTACGTTGGGCAATAATGTAAGTCAGGAGGGGTAGTTAGCACGTGATGATGAATAAGACAGCACCTACCTTGAAAGAGTTCAAAAAGTCTTTCAGGAAATCGTGTGCTTAAAAGTCAAAGTGACCTTTAAAATTTTTTCCCCACAACTTCCTCTCTTGAATGAATGACTATTTAAGAGCTTCATAAATGCCAAGTTCTTTTAATATATTAAGTTTTCAATTAACTTTCACAAGCACTTATGAGACTTGTAGGGCAGGTGTTTGTACCTTCTTTCATAGATGAGGGTGAGGACGCTGAGGCTGGTATTCCTTCTTTCCTCCCTACTGAAGCGTCTGACTCCAAGTCCCACTCGTCTGGATCCACCTGCAGATTTCCTGTGTGGTTTTCCTAAGACACAAATACGATCCTACTACTGCCCTGCTTAATAGCCTACAAAACTTTCAGAGAGCATGAAAACGAGAATTTGAATTACATATAACATTTATATCAGTGTTCACTCACTTAAAACGAACACACATAATAATGTAGAAAAAACCTACAGATACAATTTGCAATCACAATCATGGAAAATATTTGTGTAGGCATTTCACATGAGACAGGAAAAAGGTAACAGTTGTTTCTAGGATATTGTTCTAAAACACTTTTTTAATGTTACTACATTGTTTTAATAGTTGTTTTTTTTTTTTAAGATTTTATTTATTTATTTGACAGGCAGAGATCACAAGCAGGCAGAGAGGCGGGCAGAGAGAGAGAAGGGAAGCAGGCTCCCTGCCGAGCAGAGAGCCCGATGCGGGGCTCGATCCCAGGACCCCGAGATCACGACCTGAGCCGAAGGCAGAGGCTTAACCCACTGAGCCACCCAGGTGCCCCTTAACAGTATTTTAAAGCAGAAGAGAGAAAATGAAACTGTAAAGCACTGTTGATAGTTGGTCCTCGCTCTGAAGCTTGAGTTCAATCCTGAGTCTTACTGTCCTTCTGTCTTTCTAGAACCCTGCATCAATATACCTCATAGCCTCATTTTTCACCAGTTTTTCTACATATTCTTCCCCGAATATCCCATTAACTTGCATGTCTACATACATTTGCTCATGTTGTTCCCTATGTCTCTGATCCTTTCCACCAGCTGATCTCAAGTGTCATTTTGTAGGGAATTCTGTTTTATGTCCTGGTACCCCATATCACAGTTAATAGCTCATCTGTCAGGGTTCTCACTCCTCAACTACTTTAAAGCATGAGCTTCATCTTATTCCTTTTTCTTTTCTTTTTAAGATTTTATTTATTTATTTGACAGAGATCACAAGTAGGCAGAGAGGCAAGCGGATGGAGGGGGGAAGCAGGCTCCCTACTGAGGAGAGAGCCTGATGTGGGGCCTGATCCCAGGACTCTGGGATCATGAGCTGAGCCAAAGGCAGAGGCTTCAACCCACTGAGCCACCCAGGTGCCCCCCACCCCCACCAATTTTTATCTTCTCAATATGGCAGAGAGTAGGTGTGCAACAAAATTTTGTTAATTATTCTTGTACATTTAAAAAGTGAGAACATTTTTATTTGACATGATTTTTTCTTCCAAAAGGCATGATGACTTTCATTAATTTCAAAGCAGAAACATGGAATGAGCGAATTAGAAATTCTCCTTCAACCTCTATACAATTTTGAGTCTGGCCCAGAAAGTCTACCTCAAACTACAGACTATCCTGAGAAGCCACTCTAACAAAATGAACAATTAGAAAGACCCTTCATAAGTTTACAGAGAGTTCAGTGATTAAAGCAATGCATATGATATTTTGTTAAGAAAACACAGTTTCTTTCTTTCTTTTTTTTTTTTTATATGCTGTTTTGATGGCTTCTGATTCCAGGTTAAAATATTAAACGAATTCCACCTTGCCATTATCCTAACTCTGGTCCCCAATTCTGCCACCATCCTAATTCTTCAGTGAGCTGAGAATTCAGATTCAATGTAAGACTGAATTGTGCTGGACTACTTGTGAGCAGTTGGCCAATAGCAAGTCAAATGTCTTACCTTTCCTACTCTTCAAAATACTTGTTGTATTTTGTACAACAACTGTTGTACAAAACACTTTGTACAACTGGTACAAAGTTGTACCAGTGTGTGCTAGGTGTGCTGGAGACAAAGGGTGAAAGATAAAAGATGACGGGATCTATGCTCTCAAATATATCACTGCCTTAGTTTAGCTTCCCTGGAAGCAGAGCCTGAGACCCGGATTCTGGTGCACATGATTTAAGGGAGGGCTCTCAGAAGAAAGGAGAGAGGGAAGAAGGGTAGGACTCGAAAAGGAAATGAAGTTAAGCATGTGGTCTCAGCCAGAGTCTAACCTCAGTCTGATCCGATGCAGGATGAAGTGCTCCAGAGTGGACCTCATCTTGAGCTGAGGGCTTTGTACCTCCATGTCAGTCATTGGCTTAAAGGTGACAGGTTTGGCAGGTGGGCACATGAGGCCCAGGGCAAAGCATTTTTTTTTTTTTTTTTTAAACTATGAGCTATTGTGAAGAGTGGGGAGGAGCTGTGAATCGTTAGCCCCTAACATCCACAGAAACTGGGGAATGGGCCTATAGGTTGGTAAAAGGTATCTGGCCAAAGCACCAAAAATAATTAAAGTTATACAAAAGCACAACCTCGGGGTGACAGTGTCACTGGCTCTTTAAGAAAAATATAAACCGGTAAGAAAAGAGACATTTTGAAGACACACCTCATAAGATTTCTAACACAGCCAGCAGTGTTTCTAGCTCAACCAGAAGTTGCTCATATTTATCTGTACTCCCTGACATTGTGTCTGATTCTTCCATTAGCTGACGTTGTCATGTGTGACATGGATGTTTCTTAGTTCCTGTTTTTGCCTGTGCATCTTGACATTGCTTCCTCAGATTGTTTTAATCTTATCAAAGCCTTCATAAATGTGATTCAAACTGACAAAGGACGGTTTCTTCATTTCTACAGAACGGTCCCACATGACCAATCAGAGAGCAGCTGATTTATTCTCTCAAAAGTAGCTCATTCTCTGCACAAAACATGTGCATGTTGGGTTTGCTTTCTATTTCCCTATGTCAGAAATCATGTTCAAGAAGAATTTCAAGCTGACATGAAAAGACTTCTCCTCACAAGTTAAAAATGCCATTTGCTAAACTTTTCACACAGAAGCTGTTGTGAAATATCTGAACATCACATGATTGGGCCACAGCATTCCTTCCCCCCACCCCCATTGAATATATTTTCTCTCAAATATTGGTTAGACACTCAGTCCAAAGAAATACAGTAAGAGATATGGCAGATAAAATGATGATGTAAAATGAAACTTCAAGTTTGGAAGAGATTTTAGACGGTATCACATCAGTGAAACTTTTTTTTTAAAGTAGGGTCCATGCCCAGCCTGGGCCTTGAACTCACAGCCCCTGAGATCAAGAGTCCCATGCTCTACTGACTGAGCCAGCCAGGCACTTTTAACAGCAGCAGAAATTAAGAAAAAAATATATTTTAAAATCTGATGCAGAAGCCCAAGATAGGAAATCAATGAGAGGGCAGACACAGTAGCTGAAGCAGTGATAAGGGACCCAAGCCTCTAACTTCATCTTGCCCCACATCCGTAAAGCCCCTCGTCCCACTGGAGTTGCACTCAGGAAACCCAGATGCTGACTGATGATCTGGCTATGGTCACACTGCTGCTTCAAAGAACCCAGGTCATTTGATTCCACACCCGGTAGATTTTCTTTCATACCACAGCTAAAAATATGGTTCTTGCCCTCTTAATTAAACTTCGCACCTTTTCTGTAAAGAAAATAAGTGTACAAAATAATACACGTTGTAAGACATTAATGCTATATACATACTAAGGAGTAACTGTTGCCCATTCAGGAGAGGGGGAATGGTTCAGGAGAGAACCATTCTCAAGAGAAATTGGGGAAGTGATCTCAAGGTCTGTAAAATTTCTGAATGTCCTCTGTAAGAACAGATTACGGCCATTACCTTTTACTTGGGGAGTGGGTGGAGAGCAGGTCATGAAAAAAGCGAAGTAACCAATACTTCAGTTCCATTTTTAACATTACCTATGCTCCTGTCCCCTAGTCACCCATTCCCCGAATGTTTCTATAATCAAATTGAGCTTTGCCTCCTTTTTTTCTTCCTTCATCTTTTCCTGTAACTTTCAGTTTGTAAATTTTGAACTAAGGTAGCTCAAGAAACCTGAGACTTTAAAATGGCAAAGACAAATGGTATTTCCCATTTGTCTACTTTCTTTCCCTATAAGAAAAGGATCTGGCCATATGGTCTAGTAAATCTGTCTAACATCCTTCCTCACTCTCATGCGTGGCCTTTTCCTCTACCCTCAGTCAGTGTCAGGACTCACAGGTGTGACGACTTACTAACTGCACTTGTCTCGGGTTCTGCTAGACGACAGTCTAGCAGCAGTCACAAGAACAAGGACTTCCTGTGGAAGGCAGGTGTTATTTGAACAGTGCAATAGTTTCTGGTTCATTGCACCTGCTGTGATCTCTCAAAATCCTACCTCATTTTGACCTCTGACCTATTCCTAATTTCCAGCTTCTGCGTAAAGCAGACTATGAAGGCTTCTCCTGGCTGCTGCCTTTTGCTCTCAGACTACACTTCAGCTCTGCCTCCAGCTTAATCTTCCTTCCAAGGCAAGGCTAGTTGGCTTCTGTCCCACACTACCCCCTGCTTCTAGACTCTGGGCTGTTTTCGTCAGCCTCCTTGTGGTTTTCCTCCTTCTGGCTTCTGGTTCTGTGTGAGGGGCCATGCTGCTTCCCACAAGCTTTCCCAATCATCTAATTCAGTTCAGTTAATAGGAGACTTGCTATTTTGCTAAAGATCTGTAAAGGCCGCAGCTGATAGCTTCATCAAGTCATACTTCTAGGAGACTGGGAGAGTAATTCTAAACTCTGATTATAATTCAAGAAATCTGCAACCAAACATATGGGGCATTCATAGTGTCTGACTTGCCTAGAAACTGATTGTAACCAGACTTTTAAAAAAATCCAATAAATATCAAACATGACCAGTCAATTAAATTCTCAGGGTGAAACCATTCACCTCTTTAAGAGGATGAATAGATGCAATAATTCAGGTTTCCAAGGGTTGAAAGGTTCCGTGGGTCTACACTTTGCTTTTGCTTTTAAAACATCAGTCCCATGAAGAAAGGAGTCAGTGGGTAATATCTGTGACAGATGGCGGTTCAGTTACTGAAAGAACATGAGCAGGAGGAGGTTCATCCTGTGAAGGGCACACTCGGGACAGTATTGTCTGGACCTGGGACCAGATGTGATTCCCGGGGGGGGGGGGTAAATATTCTTTAAAAGATTAATTTTGATAACCCCTGGGTATACCCTGTATTAGTTGTAAGCTATGTGGTCTTCCCAGGGAAAAGGCAGTCAAGTTTTTATGTCAGAACAATGAATGGGAATGTGGGTGAAGATAGTATGGGCTCTTGGGAAGGGAAGGGGCGGTATTGTGTGGAGACCTCAGAAAAAGAATGGGCACATTGTTAGTATTTCTAAATTGTTTCCAGTTGTTCGTATTCCTTGAGGAGTAGCTTGGAAAAGCAGTACTGATTTTGGTACGTAAGGGTAACACTTGGGGCCTGGCCCAGATGCCAGAGCCACGCTCTTCATTTCAAAGTGGATTTTGCTGGGCAATGTCTGGAGATTCCGAGGTACGGTGCACAGATAAATTTTGGTAGAAGGTAGCAGTTGTTGAAGTCAGATTGAGAGTATGAAAATCTAGCTGACAAATCTCCTTCCAAGGAGTTTAGTGCTATGTTCAAACTTGATGAGATCACAGCTATCTTCCCAATGTTCACCTTGCCAGATTTTCTGAGGATTTCAGAAGAGCATATGTATGCCATTATTGCATGAAGATAAATTTTCATTTTTACTGACACACAGATGTAAAAGTTAAGTGAAATGGTGGATTTACATTTAATGAGAAATTATGTATTATGAGGTAAACTTGGTGAGGAAAGGTCAATTTCCCCAGTCGGGAAGGGTTTTGTATACAATATTGGGTCTGATTAGGATCCTATGACAGCCTATGAGGATCTGAAGGCCTCAGGGATCACACATCTTCATATAAAAAGAAATGCTCATGTACACTTAGGACCAGCTCCTTGAATGAAGACCAGTCCTCCAGTACAAGCTATGTCCCGGTCAATAACTGTGTAGACGATAACTCGGCCATTCTGAAAATGATGTTATCTGTATTATGTTTTTTATACAAAGGGCAGTAGATTTTTAAAAAATCAGCAGAAAGAACTATATGCACAGCTAAAGCAATTAGAGTTTAAATGTATCTCCTTATAGAGAAAAGCAGATAAGGCAGCTCAGTCAACTTTTCTGTTTTCAGAAATAATCTAACCTCATAGAAAGCTATAACCTACATTTAAATTGATAACTGATTTTTGATCAACAGCATTTCAACCAAAGTGCTTAGTACAAGCTTCCCTTTGATAAAGGGAAAGAATCATTAAGATCTTCATCAAAGAAATATATTTGCATGTTTAAGTTCTCATACTTGCATGTTTAACAAACAGGTTGTATTCATTCACATATCTATCTGTTCAGTACAGTACAAAATTATTAAATATCCAGAGCACTGTAAAGTCAATGAGTTGGTGGAGGAGAGACGGACACAGAAGAAAAAAAGGTTCTGAGTTCTGTGAAACCTGCCATCAACAATGTTTTACCACACTTTATTAAACTGTTACAGTTTTATATTTTTGAATTCCTCTTTGGAGAATGAAACAGTTGCGTCAGATGCTATTTTTGCTTTGTTTTTAATTTCAGTGAAAAAGACTGGGAAATTAGAAGATAAGCAAGATTTGCTGACAGAGAGTTGAGCTGCAGTATTTAAGTCTTCAATAAATACATGTGGATTAACTGAGTGAAATGTTTACATCAAAATGGTACACCCTGAAAAACTTGTTGAAGAAGCCCTAGCTGAAGGAACATTGTGTTTCAGAGCTGTGTGAGCCCTTCGAGAAAGACACACCAGCAAAGAAAAAGATGCAAGTGGAAAAAGACACACAGATTTTGAAATGACTGAATGTTGTTTGTGTTGGTTGAAGAAAATTCAGGGGCTTCTCATTTTCTGCTGCTTAAAAAGCTATCTTCCCACTCAAAGGACATTATCGATTAAGAACAATTATTTTCTTTTTACAAAACATTACCAAATCCCTCAGTGAGTGGTTTTTGCCAACATCAGTCTCCACACATGATGGCAACATGGTAATGATATAAGGAAATCCAGATTTTCACTTTATAATTTGCCACTTAAAGATATACTTATGAAAATATGTCATGCCCAAGTGTGGCATGTCTGGGTTCTGTTTTAGGGACAAATAAATAAATAAATAAATAATTCTAAGATCTGTGGTCATAAAAGCTCCTCAGCAGGATTTTTCTTGGAGGAACCAAATAGAGACAAATGCCAAAAATAAGCACTGATGTTGAAGATTAAGTTCTACGATGGTGGTTCTCAGTAGGGCAGATAGCAAAGTCATCTAGAAAATGTATAGGGAGATTTTGGTCTCCCAGTGATTAGAACTGAGAGAGTTCTGGGAGAGGCTGGGAGAGGGAGGCAAGGCAGTCTGCATTCATAGTTGTTGCATTTTCAGAGTCTGAAAATTGCAGCAGTATTGCTTATATCTTCATGTAGATGTGTCCAGTCATTTAGGTAAGGAGGTACACATTATTTGAAGTTATTCCCCTTAGGTCTTTTTTTTTCCTTAAGGTAGGAATTTTATTAATTATTTTAAATCATGTATGTTGGTACACTGGGGGGATTTTATTTCACGAGTACTTGGACTCGTGAGGTCTGAGAAAATAGTTCTATGAGGGGACTGCCCAGGGTGCGGAATCTCTGTTCCACAAACATGCCTCAAAATGTGAACAGAAATAGGCACAGGCAACCGAGGCAAAGGGAGTCCAAGGGCTGTGGGAGAATGAACCCAACAAAACTACCGAGTTTTATAATTTTGATATTCTGTGGTGGTCACATCCTATTCCTGGGAGCAGCTGCATCTGGGAGATCTTTGGAGATGGTAAGATGGCTGCTTGCAACATCTTTACAGAGGGAGCACTAACTTAATGAGTAAGAAATAATTACCACACACACACAAAATATTTAAGGTAAGTGATAGTTGTTATGGCAGACAAAAGAGAGAAGTTTCATCATTGGAAATTGTCATGATAAAGACAGGAGGTGGAAAAGCAACGAGGGTCTGAGTGCCTCAAGGGCATAAATGTCTCTTCTGCATCTTGAGACTGTTCATCCCTCATGTACCGTGTGACAAAGACATAATAACATGTTGAAATATGTATGGGAAATAAAGAATGAACAAAATGGCAAAAACCAGATTCATCCCCCAATTATAGGAGATCCTTGAAAAGGACTACCAATCATCCCTGATTTTTTTTTTTTCTTTTTTGGAAGTAAAAGTAAATGACCTGATTTCTTTCAGTCCTTCCTAACTCATTCTTTTATTTGTGCTTGGAAGGGAGTCTTGTTCCCATTGCCACCACCTCCCCCACCCTTTTATTCTGGACTAATCAGATTTTTCTACCTTCTCTCAGTAAGCAGCCGTCCTGTATATTTGATCACTAGAGCTATGTCTCTGTCACTGATAGATCCTCTTCGAGAGAAACAAGAGACATTATAGACTAAGTCATTTAAGTCATTCCAGATAGGGACTGAATGAATTTGCATCCCAGGGGAAATCTGAAACTGGAGTCTCCTATCCAGAGGTCCCTCTACTTCCTGCAGAAAAGTTAATTTAGGTCATTTTCCGATACCCTGCATGAGGAGCAACTGTTCATGGGAATGGATCCAAATAAAAGCATGATTCAAATGTGAGGCAGGTCATTCCTCAGAGAGGGCTATCCTACTGCGGCTCCAGAGTTCTCAGCATCTCCTGGAACACCTGCCTATCAAGGTTGAAGAACACGTATCTTCAAATTACACTTAGAAAATCAAATAGAGGTTTTCTTATTCATATGACACTTAAATGTTAGGAAGTCTAGCATAATTAGGATTTTACTCTGTGTGGTTTTTTTTTTTTTACTCTGTGTTTTTTTAATGGACTCTTTATTTAGATAAAGAAAAATAAAGAGCAGGTAGTTATGTTTTAATTATCTACAAAATCATTTTAGCATCATTTTAGTCACTACTTATCTAGTGATCATAACAACAGATTGTGCCAGGGAGATAAGCACACATCATTGGTTACGTGGCCAATTCTACAACTGAATGCCTCTGAAACTAAAACAGAAGTAATCAGGAGTTTAGCAATGTGCAATATTCTATTTTTTCTGCAATCTATTACTTTAGATGGCTGTATATATCGTGGTGAACTCTTTCTTCTTTAAGATTTTTACAACTGAGAGTAAAACTAAAATTTTTGCTTCACAAAGAACTTCCATGTGGTTTTAACACTGATTTCCAAAACCATATGTTCTTTATCAACAAACAGGATATATAGCTTAGATGTTTCCCAGCAATGTTTCCCAGACAGCATTATATTGAACACTGAAAAAAACTTCCATCAAAACATCTGGTAAACAGAAGTCGAACTGAACTTAAGTGGCAATGTGCATATTTTTCTAACTTTTTTTTTTCCTACTTAGGTATGTATCTTAAAAGAGAGTTAACTCCTTTTTTTCCAGGAGAAATTTAAAACACTAATGTACTTTATGTGTTTTTTATGATTGTTGCAGCAACCATCTTTTCATTCTGCAAGTGTTGTGTGAATTTTTCAATTAACTACTTTAAAAGAAGTTCTCTTAGCAGTGAATTTGAAAACACTTTCCACATTTGCCTCTGGCTTTCTTAATGAATTCCAACTTATTCCTCTGGTTACTCACACCTTCTTACATTTTGATCATTTTTTGGGTACATCTTGTTTGTTTTTAAAGAATAAAAAGTACAGTTTTTATAACCTTCAGGGATGCTGCACTCAATCTGAGAAAGTCTGAAGAATTCTGAAACCAGAGACTGCTAGTGATTAATAAAAGTTATCACCAACCAAAACGATTTAGAATCTGTAACAGCTCAGGAATTGGGATAGAACGCTGTGCACTTAGATATTCCAAAGCAAACTAAAACACTTCCAGGCTTTTTCTAAGCATTAGATTTCAATACAAGCAAGAGCTTGGAATGTTTGTTAATTTCTTTCATTCACTGAGTTGGAACAAAATGCCACCTATAAATTGAATAGTTAACTACATTCAAGTGATCGTCTCTTCATTCTTTATGGGACAGTTTTAAAACACACGGTGGTATCATTATGTAAATCATTTAAGAATAAAACATAATAGGGGAGGAGTCAAGATGGCGGAGAAGTAGCAGGCTGAGACATGACATCGGGTAGCAGGAGATCAGCTAGATAGCTTATCTAACCATTGTGAACACCTACAAATCCAACGGGAAATCGAAGAGAAGAAGAGCAACAATCCCAGAAACAGAAAATCGATCACTTTCTGAAAGGTAGGACCTGCGGAGAAGTGAATCCAAAGCGACGGGAAGATAGACCCCGGGGGGAGGGGCCGGCACCCGGCAAGCGGCGGAGCAACGGAGCACAAAATCGGGACTTTTAAAAGTCAGCTCCACTGGGAGACATCGCTCCAGAGGCTAAACTGGGGGGAAACCCAGGCGGGGTCAGCATAACCCCAGGACCCGCGGGGTCACAGAAGGACTGGGGGTGTCTAAGTGCCGCAGAGCTCGCAGGTATTAGAGCGGGGAAGCCGGCTATAGCAACAAAGCCGAGGA
Source organism: Martes martes (assembly GCF_963455335.1). Taxonomy (NCBI): domain Eukaryota; kingdom Metazoa; phylum Chordata; class Mammalia; order Carnivora; family Mustelidae; genus Martes; species Martes martes. The sequence continues at coordinate 72,464,751 of NC_137893.1, read as the reverse complement.
GTGAGCTCTAAGCCCAGGGTTACCTTGTGCCGGTCGCAGGCTGGGAGGGCTCGGAGCGCGGCCGGAGGCCACGGAGACAAAAGCGACCCGGCGCTTTTCTCCAGCTCCAACAATTGACTGCTTTCCTCGAGGCGCGACCGCAAGCCAGGGAGGCGGGGCTATTGGGCGCTTTGCTCTGAGAGCGCACTGAGGAGCGGAACCCCAAGCTCTCGGCTCCTCCGGGCCGAGAGATTGGGAGGCCGCCATCTTCATTCCCGTCCTCCGGAACTCTACGGAAAGCGCTCAGGGAACAAAAGCTCCCGAAAGCGAACCCGAGCGGATTACTTAGCCCGGCCCCTGGCAAGGGCGGTGCAATTCCGCCTGCGGCAAGGACACTTGAGAATCACTACAACAGGCCCCTCCCCCAGAAGATCAACAAGAAACCATCCAAAACCAACTTCGGTCACCAAGAACAGCGGAATTCCACAGCAGGAGAAAGCAAATCCTACCTGGACAAAATGACAAGGCGGAAAAACTCACCTCAAAAAAAAGAACAAGAGGCCGTACCGAAGGCTGGAGACCTAATCAATACAGACATAGGTAGCATGACAGATCTAGAGTTCAGAATGACAATTCTCAAGGTTCTAGCCGGGCTCGAAAAAGGCATAGAAGATATTAGAGAAACCCTCTCCGGAGAGATAAAAACCCTTTCTGGAGAAATAAAAGAACTAAAATCTAACCAAGTTGAAATCAAAAAAGCTATTCATGAGGTGCAATCAAAAATGGAAGCTCTCACTGCCAGGATAAATGAGGCAGAAGAAAGAATTAGTGACATAGAAGACCAAATGACAGAGAATAAAGAAGCTGAGCAAAAGAGAGACAAACAACTACTGGAACACGAGGAGAGGATTCGAGAGATAAGTGACACCATAAGACGACACAACATTAGAATAATTGGGATTCCAGAAGAAGAAGAAAGAGAGAGGGGAGCAGAAGGTATATTGGAGACAATTATTGGAGAGAATTTCCCTAATATGGCAAAGGGAACAAACATCAAAATCCAGGAGATGCTAAGAACGCCCCTCAAAATCAATAAAAATAGGTCCACACCTCGTCACCTGATAGTAAAATTTACAAGTCTTAGCGACAAAGAGAAAATCCTGAAAGCAGCCCGGGAAAAGAAGTCTGTAACATACAAGGGTAAAAACATTAGATTGGCAGCGGACCTATCCACAGAGACCTGGCAGGCCAGAAAGAACTGGCATGATATATTCAGAGCACTAAACGAGAAAAACATGCAGCCAAGAATACTATATCTGGCTAGGCTATCATTGAAAATAGAAGGAGAGATAAAGAGCTTGCAGGACAAACAAAAACTGAAAGAATTTGCAAACACCAAACCAGCTCTACAGGAAATATTGAAAGGGGTCCTCTAAGCAAAGAGAGACCCTATAAGTAGTAGATCAGAAAGAAACAGAAACAATATACAGTAACAATCACCTTACAGGCAATACAATGGCACTAAATTCATATCTCTCAATAGTTACCCTGAATGTTAATGGGCTAAATGCCCCAATCAAAAGACACAGGGTATCAGAATGGATAAAAAAACAAAACCCATCCATATGCTGCCTACAAGAAACTCATTTTAGACCCGAAGACACCTCCAGATTTAAAGTGAGGGGGTGGAAAACAATGTACCATGCTAATGGACATCAGAAGAAAGCTGGGGTGGCAATCCTTATATCAGATCAATTAGATTTTAAGCCAAAGACTATAATAAGAGATGAGGAAGGACACTATATCATACTCAAAGGGGCTGTCCAACAAGAAGATCTAACAATCTTAAATATCTATGCCCCTAACATGGAAGCAGACAACTATATAAACCAATTAATAACAAAATCAAAGAAATACATTGACAGTAATACAATAATAGCAGGGGACTTTAACACTCCCCTCACTGAAATGGACAGATCATCTAAGCAAAAGATCAACAAGGAAATAAAGGCCTCAAATGACACACTGGACCAGATGGACATCAAAGATATATTCAGAACATTCCATCCCAAAGCAACAGAATATACATTCTTCTCTAGTGCACATGGAACATTCTCCAGAATAGACCACATCCTGGGTCATAAATCAGGTCTCAATCGGTACCAAAAGATCGAGATCATTCCCTGCATATTTTCAGACCACAATGCTCTGAAGCTCGAACTCAATCACAAGAGGAAATTTGGAAAGAACCCAAATACATGGAGACTAAACAGCATCCTTCTAAAAAATGAATGGGTCAACCAGGAAATTAAAGAAGAATTGAAAAAATTCATGGAAACAAATGATAATGAAAACACAACAGTTCAAAATCTGTGGGACACAACAAAGGCAGTCCTGAGAGGAAAATATATAGCAGTGCAAGCCTTTCTCAAGAAACAAGAAAGGTCTCAAATACACAACCTAACCCTACACCTAAAGGAGCTGGAGAGAGAACAACAAAGAAAGCCTAAACCCAGCAGGAGAAGAGAAATCATAAAGATCAGAGCAGAAATCAATGAAATAGAAACTAAAAAAACAATAGAACAAATCAACAAAACTAGGAGCTGGTTCTTTGAAAGAATTAATAAGATTGATAAGCCCCTGGCCAGACTTATCAAAAAGAAAAGAGAAAGGACGCAAATAAATAAAATCATGAATGAAAGAGGAGAGATCACAACCAACACCAAAGAAATACAAACAATTATAAGAACATACTACGAGCAACTCTATGGCAACAAATTTGACAACCTGGAAGAAATGGATACATTTCTAGAGATGTATAAACTACCACAACTGAACCAGGAAGAAATAGATAACCTGAACAGACCCATAACCAGTAAGGAGATTGAAACAGTCATCAAAAATCTCCAAACAAACAAAAGTCCAGGACCAGACGGCTTCCCAGGGGAATTCTACCAAACATTTAAAGAAGAATTAATTCCTATTCTCCTGAAACTGTTCCAAAAAATAGAAATGGAAGGAAAACTTCCAAACTCATTCTATGAGGCCAGCATCACCTTGATCCCAAAACCAGACAAGGATCCCACCAAAAAAGAGAATTACAGACCAATATCCTTGATGAACACGGATGCGAAAATTCTCACCAAAATACTGGCCAATAGGATCCAACAGTACATTAAAAGGATTATTCACCACGACCAAGTGGGATTTATTCCAGGGCTGCAAGGTTGGTTCAACATCCGCAAATCCATCAATGTGATACAATACATTAATAAAAGAAAGAGTAAGAACCATATGATACTCTCAATAGATGCTGAAAAAGCGTTTGACAAAGTGCAGCATCCCTTCCTGATTAAAACTCTTCAAAGTGTAGGGATAGAAGGCACATACCTCAACATTATCAAAGCCATCTATGAAAAACCCACCGCAAATATCATTCTCAATGGAGAAAAACTGAAAGCTTTTCCGCTAAGGTCAGGAACACGGCAGGGATGTCCGTTATCACCACTGCTGTTCAATATAGTACTAGAAGTCCTAGCCTCAGCAATCAGACAACAAAAAGAAATTAAAGGCATCCAAATCGGCAAAGAAGAAGTCAAACTATCACTCTTTGCAGATGATATGATACTATATGTGGAAAACCCAAAAGGCTCCACTCCAAAACTGCTAGAACTTATACAGGAATTCAGTAAAGTGTCAGGATATAAAGTCAATGCACAGAAATCAGTCGCATTTCTTTACACTAACAACAAGACAGAAGAAAGAGAAATTGAGGAGTCAGTCCCATTTACAATCGTACCCAAAACCATAAGATACCTAGGAATAAATCTAACCAAAGAGGCAAAGAATCTATACTCAGAAAACTATAAAGTACTCATGAAAGAAACTGAGGAAGACACAAAGAAATGGAAAAATATTCCATGCTCATGGATTGGAAGAACAAATATTGTGAAAATGTCTATTCTACCTAAAGCAATCTACACATTTAATGCAATCCCTATCAAAATCCCATCCACTTTTTTTAAAGAAATAGAACAAATAATCCTAAAATTTATATGGAACCAGAAAAGACCTCGAATAGCCAAAGGAATATTGAAAAAGAAAGCCAAAGTCGGTGGTATCACAATTCCAGACTTCAAGCTCTATTACAAAGCTGTCATCATCAAGACAGTATGGTACTGGCACAAAAACAGACATATAGACCAATGGAACAGAATAGAGAGCCCAGAAATAGACCCTCAACTCTATGGTCAACTAATCTTTGACAAAGCAGGAAAGAATATCCAATGGAAAAAAGACAGCCTCTTCAACAAATGGTGCTGGGAAAATTGGACAGCCACATGCAGAAAAATGAAATTGGACTATTTCCTTACACCACACACGAAAATAGACTCAAAGTGGTGAAGGACCTCAATGTGCGAAAGGAATCTATCAAAATCCTTGAGGACAATGCAGGCAGCAACCTCTTTGACCTCCACCGCAGCAACTTCTTCCTAGGAACATCGCCAAAGGCAACAGAAGCAAGGGCAAAAATGAACTATTGGGATTTCATCAAGATCAAAAGCTTTTGCACAGCAAAGGAAACAGTTAACAAAACCAAAAGACAACTGACAGAATGGGAGAAGATATTTGCAAACGACATATCAGATAAAGGGCTCATATCCAAAATCTATAAAGAGCTTATCAAACTCAATACCCAAAGAACAAATAATCCAGTCAAGAAATGGGCAGAGGACATGAACAGACATTTCTGCAAGGAAGACATCCAGATGGCCAACAGACACATGAAAAAATGCTCCACATCACTCGGCATCAGGGAAATACAAATCAAAACCACAATGAGATACCACCTCACACCAGTCAGAATGGCTAAAATTAACAAGTCAAGAAATGACAGATGCTGGCGAGGATGCGGAGAGAGGGGAACCCTCCTACACTGTTGGTGGGAATGCAAGTTGGTGCAACCACTCTGGAAAACAGTGCGGAGGTTCCTCAAAAAACTGAAAATAGAGCTACCCTACGACCCAGCAATTGCACTCCTGGGTATATATCCTAAAGATACAAACGTGGTGCTCCGAAGGGGCACGTGCACCCGAATGTTTATAGCAGCAATGTCCACAATAGCCAAACTGTGGAAAGCGCCTAGATGTCCATCAACAGATGAATGGATAAAGAAGATGTGGTATATATACACAATGGAATACTATGCAGCCATCAAAAGACATGAAATCTTGCCATTTGCGACGACGTGGATGGAACTAGAGGGTATCATGCTTAGCGAAATAAGTCAATCGGAGAAATATAACTATCATATGATCTCTTTGATATGAGGAAGTGGAGATGCAAGGTGGGGGGGTTTGGGGGGAGGTAGGAAAAGAAAAAATGAAAAGATGGGATTGGGAGGGAGACAAACCATAAAAGACTCAATCTCAAGAAACAGACTGAGGGTTGCGGGGGGGAAGGGGGACGGGAGAGGGTGGTGGGGAAATGGACATTGGGGAGGGTATGTGCTATGATGAGTGCTGTGAAATGTGTAAACCAGACGATTCACAGACCTGTACCCCTGGGGATAAAAATACATTATATGTTTATTAAAATAAAAAAATTTAAAAAAAAAAAAAGAATAAAACATAATAGTAAAATCTTAACCATATTTTCCAATTAGATAAGCAAAATCTTAAAAGATTGGTATCAATTAGTAGTGATAAGTGTTGGAGAAACAAGCATTCCACTATATGGCTTGAAATGCAAATTTGTATAATTCTTTTTGATTATAATTTGGCTGTAATTCTTTTAAAAGACATACACATCAAATGACTTAGAAACACTACTTTTAGAAATTTATCCTATAACAAAGAACGTAATAATCTTTGCTAAGATGTTTCTTCCATTACTGCATGTAATGCAAGGAAGATGAACAGCCTTAAATGTCTACCAAAAGAGGAAAGATTAAACACACATTCATATAATGGGATATCTGTATTTTCTAACTTGAAAATATTTTCAAGACATTTTAAGTTAAAAAAAAAATGAAAGCCCTAAACTATTATTTTAGGATGACTGCAGTTTCAAAGATCTGTGTATTTTTTTTTTTTTAAGATTTTATTTATTCGTTGGGTGGAGAGAGAGAGAGAGAGAGAGAGAGAGAACACGCACACAAGCAAGCAGAGTGACAGGCAGAGGCAGAGAAAGAAGCAGGCTCCATGCCGAGCAAGGAACCCAATGCGGGACTCGATCCCAGGACCCTGGGATCATGACCTGAGCCAAAGGCAGCAGCCTAACCAGCTGAGCCACCCAGGCATCCCGAGATCTGTGTATTTTTAATCTTTAGATAGAAATACAGATACACCTCCATCATCATAAGTCAGTCTCAAAAAGATCCTATATTAGGTAAATGTATAAAATTTTTATAATACAGCATTAGATTAGTGATTTGTTTTATAAAATCTGAACCAAAAAGCCAACGTAATTTTCACACAAGAATATCTTGTTTAATGGAGGTTATTAGCAAATTCTAAATTATAGCAGATCTGTAACATAGACTGTAAATATTCCCCCAAAATGAAAAAGGAAGCATCCTACTTTCAAGAATCCATCTTGCCAGAGTTGAGGAATCTCCATGAGGAGGAGGATAGTTTGTGATTGAAGACAGATGTGGCCAATGACTATTTTTGCCTCAAACTACTCTGCATAGTAACTGCATACAGGTGCCATGCCCTACATCCCACAACTGTCTTTCTTGGAGCTCAGTATCTGGCTTAGAGCCTAACAGAGAATAAGCACACAATAAACACATTCTGAATGGATGACTAAATTTCCAATGTTTAGCAGCTGGTGAAATTATTAGGTATAGGAAATTAAGTAATGGACAAAGATGTATTTAAGGGATGACTATTGTTCACCACAATGATGTGAAATTTAAATTAAAAAAACAATCACATGCCAATAAAGTTGCTGTTACCATTATCACTTCTGGAAAAGTGATGTGGCAGGAAAGCCTAGCACACAGCCTGAATTACAGGAGGTGATGTCTCAGCTACATATTCCTTGGGACCTTTGATTTTCTTTCTTCCTTATCTCTGTACAAACATTCTCTGATTCTAGTCTTTAGCACACTGTTAGACCACCAACAATGAACGATGTTGACTTTAAATTATCTCCCATAGTGGCTAAAGTCGTCAGAAAGACAACTGGCCAACACCAAGCAACGTTTTATAAAGCAGTCAACCTGAGATGATGGTTATCAAAGCGAGCAAAGAAATTTTTACTAGTACAGTAAAGCCCTCCCTCCAAAGCAGAGCCCCGTTGGATTTTCATCTGGGAAATAACGGCAGCAAATAGACCAGGAAAGCTGGAGGTATACAAGCATGGCTGGTTTCCTCAAAAGCAAAGGCTGAGATTATTAAGAGGCACAGATGCAAAGCCAGGTGTAGTAAATAACAGCAGCCAGTAATTAGAACATCGTCTTTCTGAATCTGCAGTGTGGAAGGCACAGCTGCATACACAAACAGCTATCAGGAAGAGGGGCATTGCTGTAAAAGGATGATTTGTGTGTACTTAAGGGTCAGTGATACTCCAACTGTGAACTACTACCAGGGATATACAAAATATGGGGGCTGTTACTTTCCCCTCCACCATCATATTTACAAATGGATGGATTTCTGCATTTCCTTAAAAAATGAAGTACAAATGACAATTTCTTTGCCACTAAATTCAGCAGAAGGTCTTGAATAGAAGAGAAAAAAATGCAAGAAGTGAACAAGATTCCAAATTTTGAAGCTCAGTCGAGATCCTTGTCAAAACAGGAAGTGAGAGATCTAGAACTATTTAGATGTTTGGGTGATAGTATGTGTTCAAGTATGCCACTTTCTTACATCTCATTTTCACGAAACCTCAGAAATTTTTATTTTTAAAAGAAATTAGAATTTCTCCATAGTTTTTATAAGGGTAATGGGGGCTACATAATTTACTTGAGAAAACTGATCACAAAAAATACTAATCTAAAAGCTCAACACATAAATTCAAAAATATGTCATTTACTATCTTTTCCTCCTATCAATCACACATAGTGGTCACTGCTTATTCAAGAAAGATCCAATTAACTTTCTACTCTAATGCCATTTATTAAATCAGAGAGATAATCTTTAAAGTAATCCACATTTCATTAAAAATTGAATAGAATGCATAATATGAGACACTAAACTGAGAGAGGATAAAGAATACTTTGTCTACTACGGAACAAAAATCATAAACCAATGCTCTAAGACATACTTGCTGAGTGTTATAATAAGGCCAAACTGGATTTTACCCTTTTTCCCCCCCTCCAATAGGATAATAATACAGAAAAAAAGAGAGGCAGAGTTCTTGTTACTATAATATTGCAATAAAGCTAATGTAATCCTTCTCATGTAGGGATTCACTCTAAAGACCTGTTTTTAATAGCTTAGAATTAAAAATACTTTAAGTTTTCTATAATCTAGCATTTGCCTTCTTCAAAATCAAAGGATTAAAATAGGGGCTCTGTACCACCACTATGCAAAGACAGTAATAACATCAACATATATATATATATATATATACATGTATACATATATATATGTAACATGTGAGTGTGTCTTTCTGTCTCTCCATATATATGTACATATAACATGCGTGTTTTTATTTATTTATTTTTTTTAAAAAGATTTTATTTATTTTTTGACAGAAAGAGAGAGAGCACAAGTAGGCAGAGCGGCAGGCAGAGGGAGAGGGAGAACCAGGCTCTCCGCTGAGCAGGGAGCCCCATGTGGGGTTGGATCCCAGGACCCTGGGATCACGACTTGAGCGGAAGGCAGCCACTTAACTGACTGAGCCACCCAGGTGCCCCAACATGTGTGTTTTTAGAAAGGCTGCACCTTCAACACAGCTTGGAAAACTCCTCACCTACATATCCAAGTTCATTGTTTATAAATTTTGCTTCCCACACAACTATAGAACATAATTCAGCTAAATTTCTGCCACATAACAAGGATCCCCTTTGCTTCAGTTTCCAATAGCCTGTTCCTTATTTTCTTCTGAGCCCTTGCTGGCAGAGACTTTACATGTTCATATCGCTACTAAAAGTCTGTTAAAGGAAACCCAGGTGTTTTTCTACCATGCTCTTAAAATTTTTCCAAGCCTCTGCCCACTGCCCAATTCCAAAGTCTCATAGCACTCATAGGTGCTAAAAACTGCAATAGTAACTTTTTACAATGAAACAAATTTCGACAAATTTGTGGTCAAAACAACACAAAATCATTATCTTACGTTTCTAGAGGTCAGAAGTCCTGCATGAGACTTGCAGGACTTAAATTAAGAAGGTGTTGGCAGGCCTGTGTTCCTCCTGGAGGCTTGAGGCGGGAGATGGTTTCTTGGTCTCCCCCATCTTCCCAAGGCCATTTGCATTCCTTGGCTCAGGGCCCCTTTCCTTTTTCCGCAATGTACATCACTCCAATTCTTGCTTCTTTCCTCACATACCTGCTCTGAGTCTGACCCTCCCCCTCCCGTTTATAAGAACCCTCATGATGACACTGAGTCTAGCTGCACAATCCAGACTAATTTCCCCATCTCAAGATCCTTAACTCAATGTATCTGCAAAATTTCTTTTGCCATGTGAGGTAATGTGGAGATCGGAACATGGATATCTTTAGGGAGCCCAATATTCTGCCTACCACAGAGCCCCACACCAAGAATGACTATGATTACAAATCACTTATCTACTTAATACAATATGATTCTCTAGAAATGATAACAGGTTCTGTTCTGATTGGCAGCTTGAGAAAAGGGATCGTAGGGAGAGATAATCCTATTACCAGATGTTTTGCCATCTTTGCTCTGTCAGATAATGTTGTTTCTGACTCTTCCTCGTAAATGTCTCTGAAATGTTCTATGAGTCATAAGGTGACTTCATTCTCTTTAGTAACTGAAGCAATAGCCTAGAATTAAGGTCAATAATTAAGACTTTGCTGTTGATATTGTTTGAGTGAAACTCTAAATTATAAAATTCTCCCTGATAAACAATTAACATCCTCAGTTTGATGCTATCAGTATACACTCCCGAATAAACCTCTCTGAATTCTTCTTAATCACATTAGAGAAATGATTATATTATAATCAACTTCTGGCAATCCTATTGCCTTGGATTCATTGACACGAAGATGGGGACTGAACATATACTGATATTTAAGCTGGTGATCCTAGATAGGCAGTGTAGGATGAGTGTGCCATTTTGTAAAAAAGAGTACAGGGGGTTGGTTTCTATTCCTACACTTTCAACGATCTATTCTACTTTGGAAATCAAATCCTAAACGAAGTCAGTTTTCTCATCCATAAAACGAGGGCATGATTCAGATCAAGGATTCCAAACATTTTAGTGTAAAATCATTTTTTAAAACAAATACTAAATGGAATATATCTTACTAATATAAGTTTGTAAGTTCAAATTTCTTACCAATACCATTTCCAGTATTTATAAAACTAATCAGTAAAAGCGGAAGAACCACTCAGTGTTAAATTCGAAATCGGAGGTTATGAATGGTAGCTGCAGTATGTTAGGGACCTATTTATTTTCATATTCTTTTGGTTGCACATAATCAATATCTGCACTTGCAAATGACACTATCACTTTAGTTATTCATTTTGCTATTTCAAGATATACTTAAAAACAGAGGCAGAAGAGAAGTTTTATTTTTACATCTTTTCAGAAATAAACTTAGCAGCACACCTTAAGGGAAGATATTAGGTAATATATTCTGCATATAGCAGATTTTTTTTTCAGTTTTAAAAGTAGTTTATTACAAATGTAGAGTAAATGCTCTTGAAGTCCCTAAAGTGCTTGCAAAATAAACTAGGAAAATCTTTGTAGATTTTTCTACTAGATTTAGCACCTAAATGGTAAAAATGATAAAATAATAAATAAGTATAATAGTTAGATAAATAAAGTACAACTGGCTTAAGACAGAAATTAGAATTTATTACTTGCTAGAAATTTCCTATCTGTAACTTTTGCTGTTTTTGAAAACTCCCCACTGCTTTAACAGAATACTGTGCAATACACAGACTTATATTACACATACAATTTATATTGTATTTTTTCTATTCTTTAACTTTTCTCAGGCCATTGTGAATGTACTATAAGCTTTTCAAAGTCAGGGACTTCCGTATTATGTTCTTCTTCCATTTACAGTACTGAAAAGACTTTCTGCCCAGTAGGGGGAGAGGGTAAAAATTTACTTTTTAAACTTATTCTCTTTATGAAAAAAAAAAGTAAAATTTAATATAAGAAATAATGAAATTATTGAAATTTAATATAAGAAATAATGAAATCAATAACTGAGGTAAAACTTTCTACATTTTGTCCATTCTAAGAATATAGTACAATTTAGATGGAGGGGGAAGCAAGAGCTGATTAGAATACTAGCAGGGCAAGAATTTTATTCATATTAATTTTTTCTGTAGAAGAACAAGAAGAAAATAAACACTTCAAAATTATTTCTAAATTATGCCAATAAAATAAACATGTAGTAGAAAAAACAAATTGATATATCTTTAAGGCATTAAAAAGTGAAACAATTCTCGGGCGCCTGGGTGGCTCAGTGGGTTAATAAAGCCTCTGCCTTCGGCTCAGGTCATGATCCCAGGGTCCTGGGATAGAGCCCAGCATTGGGCTCTCTGCTCAGCAGGGAGCCTGCTTCCCTTCCTCCCTCTGCCTGCCTCTCTGTCTACTTGTAATCTCTGTCTGTCAAAATAAATAAATAAAATCTTAAAAAAAAAAAAAGGTAAAACAATTCTGGACAACATTCATTTATTCATTCATTCATCCATCCATTCCAAAGAGATTGACCATATCTATCTTAAATATCAGGCACAGATAAAACAAAATATAAACAGATTATCACCTCTAGCCTTGTAAACCTTATAGCCCATGCAGACGATTCTTCATTCTAAGAGATTTCCGAATAATAAACAACTTGGACAATTTCATTAGACTTTGAACCCATTATAGAAATATACATTTTTATTCAACTCTAGTTTCTCAAAAACAAAAGGATAGCTTCATTTCCCAAACATGTTGAAAAATCCATTAGCTATTAATTTTTTAGTAACTTTCTATGAAAAAAACAAAAGAAGAATTTACAATGATAAGGCCTTGGACAAAGCACCAGGAAATACTGGTGTCTAACAGAGGTTAGTTCCAAGCCATGAACCATTGATTCAAGCTTTATTAAAATTGTACTTGTTCCCAGCTTGGTTTCTCTTAGATATTCTTTCATTTCTCCTAGGCTGTAGTCTATTATTCTATTATTAATATATTTTTCTGTAATTTCTTCCCTTACAAATTCAAGAAAAATGCAACCCCAAATCAGATTAATTTCTAAAAGCTAGTACACAGATCTAATAGGTGGGAAGAATGAGGCACACTCATTCCCTTGCAGGAGAAAGGAGTTCAAGTGCCAGCAAGAGCACTTAGGCATTCAGAGGAAAAACAAAGTTATTCTCAAGGATTACAATTTGTCAGAAGAGTTGGCAGTTTTTTTGAAAGCCTATTTGGTTCTTGGGACCAAGAAAAGCCACACCCCTGCCCAGAGTTTCGTTTCTTTCTTTCTTTCTTTTCTTTTTTTTTTTTTTTTTAAAGGATTTTACTTATTTGCAGCAGGAAGTGAGAGTAAGGGAGAGAGAACGCAAGCAGGAAGAGGGGCAGAGGGAGAAGCAGACTCTCGGCCAAGCAGGGAGCCTGATTCAGGGCTTGATCCCTGGACCCTGGGATCATAACCCATGCTGAAGGCAGATGCTTAACTGACTGAGCCACACAGGTGCCTTTGCCACGAGTTTCTTAATGGCCAAACTAACTCCCATAGCTGACCTTGATTTCTATCAGCTTAAAACAGGAGCACGAAAGAATATGACATCTCTTCCTGATGCTTTACCATTTTCTTCAACATGTAGCTGGCAAACAGAAAGCACAGTAGTACAATTAAAAAAAAAAAATTAAGTTTAGGATTTTAGACCCTGAGGCCCAATTAAATAATTTTTTTCTGTAGACCTCACCCTTGCTTTCAATCCACCCTCTACCTCAGGTGTGAGCTAAGAGATAAAGCACAAAAGTGCATTTTAAGAGCTGAGATTGAGTCCTACTCAAGTTTAAAATCATCTGTGGTAAATATGGTGGGAATGAATTCAGTCAAGTGGCTTCTACACACATGGCACAACCAACTGGAGCCTCTATGGTTTTCCTGCAACTTCTTGACAGACTAAGTTCTTTTTCTTCTCATGTTTGCTTTTTCTGAATGTCTAATCACTTAAAGAGGCTCTTTTATCCATCTGCACACTCAGAGAAAAGGGCACAAAGAAAGATTTGACAAAAGCAGCATGAGACAAAATTAAGGTTATGAAAATGCTTTAAAAATCCTACTTTTTATCCAGTAATTAGGGAATAGACAGCAAAAGAGAGGAGAAAGAACAAAGTAAATTAAAATATTAGCAGTGTTTGTATATTCTAATATATATTTTGAATAAAATCTTCCACACACACCTACTCTTTCACGACAACTGAATTTTTCTTAATATTGGAAGGCATGTTTAAAATGTACACTAGCAATGAAGTCAAGATATTTCTGAGGAATCCGGGAAGGATGCATATCATCATTGTTTAAAATAAGTGGTATTCTGAGTTAATAATCATCTGAGTTAGACCATTCCCTGGACAGGGATATATAAAATGAATTAAACCCACCTTATAGGCATCCTTCACAATCACCCGTCAAATTTAGGTTTATCAAAATAAGTAATAACCTGGTAATAAGTAAGTGGATTAATGCAAATATGCATGCCTTAGCTTTTGGAATTCCCTTTCTTCCACAGCTTCTGAAACTATCCAGGTTCCTTCTTTCTAGCTCTCTCAGAAGGCCAGTAAGGATGTGTTCCTGGTGTTCTAGACTGACACCTAAAAGGAATTCCTTATTTCTTTTTTAAAGATTTTATTTATTTATTTGAGAAAGCGTGAGAGAGTGTGACTGAGCCACCCAGTTACCTGGGAATTCCCTATTTTTAAAATGCCACTGGTAATGATTAGGTTATATGGATTTTAGGTGCTTTCTTGCAATCACTGAATGAAATAATTGGTCCTTGACAAATCACGTTGGATCCTAACCACTATTTTTAAAAGATATTATTCCCAAGGTAAAATAAAAATCTAACATCAGCTCAGACAGTATTTGCTGCAGGGGACAAATTACCCACAAGTAGTGATTTTCATAAAGACTTGCTTTTTCAAACATAACTATCTGGGGTTAAGGAGCTCTAGCAATGGGTAATTCAAAAGTTCAGAGCTGTTTGGGTTTGGAGTTGGCTTATTTGTTTTCCTTGACTTTCCCTTCTTTTTAACCCAGTTGGCTCTCAATTTTCTAAAAATCACAACTTTACAAAACAATGCCCCAAGGTAAGAAAGATGGATTGAAGATTGCTCTTGGTTTTATAAATCAGGAAGGAACCAATTTGTTAGAATACCTGATAGAAGACAGATCCTTAGATCTCCCTGACCAAAACTGAGTAACACACAAAACCCTAAAGCAATCACTGGCCAGGTGCATGGGATTTGTTTGGATCAGTGGTTCTTGAAGTGTGGTCCCTGGAGCATCAGCAGTAAACTTGTTAGAGATGCACATTCTTGGGCCCCTCCCCAGGCCTACTGATATAGAGGCTCTGGGGTCAAGGCCTAGCAATCTCCTTAACAAGCCCTCCAGATGATTCTACTAACGGTGAAGTTTGAGAACCGCTGATCTGGACCCATCTGATTCATCCCCTCGGTCTGAGCCTACCTTTCTTGAGCAGCCAAGGACACGTTCTCCTCAAGGTCTTTGCACGTGTTCCCTCTGACTTGTGTGATCCTTCCCCACATGGATTACTCCCTAGTGTCCTTGACCTTACCAGGGAGTCTTTTTCTGATAACGGTATGTGAAATAGTTATGGCCAAGACATGTGCCCCAGCATTTCCTATCCCCTGTTTACTGCTTGCTTTATCTCCAAAAAGGTATCACCCTCTGACATATCACACATTTGTTTTGTCTGGTCTGTTTCCTCTACTGGAACTTAAGTTCTACGGAATTAAGGTCTTTGTTCTCTTTATTTCACTGCTTTATCCCCAGAGCCTAGAACATTGTGTGGTAAATTACAGGCATTCAATAAATATTTGCTAAATGAGTGGTTAGAATACTGATATCCAAATGAAATTGGAAGAAGTCAAAGAATGGCTAATGGGTAGACAAACAACAGTCTGCCACAGCAAACTACTTATAAATGTAGATGTGGAATAAAATCCATTTGTGAAGTACTTTTTGAAAATTATTTGAGTAAATTTTGTTATAATTTATATAGTATTTGCATAAACTGGATAACCATAGAGGCATTACTTTTCTTAACTTCCTTAAGAAAAGAATAGTTATTGCGCTATAAATTATTTATGGCAGCAAAGCACAAGATCTTAGCTAAGAATTTGCAAATAAATGTGTATACGTATATATGGATTTAGAGCACTGTTATAAATTATATGTAAAAGGGCAGAGAGCAAACCATCATTAAACAACCTAAAACACTCTTTCCAGTGGAGGTTAGAGATACTTGTACACTGAGCACGCGAAGCTGCGTGGCATTCCCACCTCACTGCACAAGTGACTTCCCAGTGTTGTCCCTCCTCTTTGAGGTACCACAAAAACCTTTCCTGAAACTTACTCTCGTTTTGCTTTTCCAGGATACTTTTGGTTAAAGTCCTTTTCATAGGTCTGCGACAATTTTAGTTTGGGATATGCTATTTTATAAATGGAATGACTTTCGTGTTTCTCATGATAATTGAGATCAGCCCTTCCATGTCATTCCTGACACATAACTTCTCAATGACTTCTTACCCACACACAAGTCAGAAGGCAGCACCACTGATCTCAACTGCAATGAACACAACTTCCAGAACACCTCTTCTTTCACCCCATAACATTTTCATAGCACTCTTCATTTTAGACATTATAACCTTGATTATTTACTTCAAACTTTTTTTTTTTTTTAAATAATCAAGCCAATGTCTGTATAGTCTTTATAGGCATCATGAGGAATGAGTTCCAGTAAGGCAGGAAACAATATACACTGGAAATTTCTTTGAACAATTCTCACATGTCAAAAAATTTTCAAAATCATCATGCTACTCTAGCGTGTATGCTAATTGTTCTTGGCTTTTATATTCTCTCACATTCCCACAAGAATTTTCAGTGCCTTAAATTAGCACAGTGTACACATTTTTTATTTTTAAAGTAGGCTCCACACCCAGTGTGGGGCTTAAACACACAACCCTGAGATCAAGAGTCACCTGTTCTACTGACTGAGCCAGCCAGGTACCCCAACACATGTTTCAAGTATATAATTTAATGGGTTTCTACCTCTGTGTTTTCCTATGACATACTGAACCATTTCCTTGGCCAAAAATTTCCTTCATGCCTCTTCCTCAGTCAATATGGTTATGCCATTTTGACTAGTAAGTCTGTCTTCAAAATGTTCTGTGAGAAACTTTTTTATTTTCATACCAAAAAATTTATTCCAAAGCTGAGTAATACTTGTATGGTGTTAGTTCAAAACGTAATCAGGCAATAAATTGACTTTAAACTAAAAAGTGTGGTTTTCATAAATGGAAAAATGCTAAACGTTCAGAAAAGGAATTAAATTAAAAACCCACTTTTTGCCAAGTAATCTCTATCACAAAAATTCAGTTTTGTTTTTATATATATTTATTTCATAACTACATAACACAAATTACAGTAGTTCCCCCCTTATCCAACTTTGTTTTTCAAGGTGTCCATTACCCATGGTCAGCTGTAGTCCAGAAACATGATCTACTTCCTTACTTACTGTCAGAAGGTCAGTGGTAGACTACTATCATTCACCTCAATTCATCTCATCAGGTAGGCTTTGTCAAGTCACATCATCACAAGAATAAGAGTGAGTACAGTAAAATAAGATATTTTGAGAAAAAGAGGGGTCACAGTCACATAACTTTTATTACAGTGTATTATTATAACTATTCTATTTTATTATGATGCTGTTAACAATCTCTTATGGTGCTTATTTTATAAATTAAGCTTTATTATAAGTATGCATGGATAGGAAAAAACTGTAGTGTATATATAGGGTTTGATATTATCTGTGGTTTCAAGCATCCACTGGGGTCTTGGAATGTATCTTCCACAGATGAGGGCAGAATACAGTATGTCCTTCGGAGGTAAGGTACACAATGATTGTAATAATTATGATGATGATAAAATGGCAATTAACTTTTATGTAATAGTCACAATATACCAGGCATTATTGAAGCACTTCATATATATAAACTATTTCCATCCTCACAATAATAGTAAGAGAAGGATACTCTAATATTCTTATTTTGAGGATGATTGATAAATAATTTGCCAAGAGTAAAGAACAGTAAGGAGCAAAGTCAGGATTTGAACCTAGATAGTCCAGGGCCAGAGTCCTTTTCTCTTACTCATTAAGCCACACTGTCAACCTGAGACTCAGAAGAATAGCAGGGATAGATTACCAGACAAAGCAGAAACTACCACAAATGAACTCTTTCTCGCTACCTCTTGGTTTCTGGCAAGTACTGTATGCCACATGGTAAGTTCAATTTCCATAATCTCACCTCTCCTACAGTCTAAATATCATGTGATATTTGTCATTATAATTTTATATGTATTGAGATAGGGACAAAATGACATTTAAACAGCTTGTGTAAATGCAAATAATTCAATAACCAAATATGAAAATTTAAAATTTTAGAATCATTTATAGCATTCTTTTCTCAGCTATAGAAACGTAGAATGACCATATCTAAAGACCTTGTTGGAGGATGATGCGAGACCATTTTGTATTTCTGGCTCTATTTTAAATCTGGAAAAGCACAGGTGATATATATCTAAATGTCTTCTGCCATTGCCTTCTAAAACTTGAACCCTAATTTTTTGATCTACAAGCTAAGCTTTTAAAATAAAATAAATGCCCATACATTATATATATCTGTATATATTCTCTTCCCCTTCATTAAATATTGCCTAATTTTTAAAATTATGAGGAGACTTAGTATTTGAATTTTTTAAAAAAGGCATTTTTTTTCTGTGAAGCTTTTTTATTATTTCTCATAGTCAAGGGAAAAGTCTTTCTTTATTGCCTTTACAAATCACGAGTAAAACACAAATGCTTAATTGAGCAGATTGATGATTAAATGGAGAAAAATGATGAAAGGAAAGATGCCAGCACAAACAGAATATGGCCATTCATTTCTACCCCAAATGAATCAACTACTGCTCATGAATGTGGGTTTAATACTAGTTTTGGCAGAAACCACCCAGAGCACCAACCCTGTGCGGAGTCCCACGTCTGCATGGGGACAGCTTTTTCCTGTTTCTTTTGATAGAATACACTAAAAGCCCTCTCTCTCATTGGCACAAAGAACTCTTCAATGAAGGATTATAAACATAGTGAACGCAGGAGACTTTCTCATACCTGAACTCCAAATACCCATTCAAAGATGGAAATGTTTCCCCCTAAAGAAACTAGGCAACTAAGCTTAATATGCAACATCAGCAAGATTACCCTGGTCGTCAGCCATCACAGATCTAATTCCTTGGCATCAACTGGATTAAAACCATTTTCTTAAGTTAAAAAAAAGCAAAATAGTTTCAACTGAATTGCGCGACTCAGGAAGATAAGGATCGGTCTCCACATCTCTGCTCTTCCACACGCACGGACTAGCTCAGCTCCTATTAATGTCTGAGTGTTTACCACGGAAAGTAAAAGAGGTTTTTAAACAAGCAGCTTGCTATTTTGAGCTGATATTGCTGAGCTTTCCCTAATATATTGGTGGATCAGCAGCATAAGACCTTTTAGACACTAAATGGCAGAAATGAGCCCTTCTAAGGTTTTCTAAATCCTTCCTATCCTCATAACAGGATTCCTCCAGTCAAGGACCAGAGGATGGAAAGTAGCACCCATGAGGTGCTAAAGACACCCAAGTGAGTCAGAGAACTCGGCTGGCAGTGTACCTGGGTACCTGGGCCCTACTACAAATACTCTGTAATAGAAGTGTCACATTTAATTAGCCCTGAAGGGGGAACAAAGCTCTTTCATTTTAAAAAGCAGGGGAATGGAATCTCAAGAGGAAAAAAAAAGGTAAACCTCTTACCTTTTGTAGCAATTCGTACACACTGGGTTTTAGTTTCCTAATGGAGTGAAATATGAAAGAGAACAGTCAGTGTATAGACAATGTTTCCTATTTCATAATCCCGGCTTATAAATTAGGTTTAAGAAGAGCAGAATTGCAGTATCAAGGAAATTTTTTATTTTTGAAATGTATCCTCAGAGAGATCTTTAAAAAATCTGAAGTAAGAACTTTTAAAATGGTTTCAGTATTCTCTAAAAATTCAGGTGTCCTGTTTTTATCTTGTAATCAAATAGGCTATCCTGTCTGGGACATGTAGTAAAAGCACTGTCTTTGTACTTATCGTACTTTTTTAACAATTAGAAAGAAATATGTGTTCGCAAAGCAAATACAAATAGGACCCAGACACCAACTTTATTTTCACGACACAGCTGTAGACTCAGACCAAAGCTGAACATCCCATAGCCTCACCTGCATCCCGGCATGACTACTGAGCTCAAGGACAGTAGTTAGAAAGATCATCCAAAAGTTGCATCACGGCTGCAGTATGATTTATCTGTTCTTTTTTTCCTTTTTAATTTCGCTGTTAAGGGTTATTATGGGTTAAAAAGATTTCTCAATGGGATTATTTTCCTACTCTTGCTAGACAGATGGAGTTAAGGAAGGCAAAGTTGAAATGGGAAAGGACAAAGATTATTTCAGGTTCTTTTTAGTTTTGTTTTGTTTTTATTTTCTTTCTTTCTTTTTTTTTTAATGAGGGTGGTGTGGCACGACATGGTGAACTGCACTTCTAGGCCCGCACCACAGACCTCCAGGACTTAGTTTCTTCAGTTCGTATCTTTGAACATACCAGAGGCTGGAAAAGAGGGTAAAGCCAGTGAACAAGACACAGGCTATTTGTTTTTAGGAGGTATTTGTAACTCCATCTTGAGTATTTCTATATATTGACAAGCCAAGAGCTTATCATTTTCTCTTAATTATACAAAACAAAGCACCGAGGGGGAATTAGTAGTTAAAAATAAAACTTTGCATTCTATTACTTAATTGTGACTTGAGGCCTTTACAGTCTGCTCCAGGAGATTGTTTCACATTCCTACAAAGGCCCAAAGAGATTCTGATTTCCTAAAAGCAATTGCTGTTAATTCTGTCAGGATTTCCAGCTTCTGCTGGTAGGAACCACATTCATCTTGCAAGTATTTGCCAAGATAACCGTGAGATATATTGCTGCTACTCTGTACTTTGATTAAGCCACATGTAGATATACTAACAATTAGAAGAGAACATTCATATCAAGGCTTTTAAAGAGTGCCAGAGAAAATCCTTTATAAGTAACATTCATTAACACTCCCCTCATACTACAGACCCAGGAACGAAAGTTAATTGAGAATCACTCACATCTCTAAAGATGAATACCCAAATGCAGAACTATGTTTTCTGCCACCACGCTACTTTATACTCAGAATGGAACAATAACTTCCATGGTCTTCTCTCTTTTGAGCAGCCCAGTTGTACCAGTGATGTGGAATGATGGGCATGTGGGAGGCAGACAGCCAACTTGCCTCAAAAGACTCCCACTTACGTAAAAATAAACTAGAGAAGAGATAAGAATAACGTTTTCAACCACGGGCAGCCTGTGGCTTTGAAGTACATCCCAGAAGATGCCATTGCATTTTTCTTCGCCATATACTGGCAAAGGAATATGGGTAAGCAGAAAGATAGAGAAAGTAGCCAGTCAATACCTTAAGTTCTCATGACTCCTTCAGAAAATCCAACTGGATTATGTCTTTTAACTCAAATATTCCAAGGTATAATATGACTGTTGCAATTGCCTATCACCTATTTCACAATATCTCCCAGGAACCCACCTCAGGGACTCAATTACTCAAACCCAGAAATTTCCTATATAGCTACAAGTACACAAAAATGCCAGTCTTCTACTGGGTTCTAAATTGTAGGAGTTTTCTATTCTTGACATTCTTTTTTCTTATCCCTCTCTGAAAAAAAAATATTAAATAAGTTTTAAGAAAGAAAATCTTTCAAAGAGAAACAGCACGAGGCGTGAAAGGCCAGGTTATTTCCCCCCATATGGAACCACCGGTACTTTCTATCTTCCTGTTGTGTCTTCCTCTTCAATATTCATTTGGGATCAGTGGCAGTGTTCAAAAACAACTGTGTCCAAAATGGGAAAAGGAGGGGCAACCGGGGAAATGGAAAACAGACTTCTCTAATGGCACAGCACCCGGCCATCTCCAGGCAGCCTTCTGTTTAGGTTCTGGCAGATATACCACAGGCATCCTATTACTTTGTAATCAGAGGATTGTTACTTGTTATTTACTATTTGGCTTGTACCCTCTGAAAAGTTTATAAGGGTTTATTAGCCTGCTGTGGAACACGCATTCTGTTTATCCTGCAGTAAATTTAATCTTCTGAAGTGTGCCACCACTGAGCAAAGGAGACAGAACAATGCCCAGTATTTACTGGGGCTAGAGTCCCAGCAGCAGAACACCCACCTTTTCAAATCCTTTTGCTCACAATTGTTCTGGTGGGCTTTCCTGAAGAAGGCTGCAGGAGAAGCAGTTACTAGGAAACAGGAATCCCATGCCACAGAACGCACTTGGCGCCTCCACCTGACAGTCCGCCCAACACTGTACACACTGTTGGGAACAGGAACAACACCCCCTACACACGGGTGTGTTTTTTCCTCTCCGTCTTTCTTTCTTTTTTTTTTTTTTCTTCTCCCCCTGACAAATGCTACTGGGTATTTATAAAATTCAACCGCAGTTTTTCCTCAGAGGAGTGAAAAAGCAAATTTTGAAGGAAGCTCACCTTCTCCACACTGCTCATTGCCTGGAAATAGATGTTGTATCCTTTGCGTGGAGCCAAAGGAGGGTTCCAAAAGCCCTGATAGGTCCTATTGTCACCCACTGTGAATGGGGCAGGTTCTGGAAGATTCCCTGGGGGCAGTTCCGCAGCGAAGTAGTATGGCGCACCCCCGCTCAGGGCGTTCTGGTATGTAACGGGGACCTGGTAGCATTCCATTGCTCCAGCTTCTCTCTTCGTTCGGTGTGGGTGCAACTCCTCCACAACAATCTGATAAGCACTTTTTGGAAAAAGAAAAAAAAAAAAGCACACATTTAGAGATTCTATATACTAAGATTTCTCAAAAAAAAAAAAAAAGAGGTATTTAATACTAACATGCAACATTTCAGTCTTTAAAGTCCGTTTAACCCACTGCATGCTTTTTCCCCAGCTATCCTGCACTAAAATAGAATTCCGTGGGGATTCTCCTTCCCTGCAACTCAACGTAGACACAAAGAAACTGGAAAAAAAAAGTAAGAAAAATCACCACAGAATTCTACACATTTTTTTAATGTTGAGAAATGAGCCTCCTTCTTAAGAGATCTGACATTAACAAGAGACACGTAACAGATTAAGTTCTTTGATATTTTAAAATATTTAAAGTTAGCATTTTCCTTTGAGATCATCGTCAGGAAGGCCTCGCTCTGAGGCCCAACAGAACGAATGCCTCAGGGTGGGGCTCGAGCACCCGTGTGGGGTTGTCATCACATTAGAGACAGAATGTGCTGACAGGCTTCTCCACCTCTTGACCTTGCCACGGCATCAACACTGGCTCAGAGCTCTGCAGATCGAAAGCGCGAGTGGCATGCAGCAACACGGGCACAGATGGACAGAAATCTGTCCTTGCCACTGAAATAGGCTGCTTCCTTCTTCTAGCGTTGTTAATAATAAAATGTTACAAATTATAGAAACAGATGGCATTTGCCCTATTAAAGCTCGAACCTAAAGCTTCTAATGCCTTTCTTAAAATTCTCAAAACTTCTCCACAATAGCTATTATTTTACAGAGGAAAGTAAAGAAAAAAATAATGCAACTTTAAAATAAAGGTCTGCCTAATCACGAATGGTTTTTTTTTTTTAAATCAATTGCTGAAACTGGTATATTAATATTATTCTTTCCTTGTAGTATGTTCTTCAGGCAAATTTTTCTTAGGTAATATACACCTGAGAAAGTTGGCATTATTCATGTATTTTATATGTTTTTAATGAATTTAAAATCCCTGAAAATTAAGATAGAATGCATTGTTGTTGCTTATGTAAACTGAATAGAAATAAGCCGTATGGAGGGTTGTCTCTAGACAAATGTGCTCATTCTATTTAGGGACAACAGTCACTGAATGACTCTCCAGCAGGGATAAAATCTTTTCTTTAATGAACTTCTATAAAGAGAAAGAAGAGGGAGAGAGACAGAGAGAGGAGAGAGACAGACGGACATACCAAAAGAGAGACAGAGAGAGAAAAACTGAATTTGCATTTATGATAATTAAAAATAAAATTTTATATTGGTTTAGAATCTAGTCTAAAATTCTAACTTAGTATAAACTCTTTTATACCTACAAACAGAAAACCTTCAGAGGTTAAAAGAAAGAAGCTTTATAAAGTTTTTCTTTTCTTCTCTAATATTTCAAGTTCCCATTTTCCATTAAAATATTGCTAAGAACTTGGTGGTTTGCTATGTGTTGCCTTTCCTGTAGAAATAGAATAGAAATTGTATTAATGTCAGAAATCTAGCTTTGGGCAAGCAACTAAGGCAGAGCCTGTGTTATCTGAAATCATGTCTAGTCCATCGTTCTCTATACTTTGGACATTTTTTATACTTTGGACATTCTCTGTACTTCGGACGAGTTGGGTCCGAAAGCTCCTAGGAATGCTATTGACAGGATACAGGCTCTCTGAGGGGTCCAAGGAACAGAGACCCGTCAATTTTAAAATGAAATAGGAGCACATGGGTAGCTCAGTTGGTTGGGCCTCCGACTCTTGGGTTGTGGGATTGATCCCCACATCAGGCTCCATGCTGGGTAAGGAGTCTGCTTGAAGATTCTCTCCCTTTGCCCCTCCCTCCGCTCATGCTTGCTCTCGCCCTCTTTCTCTAGCTTGCTAAAAATAAATAAATAAATCTTAAAAAAATAAAATAGAATACAGGAAATACGTAAGCATAGCCCTTGCAGAGAAAGAGGAATCACAGTTGACATATGCTGTGTTAAGCAAATGTAATCTTTTTTTCTGTTTATCTTCAACTTAGAATCTATATTTGTATATTACACAACTGCATATCCTGTGGATACATATTCTTTGGCAGACAGACGTACATATGCACAACCCCAAACAACCCTAACATTGTATTCTTGCCCTACTGGGCAATAATGATAATTGCTCATACTTGTTAATCATTTCACCTAATCCTTAAAAATAAATTTCTCATCCATTATCCCATATCTCTAGAAAAATCCAGAAAACCTAGTAAATAGTCTTAACTAATTCTGTTACATAGTTGACAAAAGTTGTATATTCCAAATTAAAGAAGTTCATCTAAGACAGCTTGTCTCTCCGCATCTATTAGGAGCAAAGCAAACTGATGATGCTGGAGAGGATTAAAAGAAGAAACGGTGCAATCCGGTCTTGGGGAAAGAGCTCACTGAATTTGAGATGAAACCCCAAACTAAAAATGATAAAATTCATTATTTTTAAAGAAATTTTCTTCCCTTCATTGATTAATCTGTGTGAGCACGCTGTTGTACAGCCACACACTTCGACTTTTTAAAAAAGTCTGTTTTCACCTTCTACTTTCTTATTTTTCAATACAAATTAACTAAACAGAAAATAAGGAATGAGAAATCAAATCAGAAGTTATTTGACTGATTACATGAAATGGGCCAATGCTTTTCCATCCTTGTGGGTTGTCTAATTACTGAACGGTACTTAACTCAAGCTGGATCTAAATATTGTTTGAGCTTAGTACTCTAGCAATTTAAAATATCCCAAAGCCACCTAAATAGTTATATTCACTCTGCCCATATTTTGTATTTAATTAAAGTTTTAAAATATTTCTTTTTTTTTATAAAGATTTTATTTATTTATTTATTTGTCAGAGAAAAAGAGAGAGACAGAGAGACAGAGAGAGCACAAACAGGCAGAGTGGCAGGCAGAGGCAGAGAAGAGAAGCAAGCTCCCTACCAAGAAAGGAGCCCGACGTGGAACTGGATCTCAGAACCCTGGGATCATGACCTGAGCCGAAGGCGGCAGCTTAACTGACTGAGCCACCCAGACATCTCTAAAATATTTGTATGATTAAGTTAAAATCAATATACTGGCATCATGAATCTTCACTTGATGCTGAAAATATGATTTCTTTATGTTAAAAAACTAAAAATGATTTCACTTCATTATACTTTAATTTGATTAGACATTGGTATGTAGCCACCTTTAGTTTTTTGGGAGGCCAAATGATGACTTCTCATCATACAATTTTCCTTCAGTCATAAGACTAAAAAAATAAGGGGATTTTGCCATTAGCTCAAAAAGTGATTATATGATACATGTAGTAGACAGCCTGTTTGGTTTCATGCTTAAAATTGTTGAAGTTGAAATCAAAATTACCTACAACTGTCTAATATATTTTTTTTAACCTGCTAGTAAATAAAACCTCTGAGAATCTGGTCTTAGTTTTAGGTTGTGCAACTTCTTAGTGATAGCAAATAATGAATTATACAATTGTATACTCTCATTTCATATCTAAAATGTCTCCTTAAATCTTCAGGAGAAATTTCCTATCTCCAGTGTTTTGCTATTTTTTCTTATGAGCAGACTTCCTGAGATCGCACAGTCACCGTAGCTCTTATGGACCTAATGCAAATATTTTCAGGATCCACAGAGTAAAGGTTTAAATATTTTGGTGACCATCATATTCCCTGTGCTTCATCTCTTAACTCCTTAAACACACAAGCCATGTCCCTCAGGGCTTCCTTATTTCTCTAAGAGGAAGGATCAGTTTCTGAATCAACAAAGCTCAAAATCCTGGCATTAACTTTAATAAGTTCTATTTTAACCATGTTCTACCTCCCTTGTAATATGCCATTTCTTTTCATTCCCACTGCTTCCACCACTAGGGGGATATTTACAACTTTACGTCCATATTACTGGTTTAGTTTTCTTGCCCTCATTTTTTCCTTCATGTTCTCTGGGGACCCATCCATCCATCCATCCATCCATCCATCCACAAATCCATCCATCCACCCACCCATCCACCCACCCATCCACCCACCCATCCACAAATCCATCCATCCATCCATCCACCCATCCATCCATCCAAACTTCTATCCATCCATTTACCCATCCACCCATCACACCATCGATTCAGTCTCTAAATGCTATGAACTGTTCATGAAGAATGCAAAAGAGAACCATTTTTCAAAATGCTGATACTTTCCTAAACCACCACTTTGAGTATTAACCACTCTTCTCCAACTTTTTACTTTGTCAAAACTATGTGGAGCCCTCCCACTGTCAAAAATCTATACTTTTTGCACTAAGATTAATATCTTACTATGTCTCTTACCTTATCCCTCCACCCTTTGTCTCACTAGATCCTGTTGTATATTCTTCATTTCAAATTTGAATGACCATTGTTACTAAATATACCAAACATCCTGTTGAAGAGCTTCTAGCTTTTCTACTTCTGCTATAAAACCTTCTCCGATTAGTTCATTTAGTGTTACTCTGTCTTCTAAAGCCAATGGAAGTAATTCTAAAGGGGAGGTAGGTATCAAGGATGAAACTGGAGTACAAGTTAGAGTCAACTGGGATGCTTTTTCAATTTAGTTCTCAATCCACCCACAAATTATAATGATACAGATGCACTGAGGAGACCATCAGAGGTATTTCTCAGGAATTCTGGGTTTGAAAAAGGCCCCAGACCACTGTCTTATTTATTGTGCTTATCACTGACATGCTACATTAAAAATATTACCTGCTATTTAGCTAAAGAGAGTGGATATCCTATTTTCAAGTCAAGTGCCTATTCATTCATTCATCAGATGTCTATTCAGTGCCACGCTATGCTAACCTTAAAGTGCTGAGCTTAGGGCAATGAACACAGTAATAAAAGTCTCTGCTCTCATGAAGTTTACATTCTAGTGGGAAATACAAATAAACGAATTTTAAAAAACACACAGCATGTCAAGATAAGCGCTCTAAAGAAAACTAAAGCAGGATAAGGGAAATAAGGAGTAATAGGATTGAACATGTCTATTTTATATGCAGTGGTCAAGAAAGACCTATGTGCTAAAGTGCCCTTTAAGGAGAAACCTGAAGAGAAGGTTTCTGGCTATGTGGGTGTTTCTATCAGTTATCTCCTCCTGCAAA
Source organism: Martes martes (assembly GCF_963455335.1). Lineage (NCBI taxonomy): Eukaryota > Metazoa > Chordata > Mammalia > Carnivora > Mustelidae > Martes > Martes martes. Next base: position 72,437,343 of record NC_137893.1, on the reverse strand, counting down.
ATAAATTACCCTAGAACTATGGCTCAAAAGAATAAACATTTAATATTGCACAGTTTTAGTGGGTTAGAACTTTGGAAGTGGCTTAGCCAGATGGTTCTGGCTCAGGACTTCTCATAAGGTCACAATCAAGTTATTAGCTGGGGGCTGTAGTCACTTAAAGGGCCACAGACAATTGCACTACTAGGTATTTATACAAAGGATACAAACATAGTGATTCAAAAGGGATTGTGCACCCCAATGTCTACCTCAGCAATGTCCACAACAGCCAAACTATGGAAAGAGCCTGATGTTCTCTGGCAGATCAATGGATAAAGATATGGTATGTGTATATATACAATCAGGTAATATTATATATATATCCCATCAAAAAGTGAAATCCTACCATTGCAATGACATGGATGGAACTAGAGGATATTCTGCTAAGTGAATGAAATAAGTCAATCAGAGAAAGACAATTATTGTATGATTTCACTCATAGGTAGAATTTAAGACACACAGATGAACATAGGGAAAGGCTGGGAAAAATAAAAGAAGATGAAATCAGATCGGGAGACAAACTATAAGAGACTCTGAACCATAGGAAACAAACTGAGGGTTGCTGGAGGGGAGGGGGTGGAAGGATGGGGTAATAGGGTGATGGGCATAAAGGAGGACAAGGGATGTCATGAGCACTGGGTGTTATACACAACTGATGAATCACTAAACTATGCCTCTGAAACCAATAATACACTATATGTTACTTAATTGATTTTTAAAAAGGGCTGGAGAGAATATTTAATAGAAAGTTAAGACTCTTCTCATTTTCTGTTAGTAAAAAACATCTACCTACTGCGGTTCTGTAGAATAAATTAAGAGATTTTACTTGGACCATATAGTTTGTATATAAGGATAAAAAGAAGGCAAAATAGGGAAAAAGATGATTTCTGTCTTAGTTTAAATTTCAAAGCATTTTTATCTGGAATTCAAGTAAGTTCGATGTCATAGCAGCAGTTAGAAATATCAGGTGCAACTATCTGATCTCTTTAAATTCCTGAGATGAAAAAGGATACTCTGCAAATGGAAGAGGGTGGTAGTCCTAATGTTTCAGGTTGTGTATCTGTGAACTGACCCAGGGAGCAACTCTAACATACAGTGTTTGAATTCCAACTAATACAGATACAGATATAAATGTTAATCTGTATTTCTGTTAAACTATCACTGGGCATCAGACAATTTCTTGACCTAATACAACTGTAGAAGAAATAGTGGTTTTTAAAAAGTTTTTATTTAAATTAAAGTTAGTTAACATACAGTGTAATATTAGTTTCAGGTATACAATATGGTGATTCAACACTTCCATACAGTCCCTGGTGCTCATCACAAGTGCCCTCCTTAAGCTTTATCACCCATTTCACCCATCTCCCTGCCCCCCTCTCTGGCGACCATCAGTTTGTTTCCTATGGTTAAGAGTCTGTTTCTCGGTTTGCCTCTCTCTCTTTTTATTCCCTTTGTTCGTTTGTTTTGTCTCTTAAATTCCACATATGAGTGAAATCATATGGTATTTGACATTCTCTGACTGACTTAATTTTTTAAAAATATTTTATTTATTTGAGAGAGACAGACAACACAAGCACAGGGAGGGGCAAAGGGAAAAGTAGGCTCCCCCCCCCCCCATGAATAGAAGCCTGTACTTGATCCCAGGATTCTGAGATCATGACCTGAGCCAAAGGCAGATGCTTAACCAACTGAGCCACCCAGGTGCCTCATCTAACTGATTTTGCTTAGCATAATATTCTCTAGCTTCATCCACGCTGTTGCAAATGGCAAGGTTTCATTTGCTTTTATGGCTGAGTAATATTCCGTGTGTGTGTGTGTGTGTGTGTGTGTGGTGTATATACATACATACATATCACATCTTCTTCATCCATTCACTAGTCGATAGACAGTTGGGTTGTTTCCATAATTTGACCATTATAGATAATACTGCTATAAAAATCAGGGTGTATGTATCCCTTTGAATTAGTATTTTTGTATTCATTGGGTAAATACCTAGTAGTACAATTGCTGGGTTGTAGGGTAGTTCTATTTTTAACTTTTTGAGGAAACTCCATACTGTTTTCCAGAGTGGCTGCAAAGAAATGGTGGTTTTGACTGCATTTCACGACTATCTCCTAATTACCTAAGAATACATTGAAAAATTGGGTTCTACCTATAAAATAAACATTTCATCACCCTAGAATAGGTAGCTTCCTGGCAGCTTAAAATAGATAAAGCTTATATTTGGAAAATGCTGCAGTTAAATACATATTTATTTGTTACATCTTATAATAAACTGAGTTCACCATTGAGGGGCTCTTCCCTGTGTTTTTGCAATATGCTGCTGCTATGTTCATTATTTGAAAACACAGCTACATCGGGTCAATCTTTTAATAAGTGGGACATTCTACACACTATAATTTATAATTATATCTACTCAGGCTAGAATTTGAATCCATCTATGAAAAATGGAAAATGTTTTTTAAAAAAGGGAAAATAAATTATGCATTCTAGGGAACTGGTTCTAAATGTGGGTGATATTCATGCTGAACCATACTAATGATTGTTGAGTGATGCCAGTTTTAGAGATAGATCTTAAAAAGTCAGTAAGGAGAGAGTCAAAGGTCTAGCTAAGTCAGACAGCAACTTTCAGCCTTTAGAATAATCATATATTTGAAAATTAATTTTGTCAAAAAAACCCCTCACACCTGCCAGAATTGTACTGCACATGTTTATATTAGCGTGTAAACATGTTAAGACCAGTCTTAAAGGAGAACCGAAGAATACAGTGGTCGGTGATACCGAGAGCTGCATTATTTGCCCTGTGCACATCATGATGCCTTAGAATGAAATACAAAAAATATATAACATATATTATAATTTCTAATATCCAAAGAACTCATTCCAAAGAGAGCATGCCTTCTTTTTGGTTTTAGACAGCAATCCAATACAACAAATAAAAATATTTGTTATTACTTAATAATCTCAAAAAAAAAAAAAAACCCTTGAATTCTTAGATGACTTTTTGCTTTGCTACCACTTCTCAAAAATTGCTACCATGGGGCACCTGGGTGGCTCAGTCAGTTAAGTGGCTGCCTTGGCTCAAGTCATGATCCCAGGATCCTGGGATCGAGCCCCACATTGCGCTCCCTGCTCAGCAGGGAGCCTACTTCTCCCTCTCCCTCTGCTTGCTGCTCCCCCTGCTTGTGTTCTCTCTCCGTCAAAAAAATAAATAAAATCTTGGGGGGGGGGGAAAGCCCTGTTAGTGATTGTGGGACCCTCCTTCTCTACCCTCTTGGTAGGCTGTGCCCTATTTAAAAAAAAAAAAAAATTGCTACCATTTCTCACCTTAAGTCTCCATTCCCTTCAGTTTCTCATTGAGCTTTATCTCTCCTACTTGTGTAAAACTTCGTGGAAGAGTCACAGCCTCGTGCATTTCCACTGCTTCTGTCTTAATGTGGCCCAACAGCACCTCTTGTTGGGACTGGTTTCAGTCTGCTTTACTCCCAGTTCATTCTCTACGTTTCTGTCAGAGTGATCTTTCCAAGAACATAAAATTGCTCATAACAGTCTCCACTTTCAGTCGCTCTGTGGTCACCTTCAGTTGTTGGACTGGCAATAAACAGCCTCTCCCTCTGGCCCTTGCTTATTTCTCTAGCCTCTCTTCTCCCACATGCCTTCCCCTCTCAATGATCTGAGCTGCCTGCAGTTCTGGAGTGCACGCACCACACTGTCACATATCCAATTATCCGCTTTGCAATTATTGGGGAGGATTACTGTGTCTTCTCTTCTCAGCTACCACCTCCCTCTTTTCAAAGCGACCCTTGGCTGAGCTCATTCTTATGTCAGCTCTAGTACCACCTTTTCTGACTGCTGACATTTCACTTCTCATACTGCATTGTTATCATTTATTGATTTCTGAGTCTGCAATTAACAGTTGAGGGCACATATTAAACCACCTTATGTGGATTTCTGTCCCAAGTATCCAGTTCAGTCCCTGGTGCATATTGAATGTCATTGGAATCAATACATTTATAGTAACTATTGGTAACTTTGGCTTTCTTGATAACACTATTGAACTCAATGTACAGACTCTCTGTAACAAGGTGCTATGATAGAGGCTTCAGGAACTGGAGTTTATTTGACATTAGGAAGACTAGAGGATAATGATTTAGGTATTTCCACTGGCCTTGGGACAAATGGATCTTAGGGTGCAGTCTGGCAGAGGCTACTAATATAGTGAAGCAGGATCTCAGGAGGTTGAGCTAGGTGGTACATAGGTCTAGCTTTTACTGGGAGGAGAGAAGATGGGCGACATACCGGGTGGAATGGCAATAAGCATGAGCAGATAAGAGATTCTAATAGGCCGACATAAATATGAATCTGGCTGAAAAGTAAAATAGCTTCAAGAATCTGAAGAAGTGATGGGAACGAATCCAAGACTGGAAGTATCAGACATAAATAACAGTGATATGAAAACTGATTACTTTAATTTGGGTCCTCATTTTCAAAGAATTTAGAGGATTGGACAAGATAAGCCTCAAGATAAGGCTCCAGTTAATGGTAGCAATATCAAAGGTAGGAATGTGGTCAGAGGAAAGAAGACAGGACTATGTCCTGGGAAGATTCAAAAAACAAAGGAAGCAGGGCTCATCTCAGGCCAGACTGGTCAACAAGACAAGTCTAGTCCTGCTACCTGGTCCCCATCTACGGGTACTCCCAGATAGTTGAGCAAGTCATTGTAAAATATAGATGGACAAGATGGGATTAGAATATTAGTTGGAAGGCAGATTTTTTTTTCCCTGTTAGTAACATTCTTTTAAAATAGTTGTTTATATATAATTTAATTATTTCTTCCTATAGTATTCCTGGTTATAAATTAATTTTTGAACCCTAATCTCCTACTATGTAAAATTTGGGAGTTCTCAGCCACTGGAATCAATTCCAGGGAAGGTGAAATGTCTTCCCAACAAATACAAAGAAGTACATTTCTGTGTCAGAGAAAGAGGATATAGAATTACTATTTTTTTTTAAAGATTTTATTTATTTATTTGACAGACAGATCACAAGTAGGCAGAGAGGCGGGCGGAGAGAGAAGGGAGGAAGCAGGCTCCCTGCTGAGCAGAGAGCCCGATGCGGGGCTTGATCCCAGGACGCTGGGATCATGACCTGAGCCGAAGGCAGTGGCTTTAACCCACTGAGCCACCCAGGCGCCCCTAGAATTACTATTTTTAAAGAAAGATTTATTTATTTGTTTATTTGACAGAGAGAGAGAGAGAGAGAGAGCGCGCGAGCACAAGTAGGCAGAGGAGCAGGCAGAGGAAGATGGAGAAGGTGGCTCCCCACTGAGTAGGGAGCCTGATGTGGGGCTCAATCTCGGGGCCCTGGGATTATGACTTGAGCCGAAGTCAGATGCTTAACTGACTGAGCCACCCAGGGACCCCAAAGATACAGGATTATTAAAGATGATTTTTGTATAACCACTAGTTCAGACTGTATGAATTTTTGGAAATTAGAAATTTTCCAATAAGAAAATGTAAAGGAAGTAAAAGAAAGATTTTTGATTTCAAACATGTTACTGATAACACATTCATTAATTCAACAAAGTTCCTCAACACCAATTATGAGCAAAGGATTTACAAGGCTACAGACTCCTTTGATTGTCCATGATAAATATGGGCACAGGCTATTTTCTGTTCTGATCATTTTGTCTTTAATTTACAAAATTTAGCACAGTGCCGGGCATGTGATACATAGTTAATGTCTGTGTAATATAATGATTAAATGAATAAAGAGCTAGCATTTTACATTGCGTATGCAATTTACACTAAGTAAAGCTGAATTCACTCAAATATCTAAGTCTTATAAGATAAATGCAAGTATCTGGTAGCTCATTCAAATAGCAGTAGCAGAACTGAACACTTAGTAAGTAAATTTTATCACATGTAGGAACATGTGAATGACCCTGATTACTTGTCAATAGAAAAAGATGTTGAATGGAGGCATTTTCTCTTTCTCCTCTGGATCAGCAATCAGACTCACTCACAGATCACTGATTCATGAATAGCACTATATACGTACTTTTCATTTTCAAGGAGCCCGTGCTTCATAAGTGTTTATATTACAAGTGTATTCAGTTGTCTCTCTTGTTCTCCAGCATGGTTTTCCCAAGATTTTAAGGCAGACAGAACAGAAGGAGTTTTCTTTATGGACTCAGGTTCTTTTAATAATTTTTTTGTTATAAATTTTTTTAAATGGGAAAAGGTCTTCCTTTCCTATGATATAGGAATTTTATTATAAATTTTTTTAAATGGGAAAAGGTCTTCCTTTCCTATGATATAGGACTGTTTGAATGGTTCATATATGCTCAGAGGGTTAAAAGTATTTATTTTATACACAGAACAAAGATTAATTTTCTCAATGAACATGTAAACAACTTGAGATGAATCAATTCTGAAATATCTGCACTGATTTCTGTGCTCGGAAGTATAAAAATAAAAGTATCCCCCAAATCTACAAGCTTCACGTGGACACTTGCTTAAGTTTTGGACATTAATCTAATTACAAATGTGAAAAATTAAAATCATTGGAATAATTTAAATCACTTCTAGAAAACAACATGGCTCATAATCTGCAAGATGAGGGTAATATGGGAGATTTTAATATCGAAAGGAAATGGCAAATTGAATTTTAATATTTACTATGGAATTCCTGAGAAGCAACAATTGAGGAATTAAAAGGTCACATAAGCTGCATTCATTATAACTAATCTCCTTTTATTTCCTCAAAGCTTCCTATTTTTCAAGTGTTCATAAATTATTATAACAGATTTAATGCACTAGATAGGAGTTATTTTCCCCTTTTATTTCTGACAAGTACCTTCAAAGCTCATATCCCATAGATAGAGAGAGGAAGTGGCATGAAATAGAACTAGAGAAAAATAAAAATCAAAGAGCAATGCTCTTAAATCAGAGTACAGAGAATGGTTCAGATCATGAATAATCTCAAAAACCCCTTCAAACCTCACTCTTAAAAGTCTATCTTCAGGCTTTGTCCAAATGAAAAATAAACAAAACCAAAACAAAACCAAAATAAAGCCTTTCTGACAGCTGTCGTCAACTGAACATCTCTTAGAAATGAACCACTATATCGACCGTTAAGCAACTGTGAGAAGACATCTCTCCTACTGCTATTTTTCCCTATTACTAGTACTTTCCACCTCTTACCTGATTGGTGCCCCTTTGGCCTGTGCAGGTCTCAACAATACTGTTATTGTGGTGGCCGTTTCATTGAGAGAGGCATCAACTCCTTCATAGTCAGGTAAAGTTGGAGCTGGTAAGTGATTAATGAGAGAAGAAAAAAGTTTCTGTCAAGTAACAGAATTATATCACAGTTCAGGATGAATGAATGATCTGGAATGGGGGGAAACCAATTTCATGTTAATTTTCTAAAATGTACTTCTGTCTGTAGAATAACATTATTAATGCATGTTAACCCTGGGAACGCAAAGCAGCAGAAAACATGAAGCCATGATTTTTTGTTGAAATTCAAATTGTCATCTGGCAACTTGGACACACACACACGCCAAACATTTTGTGAAGGTGCTTTGGCTTCTGGTTTCCTGAGACCCTGAAACCAGCACAGACAGGATGGGAGGTAAACAGTGTTGACTCTGGGGAGTCCCGGTTATGGACGTGCACAGGGAGAAGTGGAGGCAGAGAGGGTAGGAAGTGAGCCTGAGGCTCCGTGGTGAGGCAGTGCTGGGTACCATGTAAAGGTTGTGGAATATGTTAGGTCCTGCTGCTGTCCCCCCACCCCGCCCCCTCCTTAGGAAATAAAAATTAAAATTAAAGTGGAGACTCCAGTTTTAATTTGAAATGTAATCACAGCTGCAGATATTTTTGATATCGGAGCCTATAAACTTATTTTTACAGATTTGAACTTTTCTAATACTGATTTGTAAACATTCCCTACGTTATTTACCTTAAACCTTTCTCAGAGCTGTTAAAAAATCCCATTTGTTACTTGTTTTTAAATTTTGTTTCTATTGAGGCAGAAAAATATTTAATTATATAGGATTTTATTGATAATTTCCTATTTCTTCTATTGCTTTTATATGAGAAGGTCCTTCTGCAACAAAGTTAAGATAATTACCCTTTTTTTCTACTTTGTAAGAAAAATGCTTAACTCTTTAATTGGCTCTTGTACAAAGTTAGAAAAATAACTAGAAACGTATTGAGGAAGTGTGGTGGAGGGGAATGAGAACTGTAGTATTTATTTCGCATGAGCTAGTACATAAGTTGCCAGATTTCCTGAAAAGTAGAAACTTATAAATTTTCAAAATATTTGATAATGGTTGGGGTCCGGGGGGAGGGCTCCCTAATCTTGAATTGGGTGAAAAAGTAACCTCAAATGGCTTTTGGTTATTTCCACGTAGAAAGATCTTTCAGGGAGGACATAACCAGTGAAACGTGTCTATTATCAGAGAAACTGGGAACAGATGGCATCTAATATAAATTTCAAAGTATTTCATTCACTCATTGAACATTTACTGAATATATATAATGTGTCAAATTTTTGTAAGTATTGTGAGTATAAAGACAAAGCATGGTCTCTGGCATTTAGAGAACAGATTCACATTTTATCAAGAGTGAAAAAATGTTTTCTTTTAAAATATTTTATTTATTTATCTGAGAAAGAGAGAGACACAGACAGACAGACAGACAGACAGAGAGTACAGGCAGGGGGGAGGAGCAGGGGGAGAGGGAGAAGCAGACTCTACACTGAGTAGGGAGCCCAATCCCAGGAATCTGAGATCATAACCCAAGCAGAAGGCAAACGCCCAACCGACCGAGCCTCCAGGTGCCAAGAGTGAGAATCTTAAACAAACAACAACAAAAAAATTATAGCCAAATTTTAGGTGACTTAAAGGGGAGTCAGTTCATTTGCTAAAACAGTGGTTCTCAAACTAGGGAGATCAGAAGACCATGAAGGCTTCTTAAACCCAGATTGCTGCCTTTCCCCCTTGAGTTTGTAATTCATTAGGCCCAGCAAGGAGTCTGATACTGTGCATTTTTAGAAATTTTTCAGGTGATGTTGACGCTTTTGGAGTGTGAACCACACTTAGGAGAACCACTAGTCTAAACCAGGGTTGGGAGTAAGAAAAATGGAACAGAGAAAACTTCAGGGTTTAGACAATGCTTGAGCTGAATATTAAAAGGGCAGTAAAAACTCATGAGGACAAGAATGTCTCAAATAAAATGCAGGAGATGGGAAACAGAATATTTGAAGACATGATCCCATGAAAGGAGACTTTGTGTTATGACAGCTACAAGCTGTCTGCTAGGCTTGGAACTTCGGGTTCATGGGTAGGAGTGGTGGATGGAAGGAACTATAAAATTAAGGGGCACAAATGCTAATCACGCATGGATGTTTGGGCTTTATCCTAGTAAATACAACATACTAGAGTCTGAAAAAATTTAGGAAATAAATATGTGTTGTACAAAGATTGATAGAAAAATACACTGAAGTAAGGTAAGTCTGAAGGCAAGGATAGTGCTTGGAAAGATTATTTCAATGATCTGTTTAAAATATGGTCCAGATGGAAAGGAAGAAACAGTGACATCTGAAAGAGATAAATTATCTGAAGAGTTATTTAGGAAGTTGAATCAACCGATATTAAGTATGTAAAATATGTATATACATGTAGATTACATATATAATATGTGTATTAAAACACACACACATACCATGCCTCCAAGCATCATGCCTCCAATAACTTGATTTCTCTTTTATTTAAATTGTTTTCAAAATGCTGAGTGATATAATTTCTGTACTTGAGGGATAAATAACAATAAATTACCTTAAAATTTCAAGTGATGCTGAGAACCACACTAACCATAAATTTTATTAGCCTTAGCTTGATTACTACATGTTCTGAGGGTACAGTGATTGCAATCAAGCTTTTGAAGTCCAAATCAAGTACCCATGTATATAGGATGATTCAAGTAAAACTGCAGTTAAATAATTCAAAGAAAATGTTAGATGGGTGTTCCAGTCTTTAATTATACATTTTTTATTCAATAAAAAACACCATTTCTAAACCATAATAAAATATGGTTCTTGACAATGCCCATTGTTCAATGTTCTCAGTTTTACAAGTTCGTGTAAATTTCTAACTGTCTCTACTGAAGGATCTTATTCAAATACAGCGCTACGGCTTATTCTAGAGGGCGGGAAACATGTTTCATTGTACAATGCTATCACCAGGTCATATTTTCTAGTGATTCAATAAGTATTTTAAATGGGTGATTTAGAATTATTCCATTAGGAAGTGAACTAGCAATTTTAATATACCGCTATTTTCTAACATCATGGATGATATTTTAAAATCCTTTTTATTTAGGAATAAGACAAATAGCTCATATTGGAATAGCTAATATTTTTCATGATAAAAATTTTAAGGCTTCATATTCAAAATATTTCCAAATAGAAATATTACATTTATAAATATATATTTATGTTAATAATCTTAAATAACTAAGATAAAACATTACATAAGCTAGAGTAGAATTAGGGCATATGACAACGCTAATTATTAGCCAAATTTAATCAGGTTTAACTGATGACTTGACCGAAGGAGAAATCATATCTATAAATAACCTAGTCAATTACAAACTGAAATTGTGAGCATAAAATAATGTGAAATTTAACTATATTTGTTTATCAGCTTAAGTTCTCTTGTACCTTACCATTCCGAAATTTAGATGAATTTATGTGAGATTTCTAAGAGAAAGAATTACTCATGTTGCTTAAAAATATCAGAATGCCAGGGAAAATGGAAAAGAGAGACAAGATAGGTATGTGGCACTCTAACAGTGGATCAAAGATCTGCTATCATTCTTTTGATAAAATCTGCTTCCAATAGTTCTGATACCATAATAATTACCAACTCCTCAAAGGTATAATCAGTCTGTTCGCATTCATAATGAACTTTTAGTACTTCTAATTAAGATAAAATGACATTTTTAAAAGGACCCCTGTCAATTAAAAAAGTGACTGAGATGTTTTTGGGTTTGGACATACAACCAATTGTTATCTGTATTCACATAATTCTTTGTTTCAAATTTTTATTTAAATTCTAGTTTGTGAACTTACAGTGTCATATTGGTTTCAGGAGTAGGATTCACATAATTCTTTAACGAACTTCAGTCAGGAATAGCTAGCTATATTAAAGATTTAATAAGTGAGATGATTATTTTGAGTACATATTCTCTAGGACACATTATTACAAACCAATCCTGTTTGCACTTTATTCCTTTGCATACCTGAGATGTTAGTGGTCACATTGATGGCTGTGGCTGGCCCAAAGCCTTTGACCGTGCTGGCTCTTATCAAGAACTGGTAGGTGGTTCCAGGATGCAGATGCATAAAGACATGGTGTGTACTGTTCCATAAATTTGATACAGTCTGGGGAGGTCCAGCCACTGGGACTGCAGGATCAAATGATCTTATGCTGCTGTAGCTGACCTGTTTTAAAGAAATATATTTGCTATTACACATCCAATGTATGTCATGATATAATCTAAATAATCTAAATAAACCTCCTTTAAATAAGGTAGTATTCAAGGGTATCTCTGTGGAGTGAATCACATTTTTCTTAAACTTTGTTTCCTTCTTATTTTGATATGGTTATTTCACAGTCATTCTATATCTAATGTCTGTCCATCTATCCATCCATTCATCCAGCCAGCCAGTCATAGATATACCTAGAGGTAATATATCTGACTGACCAATATGCATCTATTTTCTTTCATCAAAAGATATATTTTTTTAAAATATTATGGTTACATACACATCCACAATCTTACGGTCATTATATGATAATGTACAGGAAACACAGAAAGTGTTCAACAAATGTTTGCTGTGAGTCATATCATCCCACACTTTGAGTTACATAACAGATTTCATGTAAATAGCACTGTGCTATAGCACTGTGCTATAAATAGCACATATTTATAAATAGCACATAAATATAAATATAAATAGCCCTGTGCTATAGCAGTGCCATAGCACTATAGCAAGTGTGCTAATGGAGTCACGGTTTATAAGACTACCCTAGTGATTCCCATTCCCATGCTGCACTCTGTAGCCACTAGAAATTTAAACATTTTATGCTCTAAACACCACCGCCTATACAGGAACAGAACTACACATTTGTGCAATTATAATGATCTTTTCTTTATTTTAGCTTCTCCTCTTTAAAAACAAGATGATGATTTATAATCAAAATTGAGATGAAGCTCTGGAATAGTCAGGTTTATAATATATTTTGCTGTTTTGGTAGGAATCCTTTATTCTGAAACAACTGATATTCAATGGCCTCCCCTGATTACAGCATAAAATATGAGTATATTAATTTTATAAAAATTCATTCTTTATAACCATCAGTAAGTCTCTTCAAAAAGGCCTATCCTGCTTCCCTGAAACAACTATAAAAACATACATTTACTTTAAGAATTAGAAAATTCTGGGTGCCGTCCAATATTTGTTTTGAAACTCAATTTTGGGATCAAGGAGTTTGTAAAGTAAAACAGCGCAGTACTAAAAATGACTTTGATCCCCTAAGCCTCACTTACTTATTTTTCATTATTTCTCTTTTTCCTTTTACTTTCCCTTCAACCCACATTTCAATTAACTTCCTTATTCTCCCAATACCTCATATTGAGTGATGACCCCATTTGGATCCAGAGGTTCTTTCCAGTTCAAGAAGATCTTATTTTCAAAGGATGTTCCTTGAAGAGAATTGACTGGTACAGGGCCAGGCACTACAAATATATACAGTTTGGGTTACAACAATCCTTACATCGGAAACAGAAAAGGTAAATACTGTAAGTTATATAAGCCAAATTAAAAATAAAAAATCATGTCCTTAAAGAGAAAATGAGCTATGTGACCAGTTTCCTGATTCTAACAAACAGGAATTTAAAGTAATCTATAAGCTTCTAATGCAGACAACGTACAACTCCAAAGTTATTTTTATTCAAAAGAATATTCTATCACCTTAGAGAGCTGAATAAATTGTACAGTCTAGTTTTCTCTGTTGTATACCTCTAATAACATGAAGATCTCATTTGTAATTTGTTTCAAGAGCAGAGCTATAGTCCCTGAAAGATATTCTGAAGATTATGATAAGCCCCTAAAGTGTCTCCATAAACAAATTTCATTAAATAATGAATTATAATAATAATTAATACTCCTCAGACTCAAAAGCCAAATCATAGAGTACTGAATTGAAATGCCCACTAATAGTCAATCTGACTCTATTGCTATTTTTATTAAATTTCTATAACGTAAAAAAGACAGCACTGATTATTACAACTTAAAAAAAAACTTTAAGACGAATAGGTTCAAATATCATTGCTTCAGTCTTTTAAATGAAATTCCCTTTTGTAAAGCTAAGGATCAAACCATTTTACAACATCAGACTTGTCTAGAACTCAACAATCAGTATAACTAGTTCTGAAGTGTCCGCAGGTATGACAAGAGTTGAGAAACCTTCATACCAGTCCTTATTTGCAAATGTCATATAACTGACAATACCCAGTGGCAGCAATGAACAATGTGTCAGTTTCTATTGACAAAATATAAAACATCAGATGCTTTTGCTCTTTGTTTTTATGTACTTTATCTAAATATATAGTTGCTACTTATTCACAAAAATATCCAGTTTCTTGTTCTGATAATGTTTAAATATATATCCTGTTCATCTTTGCTTAAAATATGTTTTCTTTTGAAATATTGACCCAATATTGGGCAAGTACTGTTTTTAATTAATATTTTTCTTTAATCTAACGTTTCAGTGAACTTCACACATGGCATTATCTAGAAATATAGTTGCAGAGTATACAGCAATTTTGTAAGGATTGAAGTAAATTAAAAATCACTGGATCAAAGGAAATGCACTGCATCGTAGCTAGCAGCATCAAGAAATTCTGAATGATACGTCAAAACAGGAAGATTTATTTCAGACCAGAAGGAGACGATGAATGATGCTATGACCTCTGGGACAACCAATGTAATTTGGAACATTAATAATAAATTCATAAAGAGAAAAACCATAAAGGAAAGAAATCCATAACAGAAAAGATGCCAGCACTAAACTTCAGAAGATAATTACATGCGTCTGTCAGCTGAGGGTTTAGGGAGCACTTAACCAAAGGCATCCACTTCCTGCAAGTCCCAGGTCCCCTGTATTGGCAGAGCCTATACAGTTGATCAAGGCAGAGAGGCCATCACAGCCCCTGTGTGTACTCTGGGACACTTACGGAATCTGCCATGGGCCTTCTTCGGTAACTAACAAGGGTGATAGGTGTTACGTCATTTGAGCAGAGTGAAAACAAGCTTATGATTGTAATTAAGGAAAAATATTTCTTCACCTTTCCATAACTTTCATAGATGGTGGCTGCTGAAGGAAGGAGAAGGCAAGACCCCAATTAGTGAGAAAATGTTTATTTGCTGGTATAGTAATTACTAACTGTGTTCATTAACCACAATTTGGCCAACAAATATATAAAGTGGTGTGGATATATTTCAAATTGTTTACAAATAAAGATAGTTATAAATTTTGCATAATTCTGCACTGGAAGAGGGGCAGAATTAAAGAGTATCTTTCCTAGAATTTATGTATTTCTCTGCTCTTCTTCTTCTTCTTTTTAAAAGATTTGATTTATTTATTTGACAGAAAGAGAGATCACAAGAAGGCAGAGAGGCAGGCAGAGAGAGAGAGCGGGAAGCAGGCTCCCTGCCGAGCAGAGAGCCAGACATGGAGCTTGATTCCAGGACCCTGAGATCATGACCTGAGCTGAAGGCAGAGGCTTAACCCACTGAGCACCCAGGTGCCACTGCCTTTTTTTTTTTTTTTTCCAAGTTAGCTCCAAACCCAGCATGGAGCCCATGGGGCATGAACTTATGACCCTGAAGTCAAGACCCAGAGATCAAGACCTGAGTTGAGATCAAGAGTTGGACACTTAACCTAGTGAACCACCCAGGCGCCCCTCTCTTCTCTTCTTACACATATTCTACTTTGTCAATAAAATTCACTTAAAGTACCTACAGGTCATTATTTGTAAGAGGGAAAAGTTTGTGGAAAAATTATGGCCAAGATAGAACCATGTTATGGATTTTGCACCAGGACTAGTACAGTGGACAAGACAAAGAAGTACACTTAGGTGAATGACAAAACACACACATAAACAGGTGGGGCGAGGAGTGGGCACAGATGAATTATATTTAATAATTCTCCAACTGTGAAGGAGGACAATGTCTATATATAATGTCTCTATATACTTGTGATTTGTGTAAATACAACATGAAGTTACTAAGGCCATTATCATGGCCATCTTTGTATTGCAGGGAATGTCACTTCACATTTTCACATCAACAACTTTTAATGGAAGCAGAATGCTGACTTTCATTCCCCTGCCTGCGATTTATTTGAGAGCTGTTTCAGCTATTTGTATGTGTGTGTGTGTGTGTGTGTGTGTGTGTGTGTGTGTGTACAGGAAAGTCCTTTAAAATATAACTCTCAAAATGGAAGAGAGGAAAAATGAAATGTGGGTGGGGCAAGATTATATTAAATAAGCACTACAGACTTTAAAATATTATAAATGTACATTTAAAAATAGCTCTGTATTAGCAAAAAATGTCCCCAAACCAGGGTTTTCTGCTGAGCTAACTTCATAATATTGATTTTTGTAAATGCTAGGATAAAAAATGAAAACAAAACCTCATATGAAAAATTCTACCCATGCATTAAAAAATGTATGCAATAAATTAAATATAAATTCTACCTTAGGGTTCTGGTGGGAAATCATTTTAGCTTTGCTCTCATGATTTATGGATGTCCCTAGAATTCTTTTCATGAAATTATATTCTTTTATTAGATGGCTGATAATTTATTCTTTTTCTATGTATATAGGGCAGCAATAATTTAGTAAGACTGACTTAATTAGATCATCATAACCCATCGATCTTTGCAACAATAGATTATGATTTAGATATTCTGTCCCTCCTCTCAGGAACACTGAGTCATATCAAGTATTCTATGTAGAAACTGGAGCTCACGTGAGCAGATCTTAAGACTGAGTTACTTGGAAATATACAAAGTTTGTACTGCAGTCATTTAGTTTTTTACATAGAACAAAGGAGAAGAAAAAAAATTCTCACAGTAGAAAGAATTACTTTGTGACCATGCTATGAAATAACATGCAACTCAATATCATTACAGCCAGTAAAAAAGTTCTTCAAAACATACCTTAAAATAAAACTAGAATAAGAAACAATATTGAAATTATATGTCGTTAATTTGATCTTATAAAACTGTTTTTATATAAAATAGCACAGTCATGAAGTTGATGGATTTAGGACATAATTTAAGATTTCATAGCAATTCGGTTCCTGATTATTAATCTAGTTGTAGGTGTACCCAAAAATACACTTAAAAATTTAATGAAATATGAAAAAGTTACATGAGCCTGACTGCATTCTTTGGTTTATGGGAAAGAAAGGCAAACTAAAAGCCATGCCAAAGTATACTACCAAAATGAATTATATCATTAGAGAGTGATTGGCAGAAAAAGCACAAATGTAACTGAGTCTAAAATGATCAATTAAGGGATGCCTGGGTGGCTCAGTTGGTTAAGCGTCTGCCTTCAGCTCAGGTCATGATCCCAGGGTCCTGGGATGGAGCATATTGGGCTCCCTGCTCCGTGGGAAGCCTGCTTCTCCCTCTCCCACTCCCCCCTGCTTGTGTTCCCTCTCTCGCTTTGTCTCTGTCAAATAAACAAATAAAATCTTTTAAAAAATAAAATGATTAAGAAATCAAGTTTTTAAAATTTTAAGGGTAGGTAATAAAGTACATTCTTATTACTAAAAACATGACTTACAAAAGGTCTAGAGTAATACAGACATTTTAGTATTTATCCCACTTTATGAACTGAAATAGAGAGTTTTCAGAGCTTTTGAATCTTAGACTTTCCATTTCTACCATCCATCTATGAAACAATTAGGCTAATTATTCTTTCATATATAATCATGTGTTGGGGTATGTTCTGTGTATGTGTGGGGGTTTATGAGTGCTCTAATAAGAGCAAGTTTTGTTGTATGAAATATTATTAAGGCTTAGATTAGGTGCAAATACAAACATGATAGTTGAGGTAATCATGTTTGGTTACCTTAGACATGACAAAATGCATTTATCATAAATAAGTCTTAGGTTTATTCTTTGAAAATTTTAGGAATATGAAAATAACTCCATGCGTAATTTTAGGACAATATTGTTTTCTTCAAAATCTGAGCTAAATGAGGCTGAAAAGCTCTCACTTCCCTTTATAACATCAAAAATAATAGAACAAATCTGGGTCATTTCTACTTTTCAGAGTGACAGAGCTTGAAGTGATATGGAAAAACTTCTAGAAACTGTGGTATATTGACCTATCTTAAGGCAATCTCATACTTGATAGTCATCCAAATATATATCTGTGCCTAAAGTTCAGGACTTGAGGGAAACTGAAAACACCTGGGTATGAAATGCATCCTGTTTTCTGAAATCCAAACAAAAATGTGGCCCTACTGACAGGCTATTCAAGGAGAAATTCAGAAGGGGATGAAACCTGAGAGATCAGCTTACTTAAACTTTCCATATAGAGATGAGAAATGGAAATCTAGAGGAGAAAACAGATTGGGTAAGGTGACAGAATTATCGGTGCCAGGACCGAAAACTCAGGATTCCTGACTCCCAGAGTTCAGCTTTGCCTCCATTCACTAAATAGGTCATGGGTTTTTTTTCCCTTCATGCTTCCTTTCATAATGGTAAATTTTGAAAATGAAATGTCTAATATCGAAATAATACATTATTGTTATTATCAGAGTATCATCATTTGTACAACTTTTGGGTACAGGGCACATTTCTGTTCAATCAAGAAATGTACTTATTCACACTAATGACAAACTACAATGCTATAGCAGGTTTGGGTAAATTATAATATTAATATAAATGTTTGTACCTATTAATAATTCTGAAGTGACACATATAGACATTGGACATTATATAATTAAATTCCTTGGGTGGTAATAAAATGGATAAAAGATGACAGCTTGCTGATATCTGATAAGGGCCTTTATTGAGACTTAAATATATGAATTTCAACCTTCTTTTATACTTAAACTTACACGAAACCATCTAAAATTGAGTGAAAGGCAAATGATGCTGTTTTCAAATGTTAAGGAAAATGAAAGCTGCATTATTGGTTTGTAAAATGTAAAAAACTAAATTTTAACCAAGTGCATTTCACCAATAGGTAAATGATGTAATGCCATGAATAGTGAGAATTATTTTTGTATATTTGATAGGAAAAACTTTATTTAAACTTTAGTATAGCTGCTATTACTCTAACATATAAAAACAGAAAACAGTAGAGGTACATTTGATCTAGTGTTTGATGCTACTCTGAAGAACATTGAGCTTTTTAGTTAAAGGCAAACTCTTTTCAAAGTTAACCTCATTAAGAGTATTTAGCAGCTTTTGGAATCCAATTCAATTTTGTTGACTCTAGAGAAAATTGTAAGCAATGACATAACCTGATTATACGATTCCCCCTTTTTAAAATAACGAAATATGAACATACCATCTTCATCAGTTTGAATAATTGTCTCTTCACTCTCCTTCCTGCCTTCTGGATTGGTTAGGATCATCTTGAGGCTGACATTTGTATAAGGTGGCAGATGGTTCACAACATGCTGAGGGGCTTTGGGGTCCATGTCCAAACAGTCTGCCTTGCTCTCGTTGTGACCACGGAAGTAATGGTAGCAGATAGTGACATTAAAAGTGTGGCAACGAGTAATGTTATAACCCAAGGATTCCCAGTCCACAGCAATGCGTCTTGCCTGTATCTCAGCAATCTTTAACGTCTTTGGAGTTCGCATAGGTTCTGAAAAATAAATCAAAGATGCAGATGGCTGTCAACTTTACAATGAATAATCTTGGTAAAATCAAACACTGAGCATGACATAGCAGATGTACACCTAGGAAAATGTGGAAATCATCTTTTATTTTCATTTTATTTACTCATCATCTTATTTCTGAAGGTTTTGGTCAGGGGCTATGATTTACCAATGGGAAAAGAAATGGAAAATGTTAACAATCCACAGTACTCAGGAACATGGTGGAAAGACAAAATCCTGAAAATGTGGCCATACTGCTTTTATAGTTGCTATTGTTACTGCCCAATTCCCCGTCTCTCTTTTCTCTTGTCGTTACTGAGCAAGTCAATTAGCTAATACATCATAATGGATAAGAGTCAACACGTTCTGCTCTATGATTTGTCATGTCACCAGCTATGGTGTATACTAATTAGTCTAATTGTAATACTAAACTACCATTTACCAAAAAGTGATGCAGATATTAATTAACATTTATTATTTCAGTAATGATGTTGTTCATCAAAGCAGAAAAATATCTGAGAAAAATTGCAAGAACACATGTGGATATTCGCATTGTCATTGATCCTTCTTGATCTCTTTCTGTCTTTTTCTAGGAAACACTCAGGTCTGACAGTCCATTCACTGTCACCCAAACCAAACTGGGAGGTGAATTTCCATTCAACTGGAAAATGCTGGCAGAACTAAACACTCTGAAGACTGGAGTCCATCCATCACCGTTTCCCAAGTGTATTCTTTCCTCATGCAAGACTAACTTTAATTGTCTAACTTAATCAAAATAATTACTCTATGAAAGTCATGGCCACGGCAAAGTCTACACAGTAAACAAACCAAAACACAGCTAAGCTTTCATACATTGATTGAACAAAGAGATTAAAATCAAGGCCTAGGTCAAAGCCACGTTGGAACCTCCCTTAACTCACTAAGAACAGTTAATGCCCTTGCTAAATGGGAGTCAGTAGACAAAAAAGAAGGAAAATAAATAATACAAAAAACCCAATTTGAGTGTTTTTATAAATTTTCATTTTTGAGATTAAAATCCCAGTTCTGTAAAAATAATCAGCATGGTACACAGATGGCAAGCCCAAACTGGGATTCTAGTTCAATGTATTATATATGCCATCTGAAATACACTCTGGTGGCCATTTAAAACCTCAAAACTACAAAAATACATACATATACATGCAAATTAATCCATGGTAGAATCCAATGCTTGGGTTTTAAATGCTCTGTGCCAGTCTTCTGATTACTCAGAGTATCCACTCTCCTTATTTTAATACTTTTGTTTTATGTGTTTACATTAAGCATTGTAAGTAGGTTGGAAGAAAGATGTGGCTTTCTAATCATTAAAAAAAACAAAACAGAAAAAAACAAAAAAAAAAAACCAAAAAACCCTCTTTATATGTCTAGCTCTATGCTCACATTTCCCCACCAGGCACAGGAGGGAGGTCACGACACAAACTTCAGTCTACAGTTTAATGAAAACACATTCTTTGGCATCACTGACCACCAAGATGATGGGCAGTTATAGGTAGCATCATCTTAAATTCCCAGATAAACTAATTTTACTGCCTAATGGTAGCAACCTGATAGAATTTAGAGGTCATGTTCGGGTTAGGCCATTCATTGTGACAAAAGTCTAGAATAAGAAAGTAAGATTGGAGCCCCTGGGTGGCTCAGTGGGTTAAGCCTCTGTCTTTGGCTCAGATCATGATCTCAGGGTCCTGGGAAGAAGCTGAGCTCTCTGCTCAGCAGGGAGCCTGCTTCCCCCACTCTCTCACTGCCTGCTTCTCTGCCTACTTGTGATCTCTTTCTCTTTCTCTCTCTCTCTCTCTCTGTCAAATAAATAAATAAATAAAAATCTTAAAAAAAGGAAAAAAAAAAAGAAAGTAAGATCTCTCCCTAAAATACTTGGAGTATATGAATGAAAATTTCCCATAAAATGATGAGCACAAACACCAATAAATATTTACTCCTCTGTTTTAGGTTTTTTGTTTTTTTTTTAATATATATCTAGTATTTAGGTACTTGAAAACATCTTATTTTGAATTTGAAATTTACCCCTTTATATACTTCTCTTTCCTTTTTTTTAAAATTTCTCTATTTCCAAATGATCACTCTCTTTCATCCATCTTTTCATTTTATCCTACTATTCAATTTACACTTACCTGAATTCTAACACCATTTTAAAAGCATAAGAAAAGCATAAAAAAAGTGAAGAAGATACAAATAAATGGAAAGATATTCTATGCTCATGAATTGGAAGAATCAATATTGTTAAAATGTCCATACTACCCAAGGCAATCTACAGATGGAGTGCAACACCTACCAAAATTTCAGGGGTGGATTCCCGGGTGGTTCAGTTGGTTAAGCATCTGACTCTTGGTTTTGGCTTAGGTCATGATCTCAGGGTCATGAGATCAATCCCCTCGTCTGCTGGAGATTCTGTCTCTCCTTCTCCCTCTGCCCCTCCCCACCTCTCTCTCTCACACACTCTCTCTATATAAATGAATCTTTAAAAAAAAATTCCAAGGCAGGGGCACCAGGGTGGCTCAATGGGTTGAGGCCTCTGCCTTCGGCTCAGGTCATGATCCCAGGGTCCTAGGATCGAGCCCCGCATTGGGCTCTCTGCTCAGCAGGGAGCCTGCTTTCTCCATTTTCTCTGCCTGTTTCTCTGCCTATTTGTGATCTCTGTCTGTCAAATAAATAAATAAAAATCTTTAAAAAAAAATTCCAAGGCATTTTTGAAAGAAACAGAACAATCATAATATTTGTGTGGAATCATTAAAGACCCTGAACAGTCAAAGCAATCTTCAGAATTAAGAACCAAGGGCAGAGGCATCAGACTCCCTGATTTCAAATTACATTACAAAGCTACAGTAATTAAAACAGTATTATATTGACACAAAAACGGACACATAGATCAGTGGAACAGAGGGAATTATTTACAACAAAGGAGCCAAGATTATACAATGGGGGAGAGAACAGTCTCTTTAATAAAAGGTGTTGGGAAAGCTGGACAGCCACACAAAAAGAATGAAACTAGACCACTATTTTCCACCATATACAAAAATTAACTCAAAATATATTAGACTTCAATGTAAGACCTGAAACCATAAAACTCCTAGAAGAAAACATAGGCAGTAAACCCCTTGATATAGGTCTTGGTGATGATTTTTTGAATCTGACACAAAGAAGTAAAAGCAAGATAAGCAAAAAACAGAGAGTGAAACTGTATCATACTAAACAAAATGCTTCTACATAGCAAAGGAAATCATCAACAAGATGAAAAGACAACCTACTCAATGGAAGGAAATATTTACACCTCATATATCTGATAAGGGGCTAATAACCAAAGTACATAAAGAACTCATACAACTTAATGGCAAAAAAAAAATCTAATTAAAAAATGGGCATCAGATCTGAATATACATTTATCCAAAGATGACATATAGATTGCCAATGGATACATGAAAAGATGTTCAACATCATTAATCACTAGGGAAATGTACACAAAAACAAAAACAGAAACAAAACAAGCTCAAAAGCAAGTGTTGGCAAAGATGTAGAGAAAAGACAGCCCTTGAGCACTGTTGTTGGGAATATAAACTGACACAATCACTATGGAAAACGGAATGGAGGTTTCTCACAAAACTAAAAAATAGAATTACCCTATGATTCAGCATTTCTACTTTTGGGTATTTAGACAAATAAAATAAAACACTAACTTGGAAGACATATGTACCCCTGTATTTACTGCACATTATTTATAAAACCAAGATACAGAAACAAAGTGTACATGTGTCTGTACATTTAAAAACAGTGAAATATTATTCAGCCATAACAATAATGAAATCTTGCCATTTGTGGTAGCATGAATGGGCCTTGAGGATATCATGCTAAGTGAAATGCCAGGCAGAAAAAGACAAATACCATATGATTTCTCTTATATGGGGAGTCTAAAACAATAAAAAAAAATAGAAAAGAAAGAAAAATGAATGAAGTTCATAGATGCAGAGAACAGATTGATGTTTGCTACAAGTAGGAGTATGGGAGAGGAAGGGGTTATGAATTTATTAAATATAAAAAGTAAATTTAAAAAAATGTAACCGTGTTAGAAATGTATGACCTAACTTCACTGAAGACAGTGGGGGAAAATTACTTAAGTAAATTAGGAAATGAGTAGAGACAATGAGACAAGAAACCAACAAAAAAACAAAAACAGCAGATATTCCTAGTAATAATCTAAAGTTTACAGATGACTTTAGGGTGCAGTCATCATAGTGACACCATGGTTCTGAACAGCAAATGTAGAGGTCTGTTCAAAGAAAACGAAAACCTGTCAGAAAACCTGTCACGCCTGTCAGAATGGCTAAAATCAAAAACACAAGAAACAGCACAGGTTGGTGTGAGGATGCAGAGAAAAAGGAAACCTCTTGCACTGTTGGTGGGAATGCAAACTGGTGCAGCCACTGTGGAAAACAGTATGGAGGTTCCTCAAAAGATTAAAAATAGAACTACCCTACAACGCATCAATTGCACTACTAGGTATTTACCCAAAGAATACAAAAATACTAATTTGAAGTAATACATGCAACCTGATGTTTACAGCAGCACCTACAATAGCCAAATTATGGAAACAGCCCACACCCCATCAACTGCTGAGTGGATAAAGAAGATATGGTGTGTATATATATGTATGGAATTATTCATCATTAAGAAATAATGAAATCTGGGATGCCTGGGTAGTTCAGTCGACTAAGCATCTGCCTTTGGCTCGAGTCATGATCCCAGGATCCTGGGACTGAGTCCCACATCGGGCTCCCTGCTCAGCGGGAAGTATGCTCCTCTCTCTCAGCCTGCTGCTCCCCCTGTTTTGTGCGCACTCTCTCTCTGACAAATAAATAAATAAATATTTTTTAAAAATACACTGGAATTAATGTTAAAAAGGGAAATAATGAAATCTTGCCATTTGCAACAAGAGGGATAGAGGTAGGGAGTATAATGCTAAGCAAAATAAGTCAGAGAAAGACAAATATCATATGATCTCACTCATATGGGGAATTTAAGAAACAAACAAGCAAAAGGAAAACAAAAGAGAGACAAAGCAGGAAACAGACTCTTAACCACAGAGAACAAATTGATGATTACCAGAAGAGAGTTGGGTAGGGGGGTGGGGGAAATAGGGGATAGGGATTAAAGAGTACACTTATCATTATTAAAAAAAAGAACAAAAACTAGAAAAAATAATAAATTAAAAAATAAAGTAGACATGTGAACGTGAAAAAAGTGGAAATGAAAAGTAGTAAGGAAAAAGGAAACTATTTAACACTTTCTGGACTGAGAGCCTTAAGAAGTAAATCTTAAATCTTCTTGTTATATTACTGACTATACATTTCAACATTTTCTCCTAAGCTAATCATAAAATAATCAGAGAATTAATTTTCCTATTTATAGATTTAAATAAATTATAGAAATAAGTAGAAACGTTCTTCTAACTAATCTTATTATATCCAATTTCTTTTTGCATTCTGGCTTCCTCTATAAAACTCCTCTATAGAGCACTGAAAACAGGGAATGTATGTGCTATTTAATTCTGCTCTAGTTGAATTGCTATTGGAACTGCTTGAAGAAGTTCTGAATAGCCCTAGAGCTAAGGCAAAGTATGCACAAACTTGACGTTTCTTTAGGCCTGGAAGAGTAAGTCCAGATGCAAATGTATCCACACGGAGGGACTCAATGTCAAAAGCAGAAGCTACTTGGCGGCAAGAGAAAGAAAAGCAAAAATGAACTATTAGGACTTCATCAAGATAAAATGCTTCTGCACAGCAAAGAAAATAATCGACAAAACTAAAACGCAGTGTATCGAATGGTAGAAGATAGTTTCAAATGACATATCTGATAAAGGGTCGGTATCCATAATCTACAAAGAACTCATCAAACTCTATACCAAAAAAACCCCGAATAATCAAGTTAAGAAATGCCAGAAGACATGAATAGATATTTTTCCAAAGAAGAATGTTCAAATGGCTAACAGACACATGAAAAGATGTTCAACATCACTCGGCATCAGGGAAATACAAATCAAAACCACAATGAGATACCATCTCACACTAGTCAGAATGGCTAAAATTAACAAGTCAGGAAACAATAGATGTTGGCAAGGATGTGGAGAAGGGGAACTCTCTTGCACTGTTGGTGGGAATGCAAACTGGTGCAGTCACTCTGGAAAACAGTGTGGAGGTTCTTCAAAAAGTTAAAACTGTAACTACCCTTTGATCCAGTAATTGCACTATTAGGTATTTACCCAAAGGATACAAAAACAGAGATTTGAAGGGAAGCATGTACCCCAATATTTATAGCAGTATTATCAACGATAGCCAAATTATGGAAAGAGCCCAAATGTCCATCGACTGATGAGTGGATAAAGATGTGTGTGTGTGTGTGTGTGTGTGTGTGTGTGTGTGTACACGTTCATATGGATCTACAATGGAGTATTACTTGGCCATAAAAAATAATGAAATCTTGCCATTTGTAACAATGTGGAGGGAGCTAGAATATATCATGCTAAGCAAAGTAAGTCAGTCAGAGAAAGACAAATACTATATGATTCCACTCATATGTGGAATTTAAGATACAAAAAAAGATGAACAAATAGGAAGGGGGAGGGAAGAGAGGGAAACAAACCAAAAGAGACTCTTAAAGACAGACAATAAACTGAGGGTTGATGGGGGGGAAAGGGCTAAATGGGTGATGGGTATTAAGTAGGGTACTTGTTATGATGAGCACTGGATGTTGTACGTTAGTGATGAACCACTAAATTCTACTCCTGAAATCAGTATTACACTATATACTAACTAGAATTTAAATTAAAAGTTGAAGAAAGAAAAAAAAAAACCAGCAGAAGCAACTCACTACACTTTACTTTCTTAATCTCATATTCAATAAATAAATACATAGATAGATAAATGCTCACAGCTTATACACTGGAGAAAAAACAGCTCTACATCCTCAATTCTTTGAGGATATTTAGTATTTATATGAATTGGCAAAAATTCTATCTATTATGTAGTACATAAAAAAAATAACAAGGGTTCAAATCTAACAGTAAGCATTTTGTTTTTGGTGCATTAAGTGCTGCTCACTCTGACCCTCATATAAGTCAAATTTTTAAAATTCTCATTTAAAATCAGGGGAGGGTAGCTTTATAAACCTATACATTTGTGAATAAACCACTACCATAATTTCAGTAGTCAGTATTTTATTAACTGGTATACAAAAACACAAAGAGTTGTGGAAAGAAATAGTTTTCTAAGAGGCAGAGAGATTCATTCTACAAGGTCAATATAGTGTTTTTAAATCTGTATTTTTTCACAGTTGCTTAATAAATGCTGCAAACTGCACTGTTATTACTAAAATAGTGACTTAAAACATAATTTTACTTTGACCTAGTGTAATATTCAGAAACACACATTCAACAAAGTAAACACACAGAGCACAAAACTCAATTATTTTGAGCTCTATGGCATCTGTAATAACTCAGAGGACATCACTGTCTAATTACATTTTCTCATAACTGGCATGTGCCCTTTTTTCCCCAGTTTTTATTGAGGTGGGACCTTTTCAGCTACACACACAAGTATTTGTGCATGTGCATTTATACACATATACTGTCTATACGATGGGCACTCTGCTATGTCATTCCTCCTAATTCTACTAGGTCTGAATGGGGGGGCTGACTACATACAGATGAATTTTTATATTAGAGTATAAATAGCAGAGACTTGAGACTGTTCTATTACTATGACATTAATTCAGAGAAAATTCTATCAAAGAATTCAACAATAAAATTATCTGAAGTCTTCACAATGATCCATTATTCTTGTGCCTTACCAATAACTTTTTTATTTCTGAGATATGAATACATGAAATTTTTCATTTTCTAAATTGAAATAAATAGTCATAGAATAACCTGAGGTAGAAGGATATTTCTGAAAACTCACCATGTTATATATAAGCTGGGTTCAAGTTCTGTTTTGAGGACTAAATAATTAAAAGAAATGACCTAGCATGGTGAGTGGCACATAGGGACATCAAAGGAAATACCATCTATAACAAACAACATAAGTAACCACAATGATGAAAAAACAATGGAGTTCACATTCATTAATGCCGTCAAGTGTTCTGAAATTTATTAAATGTTCTTTCTTCCCAATTTTTTACTTTCCATTTTTAAATCTGTATTAGGTATTCCCATACACGTGATTTTATAAAGCAGTTCTCTTTCCTTCTCTCTCTTTTACATTTCTGGTAAAAGAAATTCAGGACAGAAATAAGAAATTGAAGAAAGTTGTGGGGCAAAATTTTGGCAGAAACTTGGGAAGAAATAAAGCAATGGAGTAACCATGCAGCAAAGGATATTAAAATATTTTGTATAAGTCATTCACCTGTTATGAAATAAAAACAGATTGCCTCTTACATAAAGTTGATGATATTAGATACTGTGGAGCATGTTAAAATGAAAGAAACAATAATGGGCCTCAAGGAGCTCACCATGTATTTAGCAAAGATGTTAGCTAAGAAAAAAAAGATAAATAATTAAAACCGTATGATGTAAGTGGTATATGAATAGAATAAAATACTACAGGAATTCAAAAGGGAGAAAGAACTTCCTCCTGTCAAATGGAGGAGACATCTGGCAGCATTAGATTTCAATGGATAAGGCAAGACGATCCATAGACATAGTTTGGGTAAATAATACAAAAGGAGAGGGAAAAAAAATCCTGTTTGGTTGCTGAACAAGTTATCTAGTAGGAGATTATGTAGGAAAAACTGATTGGTAAAAGATGGGGAATATGTTGGATGGCATGGTAAGAGATTACACTTGATCTAAAAGGTTACGGAGATGGGGTGGCTAGGTGTCTCAGTGGGTTAAAGCCTCTGCCTTCGGCTTGGGACATGATCCCAAGGTCCTGGGATGGAGCCCCGCATGGGGCTCTTTGCTTGGCCGGGAGCCTGCTCTCTCCCAGCCCATCTGCCTACTTGTGATCTGTCTGACAAATAAATAAATAAAATCTTTAAAAGGAAATAAAATAAAAGGCTACGGAGAGTCACTGAGTAGGCAGAAAATTGATATAATGAATTACTTCAGAAAACTGAATTTGGAGGTCATATCAAGTGTAGGACTGGTAGAGAAATCCAAAGATTGCAGTGTTTTAGGGGAGACTAAGGGGCTAAGAAGTAGTGTGACTTCAGTAGGGATAGAGGTAACTTTGGGTTGGAAATTGGTGAGCCATGAACAGTTCAAAGTTAAGTTGGTAAAAAAAAAAGAAAAACAAAAAGAAGTCAAACTCTCTAGATCATTCTACTTTTTGTAATCTGTGTTCAGTATATACCCTAATCCAACTCTTTACCCTAACTCATCAGTCAGGGGGGGTTCAGACTGGGTGAAATGTGTGACATAAGGACTGAGGACACCAGCAGTGGAATTAAAAGATTTGTTTGTTTGTTTATGAGAGAATGCATGCACATGCGGGGGGAGGGGCAGAGAGGGAAGGGGAGAGAGAGAGTATCTTAAGCAGGCTCCATGCCCAGCACAGAGCCCAACACAGGCTCCATCCATCTCACGACCTTACAATCATGACCTGAAACACAGGCTCCATCTCATAACCTTACAATCTTGACCTGAGCCAAAAAAAAATCAAGAGTTGGACACTTAATTGACTGAGCCACCTAGGCGCCCCTGGAATTAAAAGGGTTATAAGGTAAGGCCATTTATGATAATAAATGGGTTGTAAGGTATTAAAAAGAATTAAAAGGGTTGTAAGGTAAGGCCATTTGTGATATACTTGGAAAACAGGGTTGGGGGAGTTTACATTAAGAAGCAGGTAAAGAAATTGGAACTTCAAGCAAAATCTAGTCCTTTCCCATTCTATTCTTTAGCTGTTGAATCTCAACTCCTTTTATTAACTGCCCTGTGGACAGATATGCAACCAAATTGGCATCAAGCCCTCTTCCATTCATTCATTTCCAATAAATCCTAGGAAAATACTAACCCTTAAATTGAAAAAAATATGTGATGAGATATGTCAGTTTTATTAGATTTTCTTTGTTTTCCCTGCCAAATGTTCATCAGCCAATTTTACTAACTTTTCCCATTCCTTTTTTTCCTCATATTGCTCACCTACTTCCTAGTTGTTACAGTGAAAGTGGCCACATAAAATCAAGAAAAAATAAAGACAGGGCAAAAAATTTACTTATCAAATCTATAGCCAGGATTATACAATTAGCAAGTAAACAAAGAAGTTCACATATCACTGCCCTTACTTAAATTCTAAATAGATCAAGCCTGGGCTTTATAACTGTAACAATTTTTGTGTCAAATATTTAACCCAACTTGATAGGATAATATGAAGAATTCCTTAATAATTCTCTAAAGGTTAAGAAAAATAAAGGCAACGAACAGACAGAACATGTTGACTTTGAGTCAACTCTCAACAGCAAGATGATTTAATAAGTGGTTCTAGATAATAGATAAAAGGGAATTCAATTTTTTTTGGTACTTGCTAAACAACACGTGACAAGACAGGTCAATATCCATGTCCTTTTGTAGTGATAATCTCTAGTTATTCTGAAAGAGTTGTGAAAACAAAAGCTTTAGCAGCTACAAGAGAATCAAGAGCAAAGATCGTCTTTCCTTAGAATCAGTTTTTAATGATAAAACTTATTATCCAGCTGTCAGTCAGAGAAAAATAGAAGATGTCCCAAAGCTCACGCCAAGGGAAAAAAAAAAAAGATCTTGTCAAAGATGTACACAAACTAAGAACACTAAAGCATGACAGGGAGCTTCCATGCTCCTGGCTGCCTTTCTATCAGAAATCCTCGAAGCTGACTGCAAAGCACAATTTTTATTCCATTTATCAAAACAAATACGAGGAAAGTGAATTTCCTGACTGCCAGGAAAAATATTTGTTAGTGTAAAGTAAAAAAAATAATTGAGATGAAATTTCTGAATAAAGGTGAACTAAAAGAAAATAAAAAGGAAGAAAACACTGGCATACCTTGGGGGAGGAAAAACTTAAGGACTTTGGAAGAGACTGTCTTTACTTTTCCCTACTGACACTTTGTATTTTTACTCTTTTCCTTGTGCTAAGGATTGAGGATAATCAAGGTTTTACATTGCACATCTTTTCAATCTCACAGCATCATTAGTCTTGCCAAAAAGATTTCATCTCTGCTCCCATGGGTCAAATCGAGTTAATGATAAGTTGGCGAGATGACTTGATTAGTACGGTAACATGAGGGAGCCTGAGGTCCAGGAATAATCACAAACCAACTGTCAGCTCTTCTGGCTTTCTGGCTGTGTTGTTAAAATGACAAGCTTGGACTCAGGGGATATAGAATGACAGGGTGTATGGCTCACTCAGCCCTCCTGCAGAGTCACAGAAATATTTACCCAGCACCATCAGAATAGTACTAAGCACATCATCAAATTAAACCAAAACATGTCACTTTCACTGCTTTCGAGAGTCTGACTGAAGTTTATTAGATAATTCTAATAGCTTTAACATTTGCATGCTCTCTAAAATAATATTAAGGAAAGTATCTGATTTTTAGAGAACAAGAATACCAAACTGACAAAGAAAAAAGACAAAGATAATTCTTTTTCCAATAGATAAATCTTATGGAATGTCTTATCATGAACCCTTGTTCCAGAACAGGAGCAGTTGAAAATTTGGGGACTCTTTAATGCTTTTTTCTCTTAAATGTTTATGTGGTAATATTAGACTGTATTGGAAGAAATGAGATTACCATCAACGAATCCACTTCATCTCTGATATTGGATATTCTACTTATGTGTTATAAACTAAATAAAATAAAATAAAAAACAGTCTCAATAGATACCTGCCTATACTTGAATAAAGCATAAAATAGAAAAAAGAAAAGGCATTTTCTTAATTTATGGAAGGAAAAAAAGAGAAAAATCAACTCCTACTTTAAAAACAACTTTATCTTTCACAAAAATATTTAGCAACAGCATTAATCAGACACAAGAGGTAGAGTGATTTTTATACAACCCTAAAAAAACACAATACAGACATATAATACATAGTGTAAAAAATAAGATGGCTTTAGAGGAGTTGTATATAGCGATGACAAAACTCCAGAGGTGATTTTCAATGCCCTTTTTTATACCTAAAAGGAGATAAATGACATACTCTTAGGTTGTCCGAAAACATGAGGTAAGTATTTTGTATACCAAGCATACTGGTTGGCCCATGGTATGTGCTTGGAAATTTTATTTTCTGAACAGTAAAGCAAATCATTTTAATATATTTTTAATGTTAAAAACCTAATGAAAATAAAACCTAAGAACTCAATTCTGTGTAGTAGTTACAATGCAGGTTCCAATTCTGAACTTCTTGTAGTCACACTATTTGCCATGTGACTTTGCTCACACTGAGGAAGTGGGGTCTCTTTCTCCACCCTTTGATTTGGGGCTTGCCTTATGACTTGCTTTGGACACAGAACGAGGCGAATGTGATGGCATGGGGGTTCTCAGCCTGTATCTCAAAAAGTCCAGTGAGCTCCTGCTTGTTCTTAACCTCCACCATCACTTTTAGAATAAGAGATACAGGTAGAGCAGAGCCTCGTTGCCCGAGCTGTAGTCCAGAGGCTGGTCTAGATCAGCCAATAGCCATTTAACCAGCAGATCAGCGAGACAGCCGTCAGAGGCTCCTAGCCTTCCATGCCAGAGCGTGAGCAGCACATGCTTGCTCTGTGCCACTGATAAGACTCTGTGGTTAGCTGAGGTTCAGCATTTGGCTGTAATTTCTATTTTTTATCTTTCCACTTGGTAAATCACCTTAATATTTGTGTGAAGATTATGTCCATGATCTCTCCACTGAAAGTACTTTACAAATTTTATTGCTCCACAATGGGTTGTGCTGAGCCACTACAAGCTTATTTAGTATTCCTTTTGTAAGTGCTTGCCATATGCAGATACTACAGTATATAATATATGTTTCAAAAATTACTTTAGGTGAATTTGTTTTTGTCTTCATTTCCTGTATGCTCTTTGAGGATAGGTTCATTTGCTCACTATGCTCCCACAGATACTAATATATCGAATGTTGGACCAGTAATTCTGAGTAAGACACGCCAGTACTTTATTCTAAGCCATTATAACTGAGCCAGTCAATTTGTTTCCCTACTCCATCATCATGACATAAAATTTATTAAAATTGCTTAGTTTTTCATATCTATATGACTTTGTAGGTACATATAAATGTGAATCTGTAATATATTTTATTTTTTTTTCTTTTGAATGGATAGGTCTGACAGGAAAAAAAATGCATGTACATGTATATTTTTATCCCAACATTTCTGACACTGCTCAGATGCAGAAAAGTACATGTTTTCCTCAATTACATAATTCCCTTGTAAACATCTTACATCTGTCCTTGAATGTGTCAGTCAATTCAAACTAGAAACCTTACTATAAAGAATATTAGTTAATGAAGTGTTAAGAGGGTCCATTTTAATAACAATGACATTATAATGATTTGCCAAGTATGTATGGACCATTTTGCTCTTTACAAAGACCATGATTTTTACTGTGTCAACTTGGGTCCTTCTTTCATTCCTTCTGAAAACATAGTCAATAGACTAATATGCTTTTGATCCCAATTCTGAAGAAGAGAAAACTTCTAAATTATATGTAAAAAGCGACAGTACACAAATTTCAAAAGTGATAATGGCTACTGACACACTTTAACACATCATTTGATTTTAAAATTCAAGTGTCTGGTAACACGCTTGCTCAGGGGAATAGAAAGACAGATAAGGACTGCAGGGGTGATGATTATTTGTCCATTTCCTTTTCTGAAGCCACCATTTATCCTATGCTTTCATGCATGATTAACAGCTTGCAGATCCTTCACTTGTAATCAATAGTTGTGAAGTTTTATATTAGGTGCAGAGATTAGACAGCCTTGATTATAAATTTTATCGATTTGTACAGCTTAGCTGCAGAAATCCCTGTACATTTTTCAGAGATTAAATTAAAAGGAGATATATGGCCTACACACACTAGAAATGCCAGTGCGATTATAAGGTGTGACCTCTTTATACTCATTCCTCTAGATGAATAAAACCTACCTAGTGCACTAAAACATGAATCAGCATGTCAACGAGCATCAAGCTGAGATAGTAAACACAGTGAAAATGTGACAAAAAGAATTACAAAACTGCAAAGAAACCTGCCTAACGCTATAATTAATACAGGAGACTTGCAGAGAATTAATTGCTTCAGCTCATTTGTAAATTAGGAAATTGACAGAGATAAGAAGAATGAATTCCTTAACTTCTACCTGGAAAATCTGAGACTATATTAAAACCGAAGATTTATGATCTCTTAAGATAAAGGAACCAGGGCAATTTTTTTTTAATTACTAGAAAAACAAATATGGTCATTTTAAAGTTAGTGAATAATCTAACAACTGTAAAATTCGTAACCAGGTCAGCTTTATGAATATTTCCACCTTTAAAACTTTTAAAGCACCACTGTTTATTTTATGTCTATTATTTTAAAGTCTGAGAATGTCCAGGAAAAAATTAATAAACATCTTTACACTCAACAAATACAGAGGGGGTAACTAATATTTTCCAACTTCAAAACCTCATTTTACTTTTTTAATGTTCTATTATGGATTTTCTATTATGTCCTATTATAGCCTTTCTTCTCTTGTGAAATATCTTTTATTATACTAATTGATTTTGTCCCCGGATCTGCATTAAGTCCCATATATGATGACATAGAAAGCAGGAATAGGTTATAGGTGATTCATCTTGGCATGCATTCTAAAGCACTCATTTCCTTACCTTTGGAAAGTTATTCAACAATTAGGCTTAGAGCATGGACTGAGCCTTGAGCCAGTCTATAGGGTTAGACAAATGTTCCAGTGTGTTTTATATTGGCCTTAAAAAAAAATGAAATCCCCTTAAATCGTCTAAGTAAAAAAGCGCCCTATTTATCATTAAATACTTTATGCAAAATATTCGATGAAGAGGTTTTCTTTTAAAAGTTACTAATATTTTCAAATGATTCCACAGAACAACACAAAATGGTGACAACATATGGAAATGAAGACCAAGGACACTGCTTTCCTTTGTTCCTAATAACTAGTACTAGTAAGGCTACATTTTAAAGTATTATGTAGAAGCTCCTAATTTCTAGATAGTCACAGAAGAAACAATAAAAGTACAAAAGCACTAAGAAATTATTTTGTTTGTTCTTAGTAGCCTTGAACACTTTGGTTCCTCTACAAAAATCTTGACAATATTATTGGCTCTTCTGTTCCTCACTTAGCCCCTAATCAGTGACCCAATCTATTTACTGCACCATTTCATAAGATCTATGACATTTCTCTGTACCTCTCTTTAATCCAGGGCCTAATCCTCTCTCACCTAAACTACTGGAAATTCGTGCTACTACCAACACTCTCCAGTGCTTTCTTCACCCAGACCTTCCAAAACGCAGTTCTCGTTACATAACTTGCTTATTCAAAACACTGTGGAAAGTTTCCTAGGTTAAACAAATAAGTTAAACAAACAAACAACACCTCCTAGAAACTAAGGATCTCCAAATACAACTTTATCTCATATACTTCTCCCAACGCCTTATATTCTACTCGCTGATACTAAAGCTAATGTGAACTCCCCGACATACGTACTATTGTTCATTTCATTCCATCTACTTACAGTATCTTCCTCCTGTAGATCTCCCTATGGAATCTTGAATGCCCTGTTAAAAATACACTGTTTTCCCAGTGCAAGCCTACCCCAGGATACCTTACAAAGTAATAGGTGATCTTTAATTTTCAAAGGCTTTATCTATACTTCTATTAAGGCATTTAATGCATAATATCTTCCATTCATCTTGTATGTCTGTGTGTTCAGGTCTCCTGTATTAACAGGTAAACTTGAAACCAGAAACTATGCCCTATGTGGACATAAGCAGAACATGTAAAATGGGCCTTGAGGAAATAGTGCTAAATAAATAAATGTTTAAATAATCAGAAACAATGTTTGAAATATTTTTAAAACACAGCATAAACTACAATGCTAATTTTCACTAGAACAATTAACTTTAACAAATATTTAGCGAGTAAATACCTATAAGCCAGACCAATTCTGTAGGATATAAAAGTAAGTAAGATATGACCTTTTTCCTTGCAAAACTCACAGTGTGATGAAAAAACAGGCACACATACAGGTAAACTGCACCTTAATGTGGTAAAATTAAAGCATACTGGACCAAAGAGGTTAATGAAATTTTACTGATGACAGGAACAGTAAGTCGTTTCACTGTAAGAATAACAGTCAAGCTCTTTTCTGAAGGATGAGGGAGTGTTTTCATTGCGGAGGGAGTGAATATGAAGAGCCTCCATAAAGAATATGGTTGCAGGGAATCCTCACTGCATGATGGACCGCAAAGGAAAATTTCCTCTCCTAGTGTATCACTGTACTTCTCTATCACTGTATTCGTTCTTGCCAGGAGGAGCAAAGCCTGTATGGTGAAGGCAAACACTTCTGGGTAAACTCCTGGGACCCAGAAGTCCAAGGAAACAACCACCCCCCACCTACCCCCACAAGCATCCACTCTTCCCTAATCAGGCCCACCTTAGAGGAACCTATGGCTTCATTATAATACATTTACACTGCGGTTTTGATACCCACCTTGTGGGGGATGGCTGCCATGACAGTTCCAACAAGAACCAAATTGGGCCCCAAACTCCCCCTACCCACAGGTAGAAGGCTTCCCTTAGATGACTGGAGGCAAACTCCCTCAGAGACCCATAACCTGTGCAAATAGAAAAAAACAAGACAGCCTTGACCCCAGCACAGCCACTTCCCTGGACCTGCCTGCTTCCCACCTTGAGAGTGCACTTTCCTTTCCACCACTAAATGCTTGCTTGCTTAAGAGCTTGGCTCTGAATTCTTTCTTGGCCCAACTCGGGAACTGAAGCCAGAAAACAGGACCCACTGCTAACAACCCTACTACCCCAACCTCAGTTCTTGTGGCCTCAGACCCACTATTCTCCGTCTAATCTACGCTTTAGACTCTATTCAAACAAGCCAGGCACATTGCTGCCTCTTGCAGGGGCTTTACACTTCTTCTTCTCGGGGTCTAAAATGTTCTTCTCCAGAATAGCCACTTGTGTCACTCACAGCTTTACTTAAATGTCACCTTCTTCGTGAACTTTTCCTTAACCATCTTTTTAAAAATCCAAGATCCACCAATGCTTCATTTATCTCCCTACACTTACTGCCATCTAATATCATTAATAATTTATGTTTTTAATCTTTATTATTTCCAAGCTCCCCATACTAAAATGCCTGGTACAAAATCACTATTCAATAAATATTTGGGTTGATGAATGAATGAATGGATGAATATATAAATTAAATGGATTTAATGCAGTCAGTAAGTTCCTGGAACATAATAAACGAGCTATAAATTTTTGCTGATTGAAGGTTACTTTAATAACAGAAAAGTCACCATTAAAATTCTATGTCTGAATTTAGTTGTAAAGTGAAATTTAAACTACTGACCATATGTATTCTCTGGAAATAGCATTAACATATTTAATGCTTAAGAAGCAAAGTAATAATTTCAATTTGAATAACAAAAATGTCAAATTACTGGGAGAAATCAAGTGACAGGAAGGGAAAAGGTTACTGCAGAACCTTTGAAAAACCGAAGGTGGACAATCTTTGACAGAAGGAAGTGTACACTTAATGTTGAAAATTTGAAAAGTGCTTAAAAAATTTTATCTATCAAGAATAGCGGGCTAGTATAAATGATATTCATTTTGAACCACTTTTATTGTTTTCTGATCTTTTAAGTATTTTTTCTTATTTTCCCAACTAGAGAGCAAGTTTCTCCAGGGTAGGAAACATAGTTATTACTTCACTTATTTCTTATTCAGGGCTAAGCATAGAGTAAGAAAGCGATGAATATATTAACTTTAAACAATTTTACCCTAAAGGAGTTGTTATGAAATCTAAGGACTTTGAACATTAAAAAACAAAATAGTCCTCATCAAGACAGAGGAAAAAAAATATCCTTGAAGCCAATGGATGTTATTTTTCAAAGCATAGGAAGAATAAACTTTTGGTATCTTAGATGATTTGATATTCCAACTTAAAATTTAGATGTTCTGTATGAGTTTAATTTATAAACAATTTATTGTGTTTTACGTTACACTACAGAACAGATGGTATCATTAAAAGCATATTAAACATCTTTTTCACTCACATGGAGACCTAAAGAATTAGTTCTTTAATTAGAACCTGCATCTGTACTGTTTATGTGGATTTACTGTCAATCATGCTCTGTGATTCCTGCGGTCAAGAACCTTTGGGCACTGCTTTTATTTATAGTAGCCTGTTTCATTGGTTTAGAACAAGTTTCATGGGAATATTGCCTAGCTTCTATGCTTCTACACATGTTCTATTAACTAAGTTACTGAATGTAGCCACAATAGGAGAGTTGAGACTTCTATTTGTGAGCCCATGTATGAGTACGAAATAGATAAAAGGGCATAAGCTGCGGAATGGGACTTCCAGATACCTTTTTTTGTTTTGTTTTGTTTTGTTTTAAGATTTTATTTATTTGACTAAGAGAGAGACAGCTCACAAGCAGAGGGAACAGCAGGCAGAGGGAGAGGAAGGAGCAGGCTCTCTGCTGAGCAGGGGTCTCGATCCCAGGACCCCAGGATCATGAGCTGAAGGCAGATGCTTAACCGACCAAGCCACCCAGGTTCCCCGACTTCCAGTTACTTAAGTGCAAGTTACTTAACATCCACATGCATTATTTCTAGATCGGTGAAAAGGGGAAAGATGGTATCTACCTCAAAGTACTGTGGTAAGGATTAAATAAGATGCTACATGTGAAGTGCTTAGAAAAATACTTGGCACATTGTATGAATGCAATGTGGCCATTAGTTTTATTATAATTCTGTATTAGGGGTCTAATAACATTATCACTTACAAGAATAAAATCCTGAAGGTGGGGGTGCCTGAGTGGTGCAGTCAGTTAAGTGCTTGACTCTTGGTTTCGGCTCAGATCATGATCTTAGGGTCATGAGATCAAGCCCCATGTCAGCTCCAAGCTCAGTGTGGAGTCTGCTTGAGTTTCTCTCTCCCTCTCCTTCTGCCTCCCCTCAGTTCCGCCTCTACTCTCTAACTAACTAAATCTTAAAAAAAAAAAAAAAAAAAAAAATCCTGAAGATTTTTTGGAAAAGGTTTTTTTTGTTTTTCTCCCAAACTGGATTACATGTTACCTGTGGCTATTTAACTCATCTTCTACCCCCCATATAGAAAATAAAAGCACTCATTTATAATTTCCAAAATGTAGAGTTAAAAAAAAAGTATGTTTCTGAATTACTTTGCCTGTTTTCAGGTCCTTGAAGAATGCGTGTGTAAAGCACTAGGGAAAACATCTAACCCAAAATAAAAACAGCCCCCAAATCTAACAGAAATCTAACAAATAGAAAACTTTAAAAAGAATAGATAATGCTGCTAAACATAAAGTTTTCCTGTTAAACTGAATCCCTTGAGCCCACCCAGTCATTTTCATATGTGAATGCAAACTCTTTTTCTCTGCAAGTGAAGTCTTCAATATATCATTAAACACTAGTACTGAAAATTTCAAAAATTCTGGTTTTGAATGTAAAGGGTTTTGTTGCTTATTTATCTTCCACATGAATGGTTGCTCAAGGACATTTCCAGCAACCAAACGTCATGATCAAACTGTAGCTATTTATAATATTCAAATTTACTCTAATGCTTTCTTGGAACATTCTGGTATGACTTTTAAAATGTAAAAAGAGTTTCTGGTAAGCACAAACCATCTGAGCAACTAGTAAAAGGTACCTTACTATGAACTCTTCAAAACTGGGTTTAAAGAAATATCCAAGTAATTAGTTTTTGATTCTTCTGAAATTGTAATGATTTTTCTTGAATGAGGACTGTATATCCAGTCATCTACTAATAAATTCTCATAAGTAAACTAAATTTAAAAATTCAAATAATTATACTTCCACAATTAAGGTTACTTATACACTTATACTTCACTAGCACATAGGATTTTTGCTTGCTTGTTTTTTAAAAAAAATACGTAGTAAGTGGAAGGCCTTAAAAAATCATTAAAATGTACTCAGCAACTGAGGTATAGTAGTTTCATCTCATTTCTCTTTCTTCTATATGCTCTGAGGATACATTTTTGTATGTATTTTCTAAAGTATAACTCATCTGTCCAGTTCATCAAGGAATGAAGTACATCAGAAATACATGTTTTAAAGACATTTTATTACATTTTACTTTATTATTATAATTATTTAGGAAATTATAATTATTTAGGGAATCCTTTTTCAAAAATATCATTTGTACTTTCCTGACACCTTAAAAACAGTATATTGAAAATATTAACTAAAACAATGATTCAAGCTCATCATCATGGCTGTGGCTTTTAATCTTACTCTCCTGGTAAAATACTAATTTCAAATGCTTTTTAGACTTTTAGAATACCTTCTCTCTTCCAAGGGGACTGTGCATTTCACAAAGATAAAAATCATGCCATTCTTTGCATTCATCACGGATTTAAGCACAATGTTACATAGTAAATGCTCACTTAAAACTCACCCACCGAATGAAGAATTACTTTATTAGTTTTCACTAAATGAACATATTAAATCTGTTTCCTTTAAAGACAATCATCTCATCCTTTTGATGTTCCTTGGGTGAGCAGAAGCATGTATTACGTCCTCTAGCCCAAAGGAGTACAATGCACAAAGTGATGGGGGAATAAATGGTATTTATTCTATCTATGTCCTTAAATATTAGTTACGTCCAAGTTAAAAAAAACCCAATGATGTTTATAACTAATTATAAACAAATTATAAATCATCAGTTATTTTATCAAACCCTGAAAAAAAAGGAAAGTGTTCATCGTATGTCATTTTACATGCATCACAGCTCTTTTAAAAATATAATGAGGGGCGCCTTGGTGGCTCAGTGGGTTAAAGCCTCTGCCTTTGGCTCAGGTCATGATCCCAGGGTCCTGGGACCGAGCCCCGCATCGGGTTCTCTACTCGGCAGCCTGCTTCCTCCTCTCTCTCTGCCTGCCTCTCTGCCTACTTGTGATCTCTGTCTGTCAAATAAATAAATAAAATCTTTTAAAAAAAATACAATGAAAATATCTGTGTTAAATGATAATAGCAAGACATTTTGGAAAAGCAGGACTGTCAAGCTTCTCCAAAGGGAAGCCTGATTCCCTCACTGCAGCTCCTTATCACGGGGTAAAGACTCACAGTGAGAGATGTAATTGAGATGACACGGCGTGCTGAGCAAGAGAACAGCCCCCTATTCATGGACGCACGCCAAGGGCCCTACAGCAAGAGGCCTCTACTTTTCTCTTTGACACAATTGCATTTCTTTTCATTTGTCAACCATCTCATCATTGCAATTTTCTTTTCATTTCACATAGATCTGAAAGTGATCTCAACTGCTTCATTATGTCACCAGGTCATGCCAAAACCAAACCAAAGCCCTTGATATCAGCAAAAACATACTTCACTCAGAATTAGTTGTTCCAAGCACATTGTTAAGAGCCAACAGTGTTCTAGTGCCAATACTAGACTGTTTAAAAATTATATCAATTTTATTGCTTCCTCTATATGATGCTAAAATAATAAGCTCATCTAATCATTTTAGTGAATAAAAATTAGCCCAAACAATTAAATATCATTGATTAAAAACCCAGTAAAATAACAAAAGAAGCAAACCTAAATTTTTAACTTATTGATGTGATTACACAGTGTGGAAAAAGACATAGAAGCATTTAAGTATTAAATCTATAGTGTGTGCTATGGAAAAATATTATTTCATAGAATGTTCAGAGCAACTCTAAAAGACAGGTATTTCCCACCCACCCCCCACAATTTTATAAAACCTGAAACTGGAATAGGAGGGGATTGTGTAACTTATTGATGGTTTGGCTAGAATTCAATCTAATTTTGGCAACTCAAAAACAACACTCAGTTTCTAACAGTGTACAGAATTTGTATTAAGAAATCTGGAAAACAGAAGTAGTGATACATATCTATAGATATCTATATAATGCTTTCCACAGAAGGAGATTAAAATTTAGTAGTAAATTTTTAATGTAAAATACTATGTTCCCTTAGTTATATGTAATTTATATTACTGTTATTATAGCTCTTTAAATAGTATCAGAGTAGGGAATCTGGGTGGCTCAGTTGGTTAAGCATCAGACTTCAGCTCAGGTCATGATATCTCAGGGTCCTGGGATCAAGCCCCACATCAGGGAGTTGGCTTCTCCCTCTCCCTCTACCCCTCCCCCTGTTCATCCCCTCCCTTTCACCCTCCCTTTCTTTCTCTCAAATAAATAAAATCTTAAAAATAAATACCATCAGAGTAGCTAAATGCAAATGAACAGCCACATCAACCTTCTAAATGAGCCCCATCCTTCCCATCTTTGCCTCTTTCCACGTTTCAGAAGTTTAAAATCTAAGATTATGATTTTCAATGAACCCACTTACATTCTTAATAACTGCCACATTATTAATGGCACATACCTGCCATAAAGACTGTGCTGGTCCAGTTCTATCATCTAACTTATTTTCAAGCCATGTGCGTTATTATTCACAAATGTTAAATTTGTTTTTTGAATTTGTACATTTTTTTGCTCTATGGGCAACAATTAAAAATGTATCAATGTCTCAGAATTGGTTCATCGAGCCTAAACCAATCATGAACACATCCAGGTCCTTAACATATATAATGACCTAAGAGTCAAGTGCCAAAATACCATGGGCATCTCTTTGTGGTCAGACAAGCAGTGATAAATAAGGAAACAAGCACAAAAAGTGAGGCACAACTTGAGTACCTGATTTTCTTATATTGGTGACCCATTCATATCTAGGTCTCATGGTTCTGTCTGTGATAAATCACTCTTAAATAGTGGCTTACATCTATTGATATGTTCTCATCATTTTCAAAACAAGCTCAGTAACCTTTGTAGTAAACCAAACAAGTTCTTACTTTACAGAATGAGAGCAAATAATGTTTCCCCTCATAAAATTAATAACTTTAATCACCAAAGAGGAAGAAAGGCCAAGGTAGATTTCAAATTCATGATATTCTGAGAGGCCTATAAAGCCACTGAGAAAATTAATGATAAATATTATGGACTCAAAAAATCAGGAAAGCTATTGACAAAATGTCCGCATCGATGAACATCGTTAGACGTCACTTAATGACAATGTGGGGGCCCCATAAGCTGTCTCTCATAAGCAGGAGCTGACATTCCATTTAACAGCTGAACAAACCACTGATGTACAGAGGATGAGCTCTTGGTGAATGAGTGGAATAAACTTGAGGGCACAATGCTCCATAAATTCTGGTACCAGTCATCCCCCAAAACCGAGGCTACATACAGATGAAGAAACAAGGCAGTGAATTCAACACACATAGAACACGGCTATTAATGCGGAGGGGAATGCTGGCACTTTGAAATGAGTTAAATAAAACGTCAATGTCAATATAGATATTTGATTCTTGAAGAACAGGCAAGAGTCAAGCATAATGCAACCTGATTCTGACTCAGTATTGAGAGAAATAATAAAATAAGGAGTATAATTGCCTTCTATTTTCCATGTTTTGAATGAAAAAGTGGGCAGTGAATACAAGACTGCCTTTGCCATACTCAGGTATATGCTGATTAGGGAGGCAATAGAAGCT
The DNA here is from genome assembly GCF_963455335.1 of Martes martes. Lineage (NCBI taxonomy): Eukaryota > Metazoa > Chordata > Mammalia > Carnivora > Mustelidae > Martes > Martes martes. The sequence goes on along the minus strand of NC_137893.1, from coordinate 72,394,500 downwards.
CACATAGGTTTTCAAAATGAAGAATGCAATAAACACATTTCTTCCTGACACTAATCATGCTATTAAAGGGCATTTCAATGATTTCGAGTGGCATGCCCAAATATCTCAATTTCAGCAATATACTCAATTTATTTAATAGTCTAAAACTATTACATCAGGGCTAAAAATCACCATATTTCATTCTAAGGATCAGAAAGATTTCTTAGGATGACTGAACAGAGGTACAAATAACACAATCACAAGCAAGTTTAATCTAATTCAACACATATCGGTTTTCTGTATTTGTAGATGAAGAGATTGGTTTCCTATTAGTAGGCATATTTAAAAATACTTGCAATACTGCAATGAAATATAAAAACATAATTTGTAGTGCTGAAAACAAGGGGAAAAAATCCATTAAGATCAATTTATTATTACGTCCTAAGTTAAAACATTTGACTTTCCAGCTTCTGAGTAGGATATGCTTGCCAAGTGAGAATCTGGTAGTTTGCTAAAAGTACTTTCCAAAAAAAAAAAAAAAAAAAAAAACAACATCGATATTCATCATTCCTCATTCCACATTAGATCCAAACATTCAGACCTGACAGTCACCAAACACTTGCTAGAGATCATTCCCATTAACCTATAAGTTATTACTTACTAAGTTAGAGGAAATAAGGAAAAGAGAAAATACAGAATATATCTAGAACTTAAGAATTAAGATATTTCCAAGAATATTTATCTTTAATTCTACAAACAAGTATTAATAAAAATTGCAATTAGTGACTTTTTTTCACATATGAAACAAATACCATTTTCAGTTTAAGGTAAAGCTTAATTTTTTTTTTTAAGATTTTATTTTATTTATTTAACAGAGAGAGAGAGAGAATCACAAGTAGGCAGAGCAGCAGGCAGAGAGAGAGGGAGAAGCAGGCTCCCCGCTGAGCAGAGAGCCCGATGCGGGGCTCGATCCCAGGACCCTGAGATCATGACCTGAGCCAAAGGCAGAGGCTTAACCCACTGAGCCACCCAGGTGCCCCAAAGCTTTACTTTAATTAAAAATTTTCCTATACCTATGTTTTCCAAGTTGCATTAAATGCCCTATGTCATCTGTAGATGCCAAAGTTATGAGTAACACTGATCTATTGGATAAAGTTCAAATTCTCTAGTGAAGTACATAATGCACTCATTGATCTAGGCTCCTCTTACTTCTTCATGGTTTCTCTCTTCATGTCTCTGGATTACCAAATCTACCTATAGTTCTCCATACCCACATGAGCATTTCTTGCTTCACGATTCTGTTTTTGCTGTTTCTCCTGATGTAATATCCTGCCCTCTCTGATGGCCCCTCCCCCATTCAACCATTTCATCTGGCTAATTCCTGCAGCTATCCTCTATTATCACTTAGCTCAATACTATCACTTAGCTCAATACTATCACTTAGACTTTTTATTTTTATATTAGCTCAGATGCTCTCCAAGAATCCTTCCCTGATGCACATATAAAAGCACAAATGCTTTTATAATGCCTTTTGATACTAAATTTAAATTACTATTATATATGCTTATCTTTACTACTGGAATGTGAGCACCTCTGTTTTGGGGTTTTGTTTTGTTTTGTTTTTTAATTCCCAGAATCCAGCACAATATCTAACACATGGTAGGTGTGTCTATAAAAGGCTTAGATGAAATGAATGCTCAAGTCTACCTGTGAGGTTGGAGGACAGGGTACTGGTAATGGTATTATGGTCATAATACATTTTTTCTTGAAGTCGCTGCTCTAACTATCCATGTTGGAACATGGTGAAGTAAATCCTGATGAGTCATACAGCTAGTTATGAGGATAGTTACAGATTTGCTTGACAAAGAAATTATTTTGGAAACTGATTCTAGCTTAATATTCAAAACTTTTAATACAGAATGCTTAATTTGTGTTTTATTTTATAATTTTATAATTTTTTTAAATGAACATCTAATGTATTATTTGCCCCAGGGGCACAGGTCTGTGAATCATCAGGCTTACTCATTTCATAGCACTCACCATAGCACATACCCTCCCCAATGTCCATCACCCAGCCACCCTATCTTATTTTAATGACACCAAACCCTTGCTTTCTGCATTTTGTTTGGATTACACGGAATAGAAAGTTAAGGAAGAAAATGGAGTTAAACATGCAAAAACAACTGCATTCAGGACTGCATATATGATACAGTTTTCTGTATATATTCTAACTCTTCTAGATGAAAACACAGCACATGGAAAACCAAGGTACTGAAAATTTAGTACTTTTTAAAGTTAATATGAGATCTTGGCATTTAATTTTATGATGGGGAGAATACATTTTAGTAAGTTACAATGAATTTTTGACTTAGCAAAGGGAGACCATTTGTTTATAAAAATTGTGGTACACTAGAAGCATGTGACAGAGCCAACATAAAAATAAATGTATCAAGGTTCAGAGCTCTGGGAGAGTTCTAGACAGGTTATCTGGGCTGGCAATTCCCTTGCCTTGGCAAGATCATTTTCAAAACATAGCAGACAAATGCATCTGAGTACTTAAAAAAAAAATGCCTCTAGGGGAAGAGGAGTCATAATCTCCCTTAATAATTGAGTAAGCCTGTTTTAAACATGGTACCTAAATATAGTTTAGCACATAGAGTTCAGAGGCCATATTCCTTTGCTTTCAGCTTAGTGATGAATTAGAATAGCCTAATTCACTGGGTAAATATAGTTTGATTTTTTTTTTAAAGATTTTATTTATTTATTTGTCAGAGAGAGAGAGGGAGAGCGAGAGAGCGCGAACACAGGCAGAGACAGAGGGAGAAGCAGGCTCGCCGCCAAGCAAGGAGCCCAATGTGGGACTCGATCCCAGGACGCTGGGACCATGACCTGAGTCGAAGGCAGCCGCTCAACCAACTGAGCCACCCAGGCGTCCCTATAGTTTGATTTTTGACAGGCAACTCAAAATCATGTCAGCATCTGAAATCATCATCTTTTTCCCCTATCTCCCTTCCCAAACTGGATCCTCTTCCCACAGTCACCTGCTCATTTGATCAAAGCCAACAGTTACCCTGGATATACTGGTTTTCCCCCTCTTCCATACACTTACACCAAGACCCAAATCTTACTATCTGTTGTTACTCCAATATTTATCCCATTCTCCTTACTCCTAGGTTTCACTTAGAACAATGAAATAGCCTCCTAACTAACCTCCTTACTTCCAGTTCTCTATGCTTTTCCTTGTTCCTAGTTACACAGAACAAATCTCTTGTTATAACTGTCATACAAAGAGGGACACGAAACATATCTGTGGTGTTTTTCCAATTAATAATACCTGGATACAATACACACAAGAACACCCAGATAAGAGAAAAACATTCAGTAAAAATTACAAAGTGTTGTTATTAACTGTTTGTGTGTGTGTGTGTGCACACATAATAACAGATACACCCCCACGTATATAAATACACACATACATATGCCTATTATCCTTAATAGAGTAATGTATATACCCGAATGGCATAACATATTGTTTAATTAAAATTGTGATGAATGTTACAAAGGAAAACTAAAAGGAATTCTGACAACATACAACAGGGAGCTTTGATTGGTCATAAAGCATGGAGGAAGGCTCCCCCGTAGGACCAAGGTATATTTCGCAGGATGCAGAGGAGTTCAGCAGTCAGGTGTTGGGGCGTGACTCCGGGCAGGCACTGAGTGTGGAGGCTGAGAGGCAGAGCACAGGGCAGTGCAGAGCGGCCACAGAAATAAAGACAGGTGAGGTGGGAATAAGGAATTAGGAGTGTAGAGCTCTGACATCAAAGTTTGTGAAAAGGCTGGTGCCCACATCAAGCTGTGCCATGATGTAAAAAGATCACAGTCTTTGCATTTTTCTGTATTCACCCGTCTGTTATACGTGTCTCTTAAATTTGTGATTGAAAAAAATTAAACAAAAATACTGTTCCCCAGAGTGATATTCCTAAATTGTAATCCTATCGCGTCATTCCTGTTCCCCAGCACATTCAGGACCAGGTCAAACAGCTCCGAAAGCACACCATGTGCTCTTCTGTATGGACAAGTTCTGGCTGTTGACTGCTCCTCTCACCACACCCCACAATCATGCTGGGCTCCAGCCAATCTGAATTGCTCAGTGTCCAACGCAATCACTCACTCTTTGTGTCTTTGGGCCAAACACACTTGTCCCTAGGATCCCCAGGCTGACACACGTAGGACAATCAGAACCAAGGTCCCAGCTCCTACAGCAAGTCCTCCAGGCAACACATCTGTGCTCACACATAAAATTAGGATTCCCCACCCCGCCTCTATTTTCACACATGGGAAAGCAGAAGTGTAAACAGCCACAAGGGAAATAATTTTATCAAAGAACACGGATTATAAAAATGAACTTTGGAAGCACCTGGTATATAACAGAAGTCATTTAAGAAAATTAAAAGAGTGAAGAGAGAAATTTCATACTACAGTTTTATGGAAGCATTTTTCTATAAATAAAATGGGACTAATAATAACCTATCTTACAAAAGCTCTCAAGCTTGGTATGATTATTACGTGGAACAATATAAATGAGAGGGATCTGAAAACTATGTCTGAAAGAGTATCTTATTATTAGTTTTGCGTTTCTTTGATCATGAAAAGGTCATGCTACAAATACATATTCATATATTGGCAACTATGTATCTGAGGGAAAATCAAGAGTTTGCTCCCCAGTAATCCTTCAAACAGAGAAGACAACACTATCAAAGAAGAACAGGTAAGATGTGGCATAACCAAAAAGGAACAAATCCAAAGCCTGAATTAAAAATAATTAAATTATTCTTTGTAAGACTGCAAAGGACATCCACAGTCCTCTACCTGAACTAGCATAACTAGCATGCGACATATGATGCAGTAGATAAGAGCAGGGTCTCTGGAGCTGGACGGCACGGTTCCAATCTGGACCCAGGACTAGCTGTACCTTCATGGAAAAGTTACAAGCCTTTCCAAGCTTTTGCTCATGCATCTGTAAATTGCTGGCAGAAAGAGGATCTTGTGTTGTGCAATGTAAGAAGAAATAAAGTTGTTACTAAAATCTAGTTTCAAATTTCAAATTTATAACACGAAACTTTTAAGTATAAATTAATTTAATTATTACCTACTAATTTCCATTAAGAAATAGCAAAACTATTTTGCTGTACAATTTTATTCCGATTTCAGAATTATGGATGACAGCATTCATGATCCCCTCAAGTTTTTCCAGGAATACACAGTTTTGTAAAATACAGTTTGGAAACCAATTTTCTGTACTCAGCTTTGTGTGATAGTAACTTACGGTAATCATCAATATATATTCAATAACAACAAGCGAAACAAATTGATTAGGTAACAGTGTTGAAAAGAGTGTAACATTTTTTGTTGTGCTTTCAAGCTTTAGGAGGAAGAATCTCAAATTAATAAATTTAACCATATTAGCTACAGTAATAGGTATTTCCCAAAGATGACATTTTATAATCTACTATATTTACATTCTGCAGCATTCTGTATTTCAATCTCCAGGCTAATTTACTTTTATCCATTAAGATCTACATAGCTTTTTTTTAAATGTGGTCTACTTTTCACAATATAAGTATTCATATTGTTCTAAATGTTCTTGTATTTTCATAATTAAGCTATTTGTGATTGAGTAAATATGATTCAAGAGCCAGAAAATGCACAAGTACCACAAGGGGTTGCCTTAGTGCAGAATGTAGGAGTAATGTAGGCATTATCTAAAGGTTTTCCCATTACAACATTTATATGCAAACAACAATGATGATAATAAAGAACAGTCTTAGTGACCTATGATTCAAAATACCTCCACTTATTCTTCTAGCCATCAGATTTTCCTGTAAAGGGATCTTTGACTCTATATGCACCCGATGACAACAAATCTGGGTATGGGTAACCATGGACTTGCACTATGGCATGTGCTTGTTTAGCAAATCCCATGAACTAGTTAGTGTCAGCTCTCCAGTCCCAAATCTGACAGTACAAGAAATAGGTAGTTCTGCTCTACATACAATTTTGGTGTGTATGTATATATTATTTTCCTTAAATACGGATACTACTTTTGATGAATATAGGATACAGAATTCAGAAAAGCAAGAAGAAAGCTGAATTACACATCGTTTCTTCTCTTATGTTAATAATGAAGCTTGAAACATTTTCCCTGGTAACATGCAACTATAGGACAGCCAAAAGTTTGAGATTGACTCTTTGATGTATTTTTTTTTAATAATGACCAATGAATTTTAAAAATGTACATTTTCTTTCAGCTGTGTTCCTAATCTTTCCCTGTTTTTACTATGAAAAATAAAATGATGACATTAGCAAAACTCCATCTCATCTTCTAAATCATTAATAGATTTAATGCCATCAATAATAAAATTGATCTTGAGAGCACCCCCTATTAACCTCTTGCCACTTGAGAAATCAGCCCTTTCTTTCTGGGCTCGCTTTCCATCCATTAATAAGTTTTAAATCTGAGGAGGAAATTTTCCTGTTAATCCTTGGTCATTAGCTTTCTTTAGCTTTGTTTTGTAAAGAACTTTACCAGAAGTTCTGAACCACACTAGCATTTCTCTTCCCCATACATAAATTTTGCCAATCCACTTCATTTATTGGATTTCACTCAGGTAAAGGTCTATTTAGTCTTGAATAGAACAGTCAGAAACATTATTTAAATACTCTAATAGAACAAATCAGCTGCTTTGAAAAAGCCAGGCGAACAAATTAAAGTGACATGAGTAAATTTAAATTTCACCCATCTGCTAGACTAATGCATAATCCATTAATTAAATGAAACCTACTATGAGTAAAACACACTTTTATGGGCTTGATTCTCTCCAGTAATAAAAATGTATTTTAAAAAACTTTAGCATGAACATATAATGAAACAAAAAATAAACTGACATGCCAGGGATCTGTTTAAAGTTATACTTTTTGATCAGTATTCCTTTAATTTTCAAAGATCAAAATGACATTCTGTTTTAGATGACTATTCCTTAAGTATCAATTGTATTCTCCAAATGAAGAATACAAAGTCTCTTAGAATATTAAAGGTTTTGCATATTTAACTCCTTGCTAAAAAATATTGAACAAACTTTCCTAGGTATACTGAAAAAAATCGGAACTATAGAACAGAGGCTTGAAAATATTTCCTCAAAGGATTTATTTCTAATAGTGCTGCTGGCTTTAGCAGTTATTTTTAGGAATAGGCGAAAGCTGCCTGTAAGAAAATAATAGTTAGAAAAGTAAATTTACTCAAGGACCACAATGACTTCATCCCAAAAGAAAAAAAAACTTTAGTTTTACAAAGTTTTCTCAATTATGATTTTCCCCCTATTTCCATATTAATTTCACAATACTAGAATGGGCTTAAGTGTAATGGAAAATAAGTAACACAATGATTATGAAAAAAGCTTCTAATATATTTGTTAGATATTCCCCATTTTCAGTTGAACTAATGGACGTATTTTAAAAATCAATGAATGGCAGCATGTATAAGCAAGAGCTCTGAGCCGAGCACTTAAATAAGTGCTTTATATGTCATTCCCTTTAATTCCAACAACAACAAGAGATTGTTCTTATTGTTATTTCTCGATTAGAAATAAAGTTAATAAATCCTTTGTCCAATGCCACGATAACGCAGAAAGAAGTCTATATTGTAATCCAAAGACATCTGAAAAAAATGTTATCTGAACTAAATGTTCTTAACTAATTTACTAGAGACTACTCAGTTTTTTTTTTTTTTGAGACTACTCAGTTTTATAACATTTAACTAATTTACTAGAGACTTCTCAGTTTTATAATATTTTGTTCTCATTATACAATTTTAGCCTTAATGCTATTTTCAAGGATGATGCTATTTGTTTTTTTCACAAACCAATTCTTGTTTTTCTTTGCTATGCAAATCTCTTCTCATAGATGTGGATAAAAACTGAAATTGTATTCCCAATAATGATCTTGGTATTTTGCTCTTAATATCAAGAAATATTTGAAGATATTATTCTTACTTCTATCCAGAAATGCAACATTCTTCTTTTTCAATGAGTCCCAACTCAGAACCTTCTTACCTGGTTCCACCTAAAACAAAGGTGTCATTGAACATAGATCTTTATGTCAATTTTAGATTATTTGTTTTGAATACAGTAATTCCACTATTTGAAATCTTTCAAAAAGATACTGGCTACACATTGCCATGTGGGTGGAATGACAATTTTTTAATGCTAATGTATTACTACAACCTAGAAACCAAGTAAGAGTGAAGGTGTGTGCTAATGATTGTATTTTATGTATGTAATGCTTACAGTAAAGTTTGCTTATCGACTGGCTTTCACCATGATCAAGGCAGGAAAGTATAATATTCTTAACTTCACAAGAAAAAAGGAAAATTAAAAGCATCAAGTTTGTTGATGAATATTTTAGACAATGGAAGTCAAACCTGCTTTTCAGCTTAAATTAAAAAAAATTAATACTTAAAAAAATTAACAGTTGATTTCAACTATTATCAGAGGGAATATAATGCTAAAGGAAAATTATGACATATTTTAATAAAATAACATTTATATTATTAAAAGATCAAGATTTTCAGTATAAGGGAAAAACGATACAGCACAATAAATATGTCTCCCATAACCATCTGTCTCTGTATGTTAGCTGGACAAATTAACAACTTTAAAAGGATGTTACCAAAAATATATTTTATAGTAATCAACTCATTGAAGGAATATCTCCCCCTAATTTGTAGGGGAAAAACTCCATTCCCTTTTTTCTCTTTAGAATTAGAAGATAAAAAGTATAGTAAAAAACTAGTTATTTAGGACAGGTTTTTATCAATCAATCAAAAACATTTATCAAGGGGCGCCTGGGTGGCTCAGTGGGTTGGGCCTCTGCCTTCGGCTCGGGTCATGATCTCAGGGTCTTGGGATCAAGCCCCGCATCGGGCTCTTTGCTCAGCAGGGAGCCTGCTTTCCCCTCTCTCTCTGCCTGCCTCTCTGCCAACTTGCGATCTCTGTCAAATAAATAAATAAAATCTTTAAAAAAATTATCTAGTAATAAGTATTACTCAAGTAATAAATATTAAAGATAACTGTTGTCCAACAACAAATAAAATACCTGAGAAGAGTCATACTTATGTTCAAAGACTTTACAAAATGATTATAAAACTGTTACTTTGTAAAACAGTAAAAACAATAACGAAGAAACCACCACTTCAAACAAATAAAGGAAAGTAATAGAAATAAGCATGAAATTATGGTGCTGAGTATAGCTCACGTTCAGAGACTAAGAGTTGACTAGAGGTAGAAGGGAATGGAGACAATTTCCGAATTTTAATCACACATCAATACCAGTGGGGAATAAAATTCATCTGATACTTCCCTGGGCTCACAGCTGCAAATGATCAAAATGTTAAGTGGAAGCTTCAAATATTTATTCTTCATAAAACAAAAATAAAAGTGGTAATTCTTGAATGACCTAATTTGTGCATGTGTGTGTTTTTCTCGGTTTTCAAATATTTCTGGTCAAAATGATTACAACATAACGACATTAAAAATTATATTTGCATTCTAGCATAATACTCTTCAGCATATAAAGAAACATATACAAACTAATCTATACAGAAGTTTTTTTTTATTTGAAAACAGCATCAGAATGCCATTTTGCACATGAAACTCAGGTAATTTTTAAAAACTCAAAGGAATACTTTGTAACAGCTGCTTCCTTCTCCCTAAACGATTGCCTTTTGGACTTTGTACCTTCCAAATGTCGAGTGTATTTTAAATGTCTCTTAATGTTCAGAGCTTTTTTTTCCCCACCCCAGCAATCAACGTTAAGATTATACCACACCTGCTCTCCTGTTCAAGTTTCACTTTTTTTGAACTTAGCACTAGACTCTAAGAACTGAATTTAGCTTTCTGATTCATGTCTAAAAAAATGAGCCAGTAGGATTTTTACTAATTTGTGGCCATCAGTCATTTAACTGGGCCTCTCTAGTGTTCAGAGATGTCTCATTCCGTGATAGAAGGGCAGTTAACACCTGTAAGGTAATTATATCTACCAAATGCTGTTGGCCAGAAATCTGAATATATAATTGTTCCTGCCATCTGTTAATTGTTCTATTTGAATCACTTATTTCATCTTATACATTTACTTGGCATCTACAGGCTTTTGCTAGCCTTTCGAAATACTACATTTGCTTGTGGTTTATAAGTCTTTACATCATTCAGATGGGATTTTTAACTCTTTGGGAGAAGATGTAAATTAAATGGATAAAAAGCATGTGTGTGCATGTGTGTGGGGTGGGGAGGAAGAAAATGATACTGGTGAGAGGGAAGCCCAAATAAGAAAGTAAATCCTTTTCAGAGGGTAACAGAAAATGAACAGTGATTTCAGGGTCCTGGGATCTAGTTCCAGGTAAGGCTCCTTGCTCAGCAGGGAGCCTGCTTCTCCCCTGCCTGTCATTCCCCCTGCTTGTGCTTGTTCTGTCTCTGCCTCTCTCTCTCTCTCTCTCTCTCTTGCTTTCTCTGTGTTAAATGAATAAAACCTTTAAATAAATTCATTAAGAAAATGAACAGAGAAGGTAAGAGTTGATGGGATGATAGCTGGATAACTGAGATGCAATTCTACTTGACATCCTAGAAATTAAAGAAAAAGCATTACTGATCTCTGTCACACAGAGCCCCCAGCCCCCAGCTCCCAGGGATTGATAAATTTTCTTCACATCAAGCAGCTGAAAAAACATTCAGTGCCCCCCAGGGATCTAAGCCTTAAAGTGGAATCCTCAGGTTGCCTGGAGTGACTCAGAACTTCTACATATGTTTGATATACATTTTATTTGCAGTATTTTAACATAATAAATACTATTAACAGGAGTCTGAAATTCACTAGCTTTGTGATTTTCGGCAAGTTTCTTCACAGTATCTCAATTTCAGCATCTATAGATCAAGGAAAACTAAACAGGAAGCCTAAGAGAGATAATATAGGTGGAACACTCACATGGGTACCCAGCATATAGGGAGAGCTCAGTAATGACCTCTCAAGGTGCACCTGGGAGACTTGTGGCTCAGGTCATGACCTTAAAGGTCCTGAGATGGAGCCCAGCGTCGGACTCCATGCTCAGTGGGGAGTCTGCTTGAGATTCTCTCCCTCTCCCTCTACCACTACCCTTCTCCCTTACACCCTCTCTCTCAAATAATCTTTACAGAAATAATGATTACCTATTATTATTATAATCATCACTAAGACAATTTTAACACTTGGTAGACAACTAGTATGTTCATTTTTACTTCAGATTAATTTTTCTACAGGCTTCTTTAGCCATCCAAGTGTTTGAGTACCTTAAGCAGATGGCATGGCTAAGTGGGCTGAACAGTGGCCCCCAAAACAGATATCACTCTCTGGAACATCTGAATGGGGCCTCATTTGCAACTAAGCTCTGTGAAGAGGTCATTAAGGAGAGAATTTCTACATGAGATCAGCTTGGATTAGGGTGGGCCCTAAATTCAATGGTGAGCATCCTTATGAGACAGAAGAGGAGAAAACAGACACCCAGGAGTGAAGGTCATGTGCACACAACACAGAGATCACAGCTACGCATCTATAAGTCAAAGAGCTCCAAGGAAAGCCAGAAGCACCAGAAACTGCAAGAGGCAAGGAAGGATTCTGTCCCAGAACCTTCTGAGATGAACATGGCCCGGCTGACACCTTGAGTTAAGGCTTCAGGCCTCCAGAACCATGAGAGAGAAACTTTCTGCTGTTTGGTCACCCAGTTTGTGGTTATTTGTTAAGCCAGTCTTAGGACATTAACACATATGACTAAGAAGCAGTTTGTTTGCACAAGGCTTTTTAAAGTCAGCCCTGAATGTTCACCCCAGTAACACTGCACAAGCAAGATCATTGTTCTTTTTTTAATACACGATATATTTTAGACTAGTTATAGATTTAAGAAGACATGCAAATATAGTACAGATTTGCCACTATCCCATACCCAATCTCTGTTATTATTAACATCTCCACTGATACGGTACCTTTGCCAATTAAAGAACTAATATTGATACATTATTAACAACTAAGCTCCTTACTTTATTTTGACTGAATTACATTCACTTGGCTTTTATCTAAGGTCATTTTTCTGGTCCAGGCTCCCATCCAGGAGACCCTGCTACATTTAATCAACATGCCTTCTTTAGCTCAAGTCTGTGATAGTTCCTTAGCCTTTCCTAGTTTTTGATGACCTTGACAGTTTTGACAAGCACTGGTCAGATATTTTGAAGGATGTCCCTTTATTGGAGTTTGGCTGATGTTTTACTCAGGATTAGAATGGATCTGTGGGTTTGGGACAGGAGATCATAGGGGTGAAGTGCCATTTTCATCACATTTCGTATCAAGGGTACAGAATATCAGTGTGACTTGTCACTATTGACGTTGACATTGATCACTGGCTGAAGTTGTATTTATCGAGGTTTTCCATGGCAGTGCTACTCTTTTTCCCTCCACTTTGCAAACTATCAGCTCTGGGAGGAAGTCACTGTGGAAAGCTCAACCTCGAGGACAAGAGAAATCATGCTCCATCTCTGTGAAGGTAGTATTACCTACGTAAATTATCTGGCATTATTCTGGAAGGGGGGGGTATCTATTCTTCCTCATTTATTTACTCAGTCACTTATAACATTATAGAGTCATTTTTTTGTTTGTTTGTTTATTTTCAATATTCAGGTTGTAAATCCAAAGCTAAGCTACTTTGTTTTCCTGAAATTGTTCCTGCTTTGTCTGTTGACCTATCTCAGTTGCCTCCTGTCCCTTTGACAAATTCCCCTCTCCCTCCCCACTCACTGTGGGCTTTCTTTTTCTTTTCTTCTTTTTTAAAGCATTTCCTTATTTTCTGACACTATATGATGATCCAGGCTCATCTTGTCTTTTTTCCTGGCTCAGTCCTAGAATCAGCCATTTCTTCAAGAAGCCCTGTTTCCTGATACTGAAAACCAGTCCTGGGTGGTAGGAGGTATGCTCATGACTACCAGGGCGGCATTGCTCCTATACCCTCTCAACTGACAACCTGTGTACATGCTATTTCTTTTTTTTTTTTTCTTTTTCTTTTTTCAATAGTATTTTTATAAAATCTATTACATATATATGTATTTGGGGGGGCACGAAAAAGGGGGAGGCAGAGAGAGATCTCTGGTAGACTCTCCATGGAGCGCAGAGCCAGACACAGGTTTGGTCTCACGACCCTGAGATCATCACCTGAGCCCATATCAAGAGTCTGGTGCCTAACTTACTGAGCTGTCCAGATGTCCCCACACCTTTTTCTTCCTTCCTTCCTTTTTTTTTTTTTTTTCCTGTCTTACAGCACGAGCTAGGACTGTTAGTATAATAGTGAATAGAAGTGGTGACAAAGGACATCCTTCCTCGTTCCCAATCTTAAGGCAAAGATACTACTTTCATATATGTTCAGTGCATTCAGTTAAATTTCAAGCCAAGCTGAGGTGCATACCTTTGGCTCATGTTTTTTCTGTGGTGAGTTTTTTCCCCTTATTATTACCATGCCACATATTATACGATTAGCTTATTTACTATGTTATTGCTCCAAAGGGCAGGGATCTTTGTTTTGTGCACTTTTGTGTGCCAAACACCTTGAACATCTTCCTGGCACATATCAGGGTGCAATTAATACTTGGTAGAATGAACTGGGTACAATCTTGGGTTGTTGTGGGTACTGCTTATTTAAATTTAAGTAATAAAACATTTCACGTGAGTCGAAATAAATACTACTAGAAAATTTCTAAATAAACTTGATGATGGAAGAATGAAGGCTGTAAAGATCAATAATAAATAACAAATCATATTTGGACAATGTGATTTTTCAACCCGTGTAGACAATATTGACAACAGTATAAAAGCAATATACCCCAAATTATCACTCAGAGCCAAAGGTTCATCTATAATATGAAAAATTTTATGAGTGCTTCTTGTCATCTATGTTCACTATTTATGACAATAACGAGTACTTGAGACCTCGGTGTGTAGAATGTAATGAAAATCTGCAATATTATTTCATGGAGGAATAAAACTGACACATGACCATGAGACAAAACAAAGCTCTAAGTCTGCTTTACCACATATTCTACGATGTAATGTCATTAAAAACAAACAAAATTTATGTCTGACATTAAATATGCACTTAATTTCCATAACAATGGTGATAACAATAGCTACAATTTGTTGATTACTTACTTAATTCATTTCTAGGGATGATGTAATAAATTACCACAAACCGATATCTTAAAAGAACAGAGAGGGACACTTCCATAGTTACAAGTCTGAAACCAAGATGCCAGGAGAGTTGTTTCCTATGAAACGCTCTGACGCCTGCGAGTGATCCTTGGTGTTCTTTCACTGGCTCATGTCAGCATGACTCCAATCTCTGTATCTGTTTTCACATGGCCTTCCTTCCTGCGTGCCTGTCCTCTTCTTCTGAGGATATTAGTGACTAGATCGAGGATTCACCCTAACTCAGCATGACCCCATCTTAATTTATATCCTAATTACATCTGCAAAGACCTTATTTCTAAAGATTTTATTTATTTGACACAGAGGGAGAGACAGCGAGAGAGGGAACACAAGCAGGGGGAATGGGAAAGGGAGAAACAGTCTTCCCACTGAGCAGGGAGCCCAATGTGGGGCTGGACCCCAGGACTCTGGGATCATGACCTGAGCTGAAGTCAGTTGCTTAACCAACTGAGCCACCCAGGTGCCCCTAACCTTATTTTTAAATAAAATCACAGTCACTGGTACTGGGGATAAGGATTTGAACCTCTCTTGGAGGGGATACAATTCAACACTTTATACATAATATCTGCCAAGAACTAGGCTAAGCATTGAACAAATGTCAGTTCTCCTAATCCTCACAACTATTATTATGAAATAGTACTAAGGTTATGAATAGAACAAGGGTAATCATATCATCTCATCAGGGAACCGAGATACAGAGAGGTCTAGTCAGTTTCCCAAGGCCACGCAGTGAAGCCTCCTAAGAGAATGCTATGACGGTAGCAGGAGAAACCAGAGTGACAGCTTCTACAGAAGTGAGGGCCTCACTGTGTTCGGGTGGCTGTGGCCGGCTGCACCTGCCAAGTACACGCTGTTCAGTAAGTGCAGCATCTTTCCAAATACTGTGAGATAATGGCCTGCAACTTGTACTTCATATTAGCATACAGTCTTTGCAATATGGCAGTGACTTTTACAATGTGTTCCTGCAAACCAAAGCTTACCACCGTTGGTCATGAGTCCAAAGGTGGACTACTGGAAATGAAAAGAATAATTCCTGCTTTATTTTTGCTGAAGAGACATAAAGATCTCAATTAGAACATAGATGCAGGGCTTTGGCTGGCTTTTGACTACGATTTTATTTAGTGGAACAAGATCACTTTCTTGAAGCAAGGCCAAAATGTTACCTGCAGGGAATGTGTCTTTGGTGAAATTAAAAGTTGTAGTTAGACTCAACATGCAAAGGTAAAAATGATATTGTTAACTCATACTAAATATCTGATTGAGCAGAACACTGACATAATTAAGATGATTTTTAAATGGTACCTTATAACACTTTGCTTTACCTCACCCAAACTGAACTCTTTGCTAGGAAGCACTGAGAGCAGCAGATAAATTCTCTTAGTAATTCAGGACTAAAACAGTTTCCAGTGATTCTTCTTTTAAGCTTCCAGACCAGCTTTGTAACAGATTATCCTGGAATTGCAAAATAAACTTAAAATACATTTTTTTCCAAATTACATGAATTATCTACATGAATCCAGATTTTCCTGACACTATGAAACCAAAACAAAACACAAAAATCAACTGGATGTTGAGGTTAACAAGACAGCAGCTGCCATCTAAAACCAATAAAGTTCAATTTTTTAATCAAAATACTCTTGGCTTATAAGTAAAGTACATACATTTTTGAAATAAATACATGTTTATAGAAGTATCTGCTGGGCTTTCATTAAAAAAAAATGACTCTCAGTGTTGAATCACTTACATACTACATGAGGACCAAAATCCCTGGTTTCCACAGCTAGCCAAAAAGGTGATGGTTATTCATCTTTTCATTGTCAAATTTAGATACTCTCACCCCATCCTCCAGCCATACTGCTTATGCATCTGTAGGCACCTTCCTTCAGATTGGAAGGCCCTCCTCTTCTCTTTTTCTCAGGCTGCCAAAGGCACTCCTATCTTTCAAGTTCAGCTGAAAAATCTCCCTCAAAGGACACAGAGCCAGCCATCACCTCCTTTCTTGGGGCTCCCATAGTACCCCAAGCAAATATCATTTCAAAACCTCATGACAAACTCCATAAAAGCAGTATCTGCACGTTACTGTGCTTCTCAAACAAGGGGTCTGTGTGTGTCCACAGGAGACAGGAGAAAACTCACTTTAATTATGGCCACCATTCCCTGGATTCCAAAGATTTAGGGAAGATGTCCTGTTAAAATGCCAGAAGAAAGAATGCAAAATTCACATGAATTTTTAAGAAATAGCAAAAAATTCCAAAGGAATTTTCCTGTTGGAAATTAAAAAGTCAACCTACCTCAACACTCTCAGAGGTAGTCCCTCCTCTAATGCTGAAGATCTTTGATGGGAAAGTGTGACAGTGAGGTACTTGTATATATTCACAAGCTAATATAAAGCATCATGTTTGTGGAATGAGTGATAAATGGGAGCTAAATAAGCCACTGACATAAACCAATACTTCAATGTACTACAGCAGGAGTTCTTTCTATTAAAGCTGTTACCAGCCCCATTTCTGAAAAGTGAGGCTAAAGGGGGCCTATTGATTTCATCAGGAAATATTTCTAGTAATTGCATTTACTGCTTATTGGACTCATGATTTGTACAGCCAGAGATCTTGGCTTAGTATGGGTCTTCTTTCTTGCTTTGAAAATCATACAATTTGTCACAACTTGATTTATCTTTTATCTGTTTAACTTAGATCATGACTTTGCCTACACTTATTTCTTTCTTTTCGTTCTGATTATTCCACACAAGCTCAATGTCTCTGTAATGATTTTTCCACACATCTCAGAGTAAGCATCTCTTCATTGCTTTTAAGGTAAAATGACCAATATTGATCATGTGTGGCACATTTTCAGTAATAAACTTGCTTATAGGAAAAATTAAAAAAATATTTCTTCCCTTATTGCACTAGAATCTATTGTTTTCATGTAACACTGCTAGTTACTTGTTTTCTTTTGATCACCAATTAACTTTGATCACCAGAAATTAAATATTTGCCGAAATTAACTTGGTGCTCTCAGATTCTTTCCTCCTTTTTGTTACACTCATGCAAGAGGTAGTTTCACAGTATCTTAACAGAGAAATTACTCAATAAATGTTTGCCATATTTAACTGAAGGGAATAAGAAATGCTATCACTTTTCTGAGGTACTGGAGTCAAGGCAAAAGTGAGGTGGTCTATCACTGCTAACAAAAACAATACATGCACATAAATGTAAAAACATAATGGCATATTCAACCCATTTACAAGCTGAACATCATTACTTCCAACACAATCTCAAACTAATAGTATTTAGAAAAAAATTAAGGTAGTGCATTTTATTAGGCAGATCCCTACTCCCATTTCATACACACTTTATTGTCATTTCATGACGAGATGTGTCATCATGTCAGTTGAGAACATTAATCTTGCTTAGACTCAAAGGAGAAAAAAAAAAAGCCATCCAAGGAAAGCAATGATGCATTTCCCTGTATCTTTTATGTTTAAAGGCTTTCTGAGTGTCATCAGATAATGTCACATTCCGACAATCATCTTACCAGTTCTGAAGGTACAGCTCTGCTCCTGTGGCTGGGCAAGAAGTTTTTAATACAGTAGGAATTATAACATGGTATGCAACAGGGTTCTAACATGGTTTAAATTAAAGAACATTTTAGAAGACAATACTGCAGAAATTAAATAACTGCTTAAGTCAAAAGATTAAGGCATCTTAATGTGGAATAAAATGTGTTCTAAGTATTTGGCTTATAATTTTTCTATTTCATTTTTTAATTATTTTCTCACATAGCTAGAATACCAAATCTGTTTCTGCAAATAACACATTTCTTCTAAAGATGTGCTCTCAGTAATAAATCCTGCAATGTACTTACTGATGTGCTTTTCTTCAAAGAAAGTTTAGTTCCACTTTGCTGTCAGGACACGTATGAATGTTGTAATATACACCCAGTGTCCATTCTCAGTGAGTGGTACCATCAACTAATGAATTATAAGTAGGAAACCTAAGAGCATGGCTCCCCTTACCTCCATATTCCTCCCTCAAGTCCTATAAATATTTCCTTCTGTGTCTTTTAAATCTAAGTCATTCTCTTACACAAATGTTGATCTAGGATAGTGAGATAAAAATAGGTATTATGGGGCAAAAGGGTTTTATTTAAGAAACGCTAGGTTAAACAAATCGAGGTTATTTAACATATGACTTATTGAGCATTGAACGTGTTTACTGTCAATTTAACACTCCATGCCACATTTCAAAAATTCATTCAGCAAAGACATTTAATATTTGGGAACTATTTGAACAAATAATGAACTATTTCTTCAAAAACAAAAGGCTTGCTGTGGTTTAGAAAGTATATAAAAATGCAAACAGTTCACCTCGAATTTAAGATCCCTAAAACTCTGGAAACAGACACATTAACAAATGCACTAGATACAAAACATCCAAACAAATGAATAATTGAATTTTATTTTAAAGAACTTGGTTTGAAAGCAAAAGGTTGTGGGGTCAGCTTCTCCACTCCAGAATTATATAATTTGCTGTTGCATGAATGAGCAATTGTTGTCTTCTGTCTTATAATTTCCATCCATTTCACATCCTCATGGGACTGGAAATGCCTACTCTCTGCTCCTCTTCACAAACACCTTGTGCCCTAATTTTTTTTTCTTTCTTTCCTCCATTTTAAGATGAGAGAATTGAGGGGAAGGTGGTACATTGAAAAGAAAAATCAATTCCCTAAGAAGCAGTAAAAAGCGTAACTGAAATAATACACTACAAATTGTGCAGGGACGGAGCTTTGAGCATTCAATTCATGCCAGGGCTTTCTTTCAAAGTCACTGGAAGATAAAGCAGCAATTGTGATTTTGGAAATCTTCCAAATCTCAGCTGTGCATTGCTTGAAAAACTACTTCTGTGGTGACAAAACATGGGTGATCAGGTGGGAGCTAAGCAAAGGACACATGACCTAATAAAAATCTATGGGGAGCCATGTTGGAGGAGAGACGACCACTAGGAAAGTTCTAGTCTGCATCTGCTTGTCGGGGGGATGACAGGTGTGCAGTAGGACACAGGTAGTCTTTAACTACTGTTCAATGTAAAATTAGCTCTTGTCTGTTCTCAGGCATCTCAGCATCTCAGTATAGAACAGATATCCAACTTTCACTGCAATTTTGGCTGAAAAATCATCCAGGGCCCCACCAGCCAGAAGTGAAATTAGGACACCTGTAGAATAAATGCCCTCCTTCAAGTCAAGTGGAGTTGTATAATAGTGCTTTTATTTCCCCTTAGTAAGACTGGGTTTTAAAAGGGATATCCCTAACCTATCATCTCCTAGTTTATGAGAAGACATGATTAACTCTTCAAGGATTAGTTTTCTCACTCTTATATAAATAAAGATTGTTAAGTTAGAGGTAACAAATGCTGTGATAATGTAACTCGAAAGTTGCCAACTGCCAACAATTAGTGTTTTTATCTGAGCTCTGATTTCTGCCCTAAATAAAACTACTACACTGGTTAATAATTTGTATATAAAACATTTAATTATTGCCACTGATGTACACAAATTATGTCTTCAAAGGTCAAATACCTTTTCCAGGCAAATCATTATAAAGCATTGTATTGCCCCCCAAAAAATGAAAACAAAAACCAAAACAAAACCAAAAACTACATCTGTAATCAAAGTAGCAAAATGAAATGTATACTAAACATATTATATGAAAGGTCAAGTATAGAAGTAGTGACAGGTGTGCATTTTTAGAACTAGAACTAATGCCATCAGTTACAGTTGCTTCCTCTGATTCTCTTGTTCTAATTAAGGCCCACTCCAGAGAACAGTACTAATATCAAGCTTTATCACAGGTCTCTCCCGAATCACACAGATGGCATTACCATTATGTGGACACAGGGTAAGAGTCATTAGTTAAAATATATGGCATACATGAAGTCAGAAAATGACAGATGCTGGCGAGGATGCAGAGAAAGGGAACCCTCCTACACTGTTGGTGGGAATGCAAGCTGGTGCAGCCACTCTGGAAAACAGCATGGAGGTTCCTCAAAAAGTTGAAAATAGAGCTAGCCTATGACCTAGCAATTGCACTACTGGGTATTTACCCTAAAGATACAAATGTAGTGATCCAAAGGGGCACGTGCACCCAAATGTTTATAGCAGCAATGTCCACAATAGCCAAACTATGGAAAGAACCTAGATGTCCATCAACAGATGAATGGATAAAGAAGATGTGGTATATATATACAATGGAATACTATGCAGCTATCAAAAGAAATGAAATCTTGCCATTTGCGACGACATGGATGGAACTAGAGGTATTATGCTTAGCAAAATCAGTCAGTCGGAGAAAGACAACTATCATATGATCTCCCTGATATGAGGAAGTGGAGATGCAACATGGGGGGTTTGAGGGGTAGGAAAAGAAGAAATGAAACAAGATGGGATCGGGAGGGAGACAAACCATAAGAGACTCTTAATCTCACAAAACAAACTGAGAGTTGCCGGGGGGAGGGGGATTAGGAGAGGGTGTTGGGGTTATGGACATTGGGGAGGGTATGTGCTATGGTGAGTGCTGTGAAGTGTGTAAACCTGGTGATTCACAGACCTGTACCCCTGGGGTTAATAATACATTATACGTTTATAAAAAAATTTAAAAATTAAAAAAAAATCAAAATAAAACAGAAAAAAAATATGGCATACATGACTCCTCGTTTAGCGTATGAACATCATATTCATTCTATCTTCCACCAAAATCTTCCTACCACACACAACCTGAGATCTACCTATGTTACCTGCTGATCCAATAGCCTTTTCTTGTGTAATTTTGTGAAGTTTGATGCCACATAAACCAGGGAATGGCGTGACTTTCCCATCAGCCAGATTTGAACACCTGGGGTCAGCATCTTCCACTCCAGTAAGAGAGCAACTTGCCACAGAGAGACACTCAAAAGCTACTAAGATTTTCACATTTACTCACATTATCTCATCAGGTAGAAAAGGAAGTGAAACTGATATGTTTCATTTCTTTAAAAAGCTCATTTCTTTAAAAAGAGCTATTTAAAATCAAATATTGAAAAATTAACATTTAGAGCTTAGGCAGATAATTTATGAATTAGTGTGATTTCCTTTGCTCTATGTAATACATTTACTATGGAAAATATGAGTAGAATGATGTGATTTACAGGAAATGATACTGACAATAAATCTCTCAGGTCACTTCTACTTTAAACTTTATATTGTTCTGATACCTAATGTAAACATCAGAAACAGAACATTTTCGTGCATGAAACACACAGATCATAAGATAAACCTGAGAACATTAGGAGCCTTGATATTTCTCATTCTTATGGACAAAATTTTAAAAATAAAACATGCAGACACATTTTTTTTTTCATTCTGAAACATCCTTGCAAGGTGATTACATTTGACTTAAGTGTATCTATCCACAATTGGTGAGCAAAATTACATCTGAGATAACAATGTTAAACTTCTTTGGAGGATAAAAAACATAAGAGTTTATATTTTGAATGAATGCATTTCACAATGTAAAAATTCATACTGGATATCTTAATTGGTATGCTGTTAAACAGGAAAGCCACAAGTAAGTATAAAATAATAATATTTTCATAGCTATCTGTATGGAATAATGACTAAAGAAAAACTGTCCAGGTAAAATTATAATATATGTGATGTACTGACTCTCAAATACTTATACAAACCCCATACCCTTTATTTCCCAGAATGGTCCCAATGTCAAACATTCTAGCTTTTTCTACCTATAAATCATTAGAATTGTATAAAATTCCAAATATTTTAAGATTCAAACACTGCCCTTTGCAACCAAATTGGCAAAACAATTTTGGCAAACTACAAGCTGTAATATTTTTACATTAATATGGTTCCAACAATAATATATTTGCCATACCTATCAACAAAATTATTCACCCATAATTAACAGGAAAAACTGTATGTGTGGTGATGCATATGTTTCTATTTCCACACCTAAATGCATCTATATGATGCCAAAACAAACATACATGCCTATTTACAGCTTCTCTGAGGCATGCATGACCATAAAAATTATTCCTGAGTTCTAACTGTTCCTACTCTCAAAGGCTTTATTTTTTTTAATTCTGCTAACAATACAAATATGGTATTTAAAGTGGTTGTGTATAATACTGTCAATACTATGTTCTATTCATGCATTTTGAGTGTTGTATTCTTAATGAATTAAATTTTAGGAAACTGACATATAGTCCCCTGAGTTAGTTAATTTTAGATGTCAATTTGGCTAGAGCATGAAGCCTTACTACCTGGCAAACACCAGTCTAGATGTTGCTATGAGGAAATTTTTTAGATGTGATTAGCCTTTAATCAGTAAACTCAGTAAGGCAGATTACCCTTCATAATGTAGGTGGGCCTCATCCAATTAGTTGAAGGTCTTAAGAAAAAAGACTGAGCTCCTCCAGAGAGGAGAGAATTCTGCCTCCAGACTGCCTGGAGCTCTATCCTCTTGGTTTGGCAAGCCATTGTGCCAGGATCCACATTTCACTTTGGCTGAGGCTCTCCCAGGTATAAGCAGTTGCTCTGTCTCACCAACTTTTTGCTGCTTGTACAACAAAAAACTCTGCTGATTATCTGCTTATTAACACAGCCATGTGAATGCTGGAGTCTCCCAGAACTGCTTTCTGTGCTGTTAAGATTCAGCCTAGGAAGTAAGCCTGAAGGATGGTGATGTCCACCTGCCCATTGCGACCCCTTAATACACTTGAAAAGTGGACACTTTCAGTTAAGTTGCACTGGGGACTACACCACCCACTTTCTTTTAGGAGCAAAGCCTTCTTAGCTAACTTTGCATCTAGGATACCCCTGTGATTTCTGAGTCTGCCAGTGCGGCTAATTTTGAATCCTATTGTTTTGTAACAGAGCAATTAAGCATATGAGATGTGCTCTGGGTTTGCCCCTCAGTGTGAAAATCATGTAAAGAGGCTGACTCTTGTTCTTAAGTGCTCCAAAAGAATAGTATCTGGGAAAGTTTTAAGAGATCATCAGGTACATGAATAAATATGGTGTTATGGGCTGAACTGTAGCCTCCTATCCCCCACCCCAAATCCGTATGTTGAAGCCCTGACTCCCAGTACTTTAGAATGTAATTACATTTGGAGACTGGGTCTTTAAAACAGTGACTACACTGAAATGAGATCCTGGTTGTCCTTATAAGATGAGGACATTTAGACACACAAATGCCGGGGATACGAGTGCAGAGGAAAGACCACACCACATGAGGACACAGTGAAAAGGCTGCCATCTGCAAGCCAAGGACAGAGCACTCAGGAGAAACCAAGCCTGCCCGACAGCTTGATCTTTGAACCTCTCATTTTCAAGAACTGTGGAAAGGTAAGTTTTTGCCATTAAAGCCACCCAGTTTCTGGTATTCTGTTATGGCTTACCTGACAAGCAAATACCTACGGTGTCGGAAAATGAGGAAAAGTACATCTGAGAAAGGGATTTCAGACAAGGCTTAAAGTTCTTCCTGGGCCACACAGTCTACCTATCGAATGCACATCACAACCAAGTTCCTGAGACATGGAATTCAAACATGCGAGGGAAGACCCCAACCACTGAAGAGCAACGGCATCTTCAAGCTCCCCCTTTTTTTCATAAAAGTTGCATAAAGGTATATTTCCTAAAATCCTGCTTCATAAAAATGCCTTTTTGAGGCCTGCTCATCTGAATACTAATTTGATCTGCTGGAAAATTCTCAGCTCACTAGTCTTCCTCAAAACAATATAGATGCTGTTGCATTTTCTTTAGGCATTTATTGTTGCCTAGTAATTCTGCTGTATGTTCATGAAAAATAAAAAAGCCCCACGCTACTTCTTCCTGTATGTGTATTTTTGGTCAAGTCTAGAGCTAGACGGAACTTGGGTGATAGCTTGCAAACAATGCATCCTTTGCTCTTTGCGCCCCACGCTGCCATGCACCCTTCTGACATGGCTGAATCTCTTCCGCAATGGACAACTAACTGGATGGCTGGGTGACGTGCACGGTTCCTACCCAAGCTTCAGAATCTAGCAGACTACAGTCGGCGGAAGTGCCTCGGTCCTGAGGTAGATAGATCTTCTCTTCCCGCTGTCCAGTGATCTAATGTTCAGAACAGCTGGAATACATGACCAACTAGAAGCTCCTGCATAAACTGCCACGTGGCCTTTTCCTCTCTCCTTTGCTTTCTAGTGTCCCATTTGTGAGAACTTTGCTCTGTATGGTGCAAAATGTAACCACAGATTCTCCGCATCCTATTCCTCATTTACTCTTTCAGTTAGTTTCTTAGATGGATTTTAAAACTGAGCGAGGTATTTAAAGATGGCATTTTACTTGAGAAAGCAAAACTTCTACAATAGATGAGTGGTTGTCTCATTTTTCACTTTGAAGAAACTTTTGATTTTAGTCCAGTTTCCATACACCTTTTACGTCTTGCTTCAGGGTGAACTCACTTAGCTCTATTTCCAGAAGCACAGCACAGGTGACCCAACAATTGCATTTTATTTTTTATTTTTTTATTTTTGATTTAAGTATAGTTGACATAGTGTTATATTAGTGTCAGGGGTATAACACAGGGATTCCACAGTTCTATACATTAGTCAGTGGTCACCATGATAAATACTGTTACCATCTGTCACGATGCAAAGTTGTTAGAATATTACTGACTACATTCCCTATGCTGTATATTTCATATCTGTGACTTATTTTATAACTCGAAGTTTGTACCACTTAATCCCTTCACTTATTTCGCATACCCCCCTCTCATTTTCCCTCTGGCAACCACTAGTTTGTTCTCTACATTTATGAGTCTGTTTCTCTTTGCTTGTTGTTTGTTCATTTGTTTTGTTTTTCAGATTGCACATATAAGTAAAACCCACCAACTGCATTTTAAAATCCAGTTCCAATAGTAGAGATATTTATATATGTGTGACCAAACAAGTAGAATAAAATGGTAAATAAAATCTTGGTGGTGGGTACATAGTTGTTCACAAGGAGGTGATTTTAGCTGCTATATTCTTGAACTTTCACGTAACTAAATACAAGGAAAAATCCAGATTCCTTCTAAATTCTGGCAGTAAGTTGAACATCAGTCTATGTTTTCCATATCACGAACTGTCATTTTTTTCTGGGCCTTCATAGTTAATTTGGCAGCAAGTTTAGGGTTATGATCTCTAGGGCTGCCAGCCAAGCACCATTTAAAATAGAAATCTTAGTATCTCTTAACAGTAACAAATACTTATTTACTGAATCCAAACAGCATCCAGGATATTCTTTTTGAAGAAAAGAGAGGTTCACAATCTAATGAAGAAGAGCCAAAGCAATTATATTAAGTGTTCCCACAAGCTAAATAATACAGTAATGCAAAATTTAGTAATCACATGAAATTTTCCAAGCACTGAATACAAAGATTATGTATCTCCTATGAATCATTTAAAAAAAAATACCAAGTATGAATCAAGAAAAATAAATGAGGATTATCCCATAAAACTGGTGTCTCCCATTTCAGGTATTTTCTTGTCCATTTAAAATATAAACACCTGTCACATAGTCCTTAAGAAGCTGGTATTTCATTTTCACAGTATGTAACTATAAAAATAGGGGCTTATTATTATCAAGGGCAGATATGTATACATGTCTTACTTCTTTTCCTGATTCTTACCTGCCTTTCACTACAGAAGAATAGGTATACAATCTGGATACAGATTTTTGAACAGTGATCAATAAAGATGGGGAAACCTCATGAAATCTCACTTACTTACATGAGATTTCCATAATTTTCTTTCTTATTCAAAATGGTGTGATGTTTCTGTTACATTCTAGAAATGATTGTACCACTGGTTTTCCAAAACTTCTTAAATTCTCCTATCACCACCTTGATTGTTTTTGGAAAACACTAGTTGAATTCTTCCCACCTCTCCTTCTGCGATTAAGTTAACTCATCATTTTTCTTTACTACTTTTCATTTGTTAATTGATTTCATTTTTATACAGAAACAATGATTTTTCCACTCATTATTTAGGTGTTCAGGGAACGACACATACTGTCTTTGGAGGATCAGCAATCCTAAGTCTTTCAGATCTTCTGTTTAGTTTTCAGAGTGGCAACGTAATGGGAGATAAAGGGTATTATACTGGGGAAACTTAATGGACACATTCTATAATCACTTGAGTGCTTTCTCTGCAGACAGCACTCCTCACTGCAACAGGGATGTGAAAAACACAAAAGAAATGACAAGGCTTCCATTTCCCCAAGAGACTGCAACGAAAAGGCATGAGTGGTAGGCAACTGAGAAACACATGCAGGGCTATCTATCAGTGCCAAGTTCAGAGAGAGGGAGAGTAATGTGAACTGGAGCAGCCTGAGGAAACACTGTGAGCAAGTCTTATGGGCAAGGCATGGTGAGCAGGGAAGACAATGTATCTACTGGGAGTTTAGACCCTGGTCAGTGACCAATGGAAGGTAAAAGTAGAAAGTGAACAGTCACAGTATTGAGAATCTTAAACACTAGATAAAGAATTTGGATGTGTTGCACAAAGGGATAAGCTTTCATAGGTTTTAAGCAGGGGAATCAACTACAGGTAACCCTCTTCTTTTTGTGCTTCACTTTTATTCCGATTCGCAGATGACACGTTTTTTGTTTTTTTGTTGTTATCGTTTGTCTTTTACAAATGGAAGGTTTGTGGCAACTCTGTGTTGACCAGTCTATTGGCGCCATTTTTCCAACAGCATTTATCCACTTCATGTCTCTGTGTCACATTCTGGTAATTCTAACCAAATTTCTAAGTTTCTCTTTATTGTATTTGTTATGGGGATCCGTGATCAGTGATCTGGGATGTTACTACTATGACTGTCTTGTGGCATCATGAACTGCACCCACGTAAGACAGAGAACTAAATAAATGTTGTACATTTGGGCTGTTCCACCCTCTGGCCAGCTGTTCCCTCTCTCTTCTTCTCCTTCTGACCTACCTATTTCCTGAAACACAACAATAATGAAATTGGGCCAAGAGCCCTACACAGGGTTCAGGTGTAGGGCTCTAAGGGCTCTAAGTGTTCAGGTGAAAGGAAAAGTTACATGTCTCACTTTAAATCAAAAGCTAATATGATTAAGCTTGGTGAGGAAGGCCCATCAAAAGCTGAGATAGGCCAAAAGCTAGCCTCCCGAGAAACAGCTTAACTGCAGATATGGAGAAAGTCTGAGTGGGCTGGACAGGAGATCCTTGACATTCTCTTAAACCATAATAGTCCCTTAAGCTGAAGCCTGATCCAGAGCAAGGCTGTAACTTTCTTCAATTCCATGAAGGCTGAGAGAGATGAGAAAGCTGCAGAAAAAAATTTAAAGCTAGCAGAGGCTGGTTCATGAGGTTTAGGGAAAGAAACTGTCTCTATGACATAAATAAGAGCAAGGTGAAGCAGCAAGCTATCCAGAAGATCTCGATTAGATCATTAATGAAGGTGGCTACATTAAAGAACCAATTTTCAATGTAGATGAAATAACCTTATATTGGAAGAAGATGCCATCTAAGACCTTCATAGCTGGATAAATGTCAATGTCTGGCTTCAAAGCTCCAAAGGACAGGCTGACTCTCTTGTTAGGGGCTAACACAGCTGGTGAGTTTAATGTGAACCAGTGTTTATTTACCATTCCAAAACCGCTAGGGCCCTTAAGGAGTTATGCTAAATCTACTCTGCACTCTATAAATGGAACACCGAAGCCTGGATGACAGCACATCTGCTTATAACATGACTTACTGAATATTTCAGGCCCATTGTTAAGACCTACTGCTCAGGGGGTGCCTGGGTGGCTCAGTCGGTTAAGCCTCTGCCTTTGTCTCAGGTCATGGTCTCAGGGTCCTGGAATCAAGCCCCGCATCAAGCTCTCTGCTCAGCAGGGAGCCTGCTTCTCCCTCTGCCTCTGCCTGCCTCTCTGCCAACTTGTGATCTCTCTCTCTCTCTGTCAAATAAATAAATAAAATCTTTAAAAAAAGTCTACTGCTCAGAAAAAGATTCCTTTCAAAATATTACTGCTCATGGACAATGCACTTGGTCACCCAAGAGCTCTGATGGACACATACAATGAAATTAATGTTATTTTCATGCCTGTTAACACAACAGTTGATTCTGCAGCCCATGGATCAAGGAGTCATTTCAACTTTCAAGTCTTATTACTTCAGAAATACATTCATAGGGCTATAGCTGCCATAGATAGTGATTCCTCTGATGGGTCTAGAAAGGTATGTTGAAAACCTTCTGAAAAGCACTCACCACTCTAGATGCCATAAAGAACATTCATGATTCATGGGAAGAGGTCAAAAGGTCAACATGAACAGGAGTTTGGAAGAAGCTGATTCCACCCCTCCTGGATAACCCTTGGGGGTTCAGAACTTCAGTGGAGGAAGTAACTGCAGATATGGTGGGAACAGCAAGAGAGCTAGAACTAGAAGTGGAGCCCAAAGATGTGACCGAATTGAGGCAGGCTCATGATCAAACCTGAACAGATGAGGAGTTGCTTCTTACGGGTGTTTTTTGTGATGGGATCTACCCTGGGCGAAGAGGCTCTAAGGATAGCTGAAATGACAACAAAGGACTCAAGAGTATCACACAAACTTGGTTGATAAAGCAGTGACAGGGTTGGAGAGGACTGATTCCAATTTTGAAAGAAGTTCTATTGGAGCCTTGCACGCCAAAGAGAAATCATCTGTGAAAAGAAGAATGAAGTGATGTGGCAAACTTGACTTATTTTAAGAAATGGCTACAGCCACCCCAGTGTGTAGCAACCACCACTCTGATCATCAAGCAGCCATCGAGGCAAAAACCTCCACCCGCAAAAGATGATGACTCACTGCAAGTTCAGGTGCTAGTTAGCCCTTTTTAGCAATACGGTAATTTTAAATTAAGGTATGTACATTTTGAAGTCATAATGCTATTGCACACTTAATGGACTATAAAATAGTGTAAACATAACTTTTATATGCCCTGGGAAACCAAAAAATTCATTTGACTCATTTTATTGTGCTATTCCCTTTATTGAGGTGGTCTGGAACCAAACACACAGTATCTGTGAGGTATGCCTCTTATGTTAAAAACAGTATAAGGAAAAGGTAAATCTGCTGGTATATAGAATAAATTTCATTTTTGAGGAAAGCCTGGAAAAAGGTTGTCTTGGAAGCAGCTGCAGTGGTCTGTGTGAGAAGCAGTGAGAGCCCAAATAGCTTTACAGTCATCTCAGACATCTTAAGAATAAAATGTCATGAAAAGACATGTGTCTAACATCTAAAATGTGGAATTTCAAGAAACTATAAATAAAGAGCTCCTATCTTCTTTTTGTTCTCAAAGTTCCCCTATACAGATCAGAGTTATGAAAACACTTTTGATGCTAATGAAGAAATATGCAACTTTGAGGAAGGCCTTTTTGAATAATTAGGGTTCCTTCTGATCATTAAGTTAATGCAATCAATAAATCTCTCTCCTTCTATTCTCTCCCGCTTTCTTTCTAAGACTAATCCTAATATACAAACATACCTTAAGCCAGGTCTCCCTTCACTAACAGTTCCTGATGAGCAGTCTGGACTCTGGAATCAATATCCAGGGGCTCTGGGTAAACTCCGGGGGTACAGAAGAGTTGATGAGAGGGGACCCCAAATTCAACTGATGTTACATACCATGTTTGGTTTGCATTTTGTACTTTGGACACGGTAGTTTTGCTTCTGTTTCTCCAGCAACAATTTTTTTATTTTTTTTAACCCAAATAAACTGGCATTGAGCAATTAAAAATAAAATTGAGAGTACAGAAGCAGACTACACAAATGCTGTGAACAGCCATAGGTTCCTCAGACACTGTCATCTCAGGATTCCCATCTCTGCAGTGGAGAAAGACATTTCCTCACTTCCTGCTTAAAAGACTACTGCACCCTTGGCTTCCATGCAGATGCCCATGTTGCTTCCTGCCTGTTTAACGTTGGCATTATGTAGAATTCATCATATACCTGGCAATCTAGAAGTAAATGAGTAATGTTTATGATGGCTAAATATATCATTCACACCACTTTGAAGAAAAAACCCTAAACATGAGGTTTCATTTACAGTCGATGGACACAATGAGGAGACTATATTATAATCCTATGGGAATGAGACAGAATTTGGAAAAGGGGGCATTTGAAATTGGTAAATTAAGAAATGTATAACCATTGCTTTTTTTCCCCTTAATTTCAAATACTATCTTCAAAATAAGTAACTCAAAGTACAGTTAACAGTAGTCAAATATCTCACAGTAAGTGTCAAGAGCTTGCCTAAGACATCTCTCCTTTACCAGTTCCATCTTCAGCCTGAATTATTGCTATGGTGTCCTTTGGTTCTAAGATAAGTGCAACAAAACTGATCTGGATATTGACTAGAGTCATATACATGTGATTTTTCTATAATTTGTGGGAAAAATGATCTTTTCAAGAAGGAGTAAGGTGATTATTTGAGCTACTGAATACACTCCCAGCATTATTATGGCTAGAATTTGGGATGTCCATTTACAGGCAAACATTTTCAGGGTAATAGACTAGATCCAAATGAAGTAGGTTGCTAAATGCAGTTGGACTTTTGGGTTTAATTTCTTCCTTGGCTTTTGCAATTTAATGTACTTTTAAATTCATACAAAAACCCAGTTTCCACTTAATGAAATAGTCTTATATTGACAGAAGTGATCTATATCCCTTAAATATGAAGATTAGTTATCTAAAGAGGACCACGGCATTTTGCTTTGACTGGGCAGCAGATGACTCCATTCAGAAGTGGGTATCAAAGAAAACCATTTCCAAGGCTTTAAGCCTGTCTCGTGACTTCTCTTGTCTTCTAGAAAAGCCTACTGACTTTCACTTTTACACTCAATGCGTTTTGATTATTTATTAAATGTATCTTGGTTTCTTGATTGGTGAGAAAAAATTAAGCTCATGAAGGCTTGATGCCTATTAAAATTAAAGTACAAAAAGGAAGATCTAGATTATTTTATCTTGTGTGGAATTTCATTAAATCTCATTTAAAACTATTATACCATAAGTCAAACTTTGAAAATGTGTAACTAGCATTTTATCTTGTTAGTTCTGGTAATTCAAGTTTCTTTATAGCTCAAGGGAAAAATCTTGACAAAGAAAATTAAAATTTCAATACAAATTATTGACTAATATCATATTTCTAAAGATAAAATAATATCCTTCTACATATATCGAGGAAGAGTTATATATTAAAAACAAAGACACACCCTTATTTATGTGTTTGACTATTACCATAAAATTTACAAAAAAACATATTTGAATAACAAGGTTTTCTGAAAGAAAGAAATGTAAGAGGATGATTTTAAAATATTTTAGTCACAATATTAGTCACAAGTATTACCTTAAAAATAAAAAGAAAAGCAAAACAATACAAATCTCAACTAAATCCCTAAGTACTCCAACAGCTAAAGCAGTATCAGAGATACAGGTCTAAGGGCAAATTTGAGGTACAGCCTCTGACTACCTTTTAAAAAGATCTCCTATGTTCTCAAGCAGAGTTTTGAGTGGCTAGAAATATATTAATTCCATTTTGGCTGCAAAAGCACTTTGTATTTATTTGTTTTGATTATAAAATTGTTGCATATCATCTTGGCCTTGGCTCTCTGATACGCTGCCCTTTTCTTAATGTACTGGGATGAGTTTTAGTAATCTGTTTAATTCTCACTTTCACACAGATACTGGAAGAAAAACATTTAAATGATTTTCCAACTTTACCTTCAATTTTGTAAGTCTTGTTCGTTTTTCAACACATATGGTACAATACATTGTACCATCTAAAATAAGATAAATTTTTTATTCCAAACATCAAATTCTAATAATCATTAATCAGCTCTTCTCCCTTATTCCTCAAATACCTCAAAAATGCATTAACATACATGTGTGCATACAGGTATATATCACTGTGTGTATTTATACCTATAAGTACATGTATATATAAATGTCTATGTGCATATGCATATGAAGACCATAGAGATATAATACAAACATTATAAATGACAATCCATGAGCTTGCTTTCTATTCATTAGTCATCACCCCAGAACCAGAGAGCAGACGGAGCTCAGAACATGGGCTCAAAAAGCAACACAAATTTCATTCAATTTTACTTTAAAATTCAAATTGAGAAGCCTGCAGAGAGGCTGATAAGCTGTCTAGTAGAGTATAAAGTCAACCACAGGCCTTAAGATCTTACACAGGTGGATTATGTATAATGAAGTAAAAGGAATAAATGTCATCTAAGGTGAACAAATCCATCACAAGTCTCACCCAGGCAAGTCAAACACTGGAAGTGCTCTGGAAATTATGAACACAACATTCCATGGGATGTTACAAATATAAATACCACAAAGTGTATGTATTGCTTTCACAGATATGTGTCTTCCAAATGCAAATATACTTCTTCTTAAAGAGATAATAATATAGAGGAAAACTTGGAACTTTTTTTTCATAGAGAAGTGGACTCGGGAAAATTAGAATGTGTGAATAAAAAGAAAATACCACTAAGTCTTAGCCATAACAACAATAAACCCTAAATTTAAAAAGGTGTGAATGCTTTTCTATTCACACAAAACCTCACCTAAGTATCCTGATATCATACACATACCTGCATTTTTCACACACAGAAAGGTTTTGGCAGTATCATAGACAGGAGAGGCTATATTTTAAGCCACAGCAAAAGAGGGGCAATTTGGTACACTGATTCTTAATATAATTTTATATTATTGCAGCATAACTATTCAAGTTATTTATGGTCTCTGAGCTAAAATACTGACTTCTCAAAGGCTTTTCAAAACTTATCTACTTTAAAGGAACTGGAAAATTCTGTATTTTTTTTTCAAAACTGATTGGTCCTGAAATTTATTACACTGTCCCCCTTTTCTCCCATAATGCAGATCCCTCCACTCTAAGTGCCTCCTCTCCATTTCTCAGACATAAAGGAGCTAAAGGAAACAGCAAGAGATTGGCATGGAACTACACGAGAACAGACACAAATATTATTTACTTCAGCTCCTTACTCTCTTTCCTTCCTTCCAGTACTCTGATTTATCACCAAACACAGAACACAGTTTACTTCTCACAGAAATAGAAGGAACTATACATTCACTTAATAAAATCATTTGATGAAAACCTGATTAATTATTTGATTTGAAACATTAAATGTCATTAGTACATGTAATACTTTTAACGGTGACTGACTTCTCCTAAAGCATGAAAGTGTAATGCTATGCTGTTCTATGTCATTCTAAAAAGGAGACTCCCCGTTAGTATTTCAGCATATAACCACAACTGGTGACTTCTTTACGTGATCATTACCAATTATTCTGCTTTCAAAGCACCGATTTGACCATCCTTCTCATTGACTCGTTCTCCTCACCCTTCAGGTCCTGGTCTCCAAAGCTCCCATTCCAGGATTTCTCTGACTTCCCTGGTACTTCTAGTCCACTGACCCAACCACCTGCTCATTGCTCATCGTCCTCTTATGACCTCTTTTCCCTCCTTATCTGGCTTAGATTCTTGGAGCATTATTATAATCACATCCTTTCATAAGCTCTCAACTCTTTTGTTCCTCTTAATACTTTCCCAGAGAAGTCCTATTCTCAGCCTATTCAGCACTTGTAATGAAGTAGCTGAAAGTTGCTGAAGGGAAAAAGAAAAAGCATAACCATGATGACTGGCTTCACATTTGATTTTTAACCACAGACCTGAGGTGGGCTGTCAGCACAACCAGGCTACTATACCATTTCTTGACCTAGTCACCCTCCTGGAGGACCACTTCACATTTTCCCTATCCTCAATCTCACTCTTAGCTTAGCTCTTTTTCACTCAGAAGAGAACCTCTTCATCATCCAGCAGCTAAGTGATCCAAAGTCCTCCTCCTAACTCACACCACTGGTTCTGCTTCTCAAATTATGTGTGCTGAAGGACCAGAACCAGCCCTTGTACCCCAGTCTAGTCTATACCTATATTTTTGTAAAATGCAATAAAGCAAATTATTAATAATAAAATAAAAAGTAAAGGCATGCACCATCTATCAAATACAAGACTTAACACATACAGGGGCACCTGGGTGCTTCAGTGGGTTAAACCTCTGCCTTCGGCTCAGGTCATGATTTCAGGGTTCTGGGATCAAGCCCCACATCGGGCTCTCTGCTCAGCGGGGAGCCTGCTTCCCCCCTCTCTGCCTGCCTCTGCCTACCTGTGATCTGTCTCTCTCTGTCAAGTGAATGAATGAAATCTTAAAAAAAAAAAAAAAAGATTTAACACATATAATTACAACATCAAATTTCTATGAAAACTTCCTCTCAAGTTCTGTCTTATCTTGTTGCAAATCAATAAGAAATAGCTTGCTATGGGCACCAGGCCAGTGTTCACATTTTGAATAACGCCGCCCATTTCAGACCCGAGCTCTGGTTGTTTCCTTTGCTGGGATATTCTTTCCCCAGAGAGCCACAGTCTTGCTTGCTATCTTACCCACCTCAGCTATAATATCACTACCTCAAAGAGGAATTCCCTGACCATCATAGGTTACCTGTCAAAATAAAAGCTTGCCATCACTTCCCATCCCCTCACATTATTTTTCCTCCAGCTTTTATAATTTACTTGCCATTCTTACATAATTATTTTTTATTATTTGTTCTCCCAAGATGAGTTCAATACCATAAATTCAGTGACTGTCTTTGTGTTGAGTTCCCAGCATTTAAATTCTACCTGGCACACAGTAAGTCTTCAATGGTATTGAATGAATGCATGAATTTCACCAAATACATAACCGAAGATAACGTGTATGGTATTATCACAGGTATCTGGATCATGGTGAAAAGTTTCTATGGTTTTCTAAATACTCACTTGCAACTTCTTGACAATGTGCCCTGAAATTAGGGGTGGAGGGAAAGCAGAGATCAGCTCTCTCTCTCAGGAAAGGCAGTACTATGGTGGTAGGGATTAAATTTTAGCTGTTAGATGAGTTGCTTAAAATAAATTCTACTGCACAAAAGCCACCTAAGAACTAGGGTCTACAATGTTAGGATGCTTGGGGGAAAATCCACAGTAATGAGCTTTCATACAAAAGAAGCACCTAATGAAATGAAGGCATGAACAATTAAAACACCCTGTTTTATAAGAAAAGTAGAAGTGAATTCATTAGATTACTACTCTTTTACTTATGAAGGGACCTGAGTCTATTTGACTTTAATTCAAAGCTGATTTGAATGTGTACTCATTACATTAGACAACAAATATGTTGATGTAAAATTTAGAATAATAAGAAAACAAATTAAAAGGGAAAATCATATTTCTTATTCTTGAGGTAAACAAGCAAGAATAGAAGTATTATATATGGAGGAATTAAAAATAAAAAAAGAGTATCCTTATTTTTTAATAAATATTAATCATTAATTCTTTCAGATTATATTTGCATTATAAAAAATTTTACATTAGATATAATGTATATTCTATTAATTTACAATATAGATATTTACAGTTAACATATTAAAGAAAATTTCCTATTAAAAATAATTGTAACTAGCTTGTTGAATGTTAATTTTTACCAAATTAGCATAATAACTGACAATCATTATTTTATGTTCCCAGAACTCCAACCCTGTGTCTTCAGGAACAGCAACCATCCTCTGGGAAATTCACCTACTTCCCTCTATTTGATTCGATGGGTGCTCACAGACCCAGCCTTAGCCACAGCTGGGTCAGGTATGGCACGTGACTCTCCACATATGGTTGCTGGGGGAAGAGTGGTCCTTGATCTAGGCCAGACAAACCAGGGCCCTTCCAGTGAATATGGAGTGAGAGGATCACTCCTTTTTTTTTTTTCCAAGATGGAAGACAGTAAGCTACTGAGGTTGAAACTTGACTACAAAAAAGGCAAGAGGTACCTTTTTGGGGTGATGAAAATGTTCTGTATGTTGATTATGGTAGTGATTTGTATAAGTCATATGACTATATACTGAAAAAGACAAACTAGTCTATATAAATTATACCACGATTAACCTGATTTAAAAATTAAAAACCCTTTGTACTGCTTTAGAGAAATCTGTTTTTGTTGTTGTGTCTTATCATACTGTTTTAATATATACACCAATTTGGTAAAACTGTATTTTCCTACATTCTAATATGCAAATATGATATAAGAGGCCATGACAAGGTATTAAAATTAATACTTTAATATCATTCTGTGGAGCAGTGTGTAGTACTCAATAATTTTATATCTCATTTGCAATAATCTATAAGCATCATGTAATTGTTTCAATTAGAAACATGTTTTAATACAAATGAATAGCTTGAAAAAACAGACACTAGAGAACTAAAATGGGAACATTTTTCCTATTCCAATCTAAGTAGCTCATTCTTCTGCTTCACTTTGCTCTCCTGTTATCTTCTGAGGTACTGCTTTGTATAAAAAGTTTATTACTTCCATTTTTAACTATTTGCTTAAGTAGTAAGTATATTCTTACTTATCATATATAAAAATGTATATGGTATAGAACATGAAATTTATACACGGTTCGTGTGAACAGATATAAAAAACATTTATGAATAAAAATAATACTTAGAAATGCTTAAACATTCTAGTAAAGTCATAATCTGCTTAAGGCTAAGTAGCTAGATTTTTTTCTATAGTTCTTGTATTTAAAATTACAAGAAGCCATCTTTCTGGCACTAAAAAACAAAACCCTAATACTTTTTCCAGGATGGTCCTTCAGACATCAATCATTCAAACAAGTTCATTAATGCCACTCTTCCAGCAGAGAAGCATCATCTAAATATCTATGAATTTTGCAGAGTTCTAAGACTATACAACTGATGAAAACATAATATCATTAGGAATAAGTACCACGCTTTGAAAAGAAAATGGATGTCATAAGTAAAGGTCAATAGTTTTCAATACTCATACAGAGAAATTTTCACTGGCTCTTCATTGAGGGCTGAACAGAGTACTGCAGTTGTGTTTTTAAAACTCTCTCATTCAAATAAATGTGTAGATGCCCTGGCTCAACAAAAATTCGTATGAAAACAACCTAAGATAAAAAAACAAACAAACAATAAAACCTGAGAAGTGACAAAGTGTTCTGCATAGGAAATTATTTAATAGACCAAAAATCACTAGTATTTATAGTTTATAGTCATCTCTCCTCCTACCCACTAAAGCAAAGGTTTTTCTTTCTGCTCAATTTCTTCCATCTCAGGCCCTTAAAATGTACAGAATCTTCTTTCTTGTGGAGAAGTTTAAAAGGACGATTTATATAATAACATGATAGAGACAAATAACAAAGGACATGCAAGAATTCAAGTTGATTGGTACACTGAGCCAAAAAATGGCTGCCAACAATTACAATGTAATCTTAGTGTTAAGAAAAAGGGAGGAGAAAAATCTATTACCTGCAGCATTGGTTGAACCACTGCAAGAAGAGTTCAGTTCTCTGTATCATATTTTAAGAGTATCGATAAACTTGTTTGAGTGATGAACTCCTGCAAGGTCATCATGGAAGATTTAGAGTTTTGTTATCTAGTTCTAGAAGAGTGAAAGAGAATACATTTTCCTTAAGTAGGTAGATGCTGTCTGAGAATAAACAGGGTTGTTTTATGAGGTAGAAAACCCAGATTATTGGAATTTAAAAATACACATTCAAAAATTTCACTAGAATATATTATGTAAAAGGCTAATATGTAAGCCAGTATGGAATTAGAGTAAGTCATAATAACAAAAAAATTCTTCCCTTAAGGAATTTTTACTCCACTGCGTGCCTTTGAACATGGCTGTGTGAAGCTGTGATGCCTGGGCCAGGACAACTCTGGGAACTCAAACAGGAAAATTACATGAGTTGGAGAAGTTGAGCTGCTACATCAACCACACCTGCAACAGACTACCTCTGGATTTCCTGTGTACAAGTACTCTCATCAACAGATGTACATAGCACACTCAAATCATCCAACACCAGACTTTGTGTTGAAATTATGTTATGATCATTGAGGAGAGAGGCAAGATGGCAGAGGGGTAGCAGACTGATATGACACCAGGTCCCAGGAGTTCAGCTAGATAGTTACCAAACCATTCTGAACACCTACAAACTTAATGGGAGATAGAAGAGAAGAAGAGCAGCAATTCTAGGATAGAAAATTGACCATTTTCTGAAAGGTAGGACGTGTGGAGAAGTGAATCCGAAGCCAAGGGAAGATAGATGGTGGGGGGATGGGCTGGCTCCAGGCAAGCGGTGGAGCAGCAGAGCACAAAATCAGAACTTTTAGAAGTCTACTCCACTGAGGGACATCACTCCAGAGGCTAAGGGGGTGGAACCCTTGCGGGAACAGTATGGTCTTAGGTCTCGCGGGGTCACAGAAAGATTGGGGGTGTCTGTGTGTGGCAGACTTCCCAGGTATCAGAGCAGGGAAGCCGAACAGAGACAGAGCCAAGGAGCGAGCTTTCAGATTGGGGATACCTTAAGCCATGACCTAAGGTACAGTCAGGCCACTGTTCTATGAACAGAGATACCACAAGTGGCAAATCTGGGGAAACACACCCTCCTCCTCTGGGAGGAGTAGCATGGCAGGAATCTGCTGGGTTTGGAGACTCCAAATGGGACTGTGCTAGAGAAACAGAAATGTTCAGTCACAGGCCAGGTGAGTATACAGCACAGCCGGAGACCAGGGAGAACGGAGTGATTGACTGCTTATCTTGAGGGTGCACTAAGGAGTGGGGCCCGAGTTCTCGGCTCATCCAGGATGGAGATTGGGAGGCCACCATTTTCATTCCCATCCTTCAGAGCTCTACAGAAAGCCTTCAGAGAACAAAAGCTTCTCAGAGCAAACCCCAGCAGATTACTAGCCTGGCCCGTGGCAAGGGCGGTGCAAATCCGCCTCGGGCAAAGACACTTGACATTCATTGCAACAGGCCCCTCCCCCAGGAGATCAACAAGAACATCCAGCCAAGACCAAGCTCACTGATTAAGGAGAACAGCAGAGCTCCACAGCTAGGGGAAAGCAACACACAGAATTCATGGCTTTTTCCCCATGATCCTTTAGTCTTGCAAAATTAAATTTTTAAAATTCTTTTTTCTTATTCTATTTTTTTTAACTTTTCCTCTTCTAACATTTTTAATTAGTTACTCTTAATAATACCTTTCTTTAAAAAAATCATTTTAAAGCTTCATTGTTATAGTCATATTTTATCCCTTCCTTGTATTTAACCCTATTTTTTGTAAACATAGACTTTTTTTTTTCCTAAAAAATTTTAGGATACAATTTCTTCTAATACATCAAAATATACCCTAAATCTAACACAGGGCTTTCTTCTAGTCTCCAGCATGAGCACATTCTCCTCTCTCTTTTTTTTGTTCCTTTTTCCAAACAACTTATCTTATCAATTCCTCTTTTGGAATTTTTTTTAAATTTTGATCTTTTCCTTTTTCCAAACAACTTATCTCATCGATTTCTCTATTAGAATTTTTTTTTTAATTTTCATCTTTACAGTCATATTCCATCCCTTCATCGTGTTTACCCTTATTTTGGTATATATATAAGTTTTCCTTTCCTTAAAATTTTGGGAGGTAGTTTCTTCTAAAAGACCAAAATAGACCCAAAATCAAGTGGGTGGCACTGTTCTAGTCACTCTAAAATATATTTAAATATATATATATATATATTTTTTTTTCTTTTTTTCCCCATTTCTTTTCCAACTGGTTTCGGGTCTCTTCTGATTTGGTTAGTGTACATTTTTCTGGGGTGTTTGCCACCCTTATAGTATTTTATTCTCTTGTTCATATATTCTTATCTGGATAAAATGACAAGGCAGAAAAACTCACCACAAAAAAATCAAGAGGCAGTACCAAAGGCTAGGGACCTAATCAATACTGACATTGGTAATGTGTCAGAACTAGAGTTCAGAATGACGATTCTCAAGGTGCAAGCTGGGCTCGAAAAAGGCATGGAAGATATTAAAGAAATCCTTTCTGGAGAAATAAAATCCCTTAATGGAGAAAGAAAAGAACTAAAATCTAACCAAGTTGAAATTAAGAATGCTATTAATGAGGTGCAATAAAAAATGGAGGCTCTTACTGCTAGGATAAATGAGGTAGAAGAGAGAATTAGTTATACAGAAGACCAAATGAAAGAGAATAAAGAAGCTGAGCAAAAGAGAGACAAACAACTACGGGACCACGAGGGGAGAATTCGAGAGATTAAGTGATAATATAAGATGAAACAATATTAGAAAACTTGGGATTCCAGAAGAAGACAGAGAGAGGGGGGCAGAAGGTATACTGGAGTGAATGATACTAGAGAATTTCCCTAATATGGCAAAGGGAACAAGTATCAAAATCCAGGAGGCACAGAGAAACCCCCTCAAAACCAAGAAAAATAGGTCCACTCCATTATCTAATACTAAAACTTACAAGCCTCAGTGACAAAGAGAAAATCCTGAAAGGAGCTTCGGACAAGAAGTCTGCAACATACAATGCTAGAAATATTAGATTGGGAGCAGACTTATCCACGGAGACCTGGCAGGCCAGAAAGAACTGGAATCATATATTCAGAGCACTAAATGAGAAAAACATGCAGCCAAGAATACTATACCCAGCTAGGCTATCGTTGAATATAGAAGGAGAGATAAAAAGCTTCCAGGAAAAACAAAAATTGAAAGAATTTGCAAACACCAA
The DNA here is from genome assembly GCF_963455335.1 of Martes martes. Lineage (NCBI taxonomy): Eukaryota > Metazoa > Chordata > Mammalia > Carnivora > Mustelidae > Martes > Martes martes. Next base: position 72,353,456 of record NC_137893.1, on the reverse strand, counting down.
ACCAGCCCTACAGGAAATATTGAAAGGGGTCCTCGAGGGAAAGAGAGTGCCTAAAAGTAACAAACCAGAAAGGAACAGAGACAATATACAGTAACAGTCACCTTACAGGCAATACAAAGAAACTAAATTAATATCTTTCAATAGCTACCCTGAATGTAAATGGGCTAAATGTCCCAATCAAAAGACATAGGATATCAGAATGGATAAAAAAAACAAAACCCATCAATACGCTGTCTACAAGAAACTCATTTTAGACCCAAAGAAACCTCCAGATTTAAAGTGAGGGGGTAGAAAACAATATACCATGCTAATGGACATAAAAGAAAGCTGGGAGGCAATCATTATATCAGCTCAATTAGATTTTAAGCCAAAGACTATAATAAGAGATGAGGAAGGACACTACTATATCATACTCGAAGGCTCTGTCCAACAAGAAGATCTAACAATTTTAAATATCTATGCCCCTAACATGGGAGCAGCCAACTATATAAACCAATTATTAACAAAATCAAAGAAACACATCGACAATAATACAATAATAGTAGGGGACTTTAACACCCTCCTCACTGAAATGGACAGATCCATTTGGATCCATCCATCCAAGCAAAGATCAACAAGGAAATAAAAGACTTAAATGATACATTGGACCAGATGGACTTCACAGATATATACAGAACATTCCATCCCAAAGCAACAGAATACACATTCTTCTCTAGTGCAGAATAGATCACATCCTGGGTCACAAATCAGGTCTCAACCAGTAGCAAAAGATTGGGATCATTCCCTGCATATTTTCAGACCACCGTGTTCTGAAGTTAGAACTCAATCACAAGAGGAAAAGTGGAAAGATTTCAAATACATGGAGAATAAAGAGCATCCTACTAAAGAATGAATGGGTCAACCAGGAAATTAAGAACTGAAAAAATTCATGGAAACAAATGAAAATGAAAATACAACTGTTCAAAATCCGTGGGACACAAAAAAGGCAGTCCTGAGAGGAAAGCATATAGTGATATAAGCCTTTCTCAAAAAACAAGAAAGGTCTCAAGTACACAGAATAACCCTACAACTCAAGTTGCTGGAGAAAGAACAGCAAGGAAAGCCTAAATCCAACAGAAGAAGAAAAATCATAAAGATCAGAGCAGAAATCAATGAACTAGAAACCAAAAGAACAGCAGAACAAATCAACGAAACTAGGAGCTGGTTCTTTGAAAGAATTTTTAAGATTGATAAACCCCTGGCTAGATTTACCAAAGAGAAAAGAGAAAGGACCCAAATAAATAAAATCATGAATGAAAGAGGAGAGATTACAACCAACACCAAAGAAATACAAACAATTATAAGAACATATTATGAGCAACTACATGCCAGCAAGTTTGAAAATCTGGAAGAAATGAATTTATTCCTAGAGACATATAAACTACCAAAAGTGAACCAGGAAGAAATAGAAAACCTGAACAGACTCGTAACTAGCAAGGACATTGAAGCAGTCACCAAAAATCTCCCATCAAACAAGGGCCCAGGGCCAGACTGCTTCCCAGGGGAATTCTACCAAATATTTAAAGAAGAATTAATACCTATTCTCCTGAAACTGTTCCAAAAAATAGAAATGGAAGGGAAACTTCCAAACTCATTTTATGAGGCAAGCATTACTTTGATCCCAAAACCAGAAAGAGACCCTACCAAAAAGGAGAATTAGAGACCAATATCCTTAATGAACACAGATGAAAAAATTCTCACCAAAATACTAGCCAATAGGATTCAACAGTATATTAAAAGGTTTATTCACCAGGAACAAGTGGGATTTATTCCCAGGCTGCAAGTTTGGTTCAACATCCACAAATCAATGTGATACAATACACTAATAAAAGAAAGAACAAGAACCATATGATACTCTCAATAGAGAATGAAAAAGCATTTGACAAAAAACAGCATCTTTTCTTGATCAAAACTCTGCAAAGTGCAGGGAGAGAGGGTACATACCTCAATATCATCAAAGCCACCTATGAAAAACCCACAGCGAATATCATTCTCAATGGGGAAAAACTGAGATCTTTTCCCAGGTCAGGAACACAGCAGGGAAGTCCACTATCAACACTGCTATTCAACATAGTACTAGAAGTCCTAGCCTCAGCAATCAGACAACAAATAAACAAATAACAAAGCTTCTGAATCAGCCAAGAAGAAGTCAAACTCTCACTCTTTGCAGATGATATGATCCTTGTGTGGAAAACCCAGAAGACACCACTCCAAAAGTGCTAGAACTCATACAGGAATTCAGTAAGGTGCCAGGATAAAAAAAATCAATGCACATAAATCAGCTGCATTTCTATATACCAACTGCAAGACAGAAGTAACAGAAATTAAGGAGTCGATCCCATTTACAATTGCACCCAAAACCATAAGATACCTAGGAATAAACCAAACCAAAGAGGCAAAGAATCTCTACTCAGAAAACTATATATAAAGTACTCATGAAAGAAATTGAGGAAGACACAAAGAAATGGAAAAACATTCCATGCTCATGGATTGGAAGAACAAATATTGTGAAAATGTGTATGCTACCTAAAGCAATCTACACATTTAATGCAATCCTTATCAAAACACCATCCATTTTTTTTCAAAGAAATAGAACAAATAATCCTAAAATTTATATGGAACCAGAAAAGACCTCGAATAGCCAGAGGAATGTTGAAAAAGAAAGCCAAAGTTGGTGGCATCACAATTCCAGACTTCAAGCTCTATTACAAAGCTGTCATCATCAAGACAGTATGGTACTGGCACAAAAACAGACACATAGATCAGTGGAACAGAATAGAGAGCCCAGAAATAGACCCTCAACTCTATGGTCAACTAATCTTCGACAAAGCAGGAAAGAATGTCCAATGGAAAAAAGACAGTCTCTTCAACCAATGGTGTTGGGAAAATTGGATAGCCACATGCAGAAAAATGAAACTGGACCATTTCCTTACACCACACATGAAAATAGACTCAAAATGGATGAAGGACCTCAATGTGAGAAAGGAATCCATCAAAATCCTTGAGGAGAACGCATGCAGCAACCTCTTTGACCTCAGCTCCAGCAACTTCTTCCTAGATACATTGCCAAAGGCAAGGGAAGCAAGGGCAAAAATGAACTATTGGGACTTCATCAAGATCAAAAACTTTAGCACAGCAAAGGAAATAGTCAACAAAGCCAAAAGACACCTGACAGAATGGAAGAAGATATTCGCAAATGACATATCACATAAAGGGCTCGTATCCAAAATCTATAAAGAACTTATTGAACTCAACACCCAAAGAGCAAATAATCCAATCAAGAAATGGGTAGAGGACATGAACAGACATTTCTGCAAAGAAGACATCCAGATGGCCAACAGACATGTGAAAAAGTGCTCCACATCACTCAGCATCAGGGAAATACAAATCAAAACCACAATGAGATACCACCTCCCGCCAGTCAGAATGGCTAAAATGAACAAGTCAGGAAATGACAGATGTTGGTGAGGATGCAGAGAAAGAGGAACCCTTACACTGTTGGTGGGAATGCAAGCTGGTGCAGCCACTCTGGAAAACAGCAGGGAGGTTCCTCAAAAAGTTGAAAATAGAGCTACCCTATGACCCAGCAATTGCACTACTGGGTATTTACCTTAAGGATACAAATGTAGTGATCCGAACGGGCACGTGCATCCGAATGTTTATAGCAGCAATGTCCACAACAGCCAAACTATGGAAGGAACCTAGATGTCCATCAACAGATGAATGGATAAAGAAGATGTGGTATATATGTGTGTCTGTGTGTGTGTGTATATATGTGTACACACACACACACACACACACACACACACACACACACAATGGAATACTATGCAGCCACCAAAAAAATGAAATTTTCCCATTTGCAACAACATGGATGGAACTAGAGGGTATTATGCTTAGGGAAATAAGTCAATCAGAGAAAGACAATTATCGTATGATCTCCCTGATACGAGGAATTTGAGAGGCAGACTGGGGGGGGGGGGTTGGGTGGTAAGGAAGGAAAAAATGAAACAAGATGGGATCGGGAGGGAGATAAACCATAATAGACTCTTAATCTCACAAAACAAACTGAGGCTTACAGCGGGGAGGAGGGGTATGGAGAGGGTGGTTGCATTTTATGCATTGGGGACGTTATGTGATATGGTGATTATTGTAAAGTGTGGAAGCCTGATGATTCACAGACCTGTACCCCTGGGGAAAATAATACATTATATGTTAATAAAAATAATTTTAAGAAAAAGAATTTCTGCTCAAGCAATGATGTGGGAAGTACCAGTGATTCCTGTGTTGGGTAACTTTTTAGAAGGTAACCCTCCCTTTATAGGGAGAAAATACAAATGTTCCTCTATAATCCATTCCAACTCAAATGATGAATGCTGACCATTAGCACTGATTTATGTATTTCTTGAAGAGATGTGATATTTTTAATAGGTTACTGATATATTATTAGCATTTCTTCAATGTACCAATTAGAGCAGAAACCAAGAATTGGCAAACTGTGCAATAGGAATGTATCAGCCTTCCATTTTTTATATTTGTAATTTTTCCAAAATATTTTAATATTATGAAAAAAATGTTTTAAAGTTCTGCTTTAAAATGTTTCTAGCTACACTGATTTACTTAGCGAGAACAATCACTACTGTGTCGGAAATTTATTTGCACGTTAATTAACTTTGGGGGAATGAGATCTGGTTTACTCTAAGATTATATAATCTTTCCAGGAAAAGAACAAAGCCAAAGTTTGGGGAAATGACAGAATTTAATTACCTGTTTCCATGATTTCAAGGGGAATTCATGTACCATATCGTACATAAATGGTTGATGCATTTTAATCAAAAGGAACCATGAACTGCATCAGCCTGCTTGATACCATAGCACAGGCAGTCACTGAATATCATTTAAAATCTTTATGACTTCAGATAGCTAATGAAAAATTAACATTAATGATAATAATAGTAATCGCACTAAAATAATCATATTAAATGTGAAACGTGCTGCAAATTAGATTTGTCTGATTTAGGAATAATATTTTAATGTTTGAATACCTATTATGTTGCAGTAGCAATGTAGTGTTGCCCACATGCAGTGGACGGTTTAGAATCTGATGGTATAGGGTCCAATCTCAATCCAGTATTCACTGGGTGATACTTATCTAATCTCAAGAATGTTATATCTTCAATATCTTCACTTATTTTAAATGAGGTTAATAATACATATATCACAGGGCAGTTGTAAGAATTAAAATAGATAAGGTGTGCAAAGTACTTGGTAAAGAACCCAGCACTTGATAAAGTCTCCGTAAATGGAGGCAAAGTTTCAATAATTGGAAGCTTTATATAATGTTCCTAGTATAATTTTTTATATTGAGACATTAAAGTCTATTCCTCTCATCACTTCTCCCTCCCTCCACCTTTCAGCCCCAAGTGAATCAGCATTGGATCTGTGTGCAAATAAATGACAGGCAAGAGAGGAAATAATCATTGCCGAACTGAGATCCCCTTCAGCTACTTGCAGGCCTTGACTACGTGGAATGGTATTCTGGGCATTATCACATGCCAGGAATTCATAAGAATTCTGAGTTCTTCCTCAGTAACCCTACATGATTCTTATCATTTCTGTGGGTAAAAGTAACAGAATGCTTGCTCCAGGACTGGAAGCAGAGTGTAGTCTTAAGACATTCATTAGTACCAATTTGGGTTACAGAGGATGCCAAGAAGGTCAATGGATTTGGCTGTGATTTCTTGCTACAATCAAAATAGAAGCAAGCCAACAAGTAAAACCCCCAAGGGTTGGGGTGAGGATGAGGTAACAGATCTATAATTACTATATGGGGCTGAATGCTGCTTTTTTAAACTTTTAATATTATATAAAATCACTTCTGATTTTACTCCCTTTGACTTTCACAAATACAAACAAGGCAATGGGCCAAATAAACTGAGGGTTTAAAAAAACTAAACAACTAAATGTGAGAGAGGAGCTACATAACTATTCCACTGTTTGTGAAGCAAATAATCAAAACAACTAAACTGATATCTGTCCTATATTCTAGGTTCACTGAACTCTGAACAATCTGTACTTTGCACTCACCATTCTTTCTCGCAGGAGTATGTCACCCCTTCTCTCTCTTGCCTGCCTTGTTCATCTTTCCAGAGGCATCCCAAATGCCACTCCTTCTGTTCAGCCTTCCCTGCTTTCCTGCAACTTTCAAACAGTTGACTGCTATCAATGCTCTCAAAATGTGCTCTGTCATCACATTACATAAACATCTGTTTATCTATCCCTTCCTTCCTTGATCTCACATTTTTATTAAGGAGTCATAGGCTTATAAATATATAAATATGGGAGGAGGGAAGTGCTAAGCTTGAGAACAAATTCAAGGTCACACCATGACTGAGTCTAGGTGATCTAGGAGAATTTAGTTAAACTTCCTGTGTTTATTCTGAATTACTCTGGGAGGACAACATCGACTTTCAGGTTTGTATTGAGGGATTAGATGTGACGTACGTCAGGTGATTAGCATAATATTTGGGAAAGAAAAGTATGAGTTTAAATGTTAGCTATTATTATAATTAGTCAATAACTCAAATGTGGAATATCATGTAATAGCACTTTGGTTGGAGCAAAATAAAATACTAAAGGAATTCAAGGTAAAAAGTAATTTTGATTGAGATACCAGAAGCGTGAAGCCTGTCATTTAGGAATTCAATAAATGTTTGTTAAAGTGACTTGAATTTCCAGATCTCTTGAAAGCTGAACTGGAAGTTAATGGATAGACAGAACTTTGAAAAGCCAAAATAGAGAGAAAAATATTTTTCCCAATTTTATGGATTTCAGCTTTACGCCAGTCCATTTGTCAGGTATTCCGAATAGTCACAACTCAAGAAAGTCCTATATGCTTGTTATACTATATCATTTAATAGATTTATACAGCCATAAAGAAATAATTAGGCAAAGAAGGGAAGGGTGGAGAGAGAACTCATTAAGATATTCTTAAAGAAAGATAGTCTTTCATTCTAACCTGTAGTTTTAGGCATTTCCTTAGCACATTATTTTGTCTATCAGATACATAAAGAAAATACAAATAATAAAAGAACCCAGACAGAGATCAACACACATCTAATGAGATGATCCCCACCACATGGTAGGAAAGACAATAAATTCTTCACAGATGAAATCCTAAATCAAATCTTCAACAGTACACACACACACACACACACACACACACCTATGTGGCAAGTGACATGCATATCCTATAAACCTTTGTTTATTGTATTTTACATAAAAACTTCTCTAGGGAGGGTGGTATCTAAGAGGACTGAGTTACAGTTGCCTATTAGAAGGTTATTACTTCAAAAACTTCTAAAAGAAGTTTTAATGGAGTGGTCAAAGAAACAGAATAATAGATGATGAATGAGTGAGTAAAAGCTATACAGACAAAAAGCGTATAAAAAGGAAATTCTTTTGAGACTTCTATTAGTGAAGAAAGAAAAGGACAGAGCACTGTGAGGAAAAATTGGGGTCAAAATAATTTTCTTTGATAAAAAGATTTAAGAATATGAATATTTGTAGGCTATTTGGAAGAAGTGGTGTAATGGGTGGAAAAAACTAGCTAAGCTGAAATATTTGAAGGAAAATGTCTCTGGAAGGATATAAGCAGCTAAGATTAAGTGGACTCTGGACGGGGTTATTACACCTGGAAAGCACAGAGGATGCACTAGCCATAAGGTCAGGAGGAAGGGAGGAGGAAGTAAATTCTGAAAAACGTTTTACTGAAGAGAGGGAAGAAAGAGTAATCAAAGTTGAGGGCAGATGGCTTTATTTTTCCCATTAGAATCAAAGGTGAGATTTTCAACTAAGAGTTAAAAGAGAGGGTGGGTGTTTAAAAGAAATGTTTAAAAATACAGATGAACGAAAGTGCTGATGGTAGACTGGGCTTGTACTAAAGTCAGTCCATACAGGGACTTCTGGTCACATGGTATCAGGAAGGGGGATTCTGCAGCTTATTGAAGGCTGAGGCCTGGCAAGCTAGCCAGAGGATACAGTAGAAAATAGTCAAGTAACAGAACCTGATGCAGGGGAGGTGGGCAAGCTAGGAGAAACCATCGAATTGGGGTTTATAATGAGAATAGAAAAAATTAGAATCTGAGTCGTGGAGAGAAAGAGCTTGAGGCAGCAAGTTGAGATATCAAAGGGTCTAGGAATGCAAGGATGGATGCATTTAGAAACAGATACTCTAAGAAATGAGCTGTCTGTTTTGGCTGACAGTTTAGTCACCAAAAATGGTGGTAGAGGAGAAAAAGCATGACCTTGGTGGCAAAATGGTGATTGGAAATGAAAAAGTTTACCTAGAGAGTTGGCAGAATGCTAGAGAGTAGCCTTTCTATGTTGTGATTCACAAAGTGGGAGCAACTCGGGAAGAGAGAAAGGTGACAGAATTCTCAATATGCACTACTTCAACCAGAGGGAGCACTTGTGACCTACCTGGGTCCGGTATGAGATCTGAACCCACAATCCTAATATACCAATTGCTCTTTTGTAAAATATAAATAGTCCAACTCAACTACAATCTGTCACAAGCCTTCCAACTTTCTAATATAAGTTGATTAATGAGAAAAAATACAAATAATTGGTTATGTATTACATGTGAAATCGCAATCAAAAGATCAGAGACGAGAAACAGGCAAAGGTGAAAAATGGCAGGAGGGCGAACACTGTGTGATTAAAAGAGACAATTTTCTCAGAACAATGTGCGGCAGCCCCTGGGACATAGCTGAGAAAGCTATTAATATATAGTATAAGAAAAATAAGTAAATCCATTTAATCATGTTCATTTTTCTCTAGCTTGTGGGTTTTCCCATTATTACTTAGAGCGTATTATGTATTTGCTATCAGAAGAAAGAAAATGTTCTTTGCAGAATTTGATTTAGATTACTGGGGTATAAAAAGGTACTACCAGAAGGTGACTGGACCATTCAAACTACAATTAGCATGACATTTTTTTAACTTACCGCAGTTCTATAGATTGAAATCCATCTTTCAGGTTACAATGAATATAAGCAAATATGCTCTCCAACTTTAAGAATCAGTCGGCTTAGAAAGAATTTAAGATAAACGTATTATTACATTGCTGGTCTGTCAGACAATGACGTTTTAGATACAATGCCCACTAAATGAAAAATATAAAATTCAGCAAGGCCTTGTTAATCATTTCATTTGATGGAAATTTATTCATTCAATATTCCTGTGGAAAAAAATGGCCCTTTTCCTCTGAAATATTAAAATAGCTAAAAAAGGGATTATGACAACCAGTATAAAGGTGTAGTTAGGGCCTCCATTTATCAAAGTAAGCTTCACTCTCCATGGTCCCAAGAAAAAAGTGAAACTCCATAAATACTATCAATAATGATGATGGAAGATTAGGGATTCAGAGGCATGTATTCTTTAGCTAAGAATTGATTTATGACTGGAGCAGGCTATGAGTATGATGAAAAATTCCGTAAGGAGAGAGAAAGCTGAGTCAGGGTTATCGGCTAAGACTTAACAGATAGGTCATGATTATGTATAATTTAGTGATCTAATTTGCATGTCACAGTTACAGGCATTTGTTAATAATCAATATACTATTAATTAATAACAGATATTATAATTGACAAAAGAGACAATTCAATTCATAATAAATGATTGTTAAATCATTAATATTTATGTCATAGAGATTATAGTATCAGAATAGCAATAGCAAAAATTAGTGAAAAAAGGAGAAATTAATTGAAATTCATTTTTTGATAATGATCATTAACATTTCTAAAAGACCACTATAACCAAAAATGATGTAGAAGACATTAATAATATAATGACAAAGAAGACTGAATAATGACAAAATGCCACTTTTTAAAAGAGAAGAATCCACATATCCATGCAAAAAAATCATTTACTTGGTTAATGAATAAAGATTTAATAAACTCTGAACAGGCATAAGTTCCACTACCTCATTTTCTGATCACAATAAAATATAAATAATTAAAACCAACTGTAGATTTGAAAAAAAATAAATGATTCACCTAAGGAATTACTTCATCAAAGAGCAAATAAACATGCACCTAGAGATAATTTCAAAAATAATGAAAATGATAACCCAATTCCAGCTATTACAAATCCTCAAAATTTGTTACTTGGGTAGTGGTACAAGAGGAAAATGCAATTTGATGCACAAAGTTATATTTCATTTTTATATTTGTCATGGAAATGTTAAGCATATGGAAAAGTAGAGAGAAAAATATAACAAACCCTCATTGTACCTAGTTTTAATTATTAGTTGATGTGTTCAAAATCTGGATCTAAATAATGTCCATTTGGTTAATACATCTTTCAAGTCCATTTTAATATATAAGTCCTCTCTTTCATATCGATCCTTAGATTGGTAACTAAGGATTGATAACTAAGAAACTAGATTATTTATCCTATAGAGTTTCCTATGTTCTAGATTTTTCCGCTTATATGTGCTTAGTATTATTTACACATCTCTCAGTGCCCAGAATTTCCTATAAACCGGTAGTTAGCTATAGCAGCTGGATCAGATTTGGGCTTAAATTTTTTGGCATGAATATTTCATAGGTGCTGTGTACATCTATCAGAGGCAAAAAATGTTCAATGGCTGCTCTTTATGTGGTATTAATAGTCATTGATGACCATCAAGTGGAGCCATTCTTTCATTGAGTTTTGCAAAGTGGAAATATTATAATTCTCATTCCTTCTTTATTCCTTAGGTTGGAATAATCCTTTAAAGAGAGCTGTCTATCTTCAACTAGATACCCTGAATTATAGCTAACACAGGAAAGGCAGGTTAAATGTTTGATGTGTTCCCTACATTTACAAGTTTTCAGAGTAATGTGTTGGTTTCCTAATATCACCCAAAGATTATTAATGTCAATTCTTAAGTATTGTTATGACCTTAAAACTTTTAACATATTTCATACAATTTAATCTATTACAGTTCTTTCCTTCCTTTCTTTTTTTCCCCATTCCCTTATTATTCTTTCCTTCCTTCCTTTTAGTTTTTTCTCAGAATATCCTAATTTTGGCGAGTGGAAGCAATTTCAAGCTCTGTCACTGTGACACAACCCTAGCAACCTTTCACAGCTTCCTTAGTTTCTCGTGTTAGGAGACGTTTCAGGCTCCATCTGTGTATTTCCTTCTCCAGATGTAGTTATCAGTCATTTCTCCAAAGGGCCACAAAAGCTTGGATAAATTAAAAAGTGCAATTCCAGGAATATACTACTACAAACTATATGATTATTAAAAAGCAGTCCTCAGTGCTGAGAGAGACATGAATAAGCACAATTCAGTTGTCAGTCAGTCAGTCTATATATCTCTGGATGCAAATACCAGGTTTAACTGTAAGTTCTATACCCATGTAGCAATTATTGTAAAGTCTTAAATTTTATAGTTTTGATTATGGCTTTTTCTCATGATTTATTGTGAGTATGTTATGCTTGGTCATCTTAAATATTTTGCTGTAATCTGTCACAAAATTATAATTCCTAATATAAGCTAATGCTTTATAAATTGTACCTGAAATTTAAAAAAAAGATGTGTAATTTCCAGAAACCCAAACTAAATAGAAGGTATATATAAGGTTCAATAATATTTATTATAAGAATATAAACTTAATTTAAGATAATCCTGTAAGTGTATAGAATTTTCAGGACCCACTTTTAAATGACTCTTAATTTACTGCTTGCTTACGTATGTCTCTGCCTGTATGCATGCATGCGTGTCTGTACATCAGAGAGACAGTAGAGTATTAGAGTTAAGAATATGGATTACGGAGCCAGGCTGCCTCAGTTTAAATCAGGGCTTCCTCTTTTAGTAACCATGTACCTCAAAAGGAGTCCCCTAACTCCTCTGTTTCAATTTCTTTGCCTTTAACATGCTATTATTGTGAGAATTTAAATGAATACAGGTCTATAATTGCTTATCCTAATTCTGAACTATGATTACAATATTTATAGGTTTTCAATGTCCCCCTTGGTTTTTCTGTAAAATGTGTCTGATCACAGTATGTTGCTATAGACCCCACTGGAGAATTTTTATGTTTCCATGTCTGAGCACAGGCTATTGATCTTTCATATTCTCCTTAATTTTCTTGATTATGACTGCATCTTTTCAACATCCATCAGTTTCTCTTTTTAAACGGAAAATGAGGGCACCTGGGTGGTTCAGTCAGTTAAGCGTCTGCCTTCAGCTCAGGCGGGCTCCCTGCCCCACTCCTCTGCCCCTCCTCCTCACTCGTGTAAGTGCTCTCTCTCTCCCTCTGATAAATAAATAATGGAAAAAGTATTTCAAGACTGGTCAGGATTATCTCATTTCTGAAAACATATATATTATTTTCCTTACTATCATTTATTGATCTATATTATATTCTATTGGTATATACATGTAAAATAAACATATGAAGTACATCATATTTGACTAAAACACAAGCAGAACCAAGAATGACATTCCTCTAATATCAGTGATTTGACTGTCTGTTCTGGATTATTAGGCAGTTTGTGAATGGTCAAAAGCATTACACAATCATTTGAGTGTCTAATTTTATCTTTCATCCTAAGACATTAAATATAAATAGTCAAGAAAAACAATTTTTAAAGCATCCATGATAAAATGTCAACTTTTTAAATGAATGGCTTCTCTGTCTAGTGCTTATTGACTTGCTGTGTTCACCCTGGAAAGTGAACAAGGCACACATTTAATAGTGGAGGAACAAGGCCACTGCGGAAAGTCTGAATGCTTTATACACAACACACAGACATTTTAAAATAAATCACCAGGCGTTAAATTGCAGAGGTCTACATAAACTTCCCAGTTTCTATTTCTCATTTCTCATTCTTTTTCTTCACCAAACCCACATGAAGCACTAGTGCTCTCAAATACTTGACTCTCTAAGTAACTCAAAACATCTTCGCACAGCGGCCACTCCGAGTCCTCCTTTCCTCTTCCCAGACCTTTATCAAATAGTCATTTATTACAGCTTTTTTCTTCCTTGCCATTTGAAATGGAAACCTATTTATTTCTTCCATTTCATTCTCTTAGATATATACTATCTCTCCTTTCTATATGCACCTGGAAAATGTAATACTTGGCAGTGTCTCATCTCTCAGGTGATAATTTCTAAAGTTTTTTGAATTCCTGAGGACTGATATACACGAAAACCATTTTGCGGGCCAAATGCGCTGCTCTTGATTTACTATATAGCACTCCTTTTAATTTCTGAATGTATATTGAGTTGTCGATGAGGTCAAAATTAGTTTTGGGTGACAAAAGACACTACTGCAATGCCTCTCTTTAGATTTGACACTACTGCAATGCCTCTCTTTAGATTTGAAGAGAACAAAAATGACTTTATGAAAAAAGAAGTAGAGGCCATTATAGAAAGAAGAGACTCTGAAACCTAAGTTGTCAGTTTCATCTATCTGAATAATTGAATATTGAGTGTACCTCATACCAAAAGGTATGAAAATGTCTCAAGATTTAATTTTTCATCTTTTTGATCCAAGTAGATCAAAGTCCCCGACTAGAAACTTTCCATAGTCTACATATAGAAGCTCCAAAGAACTTTTGTCAGCCAGTTTCTTTACCGGTATAACAATCCACCAGTGAGGTTTACTCAAACTGCTGTATTTCTGTATAAAAAATGATAAAGCTGGATGACTTCAGTTAGTACAATTTCTAAGCCAGTAGTGCAAGCTAATTTTATATTTAAGATATAAATTAAAAATTGTATAAAACACACTATCTGAACTCCTTTTATAAAACATCATCATCCAATATGGTTTTTGAAGGAAATCACAGAATGAAAAGTTCATATAACTTTCTGAAAAACCAATTTCTAACTTTTGTATTTTAAAGGAAAATGAAATAAAAAGAGGTCCAATAACACTTAAAGTCCACTGGTGCCAATAAAGTCTATTTTTTTCTGTCAAAATCCTTCTTAACCTGTTGTGAAGACAGCAAGATAAATGTAAAGTGTCAGTCATTTCTATGTCAATACATTGTGATGTCAAAACAGAGGAATGTGGATTTATAATAAGAACGAGCTGTAAGTAAACACAAAATTTGGCACAGCATCTACAGAATGGACAAAACAGACCAGATCACATTCATTTATATTCTAAGTTTCTCTCTATTTTCCCAAAAGCACAAATTATTTCTATAGCACCAGTAAACTTGACTTATGCCCTGACATTCTACAACTCTTCAAAGTTATTCTTCATATTTCAAGATACTGAAAAGCTCACTGATTTGGAAATATACCTCATAGTCTTAACAAATAAAACTATCATGCATATCAAATAAAAGAAATGTACAGAAGCAGTCAAAGAAGTAGAGTAATAGAGATATACTGCTTTCATCCTCAAGGAGAGACAACAGGTATGTGAAGGGGACAAAAATATTACTCTTTTTAAAACATACATACAAAAACAGATACCTAGTATATTTGCGGAATTCTTATTTTATGGAAGGAGATTAAAACGTAATTCTGAGGTAGCTCTGGAAATGGGTGATAATGAAAAAAGACTGGGAAACACTGAACATAGTCCCATTAACTAAGAAAAGAAATTAGTAATGGGATGCAAGTGGCGGAACCATGAAATCACGGAAATTTAACTCAGAGACAAAAGGAGTTTGAACTCTAACACTGAGGGGATAGGTCGGTGGAAAAGAGTCAAGTCAGAAAAATTTGGGTTTAAGTTACATTTCAAACTTTTCATCAGACATGTGCCTTTATCTAATTACTTACCTTTCCTGAACCTCATTTTCCTAAATCTATAATGCAGATAAGAAGCAAACTTACTAGATATTTTAAAAGCTTATTAGATTTTTGAACTCAATGCAATAATGTAAACAAATACTTAGTACAGCATCTAATACATTGACAATAACCAATGGTATTAAGTAAATATTAAGTACATAGTATTTCTAAATTAAAAATTTATATTGACAACTGAAACACCAAGGTAATGTCTAGTCTTCAAACCCTACAAAATGACATTAAAAGATAGATTCAAATTAAAATAGTTTGAAAATAAAAGAGTTCCTTAGCAATCAGAGTGCTCAAACTCAAATTAGTGAAGGAAGCTTTACAACCTCTATTTCTATAAAATTTTAGGTGACTACACCTCCATCTGTTCAAGGCGATTTATACATTCATGAGCCTTAAGGAGAGGGGCTAGACCAGATGGTCTGGAATTCTCTTCCATCTCTATTATTTTCAAACCTCAAATAGTTTGTGTTAAATACGCCAGCTTCAAATCATATATAATGGATCTAATGGAAAGGAGAGGACTCTAGCCCATGTTCTAAAGGACACAATAACTTACATTTTGAAACAATTTGTTTAGCGTGTGAAATTTTGTCAGAAATAACAAATGATGACTGCATTCATAATTAACAGTTTCAGGGCTATCTGGAATATAAATCAGAGAGAAACAATATTTGATTAATGCATTACTGAAAGTTCATGTTCTCATAGCCCTATGTGAATTGTCAGTGTGTATTCCATAGCTCATTATGATTTATCTTCATCAGCCATAGGCCAAAATTACCAGACTCCAATTACTTTGCTTCCCAGTTTCAAGAGAAAGAGAGAGAGAAAAATTATGTCAGTCTACCACAGGAGATGGCTTAAAATGCCTGAGGTAAAGAAAGTAATCTACTGTTCTCTGACATTCACTGCCTGAAAGTCATTCACATTAACAACCATTCAAACTTGTTTAGTGCAAGCCAATTGCTTCTATTTCCTTCTTGTCAGTTACATTAGCTTCAATTCAAATTTAGCTCTTATAAAATTAAAAAAAAATAAAACTTTGGCAAAGCCTGACAGGGGCATATATGGGTCCTGACAGAACATAATGCTTTTGAATTTACCAAGTTTAATATAATAATTTTCAAATTTTGATTTTCACAAACAACAGTCTACCCTTTAAAACATATGCTCGTTTTCATTCTCTTATTTTTGCCCTTAAACCAGAGTGTGACGATGGGCAAATAAATGTGTTTACCCAGATAAAAAGAAGAAAAAGGAAAATCCTTCACTTATTACTAAGTACGGCAGCAGCAGAAAAAAACAAATATCCTTAATTTGAACAAAGACTATACCATTATTTATTGTTATGAGATAGAGATCAAGTTACATTTCAAACTGCATAATATAATCTAATATTCTTTCACTAAGAACTATTATACTCATATAACAGACCATTAACTTCCAGACAATTTAGAGCTCACAAGGTTAACATCAGCACTACAAAAAGGAAATGGGTGACATTTAAATAACAGTAAGTGCCAATATACTATTACACAACCTAATGGAGATATTAGTTTTGATGTTTATCTATTCTGTAGCACTTCAGGACTTTGCTGTTTGACAAGTGGATTAACTAATTATGGGCATTATTCAAGACATCAATCTTATATGTGTGAATAAAAATGTACGATATATAATGCAACTACCAATGAACTGAATCTACCCTTTTCTTCCCCTACTTTTGCTATATTTTATCTTGTTTTCTCCTCTGTGTCTGTGGATGAGTATGTAAGTTTGTATGTAAGAGAGAAAGACGTTTGAACAGCTATTTCTAGGTTTACCAAGTGTGTCTGTGGTGGGAAAAGCCAAAATTTGGGCACAGTTGATAATACTCACTAAAACAGTCTTAAACTTCCCACATGTAGAGAAAGAGCCTGAGGTAAAAGCAATAGATCCAATTATATTTAGAAATAATTGTCAAATCTGGGGTGAAGGCTGCATTTCAATTCAAGAATGAGTCAAATATTTCTTTCTGTGTTCAATTAAAAAAGAAAGAGTAGACTCTTTCCAGTTAACTCCACATGGGTGAGGTCCATTAATGTTTAAAATCAAGCAGTGAAACGTCAAGGAACCTTCAAATATTGAAAACATCTGCAACAGTATCCTTTTCAAAGATGATGATTGAGACCTCATAGAAAAATGGAACATGGACATCAACACTGACAGTCTCTTCTGTTTCCTTTTCTATGTGATTAGCACAATTTTAGGTATCCTCATTACTTTATCACTGTATCACTTTTCTTCTTAAAGTTATTTCAAACCATCACCATGAAACCTAAAATAAGGAATATAACTTGTGATTTTTCTCTGCCATCATTTATTAAAACAAAATCCTTTCCTCCCTCATGAGAAATTTTCATAAATGCAGTTACATTCTGCCCTTTCTTCACTGTGATGTTTTGAATGTCTTTGGGCTAGAACAGATGTAAATAAGTTACTGCTTTTTCTTTCCCCCATTATATGAGGTATATTTATCCCATAAAAAATATGAGACAATGTGATTAAATAGCTCAGTAAAAAAATGTCTCAACTTCCCTTAAAATTTATGCTTGATGGCAGAGAAAATGGAGAAGTGTCATATTTGAAAAAGAAGGTTAAAAGCAAGCTGAGTTAGCTTAACAATTACAGAAAAAAGTTCTTACACTTTTTTATGCCATGACTCCCTTTGACAGTCTAATGAAGTTAGACTTCGGTCAGAGTAAGGTTTCCAAAAGCATAAAATACAGAGAATTGCACTGGAAACCAGTTATAATGGACAACAGCTACTAAATTATGTTATATATGTAATACAGTAATAAATGTATTAATTTGGTAATGAATTAAATAGAGGCAGGTCTTACAACTACTCAAATCCCAAAGTAGTAATAAGAGTAAATGATATTCTATGCTGTCTATAATACCTGTAATATGATATGAAAATACCTGTGATGTTTGTTGGAAACCAAGTCATCAATGTTACTAACACTATTGTAGGTTGTGGCCTTTATTCACAATGAGAGGAAACATTAAATTGCAATTGGAGATTAGTGAAAATAAGATGTAATTTTTTTCATGTTCAAATTTTCAAGTGGCCTGCGTTCAGTTCAAGAACACCCAGGTTTAAGAACCCATTTGAAAGAAATAGTTTCCACTCTCCTCCATCATCTTCTCTTGAATAGCTCACTCCCATCACACACACCAATACCTTACTGCCTATCACCTTCTGGAGGACACCTCGTAACCAACTCTAGGTTATTCTTCTCCCAGTAATGGCCAATGCTGAACTTATTACATGGAAACCCATAAATATATATATAAACATCCATATATAAATAAAGATATTAGAAAGGGAACATTAAAGATGAACGAGAGACAGAGGCAATACACTGAGGCAATAGTTCAAATCCAGGGTATAACTCTCATCATGAAGACATGGCCACTATTTTTTAATGAAGCATAATTGTATTCTTCGTTATCACAAGTTGTGACCCTATGTTTCTTTCTAAGCCGTTTCCTCCATAAAAGAAAATCTTTACCCACTAGTTATACTGGATTACTAATTGCTTTATACTTTAACTGGGTTTTGTGTACAATATTACCATGAAACTGGCTGTCCAACATACTATGGTTTCTTCTGGTAAAACTACAACCCTTCAACCCTTCTAACTAGTGGTAAAAAAAAAAAAAAATGTGCATCTGCTTTGACACCATTAATAGTGAATTAATATTTCCACTTAAACTAATTTCTGCATTTTAATCATTAGCTGAGATGAACTGGTTTGCTGATGTGCATTTAATAAATGCAGCCTCAAAAGAGCAGAAAATAAAGATACAGATGGGGATTGTGGAAGATTTAAAAAACACTTAAAAATCACTGCAGGTGGAAGGAAGGTGAGAGGAAAGGACATGTGTAAAAAGGCAGACAACAGACATAAAAATAAAATTTGCTAAAGAAAAACAGGGAAACAGTCAAGTGTTCTGCATATTTTCAAATATAGGTCAGATAATAAAAATGTTCCAATTATAAACAATGAAAGTTCAAAGAAGAGAGTATAAAACAAAAAGAGATGACACTTAACATTGCCACATTTCACTAAGAAGAAGATCCAAATGGCCAATGACCAGATGAGATGTTTAAGCTTGGGATAATTAGATATATAATTAAATAAGTATGACTAGAAACACAAAAACAGTTTTACACTCAAGCTACCAAAAGTTAACATATAACACTACTGAATATTTGTGCAAAAGTCTAGAAATTGGGACTTCACCAATTTTGATAGTAAGAATGGAATGCAATCTGATAATATCTAGGAGTGGTAAAAATGGATATACCATATGACAGTGCCATTTCAATTTTAGCTATATACCATAGAAAAACTTACATATGTTTACAAGAAGGCATATACAGTACACAGATTTTTTAATCTTTCAACTATAAAACTAATAAACTAGATTAATATATTTCCAAGTGGATAAATATTATAAATAGGATATGAGTAAGATAAAACTAAATAAATATTATAAATAGGATAAAACCTAAAATCAAGAGAAAATGTTACTTCTTATATTTGTTTATATATTTAATACATTTTTCTAAAATACCTTCAAAACACTGCATTCTCTAAAATAACCGACTGGAAAAAACCCAGTCAAAAGGGACATATGAAATAAAGAACACACGGGTCAGTAAGTTATGGTAAAAGGACTAGTTAAAAACACCTAAATCTGGAACTGGGTTGAAACAGGAGAGACAATATTGGCTACAAAATGGAAGACAAATGTTATATAATACCACAGTATAAAGTAGTAATGTTTCTCACACATTATTAATTACTAATTATGTAGCAGTGAACTAGGATGTTCATGTTTATAGTAAAAAGTTGAGATATCATCCAAAGTAAACATATAGAAACTGAATTTCAGAAAATAATTCTAATCTTTTAATATTTTTCATAATCCATTTTCTTAACTTGTGTAAATTAAAATACACTTGACCTCATTACTAGATTAGTCTTCCCACATTATAACAAATACATGTTCCTTCAGACAGATCTCACAGGTGTAATTCTACATATGTTTGCATGGAGATATATACATCCTGCAAATTCTATGCTTGCGAGGTCAGGTTTAGAACTGCCATGAAATCACGCAGAACTTTCTGGCGCATTGCATTAATAAAACATAAATAAAGGAAGGAACCAAAGGAGGGAACAAAAGAACACTAGTGATAGAAAAATCTTACCTAGCTGATAATCATCATGTCAGTTTTACTTAGTTTCCCACTTTATTGTTATATGAAACAATTAAATATGTATTGTGAAGAACTAGTATGCATGGAATACATTTTGCAAATTATTTTGTTTGATCACTCACCCTTCCCCCTCTTTCTCCTCTTTACACACATACCACACACACACACACACACACACGCACATAGAGAGATGTATAAAATGAAGTTCACCAGAAAAGCTAATGATCATTTTTTCTGCATGATAGGGGTTTTAGGTGATTTTGGTTTTTTTCCTTTGTACACTTGCTTTCCACATTTAAAACTGTGATAGAAATGCAAGAAAAAATCAAATTAACTTTGGTTACTGAAAACAATTAGTAGAAATAAATTTTATCTTTAAAATATTTGCATACATAAAGTAATACAAAGCAGACCTAAAATGTATGCCCAGCTAGGAAAGTAAAATAAGCAAGATTTTCAGGGCACCTGGGTGGCTCAGTGGGTTAAGCCTCTGCCTTCGGCTCAGATCATGATCTCAGGGTCCTGGGATTGAGCCCCGCATCAGGCTCTCTGCTCAGTGGGGAGCCTGCTTCCCCCCACCCCGCCTGCCTCTCTGCCTACTTGTGATATCTCTATCAAATAAATAAATAAAATTAAAAATAATAAGAGCAAGATTTTCATAACTAATAATAAAAGGATTTAAAATTTTTTTCACATTGCCTTCACTAAGAAAAATGTTCAAAAATATCTCTGGTTAATAAAATCCATAATAAAATTTATTACAAAATCATATGGTACTATGAATGAATATTCAAGTATTTATTAAAAATTAATAAACTAAAACCAAATCTATCCTCTTCATAAAAGTTTATTATCATAAAACATTTGCAGTTCAATTGGTTAGAGAAAAGATGAGAAAAAGGAAAATGGATATGTAAAAAAGTTTGAACTAAAACACCATTGAACATTTATCAAAATTCTGCAAGATAAATGAATTTCTAGACTTAGTTGTCAGTTTTAAGAGTATTTCTTCTAGATCGTGATAAGGACAAAGTTACTAAAATTCTTACCAACAGGTCTTCCTTTTGGCTTTAGTATTAACTGTTCATAATCAATTTGCTCATAGCTTCCAGACAAAATAATTTGATAACAATACAGAACAGAGAGATATTCACTAGGATTGCCTGAAAGGATATGCATTACAGACGTTCCTCTAGACAAACACCACTGTATCCCTGAATCAAGCCTGAGCCCCATAGATTTTTTTCTCTTATCAAGGTATATTTTTCTGAAGCAACTAATATTTTATCTCATGAAAACTGACTTCTGTGGATAAGATTATGGATTTTGGAGACAGCATTATCTGGATTCACATCCCGGCTCAACCAGTTAATAGTAATGTGACTTCAGACAAAACACTGCATTTCATTGAGAGTCCTTTTCTGCATAGATAAAATAGAACAACATCACCACTTTGGAGATTCATTGCAATAATTAAATAACATAATCATATTACAAAGGCCAAGTACAATTCTTAGAATACTATGTAATTGATAAACATTAGTTCTTTAATCATAAATAATATTGAATAGTATCATATTTACTGATTGATACAAATTTTGCTTTTACTACTAATCAACTCAGAACACAATCTATGATCTTCTTTATTAATACCAGATTCTATGACATAAATATTTATTTTCCTATTACCCTCTGAATTTATCTATGGTTTTTCTTCCCTGGGGTCCCTTTTCCTTCATGTTATTTATCAGTTTAGTATTCTGTTCAATCTTGTATATTCTAGTAATTACTCTTGAAATTAAGAAGCATGTAGAAAATACATATATACTTTTTAAGTATATAAATAATAAAATAAAGACTGGGTCTTTAAAATTATTAAGTAAACTCTATCCCAAACAGGGGACTGAAACTCATGACCCCCAAATCAAGATTTGCATGCTCTACCAACTGAACCATTCAGGCACCCCATAAAGACTGTGTGAATAATGTTTTATATCCTGTAAAATTAACATTGGTATTATATTTTCTGTTAACTAAGATCAGGTTATCGATAGCATCAGGAAAAAACTAGGAATAAAGTATTACCACTTCAGAATAAAATATTCAATTTGCCCCAAGTTAATCGACAATGATAACAAAAAACTTACTTGAAATCAGTCCAGTGTTTTTACCTGAGAAATAGCCTCTGCTATGGCTTATACATAAATATGTATGAAAAACTCACCGCATTACAAAATACTATTACAGCTTGGTTGGTGAAAAAGCAAAATGGTACAGAAACATATACACAGCTAGGGAAAAAATTTTAATTTTAATAGCAAAGATTACATTAACATATTGATTGCTGGCAAGCACTCTAACAAATATTATAAATCTTAAACATACAAGTTTAAATTAAAAAAAGAAACAAACTATACTGGAAGTTAAAAAAAAAAAAGTTCTCTGACATTACTATTTGCCATTGAAAAAGACTGTGGTGATTCATTCTAAATTGAACAATATAAATTATTTTCCAATTTGTTATTCTAGTGTCTTTTTCATAATACTCTCACCTAGACCTGGTAGGGTTAAGTTACATTTTACAATACGTGGTTAGTATCCAAAGGTAAATGGGTCACACAACTAGGTAGATTATAGCAAAATTTCTACTTATATGCCTTTTCCAAATATAATTTAAGGACTGATTTTTATCCACTGCACCTGACCTAGAAATTTACTGAATTAAGTACTAAATAAAATTTGCCAGTGCAGGTATTATCACAATATATCTTTAAATAAAAACTTAACTGAAATTCTAGTCCAAGGCCAAATATTTTTAGTTTTGAAATTTTTAAGAATCTAATTTAAAACAACATTGTAAAGAAGCAGAGTAAAGTGGTATTTTTTAAGCCTGTAAAAAGAAAATAACACTCAGAACTTGAAATCCCCTCCAAACTAAGTTACTGGAATGAAAAAGCTGCTGAATGATCCATGAGTGCCAGAAAATATGTTCTCACACCGGTGCGATCTTAGATGTAAATCTTGAGATATGTCCCAAAATGGAGCAGTTAATTTCCTTCTCTCATGCATTTTGATTGAAAAGGAAAAAGGGTTTTGCTTAAAATCAAACCGCCCAAACCTAAATTAATTGTAGAGTTCAAAGAACATGACTTTATAAAACCCTCAATTATACCTATTCACAGAAAAATGTGTGTGTGTATCCTGAACTAAATTTTCAATATTACCTTGCAACATCATTAGCACATTTAGTCCTTAAATGGATCCTTTCTGTTAATATGAATCATCCCAGTTTTAAAGCTATGGAAAGTAAGGTCAGAAAATTTAAATGAACCATGAATTAGTTCCTTTCATGTCCATTGCTAAACACCAATCTCTTCTCTCTACTTTGCTTTTGGTAAATTTTCTTCTTAGTATTTATTTTTATAAATAAATGACTTTAAATAATGTTGAGAGGCAATAAAACTAACTGTAAAATTATTACCTTAATTGTTCTTATTTCATCATACCTTGATTTTCTCACTTACCATATTATACTCAAATTAAGACTTTATACATACAATTTCACTGAGTATGCAATACTTCATACAGAGACGGCATAACTTATAAATAAAATTACTCCCTTACTGTTGACTATTTAGTTTCTTTCCAATTTCTACTACTCTATACCATATTAGTTTAAAAATATGTGTGTGTAGGGGTGCCTGGGTGGCTCAGTTGTTAAATATCTGCCTTCGGCTCAAGGGTCCTGGGATCAAGCCCTGCATTGGGCTCCCTGCTTGGCAGGAAGCCTGCTTCTCCCTCTCCCACTCCCCATGCTTGTGTTCCCTCTCTTTCTGTGTCGTTCTCCGTCAAATAAAGAAATAAAATCTTAAAATATATATATATGTGTGTGTATGTGAGGGGGTGTTTTAAGGTGAGTTATCACAATGGAGGTAACTGACCTAAACATTTTTATAACAAATTTCACGCACTGTCTAGAACGTGGGAGAAAATTATTTACATTTGTTTGAAACAAAATAAATTAGCAGTGACAAAATGCTGAAATCTATTGAATGAATATTTTCAGGTGATCAAGGAGGCTTCTTCCGTTTTAATTGCTTTATTACTCAATGTTATTTAAATTAGACTGTGAACAAACTTTTTAAATGACACATGGATTTCTGGAAGTATTAGTTCAGATACTATAATTAAAATTTTAATTTTGAATAACTCAAAGTTTTAAAAAAAATTATAAACTCCATGCCACGATTGCTATTAAGTTCACAAAGGCTCTTCCCGATTGCTGCCTGCCCATAGGAGCGTTGAGCACCCAGGAAGGGAGAGAATATCCACATCCCTGTATCTCTGTCCACATTTAATTTCTATCTACCCACATTGATATCAATACTATAACGATTTCTATGATTTTGTTCAGCACATTCTACTCTACTGGGAGAGAATGATAAAGAGACTGAAGACACAGGTAATTCCTGGCCATCTTATTTGGGAAATTAGGAAAACTATTCATTTTAGTGGGCATTTTCTAAAGACTGTATCCTAAATCGATGACTTTGTTTACAATACAGACTGTAAGTGCTGTATTCAGCTCCCAGAGAAATAACCTCTTTCTCAGGAGTCCCACTTTGGGAGTTAGCCCTGAGAATTCATGGGTCATCTTTTAAAGACATAATGTAACGAACCTTTTCCTGTTTATTTCAATGTAATAAACCTTCCCTCCATGAGAAGATACAGATGTAACAATTAAAGAAGAAACAATTAAACAACTACATCCATACCATCCATGACTGCAAAGAACATTTTAGGAGACAAAAACCTCTAACTATAAAATTACAAAAGCAAAGTGGCAAAATGTTCCTATTTCACACCAACTGACAGATTGTGAAAAACTTTAAAGAGGTTAGGGTTATAAAGACTGTATATTAGGCCTTCTTAGAAAAAGAGCCCTCAAAAGAAAGTAACAACTTTGTGAATCCCTCTATTGTACACTGGTGTGCATGGATACATGTGTGTACACATGTAATTGAGAAAAATAATAAAACAAAGAAGCAAACTACACACTTCTAAGAAAAGCTACCTCCAGTCTCACTGTAAAAGATTTCCTTGGTATAATGATACAGCTTATAAAAGAACAAGGAAGAGGCTGAATCTAAACTCAGGGCAAGAGTGAGGGCAGAATGGGGTCAGGACAGAAAGAGAGGGGAATGGAAAAATAACACCTTAAGTAAAATTTTACTTTCCTCAATACAGTTAATCCAAAGTCATTTCAGCCAGCATGTCACAACCCACTTATACATCAACGGGGTTTGAGTGACAAAAATTTGCCAAGCCAAAAGGGATGCAGTATTTGTCAAAAAGACTGAATTACACTTTCATATTAGTACAAAAGACGACAGTGCATGATGATTGCCACAAGCATGAGGTTGTTTAGGGGATAATAAGGGCACCTTAGCAGTAGGTAGTAATGGAAAATGTCTATCTCTTTTTCTTTCCTTTCAAGGTAGGCACTTGTAATGTGCCTTGTTACACTGCCAAACCATTTCTCACTCCAAACTCCTTAAATACCACCTGTCCAAGCTGAAAATATGTATTTTTTTAAACTGAAGACATATGCACTATTCCTTGCTGAAAACCACAATATAACAAATGCTTTATTGCCCCCAGGAAAATTAAAATATCATGCACTATCTGTAATATAGGAGCAGCTCTGTTTCACTGTTCTGTTAACATAGGCACACATTTATTTCTCTGTTTTTTAAGAATTTTGATGACTGGTCTATGAAAGGACTGTAATAATGCCCTTCTACTTTTTGAAAGAACATTTCTAACTCTAGAAGAACTGCTTCATCAGATCAATTCTTAATTTTAAGATAATACCACTATTATCCAATTTTAACTTTATTATTACAAATATATGTATACATATTTCTGTCAAAACATATTTCCAGAAGCTTAGCAGATTTCCAAATCTGACACTTTCTCTCATAGCCAATTTTATATTAGAAGAGATACCAATGTCTTGTTAAAATATAATAAAGGAATTGATCAATTTAAAATATATTGTGAGTCTTTTTTACTAAAATTGCACACAACTAAATAACTGATTAGACTAAACATGGCTTTAAAAAAGACTTACTGATTACAAAATTATAATTATAAAAATATTGTAACTGAAAGAAAATGTGGTCAGCTAAAAAAGCAGAACTCCGACTTAACTAGCCCATGTAATAAACATTACACAAAGACTAATGAATCATTTAAGGAATGAATCACTAGAGATTACCCATTTTTGTTTTGATAACAGGCAATTGTGGAGTCATTTCCTTAAAATGATATTTGTAGTGCTGTTTTATAATATAGTCTCAATCTTGCTGACCTACTTTTTAGTTTATAAGAACATTCCACTAAAATCTGACAAAGTAGAAGCACTTATTTTCTGTTCCTCGCTGAAATAGAGAGGTGCTCGATTCTCCATCTCTGGGGGAAAATCCTTGGAGAGTCTAGATATTTAACTTTGTCCTAAAGAGTCTTTTTTAAAGGTTTAGACAACCAGACTGATTATTTTTAGCTCATTTTCAAACTCAAGTGTAGAATGTGATATAACACTGGAGAGAACAAGTTGTTAGAACTCAAAGTTCTAGTAAGATATCTGTTCAAGACTGTCCCACACTAGCTTTGCAGAAAATGAGCACAGCAGCACTGCTGTTAATCCCTAGTACACATGACCCTCTCCTGTCATGGTGTGGGGGTTTCCTGCAGAAAAGCACCATGAATCTTCGCGGGGAGGCACCATGAGAGGTCAGCGAGCGATAGAGAAAAGAAGATACAAGTGAATTCAACAGGGTTGAGCTGGGTGGCTCTGCTAGTTATGCGTCTGCCTTTAGCTCAGGTCATGATACTAGAGTCCTGGGATTGAGCCTCAACAAAACCTTAAAAAGAAAAAAAGAGGTGAACTCAACAGACATAAGCCTATTTGCAAGTTTGCACAGGATCAGCTGGTGAAAACCAACAGTAAACCACATTTTGATTCTGCCCTCGGCATAATGCTCTGAGCTGCCCATTATGGGGAACACTTAAGTTGCATCTAAGGATGTCACAATTAGACAAACTCATCAGTCTTTCTAAAACACACTGAACAAGCTTAATGTATTTGTAAACAAAAAACACTGTATATTTTAAAGTTGGTTCTTTGCAAAAACATTAACAGTTTGAATAATCTGGACAGATAATGCATATAGTATAAAATAGTATAATAGTACATTCTCCCCCCAAAAGAGTGTAATTTTTCATGTTGTTGAATAAGACATACTTGAATTTCTAATTCAAGAAGAGCATACCCATGACTGCCAACACCATGAATGAAAGCATGATGACACCCAAATTCTTGTATCCTGCTCTATACCTTCTCTACTTACCTGTAGACCCATGAATGTTAACTGCCTACACTCAATATCTTACTGCATAAACTCAACATGGTAACTTCTCTTCTAACATTTTCCTCAAGATTTAACTTAAGACCCATCACACTATACCTTAATTTTCCAAGCCACAATTCAATTCCAATATGTCACAAGATTTGACTGATTGAGTCTCTCAAATCTCAACTCTTTCTTCTCATTGGAATTCTTATCTCCACTGCTTCAGTTCAGGCACCGATCAATTTTTCCTTACACTGAGGTAACGGCCTTCTAATCTCCCTGAAATCTTTCGATCCTTTTCCTAAACCACCACTAGAGAAGTATTTCTTAAAAAAAAAAAAAAAAAAAAAAAAAAAGATTTATTTACTTGAGGTGGGGGAAGGACAGAGGGAGAGAGAATCCTGAAATACACTATCTGCTGAGCAAAACGCCAGATGTGGGCTCAATCCCAGGACCCTGAGATCATTAACTGAGCTGAAATCAAGAGCCAGTCACTTAACTGAGTCAC
This sequence comes from Martes martes, assembly GCF_963455335.1. Lineage (NCBI taxonomy): Eukaryota > Metazoa > Chordata > Mammalia > Carnivora > Mustelidae > Martes > Martes martes. Next base: position 72,325,398 of record NC_137893.1, on the reverse strand, counting down.
CCAGAAGCCCCACTATGGAAATATTTCTAAAACAACCCGAATCATTCTAAACATTTTAATTAAAGAAAATAAAATTAATTATTCTTTTAAAAATCATTCCCTACAACAAAATATTTTAAAGTACTAGTGAAAAAAATTAAGATGGACAGATGGACAAATAAAAAATGGATAGGTGGACTGATAAGTGATATGGTAAATATAAAGAAAGGTAAATTAAAGTGATAGATGTATGGGTATTCACCACATAGTTCTTCTAGATTTTCTGCAAATTATAATTTTTGAAATATCAGAGAAGAGCTATTTTTAATGAAATGGCTAATATTTATTGTGTAGTAATGTAGTAATGGCTAATATTTATTGTGAGCTTCTAATATGCTAAGTAGCATTTCTCCAAGCATTGTTTCTAATGGTGTGCAAAAATATTTAACATTTTGGATGTTTTTGACTCTCCAGAAAATAGAGGAGGTGGTGAGGGAAAAAAGCTCTGATTTGTTGCATTTGCCAATATTCATGCTATAACACTCTGACTACAGTTTTTAAGCTTCCCAAGATCGAACTGGAAGAGATATGCATTAGTGTATCATCATATATTATCTCCAACATACATATAAAATAGACATAAATAGCTGGAAGGACATAGATAATGGTGCAATATATTAAAATAAGTAGAAAGCTTGGATACACATTACTTTTGTGCAAAATATAACTGGCATAATTTTAAGTTTGTATAATTTTTAATAATAATTCAACAACTGGCTGGCAAAATTCCTAAAAATTTAACAATCAGTTTTCTGCTTTAGCACATCACTGATTACCTGACAAATATCAAATTGGGAAGTTTCGATTTTTGATCATTATTTTACAGATGGCAGTATAAAACATTAAAGAGACTTAAGTTACTTGCCCAATAGTAATTATTACAGCCAGTTTTCAATCTAGATTTTACTGACTCACGAACCTTAACTCGTAACTGCGAATTCTCAGAGTCTTCTGCCTAATGAAATTCTACTCATACTTCAAGGCTCTTTTGTGCTCCCAGAGAGCCAAAAGCACCTCTATTATACCACTTATCAGTCTAATTATGTACCTACATGCCCATCTTCTAACCTCTCCAGGCAGCTCTGCACAGAAATTCACTCAGGCAGCCTGGATTTGCACCCAAGAGTTTATACTAGTGCCTGACACTTAGTAAGTACTCACTACATGTGAACTATTATGACCATGATTCCTTAGACTTCGAGAGGTTACAGATCAGAGTCTTTGTCCTAGAGTATCCGACACTTAAGGCAGTGTCTGGGACATAGGAGACAGTCATGTAAAAGAAAGCAAGAAAGTACAATAGCAATGATAGTCTTGGTTTCCTCATCAAACAGCTTTTTGATACTGATCAAATCACTTCACAACAGTATCCAAGTGTGCAGAATGGTAATAATGGGGAAATTGGACTTGATTGATTCTCAAGTACTTTCTCGTACAAAAACTTCATGGCTGCATGCATGTCCTTGCACCTGCCAGTAAAGTGTACTGATATAATACTTACAAAGTAATTGAGCAACATGCGTGAAAAATTTTTCAGCCACGTAGAAGAATGGTATGTGCAAAATTCTTATTGTAGCATGTACAATGGCTGATCACTGGAGTCCAAAATTTCAGTAATAAAGGAGTGGTTAAATACATTCTAGTACAAAGTTCCAATAGAATATTATGCAATCATTAAAAATGATGGTTAGAATGTTCTACAGAAATGAATTAATAGGGTGGCAAGTAAAATAAGCAGAATGTAAAACTGGGTCTGTCTTACACTTACAACTTAAAGGAAAAAACAGAGGCATGGAGAAAAATAATACTGCATTGACAAAAATAATAACAGTTTTATCAACACTGTAGCATTAGAAGTGCTCTTTGAAAAAATTCTATTTGCAAAATTTTGTGTAATGTTCTGTTATACATAATTTATAAAAACAGTTTGGGTGTTTGAATTCTAATGGAGTCTTTACAAAATCTGGGACTTCCAGCAAGGGGCTTTAAAAAAAAGAAATAAGCTTAGGGATAGTTAGTGCACCCCTGGCACCTTTTTTCCTCCTATGGAGAGTGCGGCTGGTTGCTTTACAGAGCAGACCCACTCATAACACACACACATGTATTTGCTGCAGAATTCACCAGAGAGGAGAAAGAGAACTCCAGAATAATGATTCTGCTTTTTTAGTATTCCTCAGAAATGTCATTTTTAAGATAGTGTCCAAAATGTTAAAATTGCAAAATTTTAAAAGAAAACCTAAGTTAGTTCAATTAAGCTTAAAAAACAACCATTAATTCAATGATCCGATCTTTTCCAAAAGTAACAGGTTCACTGATGAAACTTAGCCTTAAAAATGAGTTTTTCTCTGAGTGGAGATTAAGCCAGAAATAAAGAGGAGACAGAAGTTAAAGGATTATCTGAGACAGCTGGAAGGAAGATTCAGAGAAAACCTCTGCTCCCAGCTGATTCCAAAAACAAGCAGCTTTCTGTATTCTGATGGGTTTGATGTGAGGTGGCAACATATGGGAAAAATAACCCCAATGGAGTGAAACTGAATAGAATAAGGAGTTGCTTTCTACATCCTATCACTTGTTAGTAGTGGTCTGTCTCCATATTAACCAAGTTTCCTGTTGAAACTGCTTTTAAAAACAAAACAGATGAGAAATATTGTCTTCTCTTCACTAGTTTATGTCTAGCTCTCCCAGTGTCTGGTAGGGGTTCAGAATTCATTGACTAAATCATCAAGGAAAACAAAACCATTAGCCCAACCCATCAGAGAGTTTATGTTAATAATCTGATATAGACAGACTGCTTTGATTTAAAAGGACAAAGCTTCATACTCTACAGCAGTATTGTGCTTCATGATGGCATCTCCCTGGACAGAGAAGAGCTGTTGTCATCTTCATTTTACAGTTCTTAAATTACAGAGCAAGTTCCAACATACTCATCCAAGTTCACAAATTCATCAATATACCAATTTGTTTTGCAATTACAATAGCTATTTCCCAAAAGCACTGTGCTTTAAAATGCCATCATGTAAAGGTGAAAAGATGAATGACAGCTTAAGATAATATTGTTTAGTATTGGAGAAATTAAACACTTTCTTAAATTCCCTGTATTGTTATAATTTACTGAGTGGCAAAAAAGGAGTTAAAAATCAACAGTTTCTAGGGACCCCTAGGTGGCTCAGTCACTTAAGCGCCTGACTCTTGGTTTCAGCACAGGTCATGATCTCATGGTGGTGGGAGCCCTGTGTTGGGCTCTGCACTCAGCACGGGGTCTGCTTCAGATGCTCTCTCCTTCTCCCTCTCTCAAATAAAATAAATAAAAATCTATAAATAAATAAATAAAAATCAATGAAATATCTAATGAAAAGTTTGCAAAGACTACTGCCATTTATATTTCAATACTAGATACCCGTTCCTTTATTCACCTTTAAGGTCTATCATGGAGTAGAAAAATCTCTAGAAAACCCAAATATTATGATTTCCAGTAATTGTTACCATGAGTGTTGAGCAAGTATTTCAGGTGCTCTTGACTTAAAGGAATACCTAGTAATTGGTACAGAAATTAATTACTGTTAGAAGGGGAGCCTACTATATAATAGTTTTGATAACAAATTAGTACAGATGCACATGCAATATCAGTACAAAATGCATGATGTGTGTAAAATTTTGAAGGGTGGATATAACACAACTGAATATAGTATCTACTTAGAAATAAGATAACAGGGGCACCTGGGTGGCTCAGTGGGTTAAAGCCTCTGCCTTCGTTCGGCTCAGGTCATGGTCCCAGGGTCCTGGGATCGAGCCCCACATCGGGCTCTCTGCCCAGCAGAGAGCCTGCTTCCTTTCCTCTCTCTGTCTGCCTCTCTGCCTACTTGTGATCTCTGTCTTTCAAATAAATAAATAAAATATTAAAAAAAAAAAGAAATAAGATAACAGGTAAAAACAAACTATTTTTCTGAATGATTATTATTCTTCATTGTGAAGGACTAAGTGTAGGTGGGAAATAGCAACCAAGCTAGAGAATGACACATGTGTTATTTCAACTCAAACTTTACCCCTATGATTTGGCTAAGACAATTAAAAAGGACATCACTCAATGATTTCTAGGCCATATCATATGTAGTGACAGCTGAATTTGCACAGATCTTGCTTAGGGTGACATGAAAGGCATGAATTTCTGCCCTTTGAAGTTCATTTTTTATTGGGTTCACAAAGTATAATACAACTTACTACACTCCAGATTAGAATTCACTCATTATCTCTTTCCTTTGAATATGCTTTAATCCCCTCTGCAGTTTATATACAGGCTGGCGGAGAGGAAAGAGCACCGAAGAGCGTCGCTACAGCAATTATTAGCTATAATAAGACCATATCTTGCAGGAAGACAGTCAAGACCAGAAAGTGAGATTCTGTGATGACCCCAACTTCAGATTTAGCTAAGAGTCAAGTTAAATGATGAAAATAACGAGATACATCTTTATAGAGTCATTTTTTTTCTATACAAGAAACTGTACAGAGTGACTAACACTCTCCAAAAACACTAATTATAACTAGGAAGAGTCTGGATAAGTGAGTTCCAAAATAATCATGAAGGCCATACTCCTCCTCACCAACTGTGCCCCCAAAAATGTGATGCGTGTTTGTTTTTGTTGTTGTTCTTTTTTTGTTTTGTTTTTTGTTTTTTTTTGGGGGGGGGGGCAGAACGTGATTTAAGTTTTCTTCCTTATTCCAAAGCAAAGAAAATAAATTCTAAGTCAAATAAGGAAGTAAACAGGGAGTGATAATTAAAAGCGGAGGAATGTTCTCCAGGTAAAAAGGAAGAATATCAAGGGCAAGTCTATATGCATCAGTGTGACCATCTAAGAGAGGTCTGAAGCTTACAGGTTGTCTTTGGAATGCATTTTCATAATTAACATATCCCTTAGTGTTTATCTGGATCCATAGCTTTTTAATTCTACCTAGGACATATTCTTCTCTAGACACTCTTGTGTCATTATCATTAAGACATTATTAACATATCATTTTATTTTTATTTCTATTCCCCAATATCAAATAAAAGACCTAGGGTTGGAGGGGAAATCCAGGACATTTAATGGGAACGATGCTGTTATTTAAATCATTTCCACCTGTCAGCTTTACTGTAGTATGCAAAATTCAATAAAAACAAATGAAGCCAATAAAAAGAGTACTTAATGATACCGTTAACAGACTCAGCATGTGGTAAAGTACTATGGATAAATAAAAAGTGTCATTTTCACTGGTTACCAAATGCTTTCTGGCAACAAAGTTAAGTCAGAAGAAGAAAATTTTAAGCTGAAAGCAACACAACTCTATTTAGTTAATTACACAGCTACTAATCAAGTACCCTATAAGGAAATGTGCTGTGAACTGTATGTATGGTTAACCGTACACCCCCTGCATGAGCTGAAAAACAAAGGACTTAGTAGAAAAAGCGATTTCATAATTGTTCAACTTTCATGAACCTTATGCTGGGAGTTCCTAGCATTACAGACCATTGGAAGAGATAACAACAACAAAAAAATGATTATATTCTAAATCTCTCTTTCTCTCCCTTCCTCTCTCTATGGAAATTTTGAAAAAAAAATTGTATGTGTATATAAATGTGTATATATGTGTATATAAATGTGTATATAAATGTATATATATATTATATATGTATATATAAAAAATATATATACAAATATACATATATATGTATATATCATATATAATATATATGTATATATGTATGTATATATGTATATGTATACATATACATATATGTATATATGTATATGTATACATATACATATATGTATATATGTATATGTATATATGTGTATATATTTATATATATACACACATATACATATATATTATATATAATATATATACATATATAACATATGTATATATAATATATATTATATATATTATATGTATATATGTATATAATATATACGTATAAATGTATATATACGTATATATTATATATGTGTGTGTATATATTTATATATATACATATATACATACAGTTATAGAAATGTTATTGTAATTTCCATTATATATATAATGGAAATTACAATAACATTTCTATAATCCATGGGCCCCAGATAATTCAAAACAACCAAATGAATTTCTTTGATAATTTAAATCAGGGTGTGACTTATAGTTTCCATTTAATACCTCCATCTGTGCATATGCTTTTCCTATGTGTTGATACAAAGGAAAGAGTGAAGGCAAATCATCCATATGGTGATTATTGGCTGTGCATTGTTTTATGCATTGTTCCACAGTTAAGGAATTAGGGATAAGGTTACAGGCTCATTCATCACAAGTGTTAATCCAGCTCTGTTCAGAAAAGAAAGGTTGATACTGTTTTCAAACATACTGTTGGAAAAAATTATTTTCCAATCAAAATTATCCTTCTCAACCCTGGATTTCCAAAGTACCTTGTATTTCTATTACACCACTTACTACATTCTTCTTCTTATTGTGGTTCTAACACTAGATTGTCAGTTCCTTAAGAGCAGGAATCCTGTCTTATGAATGTTATATCTTCTGCACTCTTAAGTGCAACAACGTATACAACTTTGACCCCCAATAAAATTTATGAAATAAATCAATACTCCATCAACTACACAGTAGCTCTTGAATTTCTCTGCAATCTTTCATAATTTTCTCCTCTAAAATAATGTGTCATGTCATGGAAATTGCATGCATATTAATAACATTGGACAACCAACTTACCTGAGAAAGAAAAGTGAACCAAACAATAAAGTTAGATCACCTAAAATGTCTTTAAAATCTCTTTAATAAAAGGAACTTTCTTGATTAAGAATAATGATATGACCCAGGAATTTACAGATATTCTCCTTTGGATCTAAGATGAGAGAGACATGCTATAGAGAAAATTATGGCCAGGGTAATTTTTTTATTCTTATAAGAATGTTTTTGTGGTCACTCTGCCTCCATCTTTCCTTAGTTCTAACTCATCTTCCACAGAGATGGAATAATCTTTCTGAAAGCAAATCTAGGAATGTTAGTCTTCTTCTTAAATACAACTGGAGAGCAGTCTGGATTATCTTAGACCTGGCCACATGCCACCTGTGGGCTCGGTTCTACCACTGCCCAGAGTAACCCAAAGCTCTACCTTATTTTCAGAACCAAAAAAACATCAACAGTATTTACAAATGGGTTAAACACAGGTTTCCTCTGTTTTTAACTCTATTTTCTGATTTTTTTTTTCCTGCCTTAAAAATTCAAAGTCAAGTTTTAAGGTCCATATTTCATGTTTTAAAGCCATCCTTTCTTGGTGACAGCTTCTCTTAAACACTCTGAACAGCTTCTTCTCCTAAATTCCTATCATTTTGTATTTCACTCCGTGTTTATAGGTCTGTCCCTCGAGACTACAAGGGGCTTAAGTGCAAGACATTGCTTGTATAACTTTGAAGACCTAGTACTTAACCCATGCTGCTAACAAAGAAAGAAGCTAATAAAAGTTTTTCTGATGGGAGAAGATATTTGCAAATGAGAGTACAGACAAAAGGTTGATATCCAGGATCTATAAAGAACTCCTCAAACTCAACACACACAAAACAGACAATCATATTAAAAAATGGGCAGAAGATATGAACAGACACTTCTCCAATGAAGACATACAAATGGCTACCAGACACATGAAAAAATGTTCATCATCACTAGCCATCAGGGAGATTCAAATCAAAACCACATTGAGATACCACCTTACACCAGTTAGAATGGCCAAAATTAGCAAGACAGGAAACAACGTGTGTTGGAGAGGATGTGGAGAAAGGGGAACCCTCTTACACTGTTGGTGGGAATGCAAACTGGTGCAGCCACTTTGGAGAACAGTGTGGAGATTCCTCAGGAAATTAAAAATAGAGCTTCCCTATGACCCTGCAATTGCACTACTGGGTATTTACCCCAAAGATACAGATGTAGTGAAAAGACGGGCCATCTGTACCCCAATGTTTATAGCAGCAATGGCCACGGTCGCCAAACTGTGGAAAGAACCAAGATGCCCTTCAACAGATGAATGGATAAGGAAGATGTGGTCCATATACACTATGGAGTATTATGCCTCCATCAGAAAGGACGAATACCCAACTTTTGTAGCAACATGGACAGGACTGGAAGAGATTATGCTGAGTGAAATAAGTCAAACAGAGAGAGTCAAGTATCATATGGTTTCACTTATTTGTGGAGCATAACAAATAATATAGAGGACAAGGGTAGATGGAGAGGAGAAGGGAGTTGAGGGAAATTGGAAGGGGAGGTGAACCATGAGAGACTATGGACTCTGAAAAACAACCTGAGGGTTTTGAAGGGGCGGGGGGTGGGAGGTGGGGGGACCCAGGTGGTGGGTATTAGGGAGGGCACAGAATGCATGCAGCACTGGGTGTGGTGAAAAAACAATGAATACTGTTACGCTGAAATTAAATAAAAAGTTTAATTAAAAAAAAGTTTTTCTGAATAAAAAGGAAAGAAATCTAAAAAAGGATTTTAGGCAAGAAATAACAAGATGGTGAAGATACAGAGAGAAGGGAACACTTGTGTACCGTAGATGAGAATGGGTATTAGTTTAGCCACTACGGAAAACAGTATGGAAGTTCCTCAAAAAGTTAAAAATAGAACTACTATATGATCCAGCAATTCCACCACTGGGTATTTAAGCAAAGAAAACAAAAACCCTAATTCGAAAATATATGGGCACCCTTATGTTCACTACACTATTATCTACAGTAGCCAGGATATGGAAACAACCCAGTGTCTGCTGATGGATGAATAGGTAAAGAAATTGTGGTTTATACACAGGTATACACACACACACAAGCGTGCGCGTGCGCGGATACTACTCAACCATAAAAAGAGTGAAATTTTACCATTCACAACATTATAGACAGAACTAAGTGTATTATGCTAAGTATTATACTAAGTGAAATAACTCAGAGAAAACAAACACCATATGATTGATTTCACTTATATGTGGAATCTAAAAATCAAACCAAATGAAAAAAACAAAGCAGAACTCATAAATACAGAGAACAGACTGAAGGTTGACAGGGGAGATGGGTAGGAGGATGGGCAAAATGGGTAAAGGGGATCAACAAGTACAAACTTATAATTATGGTGTAAATAAGTAATGAGTATGTAATGCACAGGTTGGTGACTATATTAAATAATATTGTACTACATATTTGAAAGTTGCTAAGAAAACTGAAGAATTATTTTCCATAACTTTTCTTATGGCTTTTAATCTTTAGCTTTTTTTTACTTCAGTATTAATAGCAATGACTTTTGAAATTCTTGCTCAAAAACAAAGAAGCTGTATAAATATCAGATATAAGAAATTAATACTTTAGGGGCGCCTGGGTGGCTCAGTGGGTTAAAGCCTCTGCCTTCAGCTCAGGTCATGGTCCCAGCGTCCTGGGATCGAGCCCCACATCGGGCTCTCTGCTCAGTGGGGAGCCTGCTTCCCTTCCTCTCTCTCTGCCTGCCTCTCTGCCTACTTGTGATCTCTGTCAGTCAAATAAATAAAAAATCTTTAAAAAAAAAAAAAGAAATACTTTGAAAAAATTAAAACAAGCATTAATGATAAGCCTTCAATTCAAATCAAAAAGTATGTCATCCATACAAACCATACAAATTCTTTTAAGAGTTGTTTATTTTGTTTTAACCTCAAGGCTGAGTTTCAATGATAACTAGTTGTTGTGATTGATAACTATCTTAGATCACAGTAAAAATCAATAAATGCTTCCATTTTGCTGACAAAGCTATAGCCAAAAGGCCAAAATTTAATTCCTCACCTTGTGATTTCCTGAATATGCCTGAGTATTGTTTTGTTTTCCATTGTGGATTCATAAGAGAAAAAAATGCATTTTTAGTAAATGTTTACCTCTAAAATAACACATTGTCCTCGTCAGTGCTTCGTAGATCTACATGTTTCACTAAAACTTGCCAAGAGCATTGAACTTCAGTGTAAGAGTAAAATGTAGTTTTCCCAACTGTGTAAATATATTACGCTCTGGACACCCTGAACTCTTGACCTTCCCTATGAGGGAGATGTGCTAAAATGTCAGTTAATCATAAAACAGTGCCACATGGGTTACCCAGAAGCAGTAGGCAATTTAAAAGAGCAATTTTAACATGCAATTGCCAAAGCACGCAATGAAGACAATTTCTGATGATGGTATACTTTATTTCCATTTAATAAGAGAAAAAGAAACTGTATTTTCTTAGCTTCTATACCAGATGGTATACCCAGAGGAAATTGACACAGAGAAAAAACAAGCATACTTTCTTTGATTGTTCAATGGAGTTTTTGAATTACTTCCCATTTAAAACAACTTCACATTTATACCTTTTTTTAAAATTCATAAAATGCCTGAAGAAGCATTATATGAACAATAACATGGGTCAGGCTGTAAGCTAACAGTGCAATAATCATACCCCTCAGGTGAATAGAGAAGCGTGAGGCAAGTGTAGGAGGCCACAGCCACCAGAGGCTGTAATTACCATCTCTTCTAACTTGAGAGACCCTGAAGCAGGTAATTGCACTTACCAAATGATTTAAATGTACTTTAGAAAGAAAACAAACAAACAAAAAATAGCTTCAGCACCTAGGCAGGGCATTTCAGAAAAGGATAAAATAAAACAATGTTTTACACCTCTTCAACTGCTTAAAACATTTAAAACACAGCATATATTTGAGTGTTAAGCTCACTAATCAATTGTGCTTTCAATAAAAGTGAAGTGGCAAGCATTTAACTATGTTCCTCAGGGAATAAGTTAGCCGTGCAGATACTCTTTTGTAAAAATATACATTTTTCCCAGATTTTACCTGTTATACTTTCATTTAGGCATGCCATATTCTTCTGAATGGGAGAGAAAAAAACCACCCATACTAGGAGAAAGAGCAAAGAGAATTCAGGCTTTTCAAATACTAGAAAATGTGTTTTGAGTCCTAGCTGCCCAGTTGTCTGACATTAGGTAAGTCATTATTTCACTTTGTTTTGACTGAGTCTCAGATTAACCAGCTACAAAATTGGTAAAATAATATATCTACCTCACAGGTGTGAAAATAAAGTATCATGATGAAGTCACTTCATATGCTGATTATAAAACAAAAATAATCAATACTTCACTATGAAAATCTACATTTCCATTTTAAAATACAAAATTTACTTGTTAATCCACACAAATAAAACCATTTGACTAACTTACTCTAAAATTGTTTATTGACATATTTCTGCCAAGAAAATAAAATTTACTACTGCCAGAAATAAAATTTCAATGGCTTACAAATATTAAAATGGGATCTTTAACATAATAAATTGTAATGAATTCACTCTTTGATTGGTACTCAGTAGTCAGAGAATGTTCTGTGATACACCAAAACAATGGAATTTCTAAGAGGCAGAAAATAATCTTCATTTGTTTGTTATTTTACAAGAAATTCATGTGAAATTTATTTCAGATACAAAGACATAGCTGAGAAGTTCTTATACTTATTTTTAAGGCTTCCTGATTGTCAACATGCAGGGTGTATTAAAATAGCTATGTCATAATAATCAGCATTTATTCTACCATATGATATTAATACTACAACTATAGTGTGGCATTCTCCTACCCTTGATTAAAATGGAATGTAGAACCAGTATGCAGAGCTTGCAAAAATTAACAGAATGAAATAGGAACTCTTTCAAAGGTTACTATTGGGATTTCAAAGGAATATCATTTCCACACCTTGTGAAAAATCTTTAGGCTTCTGAAATCATTACTAAATACCAGCTACTATTACAGTTAGCATAAGCTGTGTTCTATTTCGTGTTATAGGATACCAGGCCGAGGCCAGCGGAGGTGCTGGTTAAGGCTGAAAGATCTTAAATTTGGAGAAAGGAGTATGCATCTTGAAGAAAAGAAGTAGATGGACATCATACTTTCACCATCAATAATGACCCTGTATTTAGATATACAATACTTATCAATTATCTACAATTTCGGCTTTTCAGAGATTGTTTAAAAATTAACACAATATATATTTTTATTAGCTCTCCTCCCTTTTCTAATAATAGAGAGCAAGAATAATAGACATTCCTGATAAAACAGTAACCAGTTTCTCAAATCTACAATGTATTTGAAAATCTAAGCACTTTCCTTAGCCATAAAAACATGCACCAAACACATCTTCTGAGGACGTTTATAAAGAAGAAACATATGTGACAAAGACTCAACACATGTGAAAGATAGTTTTAAAAACAAATAAACTTTCTACAGTGGGAAGTAAAACTACAAGTGTCAGTGAGCCTGACACCATTTTATGCCACAGGGCCCACAGATTAAATGTTTCTCAAATAAAGAATTAGAAGAAAAAGAGCACCGTAATTCCAAAATGTCAAGACATTTATAAATCTGAAAGCAACTATGAGTGTAAGTTATTTTTACTCTATTCTCTCCCACATAGATAAGGTTATTCTTAAAATAAATTACCTCAAAACACTTTATAGTCATATTTTTACTTATTACAGTCGATATGCATTCTCAACATAAGCATTCAATAGGGATAAAACAATGCTCCTTAACATGCTGTTTTCTCCACTTAATACAGCATAACTAGCTTTAAAATGCAACCTCATATACTTGCAGTCTCCATTGGCTCACACATCAATAACCGATTTCAAGTAATTCCCGGTTAAACAAAAATCACATTATATTAACAATATATTGTATGGCACCGCTGAACTTTAATGGTCTACTTTGATGAAACCCTTTAAAAAATAAGAAAACAGATGATATATTTAAAAGAAAGAAATCTGGGCATGGAAGTCAAAAAGAAGTTATCAGCAAGAACCAAATTATGGAAAGAGCCCAAATGTCCATCAACTGATCAATGGATACAGAAGATGTGATATATATTGAATGGAATATTACTCAGCCACAAAAAAGAATGACATCTTGTCTTTTGCAATGACATGGATGGTGTTAGAGAGTATTTTGCTAAGCAAAATAAGTCAGAGAAAGACAAATACCATATGATTTCATTCATACGCGGATTTTAAGAAACAAGCAAATGAATATGGGGGGGAGAAAAAAAGAGAAGCAAACCAAGAGACAGACTCTTAACTATGGAGAACAAACCTAGGATTACCAGAGGGGAGGTGGGTGGGAGAATGGGTGAAACAGGGTGATGGGGATGAAGGAGGGCACTTGTGATGAGCACTGGGTGTTGTATTTAAGTGATGAATCACGAAATTCTACACCTGAAACTAATATTGCACTGTATAACTTGCTGGAATTTAAAAAAAAGGGGGGGACACTTGAGGGGCAAAGAAATAAAAAAGAAGACACTAGAATAGTAAATTACTCTTCATAATTTTAATTTGTATATACTTTATAAAGATTAAATGTAGAAGGAAAGATAGTTTTATTAGGAAATACGTATAGGCAATATCCTGAGTAAAATGAATTTCATTGTTCATCTTTTTATGTTAACATGGGGAATTTAATTTTGGAAGACAGAGTGAGCTATTCCTCAATGTCCACAATGTCTCCTCTTTAAATTGTTTCTCTGACTTGCTGAGGTTGTGGAGTCTACTTGCCTCTCCCTCAGAAAAGTCACCCACTACAATTAGAATACTTTGCCACATACCTAGAATAAAAAGACTGAGCTGCAAGAAAATTTAAAAAGCAAATTGTGTGCTTTAGGCTGAGCCATGGAGACTTAACCAACATCTTCTAAGTCAAACTGCCTACCCAACCACAGAACGTAGAAACAAAGGACAAATTAGTAGACTCTCTGTTGTCTAAATCTCAGATTAATAATTGAGCAGTTAAACTGCCTGTTAGTGAGCATCTTCCAATATAAATATTTAACGATTTATACATAAACATCAATATATTAAAATTGAGTCGAAACTTAAAATATTTAAAGATGATAGCATATTAGGTAATTTCATGGGTTTTGCTTTGATTATAGATCAGTTCTCTTGGTGAGTAGCCCCGGAATATTGTAAAAACAAAAATACTATAAATGCCAAACACATGTTCAAGAAACAAAAGACATTTTATAGGCATTTACATTTTCATAGATCCCTACAGTCTTAGTTTTCAATTTTCAGAACCTAAATCACTAAATGTTCAGGATGCATAGATCCATGCACTAACTCTGCAGGTGTTTCAACATAATACTTGATGGTTAAAAAATGGCTCTTCCAACTAAACTAAAAAATTAAGCTACTTTCAGTAATAAAATAGTACACTAAAAATGCTCTCTAATCACAGAGACAATTGAACTTTTCAGTGGCTTTTGATAAAGAGTCAACAATTTCTCTTACTATAACAACATGGTATAATTAGGAACTGGGATCTATATTCATATATTACTTTTTATTTCACGTCTCATCCTTCCTTCCTGTTTCATGCTATTATTTTCATCACTTCGTTTCAGGCATGGGGAGGGCAATTAACAAGTCTCTGTATATTGTAGAGTTGGGTGTCAAGTTAATCCTCAACCACAGGTTTTCTGAGTTAAGAGAGTAATCTCACCAAGGCCGGCTTCAGAGTAACTTTTTAATCTATATTATCAGATAGGGCCTCTGCACTGCCCGTAACAAAGTTACCAAGGGAGACAATCTTCACATAGCCGAAAGGTATTCAGCACTTGCTGAACTGTCGAAGTTTCCTCTCTCAATGGTAATGATACCTTCACCAGCATCTGTCAGAGATTTTGGACTGAATACAAGCAGGCTGAGCAAAATTGCTGCTCAAGAAAAGATTATGAATTCATCATAATACTGAATAATAACAGAAACACACTGCTCTTAAATTAGTCCATTATGACATAAAGCTACAATTTACCAAGTTCAATAGAACTCTTAGTGTGACTCATCATGTGCCAAGTAATTAGAACATTTAATAGTGCATTTATACTAAATGTCTAATGCTTGACAAGCATTGATCCCTTCATGAGGCAGAGGGGCCTCCTATTCAGTCTTACCTGCACATTTGGTTCTGGTAATTAACGGAGGTCCCGGGAGGCCCGTTCCACCTTCACCAGGTCTTGTAAGTAGAACACGGATCTCGTATTCAGTATCTGGGTCCAAATGCCATAATTTATAAGTTGGAGCATTGACTGCGTGCGTTTCTGTCCAGGACCCTGATGTCATCCGGTACTCGACTTCTTTCAGAATGATGGGACCATCGCCAATGATGGAGTTAGCATTTAGCTGAATCAGCAAATAGGTAGGCCCAACACCAAGCAGCTGGGGAGGAGCAATGGGTCTTGGTGGTTCTAGGAGAGATGAAGGTGCAGCCCAATTAGTTAAAAATCCAAAAGACTAAATAAAATACAGAGATATATTAATGTCTCTCAAAACTGAAAGGTTTAATGCATAATTTACTTAGGAGCACATAACAAATTCTTAGGGAAAACCACAACATGAGTGATCTGAAACTGTACTTTTAAGGAGTAAATACTTTCACTGATGGGATATGACCCTTTTTAACACAAGTTTTCTTTTATTAAAAACATGTCTCTCCAGAAGATAAATTTGTACAGGCTCAGTAACCAAGGGAAATAAAGGGAAAATATTTAAGGATGGATAGCTCTGATTAGCTACTAATAGAGTACAGTTGGGTCTCTGACATTCTTGAGGTCCTAAGACCTCAACAAATCTCAAATTAATGAATACTGTTATAACTCTTTATTTCATTTATGAAATATGGCAAAGCAGTACTTTGGTTTTTGCTTTGTTTTTCACTTCTGCAGAGTTCCTGCAGAGGAGATGAGAGGAAGGAACAGCAAAGCTGAACTTAGAAGCTGATACCAAGTGCTGACTTGTTTCTACATACCCACCACAGAATTTAAGAGAGTGAAATTTATACCGAGGCAAAATCACAAGTCACTACATATCACTAGCCTTTGGGAATAGCATGCAATACGGCAATGAATCAAACATTAAACTCAAATGTCAAAGGTACAGTGCAATTTAATTTTGGACAGCTTAGATATTTCCTTGAAAGAAACTTTGGAAAACATTATTGTGATGTCTGAACTTATAGAAACACTGAAAAATCAATTAGGGCCCCCCTTTTATTTTTCATTTAACAATGATGCAGGTGAATTTGATACTGGACTTTATGAAGGACTCTATTGCTCTAGCTCTGTCTATGCGGTCCCTCTATGGGAATTCTAAGTCACGAAGATGCTCTAATTAGTACCTTGCGATCAGATTCTTCTTTGAATCTCTTGAACAACATTTCTCAGGGAAGCTAAAAGACTTTAAAATAAAGTGTTAATTTTCATAAAGTGGTAACTGCCCAAAAACTGATTTAAAGGTTTGTGTGTTCCTATGTAGAATTTAAGAAACAAAACAGATGAACATATGGGAAGGGGGGAAATAAGAGAGGGAGGCAAAACATAACAGACCTTTAATTATAAAGAACGAACAGGGTTGCTGGAGGGGAGGCAGGCACGGGAAGGGCTAGTGGGTGATGGGCATTAGGAAGACACATGTGATGACCAGTAGTAAGTGTTACTGTAAGTGATGAATCATTTAGTGATGAATCGCTAAATTCTACTCCTGGAATCAATATTACACCATGTTATCTAACTAGAATTTAAACAAAAATTTGAAACAGAAAAAAAAGGGGTAACTGTTGGCAAGGTAAGCAATATACAGTAACTTTCTGTATTTTCTGTTCAATTTTCATATAAACCTAAAATCTAAGAAATAAAGTCAATTAATTATTTTTAAATGTGTGTGTTTTAAGAGATAAAGCAATATATATGGAGGAAAACTATTTTTTTTAAGATTTTATTTTTAAGTAATCTCCACACCCGACGTGGGGCTCAAACTCACAACCCTAAGATCAAGATTGCGTGCTCCACCAACTAAGCCAGCCAGGTGCCCCAAGAAAAGCTATTAAATGTAACCACACATTGCTTCCTTCTTTCCCTCAGTAGGGGTGGACTGGAGAATATGCAAATAGAAGAAAGTTATGAAAAGACAGCCAATATCTTTCAAACTGGATTTTCTATTTTAATGGCAACACACACTTGGAGTAACATACAATGCAAAACAAACAAACAAAAAACCTTCAGACACAGGTTTTACTTTCTAATACAGGTTTAAATGAAGCAAGGGTTTTCAGCTGTAGCCCAGGACTTGCTTTTAAACCCTAAGAGTATAAAAAAGTATAGTTTCCATTTTATGAATCCCTGAGTTACAAACATCCCTAACATAAGGAATAAGAATAGCTGGCTTAGATCTCTAACCATACTAAAGTCACTTTCAATAATGGTCCTCCAAAATTCATATGACAAATATTTACTGAGTAACTACTAATTGCTAGTCTGTTGTATACATTGGTTAGTCATATAATATGGCAAGGGAGATGGAGTAACAATAAAACAACAAATTCATTATTTTAAAATGAGAGTCATGCAGAAAACAGATACAATGATATTATAATAGCACTGTATGGTGAGAGACGGTAGCTACCCTTGGGGTGAGCACAGCATAAATCACAGTAGAGCCTTATGGAATCACTACTTCATATACCTAAAACTAATGGAGCACTGTGTGTCAACTATGCTCAAATAAAAATTAAAATTGGAAAAAATAACAACATGGGTGGAGACACCTACTGAGGAACACCAATTTTCTTCTATCCAAAAATATTTGAGGCATATTAAGTTAGTGCCATCAGTAATCATGGCTCATCATGGCAATAGCTTTCAAACTCATTATTGGTAGAATCATAGGAGTTTGTGGTTCACGAAAGTGAAAATAAATCTAAGATTGTATAAAATAATGTATGTACTATGTAAAATCTACGTGTAGAATTATTTCCATTTCTATGAAAAAGTAATTCTTAACATCTGATTTACAAACTTTACAATATCTTTTCTTTATGGTTTAAAAATTGTTTCAACAACATAAAGTCAAAACTGTGTAGAAGGCGAACTATTCCAACTTTCACTACTGACTTCAATTGAGAAGCTACTCACAAAGTAGAAAGTTTAAATAAAACCAAAATAGTTCAGAATTTTCATTTATCTGCTAAAGAAAGACAAAGCCAGACATTTCATATCATGAAATTTTACCAACTAACGACTTGTATATTTCAAGTTTACAAAAGTCTCAGTAGACAGAAAGAGAAAGTTGACATATTTTCTAAACCTTGAGCTGAAATGAAACTGAATAGAGAAATGAGCATAATAGAAGAAATGCAAATATCTTCCCAGACTATCTCAATGTTGCACATATTTTAAGAAGCAGTCTGTACTTTGCGAATAAACTGAGTTGCCTCATATGTGCAATGTTTGTTTTCATTCCAGATGGCTCATATACTGACTAATTTAAGTTAAGTAGTAAATGAAGCTAAATCCACAGCTTCCTAGGGTTCTAACCCAAAGCTGCAATGCCTCCCATACAACACAATGGAACAACAACTTGAAGAGGTCTCATATTTAACATGACGGACTGATTTGTCAAATGAGATATGAATAACAAACCTTGGTTAATCTATAAATTTGCAAGTATTATGAGACCTGAACTATAACCGTATACTGAATGATAACTCTCATCCACCCAAACTCTCCACACCACTGCTGTGGAAAATAAGAAGCAAACAGAGGAGAGCTGCAGGGAGAGAAATGAGAGGGAAAGAGCGACAACAAAACATATTATTAGAAACACGTGAAAAAGTAAAGCATAATATTTCTTCTGTCATTTCTATCTTTAAGGAAATGACATGTAAAAGAAAATGAAATTTGAATCAGGAGATTCGAGGTTCACAAAATGCACCCGCGAAGAGCTGGGTAAATGTTATTTACCTTCTTGACTTTACAGCTTCTTCACTGGCAAACCAGGCATTATTTCAAGAATTGCTAAAGACTTTTCTAAATGTGTCAACAAGCCCCATATTGGCTGTTATTTTGCTTTGTTTTTCCAGAGAGCATGTAAATTTTTAAAACCAAAAATTAATAGCCATCACTAGTGTTTTGTGTACATGAAGAAATGACTTTGATATAATCGGGTGCTTAGCTGGAAGAAGGGTAACAATTCACCCTGATCAGGTTTGTATCTCACTTGCTATGGTCAACAATAAGGGTAAGTGCACTTGCCAAGGCAGTAGCTCAAATTTGGAACTGTGACAATGTTCAGAGAGACTCAGAAGCATAACATTGTTTAACAGCATGACTAGAGTGAAATCTAGCATTAATGAGACTAATATACCACTACATATTAAATTTTTTATGTTAGAAGAAAAGAGTAGCCTCGTATTAGCATATGTGTTTTTGTTTTTAGGCCCTTGAGAACAAGAAGGCTTATTTATAAAATCTCTATTCATTTCAATAAATTATGCATGAATTTTCATCAGCTAGCAAATGAACAAGTAATTGTTCTGCAGCAATATTAATATTCTTCATAACTTAATACACTATCAGACCCAGAGGTGTGTTACGAATGAATCCCAATTGTATACTAGGTATCAGATGAAGCATGCAATCCCCAAAATACAGGATAAACTTTGCCAATGTTACCAATTAACTTTCAATTAATGACTTACATTCATTACTCTAGATCTAAACCTATTATACAATCGTAATTGTACATTCAAATCGCTTTATTTATTTTATTTCAGATAATTTCAAAAAGTGCCTTGAAATCAAGATAAGTCATTATGAAACTATATCCTCATCCAATTATTCCTATTACAACACTATTTTATAAACATATGTATCACTTATTAACATTTGGTTAAATAATAAAATGCAAAATCAGATCTAGAAGTCACTAAGCCAGTAAACATCAAGGCCAATGGCACTTCTACATTCACCTTTCCAAACAAATAAATCAAATACCTCTCAGTCCTATCACCTTCCAAATTGTTTCATTTACTTATCAAAGAAGGCTTGATTAAAAGTTTCTCAAGGGGCACCTGGGTGGCTCAGTGGCTTAAAGCCTCTGCCTTCGGCTCAGGTCATGATCCCAGGGTCCTGGGATCGAGGCCTGCATCAGGCTCTCTGCTCATCGGGGAGCCTGCTTCCTCCTCTCTCTCCGCCTGCCTCTCTGCCTACTTGTGATCTCTGTCTGTCAAATAAATAAATAAAATCTTTAAAAAAAAAAAAAAAGGTTTCTCAAGATTAGCACTCTTACCATCAAAGCAGGCAAGGACACTGAACTTGTCCCCTTATGGCCACTGTAACAAATGATCACTCCCTGGATGGCATAAAACAACAGAAATTTATTCTCTCATGGTTCTGGAGGCCAGATATTCGAAATCAGTATTGCTGGGTCAAAATCAAGGTGGCATGGGGCCATATCTCCTCCAAGTGACTAGGAAAGAATGAGTTCCTTTCCTTTTCCAACATCTGTGGCTATGGGTATTCCTTCCTTGGCTTGTGGCCACATCACTCTAATCTTGTTCACATTACCTTCTGCTCACACTACCTTCTGCTCTTCTCCTACTTAAGGTCACCTGTGACTGTACTTAGGGTCCACACTGATAACTCAAGATCTCCCCATATCAAGACCCCTCAATCACATCTTCAAAAACCACTTTTCTCGAGAAGCCAACAGTCATGGGTTCCAAGGATGAGGACTTTGTGGTCTTTGGGGCCATTTTTCAGTCCACCAAAGAGACACACTATGATCTCATCCTTCTTCCTGGGCAATATCTCAGCTCTATCTTTTCTCCAGTTGTTTAGAGCCCATGAGCCGAAAATACTTCTAGGAAAGTTTCACAGTTAGGTTTCGAACAGTGGAAATTACCAAAAGCAAATAATTTATCCACATTGCCTTTTTTTTTTTTTTTGCTATTTATATTTTTAAGGAAATAAAAATAAAGATGAACATTACCACTTCGAATGACTACAGGAGTGAATGTTCCCTTACCATATCTAAATTCCTGTAAAAATCAATATTAGACTGCCTTGGAGACAGATATTTTATTTACTATCATTTATTTTCCATTTATCCATTATTGAATGGATCACTTCAAAATCAATGTTATTCTATTTCTTTATCATCCCCCTCTTCAAAATTCTGATCCAGTTCCAGTTAAAAAAGAAAATTCACTAGTTCATGCTTCATATTGTTTAATTTTCTTCCTCATCACCTATTAAAATGCTGAAGTAAAGGGAGACAGACAGTAGAGACTGTGAGCAGGAAGAATGACATCAGTGCACCAAATTATTCAAGCATTTATTTATCACCTACAGTCTCATAATTTTAAATCATTTTAAATTATACCCTAAAAAGATAACAGCATAATTTAAGGGTACCTGAGTGGTTCAAGAAACCTGAAATAGTAACGTTGATGAATAAGAAGATGACCTTCCTTCCCATAAGAAATGGAAAGCAAGGTATGGATAATTAGAAACATTTTCTTTGGGCATTTAATATCATATGCATGACAACAATTTGTTTAATTTTTCCTTAGATGTTGAAACATAAGGTACACATTTGAAAATTTCAGATTCATGTACAAGGTTTCTCACAAATGCACACTTTATGAACTGCAA
Organism: Martes martes; assembly: GCF_963455335.1. Taxonomy (NCBI): domain Eukaryota; kingdom Metazoa; phylum Chordata; class Mammalia; order Carnivora; family Mustelidae; genus Martes; species Martes martes. The sequence goes on along the minus strand of NC_137893.1, from coordinate 72,303,815 downwards.
AGCAGATATTATGAGAGGAGTAATAGTTCTTTCATGATTTTCACTCTGACTTCCCTGATACTTCAGATTTCCAGGCCTAATAAACTCCTTAAGGAGCCAAATCCCTCTCCATTCACTCTTCTGGTTATTATCGCATATTTTTTGCTGATATCAATGATGTAATTAGTAAATTCTATAAATTATCTTTCAGATAAACTACTATTTTAGTTATGTTTAAAATTTGTGCATTAAGAGAAAATTTTTTAAGCAAAGTGATCTTAAAATTTAATATATTAAAGTCCCTTTTTAAATCCAACAATCCAATTGATGAATACTTTTTCCAAGTCATATCATTCAGATGGCTCCTAAGCTTGACCTGGTCAAATAAAGTTAATACTTAGACAACACACAGTTTGGATGTTGTTAAACCTGGGGTTCCTATGCCAGCACCTAGACCAAGTATCAATTAAAAGGTGCTACTGTCATCTACTATCATCTCCATGAAAATTAGATGAGTGTTAGTGTATACTTATGGTAGACTATAGAAAGAGTGTGCACTGTGACCCACTGCCCACACTCACAACACTTCACATACCAAAAACTTCCGATAACCATGAAATAAATACACATGATTTCTGTTAAGTATGTAGAAATACAATGAGAAAAATGAGAAAAAAACTTTGATTGAATAGCAAAACTCTCATTTAGTGATATATATGTTTGTTTATAGTACATATTTTTTAAAAGATTTATTTATTTATTTATTTATTTATTTATTTTATGGGGAGGGAGAGAGACAGCACGGTGGGGAGGGGCAGAGGGAGAGAGAAACTCAATCAGACTCTGCACTGAGTGTAAACCCTTATGACCTGAGCTGAAAATAAGAGTGGGTTGCCCAACTGACTGTGCCACCCAGATGCCCCAATGCTATGTATTTTTACCCATGAATAGTTATGGAGAGCTAAACAGAAGTTTCTTCATTCCCTTCCAGTGGTTTTTCCTTAAGGGCAGTTGCTCAAATGATTGAGGAGTGCTAATGGTTTTGAGTGGGCTGAGAAAAATTACTTAAGTTTAAGAAATGCACAGGACAGTCCCACCAAATGAAGAATTCTCCAGTCCAAAACACCAACAGCCTCCTCTAGAGAAACACAATGACAATGTTAAAAATAACTTCCCCTCAGCAATCCATGGCTTAGGCTTACCTAAAATCATATCACTTCCATTTCTATTTTTCAACAGGGCAGTGGAGCAGAATTTTGAAGAAAAGGTTGCAAACCCTGAACAGGTGATCATGTATTCACACAGGCTTGACCATGGTTAATGGGGCATAGCTAAATGGCATTTGATGATATAGCTTGCTTATGGGCAAGTGAACTGATAATGTTTTTGGAAAACAATCTACCAATATAATATCATGAAATAAAGATGTATTTAAAAAGTATAGTAGGGGGGCGCCTGGTGGCTCAGTGGGTTAAAGCCTCTGCCTTCGGCTCAGGTCGTGATCCCAGGATCCTGGGATCCAGCCTCACATCGGTCTCTCTGCTCAGCAGGGAGCCTGCTTCCTCGTCTCTCTCTGTCTGCCTCTCTGCCTACTTGGGATCTCTGTCAAATAAATAAAATCTTAAAAAAAAAAAAAAAAGTATAGTAGGGGCACCTGGGTGGCTCAGTGGGTTAAAGCCTCTGCCTTTGGCTCAGGTCATGATCTCGGGGTCCTGGGATTGAGCCCCGCTTCGGGCTCTCTGCTCAGCAGGAAGCCTGCTTCCTCCCTCTCTCTCTCTGCCTGCCTGCCTCTCTGCCTACTTGGGATCTCTGTCTGTCAAATAAATAAATAAAATCTTTTTAAAAATAAATAAATATATAAAATAAAAAGTATAGTAGTCTCACTTCTGGGAATTTAATATAAGAGGAAAATTTAAATCTTTGTTTAGAAGAGCAAAAAAGTAAACAACCAAAATATTCAACAACAGGAAAGCAGAGACACAAATTACGGTATATCTTTTCAACAGAATTTCATACCAACTTCAAGAACTCAAGTTGTCAAGTTTATATAATGCCTGTCAGGGGACAGTTAAATATTTACGTGTATCAGAGCTTGCATTTTATTTTTTTTTAATTTTTTTAAAAGATTTTATTTATTTATTTGACAGAGAGAGAGATCACAAGTGGGCAGAGAGGCAGGCAGAGAGAGAGGGAGAAACAGGCTCCCCGCGGAGCAGAGAGCCCGATGCGGGGCTCGATCCCAGGATCCCGAGATCATGACCTGAGCTGAAGGCAGAGGCTTAACCCACTGAGCCACCCAGGCACCCCCAGAGCTTGCATTTTAAAAAGTATATCCCTATGGTAGAAAAAATGAAAACCACCAACCATCACCACCAGAAGGAAATACACCAAAAAGCTACCAGCAGGGGTGGGCGAACTTTGGGACCATGAGTGGTTTTACCTTTTCTTTTATCTCTGCTTCCAGTAAAATTTATAATGTGCTTGTAAAACTTTCTCATCATTACATTCGCAGTATTTACCAGTGTCTAACTAAGTTCAATAATATCATTGGAGAATGAAATGCTGGCTCAATAACACCTTGAGAAAAAAAAGTTGCTCATGCCAGTATAAGAAAAAAACGTATCTATATAAATTCTAACTATTCGATACAAGAAGATGTAGTCTACAATTTCAGTGTGAGAGCCATCATTTGGAGATGGCAATAGTAAAATTCTGTATATTTGTTTATTAATTTGTTTAATTTATTTTCAGATGATGAAATTAAGTCCTCAAAATGTAGGATTTCCACCTTGAGCTTTGAACCATATAGGTAGCGGATTGCTCTGACATTGATACACAGCACCTACAAAGCGTTACTATTTAATTAAAGGAGTTAGTTGACTGGAACAAAAGAACATTTTCTAAGCAATTGCTTAGTAACCAAGTGGCATCAGATGATTTATCCAGCTTGTGAAAAAATAAATAAATAAAAGGCTCAGCTACAAACATAATAATTCGTCTTTTAACCAAATCAGATCAATAAATTTTTAAAAGGATTTTCCATGTGAAGAAAAAGTATTATATATATTAAAATTTGACTATACGATATTGCTTAGAAATGTTATCAAAATATACAGTGGCACTAATATCAGAATAGACCAAGAACTTGAGTTTCTTGAACAAAATTTAATTCAGGGTAGGAAAAAAATTCTGAAAATAGGCCACTCTTCATATTAAACAGCCATTTTGTCTTTCAATCCCTGTGTGATATGTATTCATTTTTTTTTAAACTGGAAGATCTGTAGAATTACAGTATTTAATCTCAATGACATGGCTCTTTTCTGCTGCCTAAAGTGCTGAAATAAGAAGAATCGTTTTAGCAACGAAACTGCAAATTTTGCATACTGAATTTTATCTCCTATGCATTACCATGGCATTTTATTCATCTTGATTTGAAAACATTGCAGCAATAACTTTATTACCTGCTTGAAATAAAAAGGCACAGCAGCAGCATGCTATTTTAGATCTGCCAGCAGAAAGTAAAAATAAGCTTAAGTTCATATTTAGGGGATGTGAAAAGGTGAAAGGATTCTGAAAAATGAAGTTTATTTGCTTTTTGACCCATATAATTTAACTCTGAGAGGACAATGAATTTTTCTCTCATTTTGTCCCCAAACTAGACTCTGTCTCATTAATATCTATGCAATGAATTGGTTCAGAGTTAGGAATTACTACAATGATCAAACAACTTTACAAAAGCATCCTTCAGTCCCACAATCCAAATGGCAGCAAATCACACATGTTATGATAAAAATTATGGGTCCCTTTGACTGAATCAGAAGTTAATACAGAAGATTTCTCTTATGGGCACTGAATCCCTTATTTCAGTTCAGTCAGAGCTAAACTGTTCATGCATTTAGAGGAAAGAACATCCAGTTGATTCCAAGAATAACAATCAGGTAAGTAGTAAAACCTGAAAAGCCTTCAACTCTGTTTGGTTCCCTCAAGTCTAGGACCATAAATAGATGGTAATCTCACCATCACCTTTATGAGGTAGGAGAATAATATATACATACATACACACACACACATTTTCAAGAGAAAGGAGGGGAACTGCATTTGTCAATGACAATAACATGGTAAGTATGCCTAGGTTATACAGGCTATTATTCCATTCTAGGTTAGAGGCTGAAGGACTTAGAGTAATACCATTTATATTCGTTTTACATTAATATGAACTAAGATATAATGGCTGACTCATAAACCAAGAGGTAGCAAATTAAAAGAAAAAAACTCGATTGCATAATCTCTATAATGAGATTGATACTTCTATCTATCTACACACAAGTACAAACATGTATACATGTATATGTACATGTACATATAATCTGTTTAATGTAATTAGAAAAAAAAGTATTATTTAAAAATATCCTAGGGTGCCTGGAGGCTCAGTCAGTTAAGCGTCTGCTTTCGGCCCAGGTCATGGTCCCAGGGTCCTGGGATCGAGCCCCACATCAGGTTCCCTGCTTTTCCCTCTCCCTCTGCTGGTCCCCCTGCTGTGGTCTCTTTCTCTCTCTCTCAAATAAGTAAAATCTTTAAAAAATAAAAATAAATAAAAATAAAAATATCCTGACTCTTCCACAGTTAGAATATAAAAACATGGAAAAATCTCATGAACCTAAATTCCAAATTTTAAGGTATTTTAGCACTATGCAATTAGAAGAATTTTCCAGCATCTAATTGTAATCAAACACAACCTACATTTGCCAACTTGATCCCTGGGTCTAAATAATCTGTTGCATTGACTGTTTCTAATATAACACATAATAAGCACATGTTCACCATGAATACATACTTTGTAATTATTCCAAGTCAATTCAAAGCAATGCATGGAGTTTTTATGTATGTGTAGCTGGCAACAGATGGCCATGAACTAATGACTTAGTGCAGTCATGGAATCAGGAGATACCATTCAATGATCCTGGTTCCCATGCATGTAAAAATCCAAAACTTTACTTATCTCAAGTTAATCAGGAGAACTATTATTTATCTCTTACTTCTACATGACTCTGGAGGGTACAGAATGGCCATCTTTTAGCTAGGTATATCCTTCTATGTATACAAGTGCTAGATTGACATTTTTTAATAAAAAATAATCTGTGATGACATGGGGAAAACAACTGAATAAGACTTCAGTCATATAGATAATTCCTCTAGATAACAGGCTTTATATATGCACTACTAACCACAGAACAGTCATAATTTTAAGATGCTTTTTTGTTCAAAAAGCATAAATCTTTAGAGACTTTAAAGATCTTCATAGCAAAGAAACTATGTCATTAGCTTAAACCGCAACTCAGTTTTGTAATGTAAAGATTTCCAATACAGATTTATTCCGAAGGACAAATGATGTAACTTAGCAATTATAGAGCATTTCCTCAATTTTGAGATAAAACAAAACGAAAAACAATTATGTGCCCTACTCGGTTAGATGTTCTTTTTTTTTTTTTTAAATTAAATTTTTTATTTATTTTCAGCGTAACAGTATTCATTGTTTTTTCACCACACCCAGTGCTCCATGCAATCTGTGCCCTCCCTAATACCCACCACCTGGTTCCCCCACCCTCCCACCCCGCCCCTTCAAAACCCTCAGGTTGTTTTTCAGAGTCCATAGTCTCTCATGGTTCACCTCCCCTTCCAATTTCCCTCAACTCCCTTCTCCTCTCCATCTACCCTTGTCCTCTATATTATTTGTTATGTTCCACCAATAAGTGAAACCATATTAAATTGGGAGATAGAGAACTCACCAGATGCCATTAGTGGCTCCAGAGAAACTCTCCCTGATGTAACCAGGTAAAAGTCAGGCAATCTGAACAGGGATTAGAGGACAGAGTTCTGCGCATCTCTACTGAAGTCTCTGAACCAAGAAAAGCAGGTTTCTATGGGTAATTTGAGAGTGTACAGGCATAATGATAAAAAAAAAAAGGCGATGTTGTAAAAATAGAGCCATCAATGTGGTCACTATAATTACAAGGACATCTGAATACCTATTTTAATCACACAGTTCTATTAGCTTTCCTTTAGGGGACAATATCCGTCTCCAATAGTTGAAGTGCCATCAAAAATAAAATCACCACACCTAGTTTTACCATCAAATGGAAATAGGTAGACAAGAATAATTACAGACCTCTCTGATAAAATAACAAGATGGTGACACTCTAAAGATATTGAACCATGTAAATGGTTACCAGCCAAAGGACACTTTACACTGGTGTGACAGCTCCACCAGAAAGAGAACTTTGATTTTCATTCCCTTTGACCACCCCTATTTCCACACCATAATGGGGTATCTGGACATTCAGAAAATCAAAATAAACTGTAGTATATAAAACATAAAAATTGGAAGGCAGCCCAAGTTGTGAACCACCAGTGCACAGAAAGAGAAAATAAAGTGTGTCGAGACCATAAGTAACACAATTATTCAGCAAAGGGGCTGCGCTCTTCTTTTGCAGCTACTGCTACTAAATGGCAAGAAACCTCACTATTCTACTTTGACTAAATATCATGCCTTTTAAAAATAAGGACATGAAATGGCTACTGACCTAGACTGTTCATATATTCTTTCTGTGAACTTCAAATTTTCCATCCTTCTGCAACATTAGCCAGATCAACTGAAAATTTGCTAGGGGAAAAAATAATGCATAAAATGTGCATTTTCATGGACACTGAAGTATCTTGTAAACATTACTTTCATCAGTGGACTGAAGATAACTAAGAATTGGGTAAGAAAATTTATTTTAAATAATATAAAGAGGAGAAAAAAAGTATGTTTCTTTGGCATAAATTTTTATAAAATGACACACATATTTAACTTGATAACTGAGAGATCTCCCTATTATACCTGAAGGCCACCATTTCTTGTTCCAAAGCCATATGCTTTTATTTTCAAATATGTATATTTTTGTCTACATTCAAGTTTTTTTTTTTTAGATTTTCTTCACTTATTTGACACAGACTGAGAGATCACAAGTAGGCAGAGAGGCAGGCAGAGAGAGAAGAGGGAAACAGTCTCCCTACTGAGCAGAGAGCCTGATGCAAGGCTTGATCCCAAGACCCTGGGATCATGACCTGAGCCAAAGGCAGAGGTTTAACTCACTGAGCCACCCAGGTGCCCCTACATGCAAGTTTTAAATTAAGAGTTTGATGCTGGGCAAAGGTCCAGAAGATTAGTTTAGAAATTAATCAGAGGTATATCAGATATATTACTCCTAAAAAGCAGAACGATGTGTTTAAAATGTTAAAGCTCTAAAGAGAGAGAAAGAGAGTGAGAGCATGAGTGGGGCTGTGGGGGGTGGGGGGTGGGGAGTGGAGGCAGAGGGAGAGAGAATTTTTGTTGTTGTTGTTTTAAGATTTATTTATTTTGGGGTGGAGGGGTAGAGGGAGAGGATCTTTAACAGATTCTGCACTGCACATGGAGCCCCAGGCCTCAAGCTCATGAACCTGAGATTATGACCCCAGCAGAAATCCAGAGTGGGATGCTCAACAGATTAAGGCACCCTGCAGAGAAAGAATCTTAAGTAGGCTCCATGCCCAGTGAGGAGCCCAACTTGGGGCTTGATCTCACAACCCTGAGATCATGACCTGAGCAAAAAATCAAAAGTCCGACACTTAACTAACTGAGCCACCCAGGTGCCTGGGCCTGGATATTTTTAATATTGTTTCAAAAGTTAGTTCATTTTAACATATAAATGCACATCATATTAAATAGATACTTTACTGATTGTAAATGTAAATTCTCTTTATAAATTCAAATGTCAGTTATGTGGTGAGTAAAAGAACAATGGTCAAGTCTGCATTCCTTAAGCCATGATGCCAGCAACTTTTCTTGAGGCTTATCTAAATATTTTTTCTTTTCCCTCTTTAGTTCTTGAGCACCTAGAAGGTAAGAATTCTACATTATTTATTTTTGAGTTTGTGTTTTCAGGGCTTGGCATATTAGGCAATCAATGCCTGCTAAGTAAATACATTTATGAACAAATGAAAGAAGTGAACAATGAGAAGATAATTAAAAATAGAAGGTAGGGTAATACCTAGTCTTGGTGAGGATATGGGACAAGTCTCATGTTTCAAGTTGGACTGCATATTAATACAACAAATTTTTAAAAACTCTGTAAGACACTACAAACTAAAGCAGAACATTAGCCCACCCGATTATGTGGAAATTCCACTTCCAGGTATAGGCTCCCCTCAAAACGAGTACATCCTGTTCCTCAAAAGTCATGTACTAGAATATTCAAACACCACTATTATAAATAGCGCAAAGTGAAAACAAATTACATGCCTAACATCAGTAAAATGAATAAACCGTGGCAGTCACCAGATATAAGATTTTATAACAATGATGTCAAATGATCCACATGCAACAAAAGGAACGAATTTCATGAACTCAGAGGTAGAGAGGGAAGCCAGATAAACTACAGAATTCCACTGATTTAAGTTACTCATTACTGTTAGAAGCCAGGGACAGTGGTTACCCTGAGGGAGTCGGGGAGTGATGTGAAGGGAGGGAGGTGGGCTTCTGGGATACTAGCAATATTCTTTTTTAAGAATTCTTTTCTCTTTTAAGATTTATTTATTTATTGAGAGAGAGAGAGAGATGGAGAGAGAGAGGGTGAGAGCATGCAGGGGTAGGAAGCAGAAGGAGAAAAATCCTTAAGCAGATTCCCTGCTGAGCACAGAGCCTGATGCAAGGTTCAAACCCAGGACCCTGAGATCATGACCTGAGCAGAAACCGAGTCTGAAGCTCAACCAACTGAGCTACTGAGGCACCCCCATAGTCTACCTTTCTTTTAAAAAAAGTATTTTATTTATTTATTTGAGAGAGAGAGAGAGAGAGAATGAGAGGGGGTAGGTTCAGAGGGAAAAAGCAGACTCCCCACTGAGCGTGGAGCCCAAGGAGACTGGATCCTGGGATGCCAGGATCATGTCCTGGGCCGAAGGCAGTCAGTCAACCAACTGAGCCACCCAGGTGCCCCCCCCCCAATATTCTACTTTTTGATGTGGATTGTGGGCATACTTAGTTTGCGAAAATTCATCAAGCTATACATTTATAAAGTCATATTTTTTAATGTACAGTGTTATGTCTCACTATACATAAATAAGAAACTAAAATATAGATAAGGAGAAAGATAACTGTGTATCTAATTGGTCCAAATCTCCTGCTCATAAACACACCTCCACCACACAACTCAGGGACTATCAATACAATGTGAGTCTCATCCTAACTGAGATTTAAAATTCTAAGGCAGTATTTATGGCAAATCCAATTTAGTCAGTTTCTCTTGAAAATACCTAAATCATCAGAAAAGACAATATTTTTTTTCTACACTTTATTGCATCAGCTCTTTTGACTTCTAAAATTTTAGAATACCTATCTTCAGAAGGACGTCTATCTGCAAAAGTATGGGTATTAAAATCTTCCTGCCTTTAAGACGGGTCAAGTTCATCTTGGAAGGAGTAGTTGAGTTCCACAGTCACCTCTGAATATTAAGCATGAGGTCACTCCATCATATAAGGGCATCAAGTAAACTTACTTTCTGCTTTGTAACTATAAGTTCTTGAGAATTATTTATTTGAATTCATTTATATATTAATACTATTTTTGCACAGTTCATACATTTCCCACAGCATCTATTATAATTTCCTTTTATTTAACATTATTCTAGAATCATACCAGTTTTAGGTAGTCAATAGTGTCTTGACATTATATAAACTTCAATTGCATTGCCACTGTCAGTTCATAGAAAAACTCTTAGTTCACCTGATAATATCTCTCTAGATTTTAACTCGAGCTAGGACATGGAAATGGAGCTACTCTGTGAGTTGTTTGAAAAAGGGAACTTGGCCTATGATTTGACTTTCAACATAATGAATCTGAGCACATCCCTATCTTGAATATAAAAATAGATTAAGTGAAAGAGGAAACTTCCTCCAGAGCATACATTAAAAGTTTTCTAATCCTCTTACAACCAAGCTGAAATAAGTAAGATAATAGAGGTAATCTGCAAAGAAAGGAAAATAAAAATAAAAAATAAGCCAGAGAGTCTGAGATATTCATGTGATTTGATCAGAGATGGTTGGACCACAGAAAAGCCCACCTTGCTAACGGTGTCCAGGGGACTGTCTAAAGTTGTTAATATTCATGTGAAATTAACAGCAAGTCTGGATGCACTTTCTTTGATTACCAAACACTGTAAGACCAGAAAGAAGATAGGTTATTGAATTCTGAATTATTTTTCTGCCCACAATCAGGGAAGCTTTGGAATCCAAACAACCACATAATATTATTAAAGACATGTTAAATATTTCCAAAGTTTTTGTGGAAATACAGAAGTAATTCATAATTCTTGGTATAAAATCCAAGAGGAATGCTCAAGGAAGAGGGGAAGAAGAATGCAGGAGGAATTTTAGAATAGTTTCTTAGCTTTTCAAAACCACCCATGTACCAGTTATCTAGATTCTAACAAAACCTTGCTAGGCTTGCTAGGATCTAAGTTGAGTGAGCAAGTAAATTTGCTTGGGTGTGGACGTTTAAGTTAGTACCTCAGAATCTGGGGAAGTGATGTACGGGAACCATAGTTTTTTAAAGATCCTGTATTTGATTTAAAGAGGGTTATATATTCCTGCTCCTCTATCGAGAACCACTGCTATAAAGTGGTAGTTTATATAAAACAATAAAAATAAATAAAATGGTAGGTTATAGCCATAATGCTACTTTTGTTGGGACAGGATGTGGTTAAAAACAGTAGCCAAGCAACCTGAAGTAAATGCACTATTTCTAAAATGACAATTGAACAATCACAGTGACATAGTCATTAGAATGACTGAAACTTAAGAAAACTCACAAATCTGTTTCTTACTGATATCTATCTAAATCTTGCTTCAATTCAGTTAGTTTATATACTGTATAATGTTACCGTGGTGCAGTGAAAGAAAGAGCATGAGCTCTAGAGTCAGATTTGGGTTACAATCTTGGCTCAGCCCCTAAGAGCCACATAGTCTGAGCAACTCTACCTAAGAGCCTCAGGTTCCCTGGAGGTAAACTGGGGATATTAAGAGTTGTCATGAAACTAGAGAAGTAATGTATGTAAACCTTCTGTAACAGCACCTCACACCCTGTAAATGTATTATGAGTGCTTTTTTAAAATTACAACTTACACTAAGCATTTATATTGTTTCACTTAATTTATATTTACTAGAAGTAATGAATGTTTTAATCATGTTCATTATGCCCCATTATAGCAATCAGTTACTAAAATAAGCTTATGAGTTGATGCTCTAGCTACCTTCATCACCAATATATATGGAAAGTACAGAAATTTTAAGCAAGAAATTTGAGAGGAAAACCAGGTCTCTAGGGTCATGCCTTGCTTACTGATATATTTCATTTAAAAGAAGAGCCATATTGAGGCACCTGGGTGGCTCAGTTGGTTTAACCATCTGAGTCTTGGTTTTGGCTCAGGTCATGATCTTACAGATGTGGGATCGCATCTGGCTCTAAGTATCAGCTTCTCTCTCCCTCTCACCCAACTTTCTCTCTCTCACTCAAATAAATAAATAAAAATCTTTTTGAAAAACCCAAAAAACAAAAACAAAAGAAAATCCATATTTCCAGATCACTTTGAAATTTCTGTTTTGCTATTAACTAAATCCAGAAAAGTTCCATTTTCATTGTAAATGGAAAGAAGAGGCGTAAACAGTTTGTTTACCCCTCACAGAAAGAAAGTAGAAGAGAGGAAGGAATTAGTATCGGGTAAAAGGAGACATTGTATAATGTTAAAACTTCAAGACTAGATATTCCCACAGCTACATATAGACTTATAAGACCCTAAAGATCATACATCTTCCCATTTTTTATTAGCAACAATATGATGATTAACCTATAATAACTGCTTAAAAATGTTAATAAAGTCGTGAATAAATTAAGAGTGCTTTTATGTTTATAATAAAACAATTTTGTTATTTAAAGTGAACTGAAGAGAAGTGAGAGGGAAACGGCAAAACTGATGATATTTAACACAAACTCTATTTTATTCTGGTATTTCCAATACATTCCCATGTAAGAACCAAAACAACAACAACAACACACACACACACACACATTCAGCAAGAGGGCACACTTCCATAACCCAGCAGGAAGACATGTGCTGCTAATAATAGAAGATATTCATAAAAACAACTTCAATTGTATTCAGCCAAGGCAAGGGCAAGAACAGAATGTTTTTATTTTCAATACCCAAAGAAGATTATCAGTATCAAATGCTTAAAAGCATTTTAGATAAACAAGATACTTTCAAAATATAGGCAAGCAAGGCAAGAAAAGAGAAAATTTAAAGTATTGGCTATTTTTAAAAAATAATTGTTATAAACTTTTTATAATCATCTGAAGAGTAATTTCATTTAACACCTTAGGTTCAAGATGGTGGTAGGTCACTAAAATATTGCCAAACACATTTTTATGAGATAAATTTAATTATAATTGTTGCAACTATTCCAGCCACAATATAGACATAGAATCCAATTATCCATTTCATTTTCATTTATACCTCATGGGCTAGATCATTTATCATGTTTCATGATAATGATCAGAAGACACATGGAAAGTGATTTCTGGAGGTAACAAATTACCTACCATATTAGCATAGCTTACAAGATCCTGTCAACAACTACTATGCATAAATATGAGGTAATTAAATTTACAATGTGCAGGAGTGTGTGATATGCTACTTGTTTCCTTCGCAGCTGCCAAAAATCTGGGCTGCTAAATGCAGCAAACCCGTTTGGTTGCAAATCAGGAATCATTATGACCCAGGACGCCAACAGGTAGCCAGTATGCAGTGGCTCAAGATGCTGAGATGCATCTTTCATCACCTGGTATTATTACTTGCCACCAAACTATCCATCATTACTGCAGAGACAGGTTGGAACGAAAGTCCTGGACCTTCACATTACTGCTCCTTGAACTCTGCCTCATCCATCTTTTGCATCATTCCTGATTCACAACTAAGTACCTTCTCCTGGCTGCAAAACCAAGTGTGAAGTTGTAATGCCTTTAGCCCACAGTGTTCTCTAATAGTAATTGATTTCTCTTTATTATGGAGCCACTGTTCAGAAAAGACTCATGCTCGCTTGCTGATGCCAAAAGATGCTTTTTACAAGACCTGAGTTACAGAATTCCAACACTTACAGGGAAAGAGTATCATTTTGTTTCATTTTATTTTGTAAGTTAGCCTTCAAAATTGCATTAGAATTTCAATTTTATTAATATGTATTAATATTTATCCATAAAACTCAGAAATACAAACTTAGATAAAGACAGACACAGGTGCCTCTGCAGATGAAGGTATAGACACTGAAAAGGACTGATAGCTAAAACGTGTACAAATGCAATATTTCAATCTGAAATTCATTAATCAGTGTCAAATATGTTGGAGAGTCAAAACCAGAACTTTAAGGTACTTTAGTATGTTAAAATCACAAAACACATGTTTATCCTTCACACAACACAAACAAAAGAGAAGGATTTAAAGTTAGATACAATAGTATTTGTGAAAACTGCCTTTTAAAATAAATCTCTCACTTACACCCATTTTTTTTTCCTTCTTCACCAACTGCTAAGAGAACCTTCAAGAATGATACCAGTTACATTGGTTGGCATGCCATAAACTATCCAAGACTAAAGGGTTTTAATTCCGCTCCATCTGAATGCTGTTATAAAAGTTTAATAAATCAAAATGATCAAAATGTTCCCAGTGGCAGATTGGGATTCGGTTTCCAATTCAAATTCTCTTTAATATATGGCTTCTCTGACATCTTCCATTTCTGCCATCTACATTGAATCCCAAACACCCTGCTTTTCATCATTACCATGCACCAACCAGTCTGGTCATGGTAACTACTTTTTAACATTCCTGCACAATACAAAGAAATGTCATACCTGGTGGGGGCTTTAAGACAGGAAAATTACAGCAGATGAGAACTCTTTATCTACAAATATTTTTAAACCACCTGCTGCAGTGAATGACATTCTTTCAGGATTGAGAAATGCTGCTGGCCAAAAGTCCTCTTAGAAAGAAAATCCCCACTCCCTTCGATGTTTTTAAAAACTGATGCAAGAAAAAAGGTGTATTTAAAAGCGTCATTATCAGGGGTGATCAAATTCTGAAGAGCAGAGAAAGTGAAGTCTTTAGAGACCTTGCCTCATTTCTATGAAGTATAAAATTTTAACATGCAACAGGAAAAAGAATTTCACTTAGCTTCAAATCTGATCAGAAATCTACACTGAACTAGCAGGGGGGAAAAATTACACATGATATGTTTTACATGTGTTTTTATATGTGGACAATGTCAGGAATAAAGAAAAAAGACATCTTTAAACAGGGTTCTCTTTCTAAATTTTCCACTTATTTGAATATATCTGTTTGTATTCTAAGTTGAGCAACATGAAAAACTGTAAAAATATTGGCTAAAGGCTATGAAATGGGAGCTTACAAAATACACAAATGTTTCTATGCCTTAAGTATTTATTGTTTAATTCATCTTGTGTTGAATCCCTATTCAACACCCTACAATTAGTTAAAACATTTCCCCACATGCTAATGATTTTAAAACCATCTCTCTAGTAACACAAACAAAAGCTTACAACTGAAATTATGATCGTGCTGTTAAATAAGTTTTTCTACAAGTCTTCTGACTGCTGTCCATAAAGTCATATATTTCACCTAGTATCCCAGGCTGACCGTCCCTTCCACTATCATCATCTCTCACCCTTGACTTGCTCTTTGTACCAAACACTCCCTCAAAGACACCTGATCATCTCAAGCTCTTATGGCGTTTAGAGTCCCTATACTGACTCCCTGCAATTTTACCATTCTCCAAATCATCTCCCATCCTCGTTTTCTGAGACAGATAGGAAGACATAAGTAACCTATGTCAAAAACCCCCAAAAGTCCCCAAAGCAGATTATATAATGTATGTATATTTCTTAGTCTGGATTCAAATTCCTCCACAATTAGGCCTCAAAGTGCACCTTCAGGCTCATCTTAAACATTTCCCTTGGAAAACACTATGCTATAGTCAATACTTAACACTGCGCACAGGAACATGTGTTCTCCCACGCCCTCTGCTTTAAATTTCCTTTCTTTATCTTCAACTATCAAGATCCCACCCCCTCCATCAATGCTATGATGAACTGCCCAGCAAAGGTCGTTAATGAGGCTGTCCTCCTCTGCCCCATACAACAGGTCCGGGCCTTTCATAAGGCATTCTACAACCCATGTTCTTTTTATCTCTCAACGACAATTATTTGATTATATCTGCTGGGTGTTGGCCATGGTGCTAGCTACAGAGACACAATAATGAATGAGCAAAGGGAATAGTTCTTAACTTTGCCAATCGAGCGTTGGATGTTAGGAACACAGATATATTTTGAATACTGATGAGGAAACTCTACAGGCAGAAAAAGGTAGGAGACAGCATGCTGTATTAAAGTAAGTGAAAGCAAGCTGGTGCTGCTAAAGTTTGGTGAGCAAAGGAGACTCTCATGAAGGACTGAAGAGGAGGGCAGAACCAGATGAAGGTGAGCCTTGGGGCTGGTGATAAGATATCTAGAATTTATGCTACATGAACAAAAAGCCATCAGAACCTGGGCAGCACAGTCTTACTTCGTGCAGTCTGAGCTGTCTGATTTTTGCCAAGGAAATACGGACTTGAAGGAGGGAAGTGTTGATGGGGACAGAACCATGAGAAAACCTTTAAAGAAGAAGGTGTCAGCGATGAAAATGATGGCAGTGAAGTTAAGGAAAGCACTGGGCACCCACAGGATATGTAATAAAATTCAGACAAATGAATGAAATAGTTAGTTAATACACATACATATTTCTGTATACTGTATCTCACCCAACAATGCAAAGATATTTGAGACTGCTGTCCTGTACAAATTTTCATTCTGCACATACTAATAGAAGGCATTACCTAAAGATGTTTTGAGAACTTAGAGCCAAATAATTTTGGAAAAAAAATTTGTAATACAAAATTAATAATTCTCTCCTGTTCTGGAAAATAACTATCATTTGGCCTTCAGGTGTTTTGGAAAAAACTGAGACAAAACTAGAATGAAATAAGAATATAAAAGCACGCGTATGTTTGAGGAAAAAAAAAAGAGCAGTTGGGGGTGGAACAAGAAATACAAAGGCCCTAAGGCAAGAGCATCCTTGAAGAGTCAGCATGTCTGCGGTGCATTAAGGAAGGAGGTGAGTGACAGGAAACAACTTTTGAGTGATACACAGAGGATATGTCATTTATGACTTTTTGTACCAGGAAAGGGCTGTAATTTCTTTTCTCCCTTAAAGTGAAGAGAAGCTATTGGAGGAGTAACATGGTAACATGAGAGGAGCAATGGTTTCCTCCAGATATATTTGAGGATGAAAGGAAATGTCAATGGCAATTAGGAAAATGTAAATAAAAATGTGGGTAAAATTTCTTTCTAACAAAGGAACAGTTAACTATTCATTCGTTGTCCGTTTGTTTGTTTGTTTGTTTTAACACAATGACAGATTCCATGCTGAAACCACTAAATCTGATTCCAAACTGTAATACTGCAGAGAGACAACAAAATAATTTTCTTAGTTTAAGGCTCAGAAAGGAGAAAATGGAGAGCAAAAGAAAGTTAACTTTCAAATTATATCCTAAATTTAGAAGCAACCCTTTCCTTATATCTGGTAAGAGATAAGAACATCTGTAAGCCACGATTTCTCCAAGAACATCGGAGCTTAGATAAAGCTATAGAAGAAGTTGTTGTTGATTTATGTGTTAAGAAAAACTGCCCGTATTTTGTCACAATTATTTAGTCTCTGTCTGGTTCTCAATCCTCAAACCTCACTTTTAACACCAAAATGGTACACCTTTTCCTTTTTTATAAAAGCTACTATGAAGTAAACACAGTCTATGCCGAGAACTAACAAAATATAAATCTTTACCTGTTCTTATTTGTGTTATCTTTACAATTGTTTTTAATTCTTTCTAGAGTAAATGTTTCTTAGAAAAGGAAATAACATGATTTATATTAATCCAGATAGAAAGAAAAGTGCTTTCTGCAGTAATACAATAACACTTTGTTGAAAAAGCTGGTTTTGACGGATTTACCGAACATCTGACGTCTCCTTAACATTTTGTGAAAGCTTTGTGTTTGCTGTCTATTTCTTAGTTTGTATTCTTAGTAAGTCAGGCTCCTGATGACATTTTACAGTAAGCAGAATGTGTGTTAGCTAGCTTTTAAAGGATGTGAACATCTCAGTGGTAAACAGTTTATTCTAACTGTAAAAAGCTAAACACCAGAACTCACTGACTTGTCAGTCATATACTGGTAAGGGGAGCCCATTACTCTTGACTCTCTAGAAGATGGAAGTCCTGGGAGAATAGACCAGACTCCAGAACTAAAACTAATGAAGTAATGTCCCACATCCCTCCACAACACATTGCCATCTTTACTCATTGCACTGCTAACAACACTATGAGTTAGTTCTCTGCCTCACTGATTGATTTCAATCTGTCAGCTACAGAGCTTCCATTTAATTAACATTCTGTAAGACTCTCACAGTACATTATTTACCAAAATAGTGCTTAATAAAGGGCTTTAATGGAATAGCTCCTTAGGTATGGTATTTTCTATTTGTCAGAGAATCTTATTTTTTTTTCCTATAGAATTAGAAATGTGACTAAAATCAAAGATCTGTGCCAAAATATCCGGTAACTCTACCTTTTTTAAAAATAAAATTAATTAAATTATAAATTGCTTGAGAGCTGGAATGAAGTCTGCTGTTTCTTTGTAATTTCCTGCTGCCTATTACTCAACCATTTTAAGTACTCAATAAAGGCTGCTTGCTGATTTTCCAATGAAGTTACAAAGTGACTTCATTGCTTCCTTTTTGGTTTGGAGTAAGGAAAAGAGAAATAGTCAGCAGGGAGGAGAATATAAATTCCAAAGACACAGTTAGTTCATGAAATTGATATAAGTCCCCTGGAAGAAACGGGCCCAAATTACATTTATCACAAACTACAAGAGAATGGAATTGAGAGACTCAGAAGCAAAATACAGGCCTAGGAATAGTTCTCCAAAAGCAGATTCCCTGGAGCTCACAGGAAGAATCATTTGGCATGCAAATTATCCTGCTTCCTCTTTGATCCTTCTCAAATTCTTAAGAAGTAAGCTCCAACAAAAGCAAACTCCCCTAAGATTTACTACAAAAAACAGTGACCAGCACCTCAACTGCTAAACATTATGTAAAGCTCTACACATGAATCACCTATGAAAACACACTCAAAGCTCCTTTGGGAAAGAATTCAGATTGGGTTTTTATTTTTAAAGCAAACAAAATAAATAACATGAACATAACCACGTGGGCAAAACAAGCGCTTCGTGCTGCCATTCTCGCTGCCATTCTCGTGAAGTAGCCTAAGAAAACTCAGAGGAGAAAATTAATAGAAAAAAGTACTTGAAATAACAGTGTAGGAAAGTGGATAGAACAGAGTCTCTGTAATAACATACTACCTAAAATGAAGACATCTAGTATCCTTTTGCTCATTTAGAATTTAAAAATGTACCAGACACCTTGTACATTGAATCACCTGAATTACAAGTAGCTACAATGAATGAGAGGAGACTCCAAATGTTTCTTTTATCATACTCAAGGGTAGCAAAGTGAAATTTTAAAATATGTAACATTTGAAGTCTCCTTCAAATTTGAGACATTTGATTACCCTCCCCCCAAATCCCACCCTCACCCACTGCATGTCCTTTCCTAACGATATAAGGGAGGGTTGGGGAACATTAGTGTGCTGTCAATTTATATGTTCTTAGACTTTCATTATAGTTCAGATTTTATTAAATATAGATGCTTGCACTGAATTCTCCTGGATAACTCCAAATTTCCTGTCAAGGTGACTAGTTTTCACAGTAGAAGCAAAGAAAAGAGATCTTCAAGTCACTATTAAGAAAAAGGATCTTTATATGAATGCATAAGTCTGACAGCTGTGCTTTTAAAACTAGTTAAAAATCAATAGTGTGTGGCATTAAGCAGCATGCTGATGGACTCAAGCTAGAAATTCCACAGCCTTTAACCACCAACGAGCAAAAGTATTAGTTTGTCACGTTTCCCACTTCCCAAATGTCCTTGCTTCTAATATAAAAACATTTAAAATGAAATATTCAGACCTGATTTTTAACATTATATACAAAAAAGACTAGAGTAGGAGATATTGGTCAAATCAAAATTATTTTTTTTATTTTTTCAAAGATTTTATTTATTCATTTGACAGACAGAGATCCCAAGTAGGCAGAGAGACAGGCAGAGAGAGAGGAAGGGAAGCAGGCTCCCCGCTGAGCAGAGAGCCCAACACGGGGCTCTATCCCAGGACTCCAGGATCATGACTGAGCTGAAGGCAGAGGCTTTAACCCACTGAGCCACCCAGGTGCCCCTCAAAATTATTTTTTAAGTGAAAGAAAAATCATGCCTAACTTAAAGTCACCCTTACTAGTTTGTAGGAGAAGACAGCCTGATTCAAACACTACAAAAAACAGTTGCTACCATCCTTTCCCAGATGCCAGAAATCTCCATCCCCTGTGTAGACCAGGTGGCCTGTGGCTCATCATCCATTCCCTTTGTCTTTCAGGGTTAGCCCCACCACTCTGACTTCAACCAAACAATTTTATTTGTTAATTGTTAGAGAAGTATCGATCGTCTTTGCAAAAATATCGTGGCAGGTGCTGTAGCAAACAAAGATAAACTAGACAAGCTGGGATGGAACAAAAACCACAAATGATTTTGATAGGAGCAGAACCTGACAAGTCCAAATGCAAATGCAGTGTTAGGGTGGACTTGTATCCTTCTTCACCAGTATAGTGGGTAACTGGTACCGGGCAAGTGAGTCCAGTAACAGCTTGCCATTCACCAAATAAGCTGTGATCCCACTCCATACTTTTCCTGACTTAGGATAACACCTTTCTCCTGCACAATAAAATTCCAAACTGTATGTCCTTCAGAATTAACTTGTATATTCTTTCAAAATACTTCCTCAAGGTTGCCTAGGTGGCTCAGTGGGTTAAAGCCTCTGCCTTCAGCTCAGGTCGTGATCCCAGGGTCCTGGGATCAAACCCTGCATCGAGTCTCCGCAGGGAGACTGCTTCCCTTCCTCTCTCTCTGCCTGCCTCTCTGCCTACCTGTAATCTCTGTCTGTCAAATAAATAAATAAAATCTTAAAAAAAAATACTTCCTCATTTCCTATCTTACCTGAATAGAATTAGTAACTCTCTATGAATAACACTGCTTGTGCTCTGGTATCCCACGTACAAATGTTCTATACTGGATATTCCAGGTGTCTCTCCACATGCAACCATACTATCTTTGATACTTGTGAGAGTAACCTCTCTAACCCCAAGGGGGTAAGACCAAAAAGCATGTAAGTATACTGCTATCCTATGACCATGAGGAGACACTAGTTTAGGATGGAAGACAAAACTATGGACTACAGTGAGAAGAACTGGAAAGAACTTGGATCTTTCAAGACTAAATGAACCAACTCTAAAGCCTATTTTGGTACTTTCCAGGTACAAAGGTTAGTAAATACCCTTATTTTTAAGCTAAGTTTCACTGTTTTACAAAGGGAAGTATGAACAACAATCCAAACCCCTTAATCATCTTAAACACCAAAATTTGTTTTTACAGGTCCACCTGCTATACAAAGTAAGGTTGGGGACAGACAGCCACCCAACTGACTCTATAGCTAGAGGTCACTAGTACTCACTGAGAATAGATAAAAATATTAATGGAATATGTTTTACGTCCACAGCATTTTGATGATGGTTGATAGCTGGTGCTAAAATTTAAAAATCAAACCAACAACAGAGACAAAAGAACAAAAATTGTGTTTTTCCCATTAAATAACTTAAAACATGACTGGAGTTTCACTGACAAAAAAACAGAAAAGCATAACTAACAAATAGGAATAGAAATTGAGCGTCCGTTGCATCAGACAGTGAATTTCACAGAAGTTTATTGTGGGTCAGTTGGTCAGGAATGTAAGTGGACCCTTGATTTAGAGGCAGGAAAGAACGGAGAAGATGGTAAAGGATCAGAATCTATAACACAACGCAGGCTCCAAAGTCAGGGCTTTCAGCTTTCAGCTTGTAAATGCCATTTCAACCTGTATTTCACATTTTTTACACTTCAATTTTGTAGAAACACTGAGTAGAAACATCTGCTCTTCATCTCATCTCTGTAAAAACTTTTTGTCAATAAAGATTGGCTTCCACAAGCTGAAGACATTATCATTACTCAAAATGATCTGGAAGCAATGCTAAAGTCATGACAAAGTAAATTCTGTTTCAGCATACTATTTTTTTCTTCTTCTTCTGGCTGTGGGAACACAGAGATCAATACTCTTCAACACAAGAATTTTGCAGAGAAATTTTCATTTGTAACAAACAGTAGCAAAAGAGCCTTAAGCATGCCCTGTCACTTTCAGTTTAGGAGAAAATGCACTAATAAACTCTTACCCTTGGGTCATTTTTGACAACAGGCAATACTATGCCAGCTCTTATTAAAGACTATTCATATCACTGCCCCAAAAATTTCCTTTAAAATTACCATCTTTAGTATCGATGTAACAGGATGTCAGTTTTAAAAGTGCCAATGAGAGACAGGACCTGTCACCATAGTTAATTCTCAGCACTGTTTTAACACCAGGACAGCTGACCCCAAAGGGTGGGTTTTTGGTTAACAATATTTATTTGTGGTTATCTAGACAAAAAAGAAAATGTATTCCTTCATATTCATTTTCAAATAAAACAACAAGCAAAGTATCACCTGTAAGTATTTGATATATAACAACCTAAAATATGTTGAAAAGAAAATAAAACTGCCAAAATGATCAAAATATGTTTCTAAAATGTTAGTGGACTCTGGATAGCAAGATTCAAAGCACCATTGTATTTTATAACCAACTAGGTACCATATAAAATCTGAATCAAAACGTAGGTTAAATGGCAGAACTTTAAAAAGGAAAAAAAAAGTTAAACTTTTCTATGAAATCCAAAGATTCTCCATTTATAAGTCTTACTGAAATATTTATTCCACAAGTAACCCTCCCAGAGCAGCCATAATACATTTGTCTCCAGGTAAAGAAAACCAAGCTTTGATAAAATGATAAAATCTACTTTTTTTAAAAAAAGATTTTACTTATTTATTTGACAGAGAGAGAGAGACAGCACAAACTGGGGGAGCAGCAGAGTGAGAGCGAGAGGCAGTGTCCCCACTGAGCAGGGAGCCCCAGGTGGGGCTCAACCCCAGGACTCCGGGATCATGACCCGAGCAGAAGGCAGACGTTCAACAGACTGAACCACCCAGGTGCTCCAATAAAATCTACTTTTTGATTCAGATCAACAAGAAAGATCTGGTAATGCCAAAACAAATCTCTTCGAAAATACACAAATATAAAACAGCTATATGAGAAAGGGAAAAATGTATCTTTTAAAAGGGAGCGCCTGGACAGAAGCTTCAACCCTGCTTTCTATAAACTGTTGAATACACCACAAGACCACTTCTTCAAAAAAAGGATATGTATGCATGTAAATATACAGACATATATATACACACAGACATAAGCACATGCAGACAGACAGACACACACATATAAACAACTACAGTATTCAAAAGCACTCCAACTGTACCATGAAAGGCCACCAGATCTTCAGTGGCTGCACACCAAATGCCCAGAGGACCATACAGATCAGTGAGCACACCCAACCTCCTCTCTCCAGAGCATATTGATCACTCTGAAGACCACCTAAGGACACCTTCAGACTCTCCAAAGCAGGCTCAGGTGAGAAAGAGGCTGCAACAGGCTTAAGAGAGATGAGTATACAGCATCTACCAACATAAAAATTGTCTCTCTGCCTTAAACTTGCCTGGGCACTGAACACTTAAATACTATCCTATCTTCACATTATTCAATTAACTGGAACTGTGCTTTCATGAACTTAAGCAGATGATATGATCTGACTCTGGAGACACAAGAGAGGTCTTATTTAAAACAGAGTCGTATCCAGTCCACAAAGATAAACTTTAAAAAAAAAGATCTATAGGATCTCTCAAGACAAAAAGCATTACAAATGGCTAGTGGCATTATTTAATCGTGATAATGTGAGATAAAGCTGTGCTGGAGAAGAAGGAGCCCAGCATCAGGACTCAAGAAACACAGGGTTAAACTCTGGTTCAGTCAATTATTAGATTTTTGTGGCTCTGGGCTATTATCAAATAGTCTGAATTTCAATTTTCTTCTCTCTAAAGCATGGTTAAAGTATTAAAATCAAGTAAATCTTAAAATGAAATAATGTATGTTAAAGACATTTGATGTCAAGCATTTCAAATAGATTAACTTGAATATGAATGTCTCTCATGTTCTCCTTCCAGCCTCTGGGCCTTGACACATGCCTTGTTCTCTGCTGGCACTTCTGGTAGCATTTATTTCTCTTATCCCTGCCCCCACATCCACACCCCTCACCTGGACAAGGGTTCTCAACCTTCAGAGTCTATCTCAAAGAAAACTCACTCACAAGGATCTTGCCTTGATGTCTCGAAAAAAATCTCAGTTCAGGTTAGACATTCTTGTTAGGATCTCCTAAACTTGAGGAAACTTCGGTGGTTTATAATTATTTTCATTTGTGTCATTATTGATTGATGCTGGAGTCTTTTCAACAGCTGTATTTCCTCTAAATTTTCACATAGGAAATAGGTTCCTTATTTTTATTTATTTATTTATTTTTAAGATCTTAAGAGAGAGTGAGCAAGAGAGAGAATGCACAGGAGCCAGGGGAGGGGCAAAGAAGCAGACTTTCCTCTGAGCAAGGGGCCTAATGTGGGACTTGATCCCAGGGACCTGGGATCATGATCGGAGCTGAAAGCAGAGGCTTAGCTGACTGAGTCACCCAGGTGCCCGATTCCTCATTTTTAAGGGTTCAGCTCAACCGCCCCCTCTCAAAAAGGTCTTCCAAACCACCCTAACAAAAATATTAATCACAAAAAAAATTTTTTTAATTAAAAATAAAAAAAAATTAATCACCGTCATTTTGAGTGTTTATTTTTCCTCATGGCATATACCATAATTTGATCTATTTTCAATATTTTTCTATACAGTGTGCCTAATGCACCTCAGTGTTAAGCTCTGCGAGGTCAAGGACATTATATTTTATTTATGATTTTATCTCCACAAACTGGAATGGTGTATATGTTTCATAATATCAGGGACACAGTAAATTTTGAATGAATTTAATACACGCTGTGTACTTGTACTTGTCAAGCTAAGCTAAAACCACTTAGCAAGTCTAACTTTCTAAGATCCTCTAGGAGGCCAGAATTGGTGAACATCCACCACCACTGGGTTTTGATACCATTAAAATTTACAATTCTCAAGGGGGACAGAAACTCTGACCTTGACCTCATGACCACAATGCTTAAAGAACAAAGGTGATATCTGTGGAGCTATTTTATTTTATTTATTTTTTATTTTTTTAAGGTTGTATTTACTTAGTTGTTAGAGAGAGCACAAGCAGGGGAGCAGCAGGCAGAGGTAGAGGAAGAAGCAGGCTCCCTGCCGAGCAAGGAGCCTGATGTGGTACTTGATTCCCTGACCCTGGGATCATAACCTGAGCCGAAGGCAGCTGCTTAACCTATAGAGCCACTCGCATCCCTGTGGAGCTATTTTAAACAGGAAAAGCAAATCTAAAATTAAAATGCAAAACTAGGTGGTTGCAATATGGAATAAAGTGTTCTACATGGGTAGCCCTATTACAGTTTTTAAAATAGATTCCTTTCTATGGAAAACACATGTTGAAACTTTGTTCAACAACCTTGTTCAACAAATGTACGACGGTATTACTTTACCTTAAGACATTAGCAGAACTTTTTTTTAAAGTTTTATTTATTTATGTAATCTCTGTACCCAATGTGGGGCTTGAACTCATGACCCTGAGATCAAGAGTCACATATTAGCAGAACTTTTATATGTTATAATTTCTTGGTGACTTGAAATGAAGAGCAGCAGTTTTAAAAATCAATCAAAATCTCTACAAGGTTGCTTTGTTTTAACCAAGCCAAGCAATTTCATGAAGTGAAAGTGACTTTACCTCTTACAATGAGTTGGGCAAAATTGGACACACCGGAGCCTCGTTCTGACTGGGTTACACAGCGATACAAATCCTGGTCAGTTTTTGTCACTTCCTGCAATCTAAAGGAAGCAGCAAATCTTCTGTGATTGATGTTCTTAGTCTGGGCTACTGGTATATCTTCTCCATTTCGTCTCTGCAAGCAGAAACCAATCTTTAAAAAACAGGTTCTTAACACTTCCATAAATCTAAAGCACTTTAGCAACCAATATCTGTGATATATTATTCTTGTTCCTAAATTAGGAGGAAAATGTCTATGTAGTTCCACAAATCTCTTCCATTGTCATTCAACCCAAAAAAAGCATGGAAATAAACACTGGTATCCTTTAGGGGTACAGCACTGACATTACAGATTACTTCTATTTTCCATAAAATTGTTATTAGCTCACAGCATATGAATTAACAGAAGAGTTAATGGCCCCGTGGCATATAATTCACTGCCCTCCTTCTCCCAAAGTATACGTATGGGAGCTTCCTTTAGCCCTTATTCTATACAGCATGTGCTATATAATAGGTTTGTCCCATGAGAAGACCAAGAGCATGCCCAATGCATCTTTGTATTCTAAAAGTGTAGCATGTGACCAGCCACAGAATGACAATAAAATACTGATGAATAATTTAGAGTCAAACCAAAATCTCTCTTCTTTGCAAACTTTATCTCTTTGGCATTAATGACAGCCAATTTATATCATTTAAGAGAAGTAATCAAAAGAACCTAAATGTTAATAGCATATCTGTCAACTTTCAAAATGAAATACTGAAAAGCCTATTTACAACATCAGGGTACCTTGCACAATACCAGTAAGTATAAGCTATAAAAGAAATGGTTGAAAAATTCAACTATAATAAAATTTATAACTTCCATATGTTTAAAGACAACATAAATAAAGTGAAAAAAAAACAAGCCACCAACTGTTATATGATATTTGTCATGGAAATAATCCATCAAAAGATAAATAGCCAGGTTATGTAAAGATCGTCTACAGTTCAATAAGAAAAAAGACAAACAACCCTATCAAAAAGTGGACAGGCTATAAAAAGGAAAAATGTATATGTCTAATAACCATGAAAAGAGATCCTCAACCTTAATCTTAAAACGTCTATATGTCAAAGATAGCATAAAGGGCAAAGAAAAGTCATAACTATGAGAAAGAACTGGTCATGATCCTCGACCTCATCTCTTATTGGGGAAATGCCAAGTGTCTCTGGTATCCTTTCATACTACTTAAAAATCATCTCGTACTCTAGCTGTGGGAAACAAACCCCCTAAGATTATTAATGGAAGTATAAAATACTACAGTCACTTTAAAAGATAATTTGTTACTCTCTAGAAAATCCGAAGATGTACATAGCCTAGCATCCAGTGGTTCACGTCTACATTTCTACATCTGAATCACTTTTGCACATGTGATCACAGAGATACTGTACAAGAATGTTGAACTCAGAATCCTTTCAATATAGGAACAGTTCAATATGGGAAAGATCCAAATTTTCCTGAATAGACTGAGATTTGGCCATCCAATAAAATACAATATAGAAGTTTAGGCAAGCTAAGGCCAGCAGTGTGCTGGTAAAATGCTGAACAGCTCGTTCATAACCAAAAATATAAAGTGTTGATTTGTATCATATTTCAGTTTCTATGGCGTAAACTGTCTCACTGTGGCCACTTTCAAATTACCAATGTAATATCATTTGGCTCCTAAAACTACTAAAAACTCAGCAATAGCCATCACAACCAGCTCAATTATCTCGTTAATGTGAAATACACATACACATGTTAAAATCTCAAATAAAATTCTTTAACAAAAATTAGTGTATGAAATAAAAATGCAAACTTCAACTTCTTTTAAATTTGGTGGGTACATTTGTGGTCATCTTACTGTTTTCTATAATTTTTTCATAGCTGAAACACTTTGTATTTTTTAAAAGAGGAAATAATAAAGGGATCATTCTATTACTTAAGTAATTTTTTAAATCCTAAAATCCACTGTATCTGTAATCATTTTTCTCCACATCTGAAATGATTTATCTGTGCATACTGTGTAGTATATAGTCATGTATGGGTATGCATACAGATACATATATACCTAAGGACACAAAGTCCCAACTACGATTTTACCATATTTTATTCATTCAGCTTTTTAAATAACTCTTTCCTTACCCACCTATTCCATGAATTTTTGCACCAAGATCTCTGATCATTCTCCTGGATAAGAATGAAGAGAAAATACTTATATTATATAAAGGGGCCTGTTTAAGGAGATCCAGGAGTACACAAAGCTGATTACATTACATTATATTTATATTTGTGTTTATTAATATGCTAACATAAGCACAAAATATATATGCTTACATAGGATATACATTGTTAATATAATTAAAGAGCATAGCAGACATACATGCTATTTACCTCTTGAAATAACAATAACCATTCGTCATACCATTATGCCCTCATAATATTCAGCCTTACCTTCAATAATCATTTAATAAATGCCTCCATGTACCTGATGGTATATAGGCTATCATCTCGGTACTGCCACTGCTCTCTCAAAAAAACCTATGTGACAGTTATTTCCATTTAAAGAGCATAAAATCCAGATTCAGAAAGATTAGAAATGTGGTATGTAGCCTCTTAGTAGCAGGATTAAAACTCAAAACCAGGTTTACTGACACAAAATCTGGCAGTATTTCCTCTAAACTAAACCAAAGCTGCTTTTTTCTTTTTTTTCATTTATATTCTAGGTCCAGTCCAATGAATTGATTATTTGCTGTAAAGCCTTGGTCAAAGCATTATACTAATGAGAAATATAATCTACTATACTAGACATTGCATTATTTACTCAGCTTCCAGTAATGCATTACAGTTAACAGTAGTAAATGAGGACATGTACATTTCAGAAGTCAAAAATAATGATAACTTTTCTTTTATAATCCAAAATAATAGGTCTTCGCCTGACTACAAGCTATCAATTTAGCAGAATGCACAGCCCTATGAAGGAAGAAAGAAGTAGTGTTAAATTTCTCCCTTACGCAGTAGTGTTTGCATATAGTTTTCTGCTTTTACATTCTTCAGTTCCAGGCTCTTTATCCTGTTTTGAGTTTTTTATATGATTTCACCACTGCAAATATCCCCAACTTTGAGAAATACTGAGAAACAAATCACAAAATTATATGATCAAAGGATTCTATCCCAACACTTGGCCTTTTTCTCTCCCTCAATTCTCATACGCTCTCCATGCTTTCTGATTTGCTGTGTCTCCCATACAGGTTGCTGAGACTTGTCATTAAAGCCCCTGAGTATTATTACTCCTCTGTTTACCTAAGTAAGCTTCCTCATGCAGGCCATACGCAGTGTTTACTTGACAAGTTCAATTCCTGGCTTAAAGTAGTGTAGTGATAATATTGGTTAATTCTCAACATCTATAATAGCCAAGTTATCAATCAAACCCTTTGCTATTCCAAGTGTGGTCTACAGACCACCAGCATCAGAATCCCCTGTCAAATTGTTACAAACCCTAAGCCTAGAGATCACTCTAGACGTACTGAATCAGAATCTACATTTTCATAGATCCCTAGGTTATGCACCAAGGCATTACAGCTTGAAACACACAGGCAGAAACAATCATGGAGGTCTTACTCCTAATCATAGTGAGAGTTGTAAATACGGGTGTGTGCTCTGATTCTGGCTAATGAGATTCTACAAAAACAGGCCAATTCACTTCCAGAAAGGTTTTTTTCACATTTCTAGAGAAGACACAGTGGGTCCTCTTTTCTTTTTCTCCATGTTATGCCTAAAGCTGGAAAGAAGACTTGTCAATGTGAGAGAATCCAATGTGAGGGAAAGTGGACACACTGAGGACGGCACCTCAGGGATGAAGACAGAATCAGGTTCTTGATCAAGTGTCTGAAATGGTATCAACAATTTCTGGAGCCCCCTTCTCTCTGGACTTCCTGTTAAAGGACATAATACACTTGGTTTTATATTACTTTCAGCTAGAACTCCTAACAGTTAATATGGTACAGTTAAAACATGATACAGTTTATCTCAGCTTTTCTTTTCAAAGCTTGAGGAATAGAATTAATCCAATTTAATTTAAAATTAAATAATGTGGTTCTTAGAACACTTGTGGGGATTATTTCACTCTGTTGACTTGAAGAAAATATTAAATTACATTTATCGTTTTATTTATTTTTCACTGTCTTTCTTGGGCACATGATGATATATGATCCCTCCATCCTCTTGAGTCAGAGAAACTGTTAAGAGACTGTTTTCCTACATTTGGTATTTAGGTTCCTAGTGAATACATTAAGAGGACTAAGAGGGTGGCATATGATTTGTCGGTACTTGCCCTTTTGTCCAAAACTAAACCCAAAGTAAATCTGCACAATATGATTAAGTAAGGTTGAAGTGAATCATACAATAATCCAACCAAATTAATGCCGAGGAACTGAGGGTTCCTTACCAAGGCTTGTCCACCATATGAATGTTTTTTTTCTTTCTCATCAGGAGTTGTTATTATTATTATTATTATTATTATATCGTTATTGAACAATTAAACCAAAAATTTGAGAAACACAAAAGGTTTTATGGTAAAATTAATGGCTTAGAAATCTAGACATTTCTAAGATTAAAAACATGTTAGTTTTGAGAAAAGCACTTATTTATAGCCACTAGAAATTATTATATTTATTTCAACAGATCAAGCATTTAATAAGAACACAGTGTTCTTCTAGGAAAATCACACTAAAATGACAATACTAAGTTGGCCAACATATTTACTATTTGGCAATGAAAGGACTGAACACGGTGAAAGATAGTTGAACAGAAAAAAAAGAGAGGTGGCATATATAATTCTGATTTTTAAAAAGCAGGGTAAAAATGTGCTGGGGATAACAAATTCCTAGAATCAATCACTACCCAAGTGCAATAAAATGTAAATTCAGCTATTAAACAAGAAAAAGAGTTTGAGCCTATGAAGCATAGGTGTCTTTGCAGCATTGCGGTACAAGGGGCAACACAGAGAGCATGAGAAAGTGCGCTAAACCCCGCTGGATGGAAGAGGATACCTAAGTTCCATTCTGAAACAACCATTTAGTAGCTTCACAATTCTCAGTATTTCTCACATCTCCACCTTTTTATCTAAAACTGGGGGTATCTCTTTGTACCTGCTATTCAACACAGATGTTGAGAATATTAATGAGACTACTTGTAAAAAAGTTCTCATTGCAAATCTTGATAATAGCAATATAATGAAGATAATAATCAACACATTATCTAAGCGAATAACACACTTAGTAACTGTGGTGGTCTTTTGATAATCAACTTGTCTATGCTATAGTCCCGAGTTACTTAATTGAAGTAGGTGTCCAGGTGAAGGGATTCTGGAGATGGAAGTGAAGTTTATAACCAATTGACACTAAGGAAGGGAGATTATCCTAGATGATCTGGGTGGACTTGATTCAGTTAGTTAAAATGGTTTAAAAGCAGAGCAAAGGCTTCCCCTGAAGTTGAAGAAACTCCACCTGTAAATAGCAGCTTGAGTTTGTGCCTGAGGACACCAGCTTGCCCCTCCGATGGTTTGACGTGCAGACTTCAAACTTGTCTTGCCAGCCCCACAATCACATAAACCAATTCCTTGTAATAAATACTTTTAGGACTTAAAAAAACAAAAACAAAAACAAAAAACAAAGTGGGTGTGTATATACACACATACACCTATGCTTTTCGTGTTTGAACGCTGACTGATACAGATGATTTTCTTACCAGAAATGCTTCTGGGAGAACAGATTTTTTAAGACTGAGTTTTCCAATCTGGTTTGGTTCTGGGTTTTCTAGAATTGGTTCTCTAAATGTGATTAGATTTAGAGGCAATAGTAACTATTTTGCTAGTAGTAAAGAAGACATTGCTAGTCCATAGCATGATGTAGTAAAGAGATGCAAAATATTACCATTAGATATTCCTAAACAAATACCTATAGAAGGTAAATTTCTGGGTGACCATGCATTTGTGACCTTAAAACATTTTAGACAAACTAAGGAATATAAATAATGGTATTGGCTGGTTGCATCAAACTGTGCTGGAGAAAATGGGAAATATAGAGCATGTGACTTTACAACTATAAACTATACCATTCAGAGTAAAAGGGAAGTTGAGTAGAGCAAAGAGACCAATACAATTAAAGCACTACACTTGAGGGATTCTGGTAACTTGGTGGCAGTGGGATAATTTTCACCCCTTCTGAATCTGCCACATAAAATCAGACAAAACAACAAGAGGAAGTATGGAACGAAAAGGTCCAGACAGAGTTTAGGTGAGAACAAAATCAAGAAATCCCAGAAAGCAAGTGGCCATATTTTTAAACATAACTCACAAAAACAAAAGAGGGATTCTTGAAATCAGGAAAGTTTTCCTGAACTCCATATCTCATTTTAAAATTTCAGGACAACATAATTCACATAAAAATGAACAACTTAAAAGTATCAAGGTCAAGTCCAACATAAAGTTATCATAAGTTTAAAATAGAATAAGGAGCAGAGTATAAACCCCAGAGTCTCTGAAAGTAAGTCAGGAAAATATGCCCACAAAACAGATCAAAACTGAAACCTAATATTTCAAGCTATGCTAAAACATATTAAGAAAATGATTCATGACATGAAAGAGTAATATAAATTTGAATTAATAAAACTCATAAATAAGATGACAGAACTTAAGAAAAATTGGAAATGAAAGAAAAATGTCACTTCAGAAATATGATTAACTTGAGTAAATAAAATCAACAGATGATGTCTTAAGCAAAACAGAATGTGGGAAAAAAAGAGACTTTTAACTTAAAGAGAACAAAAAAGATTTCAGAGAAAATGACTATTAATGATGAAATGCAAAGAAGATCAAACACAGAGATAACACGAGTCCATACAAAAGCAAGGAAACAAAAAAAGTACTAAAATAATAATTAAGGGGCGCCTGGGTGGCTCAGTGAGTTAAAGCCTCTGCCTTCAGCTCAGGTCATGATCTCAGGGTCCTGGGATCAAGCCCTGCATCAGGCTCCCTGCTCAGTGGCGAGCCTGCTTCCTCCTTTCTCCCTCTCTGCCTGCCTCTCTGCCTACTTGTGATCTCTGTCTGTCAAATAAATAAAGTCTTTTGAAAAATTAATTAATTAATTAATTAATAATTAAAATTACCTTCTGAAAATTAAAAAAAAGTTTTAAAAATACACAATGGAAGAACACACCACATACCTTAGAACAGTAACCTAGAATGACCCACAGCAATACACAGTCTGATAAAATTAGAATCTTTAAAAAAAAACAGGAAAAAATCCTTTGAATATCTAGAAAATGCAGACATATGACTTGTAAGGAAACAAATATTCTGAGACTTTGATAACAAGGCTGTATGCCAGAACAAAATGAAATAACATATTAAAGTTACTCAAGTTAAGAAAATGTGAACAAAGGATTTTATATCCTGCAACTGACTTAGGAAGGGTACAGGAACACCTCAGTGGCTCAGTCAGTTAAGCATCCGACTCTTGATTTCAACTCGGGTCATGATCTCACGGTTGTGAGATGGAGCCCTGTGTCAGGCTCATGCTCAGCGCACAGTCTGCTTAGGATTCTTTCCCTCTCCTCCGCCTGCTCATGCTAATGCTCTCTCCCCCACCCCCTCTCAAATAAATAAATAAGATCTTTAAAAAAAGGATCAAGGGTACAAAAAAATCTGTCAAGTTCACATATAAACTATAATCAACATTCAAGAACTCAGGAGTATTAATTCCATGTGCTATTCCTGAACAATTTACTAGAAAATGACTTTTAAACAAGTAAGTTACTGGGAAAACATGAGATATAAGCAGATGGTGATCATTAAGAGCATAGTTACCTGAAGAAGTAAGTAAATATGGGCTACATGAGAGAGAGAATAGTATGCAATAGTTACATGCTACAAGTTACATGGTGCAAGTATTCAAAATGACATCAGATTTTAAAAATGAGGAATTATGAAGTATTTGAATTCTCTCTTTCCCTGTGTCATTGAGACTCAAGAATAGTAGCATGGAAAAAAGAAGCCATAACTGACAAATTGTAATAGAGAAAACATTAGGTGAAAATCTTTAGGCTTGAAGTTGAAATATAAAGAAGAACTCATAGATCGCTTATCTTTAAATATGCATTTTACCTTAGTTCTTTTCACTGAAAAGGTCTAACAAAATGAGTACCCTTCAGCATCCACATCATGGTCCTGAAATACATGATCTCACTAAAACAAACCAGCGCACTGGGTCTGGAGAAGAAAATGTACAAAAGAACGAAGGAACATCTCACAATATCAGACAGCAGGAAACTACCAAAAACTACTGAAGTCATATCAAAAGAACTCTGGAGCCAACTTGAAGAGGTTCTCATTAGCCAAAGATGGGGCAGTTTGAGTTTTAATAGTAGTAATAATAGTAATAATTACAACAAACTGAAGTCAATTAAACAAGTTTAAGTCCACAAGTTCAGAAGAAGAATCAGTCACCTTTGGAGATGATATGGGATCAACTCATTATATTGACAACTAACAGCTAAAACAAAGATTTGAGCCTTTATCCCCTCTTTCCTTAATAAAGTATGCTACTGGGTAGAGAAAGGCAGATGAGAAGTTTTTCTTCTTTAACTAAACTAGCACAAAATAGACAATAGTACAAAATAATAGTACAAAATAAATAATAGAATTAGAATATCACAATTTACAGCCTGAACAATGAATACAGGCATTAAGCATCAATGGCTATGAAGAAAACAAAAAAAAAAAAAGGTGGGGGGAGGGAGAAAGAGACATTTTGTGCCTCCTGTAATCATACCAGGCACCATCTCCAGCATTCCAAAGGATCAAACTTGACTCTGGATGTGGCTGCCTATTTCAAAAAAATTCAGAAGAACATGTTAAATCGAAGAGGACATTAATATGCAATCAGTAAAATGACTGTGCAAAACTACAAGTCAATGGTTTGGGTTCCTCCTCAATAGACAACTGTGAGGAAAAGAAAGGTATGGAGGACAAACCCACAGATTAAAAGACACTTTAAAAACCTGTTTTAAAAATTAGATAAGACTAATCTGGAGTGTTTAGGAATGTACATATAAGTGAAAAAAAAAAAACCTATGAAAAAAACAAAGAAGGGCTAGAAGTGAGGAAAACCATTATTTGCAGTGGTAGGGAGCTGGCTCAGGTGTGGCTGGGACTGAACCCTCAGAAGGAGCCCCTAGGATGGCTGCCAAAGTCCCTTTCTTGTCCTGGGTGGTGTGTACCTCATAAAAATTCATCCAGTCATAGTTCTTAATTTTGTGTGATTTTCTATGTTTTGTTGTATAAAAACATTTGTTCTATGTTTTGTTGTATAAGTGATTTTATAAATATTAGATTTTTATATCAGATTGCTTTTCACAAAGAAGAAACCCAGCCTGCTACCAGAGCCTCCATGTTGTAACACTGATCACAGGAAGTCAATGGAAAGTTGTAAAGTGCTTGATGTGACACACTTAGAAAACACACCGAAGGGCAGCTTTAGGAACAGCAGAAGAGTACATTACTCTTGCACAGAAAAAGCAGTAAATTGTTATTTATAGATATCGATAGGAAGAAATCCTTGAGCTTCTATGACTGCCGGGCTTTCAGTCATGCTCCAGGGATAGATAAGAAAGATAAAGTATTTTCCACACATTATTCATTTATAATCAATTATGTAATCTGCAGACAACAAACCCAAGAGTTTATAAATTATTGAAGACGGAAAAGAATCCACTCTATCTTCAAGGCATTGAACTCTTTATGGTAGAAAGCCACAGAAAGCCAACCAAAATGACCTCAGGGATATTTAACAATCCAAAACATTAAACATGATTAAATGTTCTGATGTTTACTATTTACATACATACACACCCAAAATGCCAAAGATAAAAGATAAACATTACAATCCACAATACTCAGTCAATGATTTTACTTCAAGACCAACAGCCATAATTCTTTGTATGAAGCCATGAAGGAAGAATATAATGCCCTGAACTCAAATAAACCAACGTCCTGAGGAAAAGCAGCAGACTGACGAGAGTGATAGCTTAGCTACCAAATGGTACATGGTCTCTCAAGTAAAACAGAAATAACTGTAAATTAGCATATACACAGAAAAAAAATCACTACTGCTTAAAGTAAGAATAAAAAGAGACAATTAGAATTAAATAGCATTCTACTGTTTATCAGTTTACAAGAAATCAGGGAAATACCACAGATGTGGTTAATACTGCTCTCGGACATTACTCTGTTCTGTGAGCCACAAGGTAGAGAAGAAGCCAAGGGTAAAAGCACCAATAGCCTTCCAGTGGATATCAGGACTATCCACAAGCTTCAAATTGCCTTGACAAACTTTTATTAAAGCTCAAAAGAGCCAAAAGGAAGCGGAAATGTCCTCTCAACTTTCACTCCTATCTAGATAACTTATATGCAATTATGAATGTAGGAAAAATAAAAATAAAAAAAAAAGAAACAAACAGATGTGTCTAACAGTAAAACCAGTCCCAAGACAGAAAATGAGAAAACAAACTCACTGACTGGCTTTAAAAAATAAACTTTTGAGGAAATTTGGAAAGCTGTCTTGATCATTTCACTCACATCCTTCCCAATTCTGTCAACTGGTACTTCTTTCATCTATCCTTCTCCTTCGCTATTCATGTATTTTTCGATTCCACCAGGACCAGCTAATCCCAGACCCTTCTGGTTTATGTCTTCATCAGGGCCCAGTCCCAATCCTGCCAAAAACCTGTCTTGTCTTCCACTTCTCATTGAGAACCTCCTTCTCCTGACGTTCCTATCCCACCCACGCACATACACTAACCTGCGGTGATAACCGTGTTCACGTACCTTTGCTATTCACCACCCTATAGATCCTTCAAAGACTCAATCAAATCTTCCTTAATGATCTCACCAAACATTTCATTCCATACAGCCCTCTCTCGACTCTCAAACAGTTTAGTGCTTAGATTCTGTATCATCTTTTCTTATTCAGTTACAGAGGCAATTCTCGGGGCTGAAGGGATCTTAAAATGTATTCAGCCTCATGCTTAAACATCCCCAACAGCTCTAGCAAGTGCTTATCCAGATTATGCTTAGATACTTCCACTAATTGTAGTTTTACTACCTCCTGAAAGAGCTCACACTAAGTTTCAACAACCCTACAATTACAAAGTTCTCTCTTATAATCAGCTTATATCTCTCATCACAGAGCTTCGAACTATTAGTTAGTATTTTACTTTAGAACCTATACAGAACAAGTTAAGTCCCTCTTCAATATTCCCAATAATCTAAGATTTTAAGAAGTTTATCTGTTCTCCCACGAATCTCAAGATATATCTATGCCATGTTGTTTTAGCCATTCTGACATCATGTCTTCAACTTTATTCACTGTCCTAGTAACTATATGCTGCCTTTGGTTAGTCTAATATTTTAGACATGAGTCAGCCACTCTTAAGGCCAATGACTTAGAAAATGTCAGGACTTTCACAAAGTCCGGACAGTAGGACAATTTTCACTATAATTCCTTCCTTTTTTTTTTTTCCCTCTTCTTTTCATGGTATCCAATATATGCTAATCACATATGTTCAGTCAATCAGGTTCTGAAATACTCCTCTCAAAGTAGTTTTCAATGAATTGCCCATCATAAACTTCATTGTTCTAGGCATAGATCAATTTCTTCTAAGAATTTTCCTTCGTTATAATAAATACAAAATTACCAGATTTTTTTCTCAAAAGGAAATCCTATCAGGGATAGTAACATCTCTTGTAGAAATGCAATATGCTACAAACATCCAGGCACTTCATGTGGCAGTATAAATAGGCGTGGAAAAATACCATAGCATGGAAGCGTCAGAGGGAGCTCTGTGAGCAATGACTACGTGGCATTTGAAATTGTGTAGTGATGGGTTTCATCAGCTAAAATTTTTATACTTTCGAATTAACTCATTTTGTAAAATACCATGTTTCTGATCTGATTTCCACTGCTTGCATGATGCCATTCACCTGCAGTTCAGGAAGAAGGCCATGACATCTCCCTGGACAGACAAAACACCGTATGCCCAGAAATTTCAGACCACCCATTTTCATTAATCCTCAGCTGACAATAACTGGTACTGCAAGAGGTCAGCCTCTCTTTGGTTGTTGTTGTTTTTTTTTTTTTTAGATCAATTTGCATTTCATTTTACTAATTCTACTCTCCAATTATTACTCTCAATCCATTGCTTGAATTATCTATTGCTCCATAAGGAATGACATTTCCTTTGGCTGAGAAACTAGCTGTATCATACTACATTAGCTGTGACAAATCTTACCAAGTGCAAAGTGATGGCTGACTTTCCTGTTTTGGCAGACCCACTGAGGAGGCATAGGGCCAGCACCTGCGGCAATTACTGACAGATTGGCCCAATTGCCACAGCTTTGATGGCAATCTGCATAGGATTATCAGTCACACATTAAACAGCCTCCTTTCAATTCACCAAAACAAATGGTGTCACCAAATCTACCCACACAATTCCCTACTTTCAATAACTCCACTGTTGAATTTCTCTGTCCAATCCAATGATGCATGCCCACCAAGCTCTGTGATGATGGATGGAGTCGTTAGCATTTTAGTTTCTACACTGAACCTGAAGCCAAAGCATATGGTCAGACAGATGTTCCAGCAGTGGGCTCTATTTGATTTGCCATGTAGGTGTCCACTTATACTGGACCTTCATAAAAGAACACTAAGTCATAAGTTACAGTCCAACCCTGTTTCGACTCTTTTACACCCTCAGAATTTATAACATGTTCTGATAACAGAACACTCAGAACATGTTTTATTCTGTATTTCAGAATAGACTAAATATTACCCTCACACCTAATCAAATAACTTCAAATGACCAAGATGGACAAAAGGCAGCTAAATGTTTATAGACTACTGCCATCTATGGCTTGCTTAGTAATGCCAGAATGTACCACATACTCACTTTGTCTCATGTATTACTGAGGTAAACTGCATACACACTGAACTGGATGGAACTTAACTTCTAACAAATGTACATGCACCCATGGGCCCAACACCCCAGTGAATATACATGACATTTACATTACCTCAGGAAGTTTCCCCTGTGTACTTCCAGTCCCTCCTCATCACCCACAGTCAAATACTGTTCTGATTTCCATCACATAATTTAGCTTTATTTTTTTCTGGTACTTAATGTAAATGTAACCATACAGTATGCACTCTTTTTTATCTATCCCCTTTCCAAAAACATACTATTGCTGAGATTTATCCACATTGGTAACTCATTCTTTGTTATTGCTGAGTAACATTCCATTGCTTGAATGAACCACACACTGTTTGCCCATTCTCCTCTTAATGGACATTGGGGCTCCTTACAATTACTGGTTTTTATGAATAAAGCTGTCATAAACATTCTTACACAAGTCATTTTCTGAACACATGTCTTTATTTCTATTGTGTAAATGTCTTTATTTCTATTGTGTAAATATTATGTAAATATTTCTATTGTGTAAATATGGGAGTGGAACTATTGTGTCATGCTAGTTATTTCCTTATATATTCACTTTTTGCCACCATCACTTTATTCTTCATATCAGTAAACACTGCAATGAAAGGACACGACTAACACTTTCAACCTAAAAAATATATATAACCTAACTTTTCTCTTTCCTGTGAGAAAATTATCTGACACTTCTCAAAAAATATAACCAGGTTTTTTATTATTTTATTTCAATATAAACTGTACATTAAAATTTCATTTGTGATCTTATTTCCTATAAC
Organism: Martes martes; assembly: GCF_963455335.1. Lineage (NCBI taxonomy): Eukaryota > Metazoa > Chordata > Mammalia > Carnivora > Mustelidae > Martes > Martes martes. The sequence goes on along the minus strand of NC_137893.1, from coordinate 72,264,742 downwards.
CTGTGTTTACCATAAGCCCTAATTTATAATCCACAAATTCCCTATCATGAGGGTTCCTTGAAATCACAAAACAGCACAGTTCTAAAACTTGTTGGAAGCACTGGAAAACATCTGTTGATGTGGGAAAAAATTGCAAATCTTTAACCTGACAACAAATATTGTGCTTATACCTGAAATGCATGCTACTTCACTGAGTTTTATGATCAAATAGGAATTTGGAAATTCTCTACAAAAGACTAAAGTCTTTATTCTAAGTCCCTTTTCCAACATGAATGAGCTTAACACACCATTTTAAGCTATGGCCCAAAAAACCTCATAATTTTACCATATTGCTAGCTTTTTGACACTAAACAGACTTCTAAAAATAGTCATCCATGTTGTTTTACGCATCCCTAGCTCACTGAGCTTGTATAAGCAGGTTAATTTAGGTAATGTATTTTGTCATTGTTTTCTAAATATCTAGAGTGAATGACCTAATGTTTAGACTCAGTAATTATACTGAGATCTTACAGGAAAGAACCCTCCCTAAAGATAAATCCAAAAACCACTATGATATATACCTTATGAATTATCCAAGGTTAGCCCAGGGAACTCAAGTGTTCGCTTTTGTGCGCTCTATTTTTTAATTTACCTAATAATTTGTATGTCATTTTAAACAATAAAAAATGCCTGACAAATCAATTGTGAGCTAAAGATAATGAACAAGTGAGAGATTTATCTTTTTAAATATATTTCCATACATAAATTCTTTTATTTATTTGTTTATTTTAGACAGAGGGAGAGAAAAGAGGGGGCAGGGGAGGGGCAGAGGGAGAGAATTTTCAAGCAGACACCTCACTGAGTATAGAATCAGTCACGGGCTCAATCTCACAACCCTGAGATCATGACCTGAGCCCAAACCAAGAGTCAGATGTTTAAAGGACTAAACTACCCAGGCATCTCTCCATATATAATTTTAAATATCAAATGCTATCAGGTATTATGGTTAAAGTATTTGTAGTATATCATTTCCTTTAAAACAGAAATTTGGCTGCTTTTCTGTTCTTTGGTGTTTTACCCCATATTTAAGCATTTATCAATGGACACTTAATACTGTATAATGTAAGTGATTTGAAAAACATAAAAAGTCAATCCCATTTTTTAATGACACCTACCATGGCAAGTATAACAGCTACTCCACTATCCCATTACTTCTGTGACAGGATGCAGTGACCTTTCATTTTGGGTTGCTTCCAATACATTCTCAGTACTGTCCACAGGTATTTTAAGCAGCTGTTCTCACAATGGTAGTTAATTTCAGTGGCCATTTTTACCCATACAAAATAAATAACATAAACAATTTCACAGTCTTACATCAAACAATAAGGTCATGAAGGCCATGTCTCAGGTCATTAAAAGATAATGCAAAGACCTAGTTTAGCATCTTATAGCTGGAAGGGATCTTAGTTTCTACCCACATCTCTTTTCATAGATAAAGAACTTATCTATAAAATAGATCAATAGTTCAATGAATTCTCTAAGTACACACACTTAACTGGGTTGGAAGGGTTAAAACTTTCAAATTAAAGTTAGAAGTAACAGTTCGGCCTCTTGATTTCTTGAAGTCATTCTGCACCAAGTAAACAAGACTTGACATCAATTTTTATGAGTTGGCTTGCAGATTCATTATGGAATCCAGACTCTTTCTGCTTTATTATATTTCTACCACTTTAAATCACTGGCCACATTCTGACGGACTCACTATATATTTATATAAAATAACTAGTCTCAATTCATTTGAAAACATCCCTCAACTAAGTAATGGATAGTTTTCAATATTAAACACAAAGAAGGTAGATTTAAAAGAATGACTTTTAAGTTAATTTAAGTGGTATTACTGAGAAAGTAGAAAAGCTTTTATAAACAATAAGGCAAATATGTAAACTGCTGAGGAACTGGGCAATCTCACTGTCAAAACAGAAGAGAAATACCCAAATTCACCTTAATGATGTGTAAAGGATGTGTAAAGGATGTGCAGAGAAGAGGAGAAAAAGGAAAGCAGATTAGATGTTTAACAGAATTATTTTTTATCTCTCATCTTTCTTTGAAAAATGACAGAAGGAATATTTTTTAAAACTATTCTGAAATAGGCCAATCCACAAAGTAGGAAACAAACAATAAATGAGCAGCATTTTGACTGCAACCCACTCAGACCAGCAGGGCCAGAAAGTCTTTGTTACCACAAGGCAGCTGGTGTCTGAGTACACAAAACCCTTTTATTTCAATGCCACATTAAATCCTGGGGCATAAAACCAGAGGCAGACTGCAGAGTCTCTAGTTCTCCAAGACAAGACTGTATGGATCACAACTAAAGTCAAATGCCAACTAATATTCCCACCTAAATGAAAGAAAAATTAACTGATTAGGAAAAAATGTCTAAAAATTGTTTATTTAGTCTGAAAGAGAGAAAGAAGGATTCCAACTTCATGTTTAGCTGATAAAATGGCTGCATATTATATAGTACCCTCTCTATAAATAATTATCTTTTTTTTTAAAGATTTTATATATTTATTTGACAGACAGAGATAGCAAGAGAGGAAACACAAGCAGGGGGAAGGGAAGAGGGAGAAACAGGCTTCATGCTGAGCAGGGAGCCTGATGCGGGACTCGATCCCAGGATCCTAGGATCATGACCTGAGCCAAAGGCAGATGCTTAAGGACTGAGCCACCCAGGCACCCCTATAAATAATTATCTTGTATTTCAATATCTATAGAGGAAATCAGCATAATCACAGAAAAAAAATAGAGGCTTCGTTTCCTTTTCACATATTCAGGATGATATCCCAATACCTGCAAATCAAATGAATTACAAAAATAGTGATAATTAAGTCTATATGAGTATATGGGTTATGACATCCAAGGAGATATGAGGATTTGATAAGAAATTTATAACCTCTAGTACAATATTAGATACTCTACTAGGTATGACTTAAAAAATCATTTATTATAATCATGACCCCAACCTCCCACAACCTAATGATTACCCCCAACACTAATTTCACCTCTTTAAAAAGATGGTAAAATAAATGCTGAAGTCTATGTCCAAAAAACTATGCTAATCTTACAAAGATTTTTCTCTTTTGGTCCCTGTTGACAGTCTCAGGAATTTAGTTCTAACCAATTAAATCCCTTCCTTCATTCTGATGCAAATGGCACACCAAAATAAGAAGTGCTCAGAGAATATTATTACATGTGTTCTAGCCTCAAATATTTAGCTCAACAGCCATCTTTCCTTGGGCCAGCCTCCTGACTTTAGAGCTGCTCTCAGCCCCTCCTGCCCCCACCCCCAGTGCCCCAGGACTGGCAGATACTCTCTGAAGGCACAGCATCTTCCTTCCTCTCTGAAGACATGGCACATGATCTCTGAGTCATTCAAAGTTCTCTGTGATGTACCCTTTACATTTCCCCAACATATACTAAATTGTAATTCATTAAATACATATTTACTGAGGATTTAATATGTGCAAAGCAAATGTCTTGACCTTGTATCTGTGATTAGCCCTTATACACAAAAGTTCTAAAAAAAATTTAATTGGCCCTCTTCCAATTCATATTTCCAGAAGTAATCCCAAAGGTTTCTTAAACTATTTTTTTAAATGTACCAGAGTATGAAAGTTCCTACTTAAGTGACATATGCTCTTGTAAGTTGAGTTTTCAAAACATTAAATGAGGAAATTTTCATTTTTTCCTACTTTGAATGGATTTAGAAAAAAAATTATTTTTACAGTCATATATAACTTTAGAGAAACATTAGTTTTCACTAGAAACTAACTCAAATATTTATTAACTATATACTGTCATCTACTTATTCATCTTCTCAAAACGGAAATATCTGAGACGAATCTGCTGTCAATTAAAACAAACCTACACAAGAGAACTTTTCTCTCTCACACACACACACACACAGGAACGACACCAGAAGCAGTACTCTGTGATTTTTTAAAAATCAAGTGTACCCGATAGTTCAGCTGTCCACTTGGCCTTACCTGCAGCCATAACTTGTTATGCACAGCATCTCTCCCCGTAGCAATACACTGAAATGTAGCGTTCTGCCCTGCATTGACCTCCACGTCCCCCAGACGGAGAAAATGAGGAGATTTATCTGTGAAGGCAGAAAAGAAATGTATTATTTTCACATGAAGAAAACATGCCATGTTACTTTTTCCCAAGAGAATAATGATAATAGTTTTACCTTTGGCCAACATGAATACCATATGGAAGAAAACGGAGTTTTCTTTGTGATGAGATACACCACCCCCCACAATCCTCCCCCCCCCATAATTGCTAGAGCATTGTTGTATACAGAGACAGCAGTCAATAACTACTGCTGACGGTTGGCCACAGCATGTTGTGTATGGGTGATAATAAAACAGTGACACGTCAAAGAAAGCAAAAGAGGTCAAATAATCACTGAAAAAGAATCAATCAAACAGGCATAAATCAGAGCATAATAGAAAAGTATAATGAAAACATACAATGATATCTAACATTCTGACATAGACATGGTTGTCAAACTATTAATTTACAACTTAACCAGTGAGATCACCTCTCTTTCAAAAAAATTTTTTTTTCAATAGCTGTAATTCTCTAGTACTCCAAAGAACAAGGGAATATTTTCGTTTCTCTCAAATGGAATATCTGCTTCACCGTTGCTAAATCTACTTCTTCTTCCTTCATAGTTGGAAGAAAGTTACCCTAAAGCAGAATCAGACCAACAAAAACTGATGACTGTAATCAAAACCTACATGACTTATATAACTGTCAAATTAGTGTTCTCTACAATTACCCTTTAAAACTGAAGCTTACTGATGTTTTCAACAGAAAGAAAGTAAACATACACAGGAAAAGGTAAGCCTCGATAAGGAAAAGCAAGCTCACAGAGGACCATATCACAGTAAAACTGCCACTGTGCTTAATTCCTATTTTTATTTGTTTACTTCTGAGAGCCTTTCTTTTACATTGCTCTTCCAGTAAGTGTAAACAAACAGCAGACAGAAACATCATGCTCATATACTAATGGACTGAAAGAATTAATGAGCAAACCAACTTGAACTTTCAATGAGATGATTTTGCTCCTCTTTTTCTTAGAATGTACTGAATGGCATCACTTGTTTGACCCTTGCCTGCTACCTCTTTCTGCAGCACCTCATCTTGGTGCAGCCTTTAAAAAGGGAAATGCTTGAACTAGAACAGTGGTTCTCAAATTGTGAACTTGAAGCCGGCAGCTGCAGCACCACCAGGGAACTTATTACAAGGGTAAATTTTCCGGCCCCACCCCAGACTTACTGAATCACCACTAAGGCAGAGGCCACACAAACCGTGATCTGCCTCCCCTGTAGGAGATGCTGATGCACAATGGGGTTTAACAAGCTCTCAACAGGAGCACAGCCATGGCCGCTGGCATAGTGCTCCCCTCCCCATTCACAGTGCTTACAGTGTGTGAGAAAATTTCCACCAGGAGGATTACTGAAGAGATCATCTAGAATTCATGGGCCCTATAAAATACCGCTGTTGGGAGATATAGGTAAAGTCTGAATTTATGCCAGCTGTTTTATGTCTGGCCGGACTGAATGCATGTAACAAATGTCTTTCAGGAAATGTGATGTACACACAAAATTAGTTACACCATCTGAAAATC